>NW_027118812.1:0-670793 GCF_036417845.1 Apteryx mantelli
TTTGCTTCGGTCGTTTGTATTTTGTTTTGTTATCGTACACGCGTACGTAGAAAAGGAAAGATAGGATATTTAATTTTTAGGTTCGTTGCCACGGCTGAAGCTGAAGAGACAGAAAAACGTAAGCGAGCCGAAGTAATAAAATTAAAGGGAACCGAGCGAGAGCCGTCTCCGTCGCCCCGAAAGGGAAAGCCCGTTCCTCCCGGTGAGGAAGGTTCGCCGGTAATAGCGATCGGAATAACAGATGAGCGACATCTAACGGAAGGTGCGTACGCGTTACGGAAAGGACGCTGCGTCCATCCGTTTCCGTGCGCGTGACTCTCTGCATCTGTGAAGCGTCGTGCTTTAAGAGCTCCAAGACGGCAAATTCCCGTCTTCGGGGAACGGCGGTCAGGTGGCCAGCGAGAGAGGGAGAGGCAAGCGTGCGAATTGTAAAACGAAGAGGAAGGCTCATTTAGCGCGACCCCAGGTTAATTGCCTGGCAATGGTCTTTGGGGCAGCAGGAAGACGGCAGCTCGAAGAAAAGGTAAAGCCTTGCGGAATTAGGACTCCTTCCTTCTCGTGTAGTAGATCCGCTTTTGTGCTTAGAAACAACTTTGGATTGTTAATTTCTGCTGAGCTTTGAATACGTCACGTCACGGACTCTTAGGCGACACGGGGGAGTTCAGCTGCGCAGCCTGCCAGAGGAACGTCGCCCACGAGGCCTCGCTAGCCTTGAGGAGCTGTAGGCGCCGATGCACGTGGCTCGTTCTGTCGGGCGCGCAGAGGTTTGCTTTGGCTGCCGAAATTTCAGCTTGGCTTTGCGCCCTGTAGCGGTGGTATTTTTGTATTTCTAAATTGTGTTAATGCTAGGCGTTCGGCACATCGGGGAACGACTGTGTGCTGCCGTGAAGAACTGCAGGCTCCCGCCCTCAGCCCGCTCTCGGCAAGTTATCGGGTGTCGAGAGCGGCCGGGAGACTCCGAATGCCGGCGGAAAGGTTCTCTGCCCGCTCCTGACGAGGAGCCTTCGGCCGCGGGAAGGTCGGCGGCGTCCTTCCCGGACTCGTGAGTAATAAGCCGCGGTTCGCGGGCCGGCAGGGCAGGGCAGGGGAGGGGAGGGGGGGGGGAATAGCGCCTGGTAGCCCGGCGGCTCCGGCGTCGCCGTTGCTAGCGGGGCCCCGAGGTCCATGTGAAGCCTCAGCTGCCTGTCGGGAGCTTTGTTTTGGTGTGTTTACCTGGCAAAAGCAGCGAGGGAGGCCTCAAAGAAGAATTTTCGTGCCTAGGTGGGTAAGCTGCGACCCCAGCTGTCTTTGCCTTGCTTTGCCGCTTAGTGTCGTAACGGCGACTTGGGAGCCCGCGATAAAAACCGTTCCGGGGCCGAAGGGAGGCCCTGCGTTTGCCCCGCTTGGGAAACCGTCGTTAAAGCTTGGGGGGGGCCGAGCTCCGAAAGGAGACTCTGCCGGTGACCTCGGTGGTCCGATTCGTTTGCAGGCTGACGTTCCGAGGGCCGGCGAGCGGAAGAGGAGCAGCTCAGCCCGTTCGGTTGATTTCGGCGATCCTGTTTTAAGGAAGCGCGTAAGTGCAGACGGGGTCTGGGAGGCTTTTCGCCCGAGACGGGAAAGAGCGAGGAAGACTGGAGAGCGTGGAAAAACTAGGTGCCGCGGGTACTGAAGCTGTTAAGGGCTGAGAGAATTTGGGCTTAAGCATCTGAAAGGGGCTGCTAACGCGCAAGGAGCGGTAAAATACCATCGCTGGACAGCAGGCTCCTTTCCGGCCCTCCGGCCCCCTCTGCAGCCTTCTCGTTCTGTTTGTTTCTGTTCCTCTTTTCTGGCTGGGCTGTGCAGCGATCCCGGAAGGACGTGTCTTTTGAGGTGTGCCTTTGCGAAGGTGGTTCGGCTGCCTGGGGGGATGGATCAAAGCCTTTGAGGCTCCCTCCGATCTGTTTCATTTCCTTTTGAATTTCTTCCTTTCTTTGCTTTCTCCTAGGGCGTCTGTCAGCTAACGAGTAAAGAAGATGGAACGGCCTGTCCGCAGAGGAGAACTGACGCACGGTAAACGTGAATACGCTAGACCTCCGCTACGTCACGGGCGTTTGTTTACGTCCGTGCGTTCAAATCTCTAGTTGCGCATTCGGGACGCGGCATCTGCCCGCTATCCGACTCCTCCGTGTAGCGTAGAAGGCGCTGTACAGCTGCCGGTCTCTACGGGAGGTTGTTAGTGAGAAGGAGAACGGTGTATTCCAGCTCGCGACCGCCAAACGGGCTCCTTTAGGTCCGCTTTCAGACTTGGGGCCTACTTCATCGGTCCGCTTGGACGTGGTTTCTTGGGGGGAACGCTAGTGCTTTCCCTGTGCTTTTCCTGCGTCGAAACCGGTAGTTTATAGGCCAGAGCGGTTATGCCGTACCTTCCTTTGAGAGGCGTTTCGTCCGCGTCTCGGGCTTCGGGGAAAATCAATTGGACGGAATTGCCGAAGGCGCGCCTTGAAATAGGCGGTAAATCTAGAAGCGTGTCTGAATCGCGAGGGGCTCGTAACTTGGTCTTTGTCCTCAACGTCTGCTTTTCTTTCGCTCTTATTGCAGGCTTCCCTCCAACGATCGGCGTCGCTGCGGCGTCTCGTGTTTCACGGGCAGCGGTCTCTGCTCAGTAAGGACGTGAGAACTCCTGCGCTCCCGGAGAGCCCGGGATCCCTGCTCCGGGCTGGTCATTTTAGGCCTTTGTGCGGAGCGTTCTTTCTAGCTACGCGCCCCGCGTGAGCCTCTCCTTCGGCCGTTTTCCCAAGGCGGCGGAAACGCTTCTGGGAAACGCCGTCGTTTCCGAAACGTTTCGCCGTGTCCTTGCCGGTAGGGGATACCGTGAGAGCGGGCAGAGGCGGCCGACGTCTGTGCGAGGAAAGAAGCGTGGCGCAAAGAAGGGACCTCTTTGGCCCGCCTGGTCCGCTTTAGAGAGTTTTCTTTTGGACCCGAAGATCGGGTCTGCGAGTGCCGCGCTCAGCGCACGCGTTTGTTCCCCCCCCCCCCCCCCCGTTCTTTTAGCAAGACCGTGCGTGTCCTCGAGCTGTTTGTCCCAAGGGGGGAGTCGCTGCGGGAATTGCTGGGGAGGCCCTGACGGCGGGACGTGAAAAAGACGCCTTTGACCGCGTGCGTGCGGCCGAAGGAACGTCAGCCCAAGAATCCGAAGAAGACATGCCGCGTGCCAGCATCTCGTACCGTTTAATAATAAAAACCGAGCAGTCTGTCAAGCAAATAGCGCGGCTTGCTTTGGGCTGTTTATTTTGTTTAACGATCAGTAAAGGCGAGAGGTCGAAAGTTCTAAAGAAGAACGGCTGCTTCTTGGAACGCTTGCAAATTGTCCCGTTAAGTAGGTGGGTGGTTTTTTTGTTTTCGTTTTGTTTTTTTAAGTGCAGCCTCTGACTCTTTTTTGTCTGTGGAGTATTTTGCAACGATGTTCAAAGGAAAGCGCTGTTACTGAAGCCTCTAGGAGCAGCGGCTCGAGCACGACACGCGGCGACGCTGCGCCTCGCAGCAGGCGCTGTAAATAAGGGCAGATGAGCCGAGGCGAGGGTGGTGAAATGTCTGCAAAGGGCGGGCGGGGGGGCTCTGCAGCGGTGTGCGCGTGCCGGGGGCGGCCGCGCGCCCTGCTGCCCTCGGGGCGTCAAAAAAGCGGTACGGCACGGAAAGGGGGGCGCGCAGGCGCACGGCGGCCGGCCGCGCGCCCTGCTGCCCTCGGGGCGTCCAAAAAGCGGTACGGCACGATAAAGGGGGGCGCGCATGCGCACTGGGTTCCGCCGTGCTCACTGCTGCCACCCTGTGTCCAAAAATCGGTACTGCACCCTGTGGGGGGGGCTCGCGTGCGCACTGGGTTCCGCCGTGCTCACTGCTGCCACCCTGTGTCCAAAAATCGGTACTGCACCCTGTGGGGGGGGCGCGCGTGCGCACAGCGTTCCGCCGCGCTCACTGCTGCCACCCTGTGTCCAAAAATCGGTACTGCACCCTGTGGGGGGGGCTCGCGTGCGCACTGGGTTCCGCCGTGCTCACTGCTGCCACCCTGTGTCCAACAATCGGTACTGCAACCTGTGGGGGGGGCGCGCACGCGCACAGCGTTCCGCCGCGCTCACTGCTGCCACCCTGTGTCCAAAAATCGGTACTGCACCCTGTGGGGGGGGCGCGCGTGCGCAGACAGCCGGCGCGCACATGCTCAGTGCCGGTCGCCATGTTTGCTGCTGCTCTCCGCCGTTTCGGTAACGGGTAAGCGAATGGAGCGTGCTCGTCGCCCCTTCCCGGCGCTCTTGGAGCGGCCACGGGCTCGGGCAGCCTCGGGGCGCTCGCTGGGAGTCCCGGGCTGCCGCGGCGGGCTGCGGTTCGCACGCGTGAGCCGCCCGGCTGCAGCGCCGCGGCGCGAGCATGCCATTGCGGGTCTCGCCTCCCTTCGTGCTCCCCCCCGCCCCTCGGGCTCCCCCGGCTCCCCCCCGCCCCTCGGGATTCCCCGCTCCACCCGCCCCTCGCGCTCCCCCCCGCTTCTCGGGCTCCCCTCGCGCTCCCCCCCACCCCCGCGCTCCCCCTTGCTTCTCGGGCTCCCCTCGCGCTCCCCCCCCGCTCCTCGGGCTCCCCCTGCTTCCCTCGCGCTCCGCCCCGCCCCTCGCGCTCCCCCCCGCTTCTCGGGCTCCCCTCGCGCTCCGCCCCGCCCCTCGGGCTCCCCCTGCTCCCCTCGGGCTCCCCCTGCTCCCCTCGCGCTCCCCCTGCTCCCCTCGCGCTCCGCCCCACCCCTCGCGCTCCCCTCGCGCTCCGCCCCGCCCCTCGGGCTCCCCCTGCTCCCCCCGCGCTCCCCCCCGCTTCTCGGGCTCCCCTCGCGCTCCGCCCCGCCCCTCGGGCTCCCCCTGCTCCCCTCGCGCTCCCCCTGCTCCCCTCGCGCTCCGCCCCGCTTCTCGGGCTCCCCTCGCGCTCCCCCCCGCTTCTCGGGCTCCCCTCGCGCTCCGCCCCGCCCCTCGCGCTCCCCCTGCTCCCCTCGCGCTCCCCCTGCTCCCCTCGCGCTCCCCCTGCTCCCCTCGCGCTCCGCCTCGCCCCTCGCGCTCCCCTCGCGCTCCGCCCCGCCCCTCGGGCTCCCCCTGCTCCCCTCGCGCTCCCCCCCGCTTCTCGGGCTCCCCTCGCGCTCCCCCCCGCTTCTCGGGCTCCCCCCTGCTTCTCAGGCTCCTCTCACGCTCCCCCCCGCTCCTCGGGCTCCCCTTGCTCCCCTCGCGCTCTGCCCCACCCCTCGCACTCCCCCTGCTCCCCTCGCGCTCCCCCCCGCTTCTCGGGCTCCCCCCTGCTTCTCAGGCTCCTCTCGGGCTCCCCTTGCTCCCCTCGCGCTCCGCCCCGCCCCTCGCGCTCCCCCTGGTCCCCTCGCGCTCCCCCCCGCCCCCGCGCTCCCCCCCGCTTCTCGGGCTCCCCTCGTGCTCCCCCCCGCTCCTCGGGCCCCCCTGCTCCCCTCACGCTCCCCCCCGCCTCTCGCGCTCCCCTCGCACTCCGCCCCGCCCCTCGGGCTCCCCTCCCGCTCCCCTCGCTCCCCCCCGCCCCTCCCGCTCCCCTCGCTCCCCCCCCCCCCCGCGCTGTCCGAGCCGGCACGTGCGCGGTGCTCAAGCGTCACTGCCGCCGCAGTCCGTTGGCGAGCGGCGCATGCGCGGCGGCGGGGAAGCAAGATGGCGGCAAGCAGGGAGGGCGTTTTCGCTCGGCGGCGGCGGCGGCGGGTGAGTGCGGAGGTGTCATGGAGTGAAGGATGTGGGGCCCCCGGGTGAGGCGAACGCATAGGTTCGGGGGGCGTCGGGCTGCATCCTGCCCGCTGCGGCCGTCGCTGCGTGGAGGCGGCGGTGCGGGGCGAGTGGGGGTGCGGGGCGAGTGGGGGGGCGGGCTGGGACCCGGCGCCGCGCCGGGAGCGCGGGTGTGACTTTGCGTTTTGCGTGCGCGGCGTTTAGGGCGCCAGTTCGTTGGCAGCGCGGGCCGGGGCACGCGCTCGCCCCTGCGGAGGCGGCGCGGCGGAGCGGAGCGGGGGGGCAGGCGGGCCCCGGAGCAGGGTTGCGGCGCGGCGTCGGCCCTGTAGTGTTTCCAAACGGCTTACCCCGTAACGTACGATGCAAAGCGGTGTATTAAGACCTTTCCTTTGAGGGAAAGAAGGAAAAAGAAAGAAAGGGGGGAAAGAAAAAAAAAAAAAAAACCACGGGAAAGAGAAAAAGAACGCGTGTAAATCGAAGTGTTTTGTTGGAAGCGAAATGCAATTTTCTGTCTTTGTTACAGAGGCGGAACCGACAATAGCAAATGCTGACAAAGAGCAAAGCCGGACGAGCGAGCGGTTTTTTGCGCTTACTCCCGAAGGGGCGGGCTGAAAGGAGGAAGCAAAAATGCAGCAGCGGACCCTCGATCTCCCCAGAAGCTGCGACAGTAGGAGGCGTTCTGGCCCGGGTAACCAAGGTAACTCTTGATGCGGAACGTTCGTTCTTTCGGCCTCCCTCCCGGAGGCAGCGCTGAGGACTAAGCGACCCGTTGCTGCCCTGCGCCTCTTGTTAACCGTAGCTGCCTTAGTTTTGCTTCGGTCGTTTGTATTTTGTTTTGTTATCGTACACGCGTACGTAGAAAAGGAAAGATAGGATATTTAATTTTTAGGTTCGTTGCCACGGCTGAAGCTGAAGAGACAGAAAAACGTAAGCGAGCCGAAGTAATAAAATTAAAGGGAACCGAGCGAGAGCCGTCTCCGTCGCCCCGAAAGGGAAAGCCCGTTCCTCCCGGTGAGGAAGGTTCGCCGGTAATAGCGATCGGAATAACAGATGAGCGACATCTAACGGAAGGTGCGTACGCGTTACGGAAAGGACGCTGCGTCCATCCGTTTCCGTGCGCGTGACTCTCTGCATCTGTGAAGCGTCGTGCTTTAAGAGCTCCAAGACGGCAAATTCCCGTCTTCGGGGAACGGCGGTCAGGTGGCCAGCGAGAGAGGGAGAGGCAAGCGTGCGAATTGTAAAACGAAGAGGAAGGCTCATTTAGCGCGACCCCAGGTTAATTGCCTGGCAATGGTCTTTGGGGCAGCAGGAAGACGGCAGCTCGAAGAAAAGGTAAAGCCTTGCGGAATTAGGACTCCTTCCTTCTCGTGTAGTAGATCCGCTTTTGTGCTTAGAAACAACTTTGGATTGTTAATTTCTGCTGAGCTTTGAATACGTCACGTCACGGACTCTTAGGCGACACGGGGGAGTTCAGCTGCGCAGCCTGCCAGAGGAACGTCGCCCACGAGGCCTCGCTAGCCTTGAGGAGCTGTAGGCGCCGATGCACGTGGCTCGTTCTGTCGGGCGCGCAGAGGTTTGCTTTGGCTGCCGAAATTTCAGCTTGGCTTTGCGCCCTGTAGCGGTGGTATTTTTGTATTTCTAAATTGTGTTAATGCTAGGCGTTCGGCACATCGGGGAACGACTGTGTGCTGCCGTGAAGAACTGCAGGCTCCCGCCCTCAGCCCGCTCTCGGCAAGTTATCGGGTGTCGAGAGCGGCCGGGAGACTCCGAATGCCGGCGGAAAGGTTCTCTGCCCGCTCCTGACGAGGAGCCTTCGGCCGCGGGAAGGTCGGCGGCGTCCTTCCCGGACTCGTGAGTAATAAGCCGCGGTTCGCGGGCCGGCAGGGCAGGGGAGGGGAGGGGAGGGGGGGGGGAATAGCGCCTGGTAGCCCGGCGGCTCCGGCGTCGCCGTTGCTAGCGGGGCCCCGAGGTCCATGTGAAGCCTCAGCTGCCTGTCGGGAGCTTTGTTTTGGTGTGTTTACCTGGCAAAAGCAGCGAGGGAGGCCTCAAAGAAGAATTTTCGTGCCTAGGTGGGTAAGCTGCGACCCCAGCTGTCTTTGCCTTGCTTTGCCGCTTAGTGTCGTAACGGCGACTTGGGAGCCCGCGATAAAAACCGTTCCGGGGCCGAAGGGAGGCCCTGCGTTTGCCCCGCTTGGGAAACCGTCGTTAAAGCTTGGGGGGGGCCGAGCTCCGAAAGGAGACTCTGCCGGTGACCTCGGTGGTCCGATTCGTTTGCAGGCTGACGTTCCGAGGGCCGGCGAGCGGAAGAGGAGCAGCTCAGCCCGTTCGGTTGATTTCGGCGATCCTGTTTTAAGGAAGCGCGTAAGTGCAGACGGGGTCTGGGAGGCTTTTCGCCCGAGACGGGAAAGAGCGAGGAAGACTGGAGAGCGTGGAAAAACTAGGTGCCGCGGGTACTGAAGCTGTTAAGGGCTGAGAGAATTTGGGCTTAAGCATCTGAAAGGGGCTGCTAACGCGCAAGGAGCGGTAAAATACCATCGCTGGACAGCAGGCTCCTTTCCGGCCCTCCGGCCCCCTCTGCAGCCTTCTCGTTCTGTTTGTTTCTGTTCCTCTTTTCTGGCTGGGCTGTGCAGCGATCCCGGAAGGACGTGTCTTTTGAGGTGTGCCTTTGCGAAGGTGGTTCGGCTGCCTGGGGGGATGGATCAAAGCCTTTGAGGCTCCCTCCGATCTGTTTCATTTCCTTTTGAATTTCTTCCTTTCTTTGCTTTCTCCTAGGGCGTCTGTCAGCTAACGAGTAAAGAAGATGGAACGGCCTGTCCGCAGAGGAGAACTGACGCACGGTAAACGTGAATACGCTAGACCTCCGCTACGTCACGGGCGTTTGTTTACGTCCGTGCGTTCAAATCTCTAGTTGCGCATTCGGGACGCGGCATCTGCCCGCTATCCGACTCCTCCGTGTAGCGTAGAAGGCGCTGTACAGCTGCCGGTCTCTACGGGAGGTTGTTAGTGAGAAGGAGAACGGTGTATTCCAGCTCGCGACCGCCAAACGGGCTCCTTTAGGTCCGCTTTCAGACTTGGGGCCTACTTCATCGGTCCGCTTGGACGTGGTTTCTTGGGGGGAACGCTAGTGCTTTCCCTGTGCTTTTCCTGCGTCGAAACCGGTAGTTTATAGGCCAGAGCGGTTATGCCGTACCTTCCTTTGAGAGGCGTTTCGTCCGCGTCTCGGGCTTCGGGGAAAATCAATTGGACGGAATTGCCGAAGGCGCGCCTTGAAATAGGCGGTAAATCTAGAAGCGTGTCTGAATCGCGAGGGGCTCGTAACTTGGTCTTTGTCCTCAACGTCTGCTTTTCTTTCGCTCTTATTGCAGGCTTCCCTCCAACGATCGGCGTCGCTGCGGCGTCTCGTGTTTCACGGGCAGCGGTCTCTGCTCAGTAAGGACGTGAGAACTCCTGCGCTCCCGGAGAGCCCGGGATCCCTGCTCCGGGCTGGTCATTTTAGGCCTTTGTGCGGAGCGTTCTTTCTAGCTACGCGCCCCGCGTGAGCCTCTCCTTCGGCCGTTTTCCCAAGGCGGCGGAAACGCTTCTGGGAAACGCCGTCGTTTCCGAAACGTTTCGCCGTGTCCTTGCCGGTAGGGGATACCGTGAGAGCGGGCAGAGGCGGCCGACGTCTGTGCGAGGAAAGAAGCGTGGCGCAAAGAAGGGACCTCTTTGGCCCGCCTGGTCCGCTTTAGAGAGTTTTCTTTTGGACCCGAAGATCGGGTCTGCGAGTGCCGCGCTCAGCGCACGCGTTTGTTCCCCCCCCCCCCCCCCCGTTCTTTTAGCAAGACCGTGCGTGTCCTCGAGCTGTTTGTCCCGAGGGGGGAGTCGCTGCGGGAATTGCTGGGGAGGCCCTGACGGCGGGACGTGAAAAAGACGCCTTTGACCGCGTGCGTGCGGCCGAAGGAACGTCAGCCCAAGAATCCGAATAAGACATGCCGCGTGCCAGCATCTCGTACCGTTTAATAATAAAAACCGAGCAGTCTGTCAAGCAAATAGCGCGGCTTGCTTTGGGCTGTTTATTTTGTTTAACGATCAGTAAAGGCGAGAGGTCGAAAGTTCTAAAGAAGAACGGCTGCTTCTTGGAACGCTTGCAAATTGTCCCGTTAAGTAGGTGGGTGGTTTTTTTGTTTTCGTTTTGTTTTTTTAAGTGCAGCCTCTGACTCTTTTTTGTCTGTGGAGTATTTTGCAACGATGTTCAAAGGAAAGCGCTGTTACTGAAGCCTCTAGGAGCAGCGGCTCGAGCACGACACGCGGCGACGCTGCGCCTCGCAGCAGGCGCTGTAAATAAGGGCAGATGAGCCGAGGCGAGGGTGGTGAAATGTCTGCAAAGGGCGGGCGGGGGGGCTCTGCAGCGGTGTGCGCGTGCCGGGGGCGGCCGCGCGCCCTGCTGCCCTCGGGGCGTCAAAAAAGCGGTACGGCACGGAAAGGGGGGCGCGCAGGCGCACGGCGGCCGGCCGCGCGCCCTGCTGCCCTCGGGGCGTCCAAAAAGCGGTACGGCACGATAAAGGGGGGCGCGCATGCGCACTGGGTTCCGCCGTGCTCACTGCTGCCACCCTGTGTCCAAAAATCGGTACTGCACCCTGTGGGGGGGGGCGCGCGTGCGCACAGCGTTCCGCCGCGCTCACTGCTGCCACCCTGTGTCCAAAAATCGGTACTGCACCCTGTGGGGGGGCGCGCGTGCGCACTGGGTTCTGCCATGCTCACTGCTGCCATCCTGTGTCCAAAAATCGGTACTGCACCCTGTGGGGGGGGGCGCGCACGCGCACAGCGTTCCGCCGCGCTCACTGCTGCCACCCTGTGTCCAAAAAGCGGTACTGCACCCGGTGGGGGGGCGCGCATGCGCAGACAGCCGGCGCGCACATGCTCAGTGCCGGTCGCCATGTTTGCTGCTGCTCTCCGCCGTTTCGGTAACGGGTAAGCGAATGGAGCGTGCTCGTCGCCCCTTCCCGGCGCTCTTGGAGCGGCCACGGGCTCGGGCAGCCTCGGGGCGCTCGCTGGGAGTCCCGGGCTGCCGCGGCGGGCTGCGGTTCGCACGCGTGAGCCGCCCGGCTGCAGCGCCGCGGCGCGAGCATGCCATTGCGGGTCTCGCCTCCCTTCGTGCTCCCCCCCGCCCCTCGGGCTCCCCGGCTCCCCCCCCGCCCCTCGGGATTCCCCGCTCCACCCGCCCCTCGCGCTCCCCCCTGCTTCTCGGGCTCCCCTCGCGCTCCGCCCCGCCCCTCGCGCTCCCCCCCGTTTCTCGGGCTCCCCTCGCGCTCCGCCCCGCCCCTCGGGCTCCCCCTGCTCCCCTCGGGCTCCCCCTGCTCCCCTCGCTCTCCCCCTGCTCCCCTCGCGCTCCGCCTCGCCCCTCGCGCTCCCCTCGCGCTCCGCCCCGCCCCTCGGGCTCCCCCTGCTCCCCTCGCGCTCCCCCCCGCTTCTCGGGCTCCCCTCGCGCTCCCCCCCGCTTCTCGGGCTCCCCCTTGCTTCTCAGGCTCCTCTCACGCTCCCCCCCGCTCCTCGGGCTCCCCTTGCTCCCCTCGCGCTCTGCCCCGCCCCTCGCACTCCCCCTGCTCCCCTCGCGCTCCCCCCTGCTTCTCGGGCTCCCCCCTGCTTCTCAGGCTCCTCTCGGGCTCCCCTTGCTCCCCTCGCGCTCCGCCCCGCCCCTCGCGCTCCCCCTGGTCCCCTCGCGCTCCCCCCCGCCCCCGCGCTCCCCCCCGCTTCTCGGGCTCCCCTCGTGCTCCCCCCCGCTCCTCGGGCCCCCCTGCTCCCCTCACGCTCCCCCCCGCCTCTCGCGCTCCCCTCGCACTCCGCCCCGCCCCTCGGGCTCCCCTCCCGCTCCCCTCGCTCCCCCCCGCCCCTCCCGCTCCCCTCGCTCCCCCCCCCCCGCGCTGTCCGAGCCGGCACGTGCGCGGTGCTCAAGCGTCACTGCCGCCGCAGTCCGTTGGCGAGCGGCGCATGCGCGGCGGCGGGGAAGCAAGATGGCGGCAAGCAGGGAGGGCGTTTTCGCTCGGCGGCGGCGGCGGCGGGTGAGTGCGGAGGTGTCGTGGAGTGAAGGATGTGGGGCCCCCGGGTGAGGCGAACGCATAGGTTCGGGGGGCGTCGGGCTGCATCCTGCCCGCTGCGGCCGTCGCTGCGTGGAGGCGGCGGTGCGGGGCGAGTGGGGGGGGGGGCGGGCTGGGACCCGGCGCCGCGCCGGGAGCGCGGGTGTGACTTTGCGTTTTGCGTGCGCGGCGTTTAGGGCGCCAGTTCGTTGGCAGCGCGGGCCGGGGCACGCGCTCGCCCCTGCGGAGGCGGCGCGGCGGAGCGGAGCGGGGGGGCAGGCGGGCCCCGGAGCAGGGTTGCGGCGCGGCGTCGGCCCTGTAGTGTTTCCAAACGGCTTACCCCGTAACGTACGATGCAAAGCGGTGTATTAAGACCTTTCCTTTGAGGGAAAGAAGGAAAAAGAAAGAAAGGGGGGAAAGAAAAAAAAAAAAAAAACCACGGGAAAGAGAAAAAGAACGCGTGTAAATCGAAGTGTTTTGTTGGAAGCGAAATGCAATTTTCTGTCTTTGTTACAGAGGCGGAACCGACAATAGCAAATGCTGACAAAGAGCAAAGCCGGACGAGCGAGCGGTTTTTTGCGCTTACTCCCGAAGGGGCGGGCTGAAAGGAGGAAGCAAAAATGCAGCAGCGGACCCTCGATCTCCCCAGAAGCTGCGACAGTAGGAGGCGTTCTGGCCCGGGTAACCAAGGTAACTCTTGATGCGGAACGTTCGTTCTTTCGGCCTCCCTCCCGGAGGCAGCGCTGAGGACTAAGCGACCCGTTGCTGCCCTGCGCCTCTTGTTAACCGTAGCTGCCTTAGTTTTGCTTCGGTCGTTTGTATTTTGTTTTGTTATCGTACACGCGTACGTAGAAAAGGAAAGATAGGATATTTAATTTTTAGGTTCGTTGCCACGGCTGAAGCTGAAGAGACAGAAAAACGTAAGCGAGCCGAAGTAATAAAATTAAAGGGAACCGAGCGAGAGCCGTCTCCGTCGCCCCGAAAGGGAAAGCCCGTTCCTCCCGGTGAGGAAGGTTCGCCGGTAATAGCGATCGGAATAACAGATGAGCGACATCTAACGGAAGGTGCGTACGCGTTACGGAAAGGACGCTGCGTCCATCCGTTTCCGTGCGCGTGACTCTCTGCATCTGTGAAGCGTCGTGCTTTAAGAGCTCCAAGACGGCAAATTCCCGTCTTCGGGGAACGGCGGTCAGGTGGCCAGCGAGAGAGGGAGAGGCAAGCGTGCGAATTGTAAAACGAAGAGGAAGGCTCATTTAGCGCGACCCCAGGTTAATTGCCTGGCAATGGTCTTTGGGGCAGCAGGAAGACGGCAGCTCGAAGAAAAGGTAAAGCCTTGCGGAATTAGGACTCCTTCCTTCTCGTGTAGTAGATCCGCTTTTGTGCTTAGAAACAACTTTGGATTGTTAATTTCTGCTGAGCTTTGAATACGTCACGTCACGGACTCTTAGGCGACACGGGGGAGTTCAGCTGCGCAGCCTGCCAGAGGAACGTCGCCCATGAGGCCTCGCTAGCCTTGAGGAGCTGTAGGCGCCGATGCACGTGGCTCGTTCTGTCGGGCGCGCAGAGGTTTGCTTTGGCTGCCGAAATTTCAGCTTGGCTTTGCGCCCTGTAGCGGTGGTATTTTTGTATTTCTAAATTGTGTTAATGCTAGGCGTTCGGCACATCGGGGAACGACTGTGTGCTGCCGTGAAGAACTGCAGGCTCCCGCCCTCAGCCCTTTCTCGGCAAGTTATCGGGTGTCGAGAGCGGCCGGGAGACTCCGAATGCCGGCGGAAAGGTTCTCTGCCCGCTCCTGACGAGGAGCCTTCGGCCGCGGGAAGGTCGGCGGCGTCCTTCCCGGACTCGTGAGTAATAAGCCGCGGTTCGCGGGCCGGCAGGGCAGGGCAGGGGAGGGGAGGGGAGGGGGGGGGGAATAGCGCCTGGTAGCCCGGCGGCTCCGGCGTCGCCGTTGCTAGCGGGGCCCCGAGGTCCATGTGAAGCCTCAGCTGCCTGTCGGGAGCTTTGTTTTGGTGTGTTTACCTGGCAAAAGCAGCGAGGGAGGCCTCAAAGAAGAATTTTCGTGCCTAGGTGGGTAAGCTGCGACCCCAGCTGTCTTTGCCTTGCTTTGCCGCTTAGTGTCGTAACGGCGACTTGGGAGCCCGCGATAAAAACCGTTCCGGGGCCGAAGGGAGGCCCTGCGTTTGCCCCGCTTGGGAAACCGTCGTTAAAGCTTGGGGGGGGCCGAGCTCCGAAAGGAGACTCTGCCGGTGACCTCGGTGGTCCGATTCGTTTGCAGGCTGACGTTCCGAGGGCCGGCGAGCGGAAGAGGAGCAGCTCAGCCCGTTCGGTTGATTTCGGCGATCCTGTTTTAAGGAAGCGCGTAAGTGCAGACGGGGTCTGGGAGGCTTTTCGCCCGAGACGGGAAAGAGCGAGGAAGACTGGAGAGCGTGGAAAAACTAGGTGCCGCGGGTACTGAAGCTGTTAAGGGCTGAGAGAATTTGGGCTTAAGCATCTGAAAGGGGCTGCTAACGCGCAAGGAGCGGTAAAATACCATCGCTGGACAGCAGGCTCCTTTCCGGCCCTCCGGCCCCCTCTGCAGCCTTCTCGTTCTGTTTGTTTCTGTTCCTCTTTTCTGGCTGGGCTGTGCAGCGATCCCGGAAGGACGTGTCTTTTGAGGTGTGCCTTTGCGAAGGTGGTTCGGCTGCCTGGGGGGATGGATCAAAGCCTTTGAGGCTCCCTCCGATCTGTTTCATTTCCTTTTGAATTTCTTCCTTTCTTTGCTTTCTCCTAGGGCGTCTGTCAGCTAACGAGTAAAGAAGATGGAACGGCCTGTCCGCAGAGGAGAACTGACGCACGGTAAACGTGAATACGCTAGACCTCCGCTACGTCACGGGCGTTTGTTTACGTCCGTGCGTTCAAATCTCTAGTTGCGCATTCGGGACGCGGCATCTGCCCGCTATCCGACTCCTCCGTGTAGCGTAGAAGGCGCTGTACAGCTGCCGGTCTCTACGGGAGGTTGTTAGTGAGAAGGAGAACGGTGTATTCCAGCTCGCGACCGCCAAACGGGCTCCTTTAGGTCCGCTTTCAGACTTGGGGCCTACTTCATCGGTCCGCTTGGACGTGGTTTCTTGGGGGGAACGCTAGTGCTTTCCCTGTGCTTTTCCTGCGTCGAAACCGGTAGTTTATAGGCCAGAGCGGTTATGCCGTACCTTCCTTTGAGAGGCGTTTCGTCCGCGTCTCGGGCTTCGGGGAAAATCAATTGGACGGAATTGCCGAAGGCGCGCCTTGAAATAGGCGGTAAATCTAGAAGCGTGTCTGAATCGCGAGGGGCTCGTAACTTGGTCTTTGTCCTCAACGTCTGCTTTTCTTTCGCTCTTATTGCAGGCTTCCCTCCAACGATCGGCGTCGCTGCGGCGTCTCGTGTTTCACGGGCAGCGGTCTCTGCTCAGTAAGGACGTGAGAACTCCTGCGCTCCCGGAGAGCCCGGGATCCCTGCTCCGGGCTGGTCATTTTAGGCCTTTGTGCGGAGCGTTCTTTCTAGCTACGCGCCCCGCGTGAGCCTCTCCTTCGGCCGTTTTCCCAAGGCGGCGGAAACGCTTCTGGGAAACGCCGTCGTTTCCGAAACGTTTCGCCGTGTCCTTGCCGGTAGGGGATACCGTGAGAGCGGGCAGAGGCGGCCGACGTCTGTGCGAGGAAAGAAGCGTGGCGCAAAGAAGGGACCTCTTTGGCCCGCCTGGTCCGCTTTAGAGAGTTTTCTTTTGGACCCGAAGATCGGGTCTGCGAGTGCCGCGCTCAGCGCACGCGTTTGTTCCCCCCCCCCCCCCCCGTTCTTTTAGCAAGACCGTGCGTGTCCTCGAGCTGTTTGTCCCGAGGGGGGAGTCGCTGCGGGAATTGCTGGGGAGGCCCTGACGGCGGGACGTGAAAAAGACGCCTTTGACCGCGTGCGTGCGGCCGAAGGAACGTCAGCCCAAGAATCCGAATAAGACATGCCGCGTGCCAGCATCTCGTACCGTTTAATAATAAAAACCGAGCAGTCTGTCAAGCAAATAGCGCGGCTTGCTTTGGGCTGTTTATTTTGTTTAACGATCAGTAAAGGCGAGAGGTCGAAAGTTCTAAAGAAGAACGGCTGCTTCTTGGAACGCTTGCAAATTGTCCCGTTAAGTAGGTGGGTGGTTTTTTTGTTTTCGTTTTGTTTTTTTAAGTGCAGCCTCTGACTCTTTTTTGTCTGTGGAGTATTTTGCAACGATGTTCAAAGGAAAGCGCTGTTACTGAAGCCTCTAGGAGCAGCGGCTCGAGCACGACACGCGGCGACGCTGCGCCTCGCAGCAGGCGCTGTAAATAAGGGCAGATGAGCCGAGGCGAGGGTGGTGAAATGTCTGCAAAGGGCGGGCGGGGGGGCTCTGCAGCGGTGTGCGCGTGCCGGGGGCGGCCGCGCGCCCTGCTGCCCTCGGGGCGTCAAAAAAGCGGTACGGCACGGAAAGGGGGGCGCGCAGGCGCACGGCGGCCGGCCGCGCGCCCTGCTGCCCTCGGGGCGTCCAAAAAGCGGTACGGCACGATAAAGGGGGGCGCGCATGCGCACTGGGTTCCGCCGTGCTCACTGCTGCCACCCTGTGTCCAAAAATCGGTACTGCACCCTGTGGGGGGGGGCGCGCGTGCGCACAGCGTTCCGCCGCGCTCACTGCTGCCACCCTGTGTCCAAAAATCGGTACTGCACCCTGTGGGGGGGCGCGCGTGCGCACTGGGTTCTGCCATGCTCACTGCTGCCATCCTGTGTCCAAAAATCGGTACTGCACCCTGTGGGGGGGGGCGCGCACGCGCACAGCGTTCCGCCGCGCTCACTGCTGCCACCCTGTGTCCAAAAAGCGGTACTGCACCCGGTGGGGGGGCGCGCATGCGCAGACAGCCGGCGCGCACATGCTCAGTGCCGGTCGCCATGTTTGCTGCTGCTCTCCGCCGTTTCGGTAACGGGTAAGCGAATGGAGCGTGCTCGTCGCCCCTTCCCGGCGCTCTTGGAGCGGCCACGGGCTCGGGCAGCCTCGGGGCGCTCGCTGGGAGTCCCGGGCTGCCGCGGCGGGCTGCGGTTCGCACGCGTGAGCCGCCCGGCTGCAGCGCCGCGGCGCGAGCATGCCATTGCGGGTCTCGCCTCCCTTCGTGCTCCCCCCCGCCCCTCGGGCTCCCCGGCTCCCCCCCCGCCCCTCGGGATTCCCCGCTCCACCCGCCCCTCGCGCTCCCCCCTGCTTCTCGGGCTCCCCTCGCGCTCCGCCCCGCCCCTCGCGCTCCCCCCCGTTTCTCGGGCTCCCCTCGCGCTCCGCCCCGCCCCTCGGGCTCCCCCTGCTCCCCTCGGGCTCCCCCTGCTCCCCTCGCTCTCCCCCTGCTCCCCTCGCGCTCCGCCTCGCCCCTCGCGCTCCCCTCGCGCTCCGCCCCGCCCCTCGGGCTCCCCCTGCTCCCCTCGCGCTCCCCCCCGCTTCTCGGGCTCCCCTCGCGCTCCCCCCCGCTTCTCGGGCTCCCCCTTGCTTCTCAGGCTCCTCTCACGCTCCCCCCCGCTCCTCGGGCTCCCCTTGCTCCCCTCGCGCTCTGCCCCGCCCCTCGCACTCCCCCTGCTCCCCTCGCGCTCCCCCCTGCTTCTCGGGCTCCCCCCTGCTTCTCAGGCTCCTCTCGGGCTCCCCTTGCTCCCCTCGCGCTCCGCCCCGCCCCTCGCGCTCCCCCTGGTCCCCTCGCGCTCCCCCCCGCCCCCGCGCTCCCCCCCGCTTCTCGGGCTCCCCTCGTGCTCCCCCCCGCTCCTCGGGCCCCCCTGCTCCCCTCACGCTCCCCCCCGCCTCTCGCGCTCCCCTCGCACTCCGCCCCGCCCCTCGGGCTCCCCTCCCGCTCCCCTCGCTCCCCCCCGCCCCTCCCGCTCCCCTCGCTCCCCCCCCCCCGCGCTGTCCGAGCCGGCACGTGCGCGGTGCTCAAGCGTCACTGCCGCCGCAGTCCGTTGGCGAGCGGCGCATGCGCGGCGGCGGGGAAGCAAGATGGCGGCAAGCAGGGAGGGCGTTTTCGCTCGGCGGCGGCGGCGGCGGGTGAGTGCGGAGGTGTCGTGGAGTGAAGGATGTGGGGCCCCCGGGTGAGGCGAACGCATAGGTTCGGGGGGCGTCGGGCTGCATCCTGCCCGCTGCGGCCGTCGCTGCGTGGAGGCGGCGGTGCGGGGCGAGTGGGGGGGGGGGCGGGCTGGGACCCGGCGCCGCGCCGGGAGCGCGGGTGTGACTTTGCGTTTTGCGTGCGCGGCGTTTAGGGCGCCAGTTCGTTGGCAGCGCGGGCCGGGGCACGCGCTCGCCCCTGCGGAGGCGGCGCGGCGGAGCGGAGCGGGGGGGCAGGCGGGCCCCGGAGCAGGGTTGCGGCGCGGCGTCGGCCCTGTAGTGTTTCCAAACGGCTTACCCCGTAACGTACGATGCAAAGCGGTGTATTAAGACCTTTCCTTTGAGGGAAAGAAGGAAAAAGAAAGAAAGGGGGGAAAGAAAAAAAAAAAAAAAACCACGGGAAAGAGAAAAAGAACGCGTGTAAATCGAAGTGTTTTGTTGGAAGCGAAATGCAATTTTCTGTCTTTGTTACAGAGGCGGAACCGACAATAGCAAATGCTGACAAAGAGCAAAGCCGGACGAGCGAGCGGTTTTTTGCGCTTACTCCCGAAGGGGCGGGCTGAAAGGAGGAAGCAAAAATGCAGCAGCGGACCCTCGATCTCCCCAGAAGCTGCGACAGTAGGAGGCGTTCTGGCCCGGGTAACCAAGGTAACTCTTGATGCGGAACGTTCGTTCTTTCGGCCTCCCTCCCGGAGGCAGCGCTGAGGACTAAGCGACCCGTTGCTGCCCTGCGCCTCTTGTTAACCGTAGCTGCCTTAGTTTTGCTTCGGTCGTTTGTATTTTGTTTTGTTATCGTACACGCGTACGTAGAAAAGGAAAGATAGGATATTTAATTTTTAGGTTCGTTGCCACGGCTGAAGCTGAAGAGACAGAAAAACGTAAGCGAGCCGAAGTAATAAAATTAAAGGGAACCGAGCGAGAGCCGTCTCCGTCGCCCCGAAAGGGAAAGCCCGTTCCTCCCGGTGAGGAAGGTTCGCCGGTAATAGCGATCGGAATAACAGATGAGCGACATCTAACGGAAGGTGCGTACGCGTTACGGAAAGGACGCTGCGTCCATCCGTTTCCGTGCGCGTGACTCTCTGCATCTGTGAAGCGTCGTGCTTTAAGAGCTCCAAGACGGCAAATTCCCGTCTTCGGGGAACGGCGGTCAGGTGGCCAGCGAGAGAGGGAGAGGCAAGCGTGCGAATTGTAAAACGAAGAGGAAGGCTCATTTAGCGCGACCCCAGGTTAATTGCCTGGCAATGGTCTTTGGGGCAGCAGGAAGACGGCAGCTCGAAGAAAAGGTAAAGCCTTGCGGAATTAGGACTCCTTCCTTCTCGTGTAGTAGATCCGCTTTTGTGCTTAGAAACAACTTTGGATTGTTAATTTCTGCTGAGCTTTGAATACGTCACGTCACGGACTCTTAGGCGACACGGGGGAGTTCAGCTGCGCAGCCTGCCAGAGGAACGTCGCCCACGAGGCCTCGCTAGCCTTGAGGAGCTGTAGGCGCCGATGCACGTGGCTCGTTCTGTCGGGCGCGCAGAGGTTTGCTTTGGCTGCCGAAATTTCAGCTTGGCTTTGCGCCCTGTAGCGGTGGTATTTTTGTATTTCTAAATTGTGTTAATGCTAGGCGTTCGGCACATCGGGGAACGACTGGGTGCTGCCGTGAAGAACTGCAGGCTCCCGCCCTCAGCCCTTTCTCGGCAAGTTATCGGGTGTCGAGAGCGGCCGGGAGACTCCGAATGCCGGCGGAAAGGTTCTCTGCCCGCTCCTGACGAGGAGCCTTCGGCCGCGGGAAGGTCGGCGGCGTCCTTCCCGGACTCGTGAGTAATAAGCCGCGGTTCGCGGGCCGGCAGGGCAGGGGAGGGGAGGGGAGGGGAGGGGAGGGGGGGGGAATAGCGCCTGGTAGCCCGGCGGCTCCGGCGTCGCCGTTGCTAGCGGGGCCCCGAGGTCCATGCGAAGCCTCAGCTGCCTGTCGGGAGCTTTGTTTTGGTGTGTTTACCTGGCAAAAGCAGCGAGGGAGGCCTCAAAGAAGAATTTTCGTGCCTAGGTGGGTAAGCTGCGACCCCAGCTGTCTTTGCCTTGCTTTGCCGCTTAGTGTCGTAACGGCGACTTGGGAGCCCGCGATAAAAACCGTTCCGGGGCCGAAGGGAGGCCCTGCGTTTGCCCCGCTTGGGAAACCGTCGTTAAAGCTTGGGGGGGGCCGAGCTCCGAAAGGAGACTCTGCCGGTGACCTCGGTGGTCCGATTCGTTTGCAGGCTGACGTTCCGAGGGCCGGCGAGCGGAAGAGGAGCAGCTCAGCCCGTTCGGTTGATTTCGGCGATCCTGTTTTAAGGAAGCGCGTAAGTGCAGACGGGGTCTGGGAGGCTTTTCGCCCGAGACGGGAAAGAGCGAGGAAGACTGGAGAGCGTGGAAAAACTAGGTGCCGCGGGTACTGAAGCTGTTAAGGGCTGAGAGAATTTGGGCTTAAGCATCTGAAAGGGGCTGCTAACGCGCAAGGAGCGGTAAGATACCATCGCTGGACAGCAGGCTCCTTTCCGGCCCTCCGTCCCCCTCTGCAGCCTTCTCGTTCTGTTTGTTTCTGTTCCTCTTTTCTGGCTGGGCTGTGCAGCGATCCCGGAAGGACGTGTCTTTTGAGGTGTGCCTTTGCGAAGGTGGTTCGGCTGCCTGGGGGGATGGATCAAAGCCTTTGAGGCTCCCTCCGATCTGTTTCATTTCCTTTTGAATTTCTTCCTTTCTTTGCTTTCTCCTAGGGCGTCTGTCAGCTAACGAGTAAAGAAGATGGAACGGCCTGTCCGCAGAGGAGAACTGACGCACGGTAAACGTGAATACGCTAGACCTCCGCTACGTCACGGGCGTTTGTTTACGTCCGTGCGTTCCAATCTCTAGTTGCGCATTCGGGACGCGGCATCTGCCCGCTATCCGACTCCTCCGTGTAGCGTAGAAGGCGCTGTACAGCTGCCGGTCTCTACGGGAGGTTGTTAGTGAGAAGGAGAACGGTGTATTCCAGCTCGCGACCGCCAAACGGGCTCCTTTAGGTCCGCTTTCAGACTTGGGGCCTACTTCATCGGTCCGCTTGGACGTGGTTTCTTGGGGGGAACGCTAGTGCTTTCCCTGTGCTTTTCCTGCGTCGAAACCGGTAGTTTATAGGCCAGAGCGGTTATGCCGTACCTTCCTTTGAGAGGCGTTTCGTCCGCGTCTCGGGCTTCGGGGAAAATCAATTGGACGGAATTGCCGAAGGCGCGCCTTGAAATAGGCGGTAAATCTAGAAGCGTGTCTGAATCGCGAGGGGCTCGTAACTTGGTCTTTGTCCTCAACGTCTGCTTTTCTTTCGCTCTTATTGCAGGCTTCCCTCCAACGATCGGCGTCGCTGCGGCGTCTCGTGTTTCACGGGCAGCGGTCTCTGCTCAGTAAGGACGTGAGAACTCCTGCGCTCCCGGAGAGCCCGGGATCCCTGCTCCGGGCTGGTCATTTTAGGCCTTTGTGCGGAGCGTTCTTTCTAGCTACGCGCCCCGCGTGAGCCTCTCCTTCGGCCGTTTTCCCAAGGCGGCGGAAACGCTTCTGGGAAACGCCGTCGTTTCCGAAACGTTTCGCCGTGTCCTTGCCGGTAGGGGATACCGTGAGAGCGGGCAGAGGCGGCCGACGTCTGTGCGAGGAAAGAAGCGTGGCGCAAAGAAGGGACCTCTTTGGCCCGCCGGGTCCGCTTTAGAGAGTTTTCTTTTGGACCCGAAGATCGGGTCTGCGAGTGCCGCGCTCAGCGCACGCGTTTGTTCCCCCCCCCCCCCGTTCTTTTAGCAAGACCGTGCGTGTCCTCGAGCTGTTTGTCCCGAGGGGGGAGTCGCTGCGGGAATTGCTGGGGAGGCCCTGACGGCGGGACGTGAAAAAGACGCCTTTGACCGCGTGCGTGCGGCCGAAGGAACGTCAGCCCAAGAATCCGAAGAAGACATGCCGCGTGCCAGCATCTCGTACCGTTTAATAATAAAAACCGAGCAGTCTGTCAAGCAAATAGCGCGGCTTGCTTTGGGCTGTTTATTTTGTTTAACGATCAGTAAAGGCGAGAGGTCGAAAGTCCTAAAGAAGAACGGCTGCTTCTTGGAACGCTTGCAAATTGTCCCGTTAAGTAGGTGGGTGGTTTTTTTGTTTTCGTTTTGTTTTTTTAAGTGCAGCCTCTGACTCTTTTTTGTCTGTGGAGTATTTTGCAACGATGTTCAAAGGAAAGCGCTGTTACGGAAGCCTCTAGGAGCAGCGGCTCGAGCACGACACGCGGCGACGCTGCGCCTCGCAGCAGGCGCTGTAAATAAGGGCAGATGAGCCGAGGCGAGGGTGGTGAAATCTCTGCAAAGGGCGGACGGGCGGGGGGGCTCTGCAGCGGTGTGTGCGTGCCGGGGGCGGCCGCGCGCCCTGCTGCCCTCGGGGCGTCAAAAAAGCGGTACGGCACGATAAAGGGGGGCGCGCGTGCGCACTGGGTTCCGCCGCGCTCACTGCTGCCACCCTGTGTCCAAAAATCGGTACTGCACCCTGTGGGGGGGGCGCGCGTGCGCACTGGGTTCCGCCGCGCTCACTGCTGCCACCCTGTGTCCAAAAATCGGTACTGCACCCTGTGGGGGGGGCTCGCGTGCGCACTGGGTTCCGCCGCGCTCACTGCTGCCACCCTGTGTCCAAAAATCGGTACTGCACCCTGTGGGGGGGGGCGCGCACGCGCACAGCGTTCCGCCGCGCTCACTGCTGCCACCCTGTGTCCAAAAAGCGGTACTGCACCCGGTGGGGGGGGCGCGCATGCGCAGACAGCCGGCGCGCACATGCTCAGTGCCGGTCGCCATGTTTGCTGCTGCTCTCCGCCGTTTCGGTAACGGGTAAGCGAATGGAGCGTGCTCGTCGCCCCTTCCCGGTGCTCTTGGAGCGGCCACGGGCTCGGGCAGCCTCGGGGCGCTCGCTGGGAGTCCCGGGCTGCCGCGGCGGGCTGCGGTTCGCACGCGTGAGCCGCCCGGCTGCAGCGCCGCGGCGCGAGCATGCCATTGCGGGTCTCGCCTCCCTTCGTGCTCCCCCCCGCCCCTCGGGCTCCCCCGGCTCCCCCCCGCCCCTCGGGCTCCCCCGGCTCCCCCCCGCCCCTCGGGATTCCCCGCTCCACCCGCCCCTCGCGCTCCCCCCCGCTTCTCGGGCTCCCCTCGCGCTCCCCCCCACCCCCGCGCTCCCCCCTGCTTCTCGGGCTCCCCTCGCGCTCCCCCCCCCCGCTCCTCGGGCTCCCCCTGCTCCCCTCGCGCTCCCCCTGCTCCCCTCGCGCTCCCCCCCGCTTCTCGGGCTCCCCTCGCGCTCCGCCCCGCCCCTCGGGCTCCCCCTCCTCCCCTCGCGCTCCACCCCGCTTCTCGGGCTCTCCTCGCGCTCCCCCCCGCTTCTCGGGCTCCCCCCTGCTTCTCAGGCTCCTCTCACGCTCCCCCCCGCTCCTCGGGCTCCCCTTGCTCCCCTCGCGCTCTGCCCCGCCCCTTGCACTCCCCCTGCTCCCCTCGCGCTCCCCCCCGCTTCTCGGGCTCCCCCCTGCTTCTCAGGCTCCTCTCGGGCTCCCCTTGCTCCCCTCGCGCTCCGCCCCGCCCCTCGCGCTCCCCCTGGTCCCCTCGCGCTCCCCCCCGCTCCTCGGGCCCCCCTGCTCCCCTCACGCTCCCCCCCGCCTCTCGCGCTCCCCTCGCACTCCGCCCCGCCCCTCGGGCTCCCCTCGCTCCCCCCCCCCACGCTGTCCGAGCCGGCACGTGCGCGGTGCTCAAGCGTCACTGCCGCCGCAGTCCGTTGGCGAGCGGCGCATGCGCGGCGGCGGGGAAGCAAGATGGCGGCGAGCAGGGAGGGCGTTTTCGCTCGGCGGCGGCGGCGGGTGAGTGCGGAGGTGGCGTGGAGTGAAGGATGTGGGGCCCCCGGGTGAGGCGAACGCATAGGTTCGGGGGGCGTCGGGCTGCATCCTGCCCGCTGCGGCCGTCGCTGCGTGGAGGCGGCGGTGCGGGGCGAGTGGGGGGGCGGGCTGGGACCCGGCGCCGCGCCGGGAGCGCGGGTGTGACTTTGCGTTTTGCGTGCGCGGCGTTTAGGGCGCCAGTTCGTTGGCAGCGCGGGCCGGGGCACGCGCTCGCCCCTGCGGAGGCGGCGCGGCGGAGCGGAGCGGGGGGGCAGGCGGGCCCCGGAGCAGGGTTGCGGCGCGGCGTCGGCCCTGTAGCGTTTCCAAACGGCTTACCCCGTAACGTACGATGCAAAGCGGTGTATTAAGACCTTTCCTTTGAGGGAAAGAAGGAAAAAGAAAGAAAGGGGGGAAAGAAAAAAAAAAAAAAAAAAACCACGGGAAAGAGAAAAAGAACGCGTGTAAATCGAAGTGTTTTGTTGGAAGCGAAATGCAATTTTCTGTCTTTGTTACAGAGGCGGAACCGACAATAGCAAATGCTGACAAAGAGCAAAGCCGGACGAGCGAGCGGTTTTTTGCGCTTACTCCCGAAGGGGCGGGCTGAAAGGAGGAAGCAAAAATGCAGCAGCGGACCCTCGATCTCCCCAGAAGCTGCGACAGTAGGAGGCGTTCTGGCCCGGGTAACCAAGGTAACTCTTGATGCGGAACGTTCGTTCTTTCGGCCTCCCTCCCGGAGGCAGCGCTGAGGACTAAGCGACCCGTTGCTGCCCTGCGCCTCTTGTTAACCGTAGCTGCCTTAGTTTTGCTTCGGTCGTTTGTATTTTGTTTTGTTATCGTACACGCGTACGTAGAAAAGGAAAGATAGGATATTTAATTTTTAGATTCGTTGCCACGGCTGAAGCTGAAGAGACAGAGAAACGTAAGCGAGCCGAAGTAATAAAATTAAAGGGAACCGAGCGAGAGCCGTCTCCGTCGCCCCGAAAGGGAAAGCCCGTTCCTCCCGGTGAGGAAGGTTCGCCGGTAATAGCGATCGGAATAACAGATGAGCGACATCTAACGGAAGGTGCGTACGCGTTACGGAAAGGACGCTGCGTCCATCCGTTTCCGTGCGCGTGACTCTCTGCATCTGTGAAGCGTCGTGCTTTAAGAGCTCCAAGACGGCAAATTCCCGTCTTCGGGGAACGGCGGTCAGGTGGCCAGAGAGAGAGGGAGAGGCAAGCGTGCGAATTGTAAAACGAAGAGGTGGCTTTCAGGAAGGCTCATTTAGCGCGACCCCAGGTTAATTGCCTGGCAATGGTCTTTGGGGCAGCAGGAAGACGGCAGCTCGAAGAAAAGGTAAAGCCTTGCGGAATTAGGACTCCTTCCTTCTCGTGTAGTAGATCCGCTTTTGTGCTTAGAAACAACTTTGGATTGTTAATTTCTGCTGAGCTTTGAATACGTCACGTCACGGACTCTTAGGCGACACGGGGGAGTTCAGCTGCGCAGCCTGCCAGAGGAACGTCGCCCACGAGGCCTCGCTAGCCTTGAGGAGCTGTAGGCGCCGATGCACGTGGCTCGTTCTGTCGGGCGCGCAGAGGTTTGCTTTGGCTGCCGAAATTTCAGCTTGGCTTTGCGCCCTGTAGCGGTGGTATTTTTGTATTTCTAAATTGTGTTAATGCTAGGCGTTCGGCACATCGGGGAACGACTGGGTGCTGCCGTGAAGAACTGCAGGCTCCCGCCCTCAGCCCTTTCTCGGCAAGTTATCGGGTGTCGAGAGCGGCCGGGAGACTCCGAATGCCGGCGGAAAGGTTCTCTGCCCGCTCCTGACGAGGAGCCTTCGGCCGCGGGAAGGTCGGCGGCGTCCTTCCCGGACTCGTGAGTAATAAGCCGCGGTTCGCGGGCCGGCAGGGCAGGGGAGGGGAGGGGAGGGGGGGGGAATAGCGCCTGGTAGCCCGGCGGCTCCGGCGTCGCCGTTGCTAGCGGGGCCCCGAGGTCCATGCGAAGCCTCAGCTGCCTGTCGGGAGCTTTGTTTTGGTGTGTTTACCTGGCAAAAGCAGCGAGGGAGGCCTCAAAGAAGAATTTTCGTGCCTAGGTGGGTAAGCTGCGACCCCAGCTGTCTTTGCCTTGCTTTGCCGCTTAGTGTCGTAACGGCGACTTGGGAGCCCGCGATAAAAACCGTTCCGGGGCCGAAGGGAGGCCCTGCGTTTGCCCCGCTTGGGAAACCGTCGTTAAAGCTTGGGGGGGGCCGAGCTCCGAAAGGAGACTCTGCCGGTGACCTCGGTGGTCCGATTCGTTTGCAGGCTGACGTTCCGAGGGCCGGCGAGCGGAAGAGGAGCAGCTCAGCCCGTTCGGTTGATTTCGGCGATCCTGTTTGAAGGAAGCGCGTAAGTGCAGACGGGGTCTGGGAGGCTTTTCGCCCGAGACGGGAAAGAGCGAGGAAGACTGGAGAGCGTGGAAAAACTAGGTGCCGCGGGTACTGAAGCTGTTAAGGGCTGAGAGAATTTGGGCTTAAGCATCTGAAAGGGGCTGCTAACGCGCAAGGAGCGGTAAAATACCATCGCTGGACAGCAGGCTCCTTTCCGGCCCTCCGTCCCCCTCTGCAGCCTTCTCGTTCTGTTTGTTTCTGTTCCTCTTTTCTGGCTGGGCTGTGCAGCGATCCCGGAAGGACGTGTCTTTTGAGGTGTGCCTTTGCGAAGGTGGTTCGGCTGCCTGGGGGGATGGATCAAAGCCTTTGAGGCTCCCTCCGATCTGTTTCATTTCCTTTTGAATTTCTTCCTTTCTTTGCTTTCTCCTAGGGCGTCTGTCAGCTAACGAGTAAAGAAGATGGAACGGCCTGTCCGCAGAGGAGAACTGACGCACGGTAAACGTGAATACGCTAGACCTCCGCTACGTCACGGGCGTTTGTTTACGTCCGTGCGTTCAAATCTCTAGTTGCGCATTCGGGACGCGGCATCTGCCCGCTATCCGACTCCTCCGTGTAGCGTAGAAGGCGCTGTACAGCTGCCGGTCTCTACGGGAGGTTGTTAGTGAGAAGGAGAACGGTGTATTCCAGCTCGCGACCGCCAAACGGGCTCCTTTAGGTCCGCTTTCAGACTTGGGGCCTACTTCATCGGTCCGCTTGGACGTGGTTTCTTGGGGGGAACGCTAGTGCTTTCCCTGTGCTTTTCCTGCGTCGAAACCGGTAGATTATAGGCCAGAGCGGTTATGCCGTACCTTCCTTTGAGAGGCGTTTCGTCCGCGTCTCGGGCTTCGGGGAAAATCAATTGGACGGAATTGCCGAAGGCGCGCCTTGAAATAGGCGGTAAATCTAGAAGCGTGTCTGAATCGCGAGGGGCTCGTAACTTGGTCTTTGTCCTCAACGTCTGCTTTTCTTTCGCTCTTATTGCAGGCTTCCCTCCAACGATCGGCGTCGCTGCGGCGTCTCGTGTTTCACGGGCAGCGGTCTCTGCTCAGTAAGGACGTGAGAACTCCTGCGCTCCCGGAGAGCCCAGGATCCCTGCTCCGGGCTGGTCATTTTAGGCCTTTGTGCGGAGCGTTCTTTCTAGCTACGCGCCCCGCGTGAGCCTCTCCTTCGGCCGTTTTCCCAAGGCGGCGGAAACGCTTCTGGGAAACGCCGTCGTTTCCGAAACGTTTCGCCGTGTCCTTGCCGGTAGGGGATACCGTGAGAGCGGGCAGAGGCGGCCGACGTCTGTGCGAGGAAAGAAGCGTGGCGCAAAGAAGGGACCTCTTTGGCCCGCCTGGTCCGCTTTAGAGAGTTTTCTTTTGGACCCGAAGATCGGGTCTGCGAGTGCCGCGCTCAGCGCACGCGTTTGTTCCCCCCCCCCCCCCCCCGTTCTTTTAGCAAGACCGTGCGTGTCCTCGAGCTGTTTGTCCCGAGGGGGGAGTCGCTGCGGGAATTGCTGGGGAGGCCCTGACGGCGGGACGTGAAAAAGACGCCTTTGACCGCGTGCGTGCGGCCGAAGGAACGTCAGCCCAAGAATCCGAAGAAGACATGCCGCGTGCCAGCATCTCGTACCGTTTAATAATAAAAACCGAGCAGTCTGTCAAGCAAATAGCGCGGCTTGCTTTGGGCTGTTTATTTTGTTTAACGATCAGTAAAGGCGAGAGGTCGAAAGTTCTAAAGAAGAACGGCTGCTTCTTGGAACGCTTGCAAATTGTCCTGTTAAGTAGGTGGGTGGTTTTTTTGTTTTCGTTTTGTTTTTTTAAGTGCAGCCTCTGACTCTTTTTTGTCTGTGGAGTATTTTGCAACGATGTTCAAAGGAAAGCGCTGTTACTGAAGCCTCTAGGAGCAGCGGCTCGAGCACGACACGCGGCGACGCTGCGCCTCGCAGCAGGCGCTGTAAATAAGGGCAGATGAGCCGAGGCGAGGGTGGTGAAATGTCTGCAAAGGGCGGGCGGGGGGGCTCTGCAGCGGTGTGCGCGTGCCGGGGGCGGCCGCGCGCCCTGCTGCCCTCGGGGCATCCAAAAAGCGGTACGGCACGATAAAGGGGGGCGCGCATGCGCACTGGGTTCCGCCGTGCTCACTGCTGCCACCCTGTGTCCAAAAAGCGGTACTGCACCCTGTGGTGGGGGCATGTACCCTGCCTGAGATAAGGGAGTTGAGATAGCAAAGCGGCAATGTTAGTTTAGATAGCCTAATATGGTGATGGCGATGTCACACAACTGTGAAATATAGCACGACTTCGAAAGTTGTAAAATATATGCGTGACCTGAGGGTCACCACTCACAATGCAGAGGGCTGAAGAAGACCCCCTAGCAACAGCCGGCGCAACCGCAGAAGTTACAGGAAGTGCCACATATACCTGGAGCTGGAATTGCATATAAGGAGACTGTGAGGGGGGGATTGCGCGCGCCGTTGGTGGAGCAGGAGATTCCCCCGGCCGCCCAGCGCTGTTTTGCTTACTTGTGACTTGCTCAATTATTTTATTAAATTGGAATTTATGCAACCCGGCCCGAGTGGTTGTCAATTTGTCGCGTTTACCTGTAACAATTTGGTGCCGTGACTCGGATACAGGCTTCCCTGGTTTCAGGACTCTGACTCAGGGGAGGCGCCCCATCCCATCTTCGGATGGCCCCTGAGTGGGTAGTTCCCCTACCAGAACCTGTATTTCCGAACCCTAAATCAGGACAAGTAAGCAAAAGAACTGCAGTACCCCGTAAACTTTGTGCACGAAGATCCGAACGAAGACTCAGGACTGAGTGAGTATATGTATGCGGTTCCGTTCGGTTGGGGTGGGATACCCGGAGCACGTGAGAAGTCCCCAGGGGAGTGCGGACCCTCCAGGAGAGGGGGTCCTTGTGTAACAGGGGACGGAGTGAGTGCGGACCCTCCATGAGGGTGATTGTGTAACAGGGGACCGAAACGGGGCACCCGTCGGCCGACTGGGCCGCCCGCTGCGAAGGGACAACCGTCCTAGCAGTTAAAGACTCGGGTGGTGTGAGTGCGGTCCCCTGCAGAGAGAGAGAGTTGTAATAGGGGACCGAAATGGGGCACCCATCGGCCGACTGGGCCACCCGCTGCGAAGGGACAACCGTCCTAGCAGTTAAAGACTCGGGTGGTGTGAGTGCGGTCCCCTGCGGAAAGAAAGAGAGTGACTGGGGTGGGTGCTCCGGAAGATGGGACGGAAAAAGAGCAAGTCTTCTGATCCCATAGAGGGCTTTACGGTACAGTTACCAGATATACCGCCCGATAGCCCTTTAGGATTAATGATTAAGTATTGGAACGATTGGCCCTCCAGAAAAGGCAAAAAGTCGAGAAAAAAAAAATGGTACATTACTGTATGCAAGTATGGGGTGGGAAGCAGATTAGAGGAGACCACCTTTATTGGCCAGTATACGGGTCTTTTGAAAATTGGATATGTCAGGCTCTAACTATATATGTGAATTCAAAGGAGCCCTTTAGTTTAGAAGAAAGTGAGTATGCTAGTTTATGGATAAGACCAGATACTCGGACCATGATATTTACCTTGAAAGAGAAGGGTTCGAGGAAGAAAAGCAAAACACTGGAGGAACTTCCCGTTTCTCCTCCCCCCTATATTCCCTCAGCTCCGGCTCAAAACCCAACACCAGCCCCTCCTCATAGCCCCTCTCCGATGACCCCAGACTGGGATCTAAACCCTCCTAGTTCCCCAGAAGAAACCCGAAGGGTCACGAGGAGTCAAACGAGGGGAGGTGGGCGACCTGATCAGCTGTACCCCTTGCGAGAACTCCCCATGGGAGGACCGCAGCCGGGGATGGGATTTGTGTCTATGCCCCTGAGTTCAGGGGACGTACGGGATTTTAAGAAAGAAATGTGGAATTTATTAGAAGACCCTTTAGGAGTGGCTGAGAAATTAGATCAGTTTTTAGGTCCAAGCCTTTATACATGGGAGGAATTACAATCCATCTTAAGCATATTATTTACAGCGGAAGAAAGGGAAATGACCCGTAGGGCTGGGATGCGGATTTGGGATCAACAACACCAACAAGGTCCCGCTGCAGATATTAAATGGCCCACTCAACGGCCGGACTGGGACAATCAGAATGCTGAGCATCGGACACATATGTCCGATCTGAGAGCCATAATAGTTCAGGGAATCAGGGAATCTGTTCCCAGGGGGCAAAATATTAATAAGGCCTTCATGGAACAACAAAAGAAGGATGAGACACCAACAGAGTGGCTCGAGAGACTTAGAAAAAATCTGCAACTTTATTCCGGGGTAGACCCCAGTACCCCTGTGGGACAGGCTCTATTGAAAACACAGTTTGTAGCAAAGGCCTTTCCAGATATTAGAAGAAAGCTAGAGAAGTTAGATGATTGGCAAGATAGGGGGCTGGACGAATTGCTGAGGGAAGCTCAGAAAGTGCATGTGCGGAGGGAAGAGGAAACCCATCGGCGGCAGGCAAAGATTCTGATGGCAGCAGTCCGAGAAGGGCAGAGAGGAATCCAGGCACAACCCCCTAGGTCGTATAACAGACCTAAAAGAAAGCCACTTCACCAAGAAGGACAACCCAGAGAAGTTGTGACGAGGGACTTGAGGCAGGTGGAGTGTTTTTATTGCCAGAAAAAAGGGCATCTGAAGAGGAATTGTAGGAAGCGAATGCAGGATGAGCAAATGTTCCAAGAAGATTAGGGGGGTCAGGGGCTCTATTTGCTGGGGACTCATAAAGGAACTGAGCCCTTGATAAAATTGAAATTAGGTCCCCAGCGACAAGAAGTAGAATTCCTTGTGGATTCTGGGGCAGAAAGATCTACTGTCCAAACGGTACCCTGGGGGTGTAAGCTATCCCCAGAGAACTTATAAGTGATAGGAGCTAAGGGAGAGCCCTTTAAGGTCCCAGTAATTAAAAATGTGGAAATAGAATCAGACTCTCGATTAAGTGTTGGATCCTTTTTATTAGTTCCCGAAGCTGAATATAATTTACTGGGCCGAGATATGATGGTTGAATTGGGAGTCAATTTAGAAGTAGAGAATCAAGAATTAGTTATAAAATTATGCACCCTTACTATTGAAGATGAGGCCAAAATCAACCCTGAAGTTTGGTATACCCCAGAATCAGTAGGAAACTAGATATTGCTCCTTTTGAAGTGAGCATACGGAATCCAGAAATCCCTGTTAGAGTCAAGCAATATCCAATGTCACAGGAAGGGAGGCAAGGACTCCGACCAGTAATCCAGAGGCTAATAAATCAAAGGTTACTGGAGCCTTGTATGTCTCCCTATAATACCCCCATACTGCCCGTAAAGAAACCAGACGGTACTTATAGATTGGTACAAGATTTAAGAGAAATAAACAAAAGAACAATTACCAGGTTCCCAATTGTAGCTAACCCCGATATCATACTTAGTCAGCTGTCACCTGAGGCTAAATGGTATACGGTTATAGACCTGAAAGATGCATTTTGGGCATGCCCCCTTAAGGAAGAATGTAGAGACTTTTTTGCCTTCGAGTGGGAAGACCCAGATACCCATAGGAAACAACAACTCCGATGGACTGTTTTACCACAAGGGTTTACAGAATCCCCTAATTTGTTTGGGCAAGCCCTGGAGCAGGTTCTAAGTACTTACGAAACTAATCCTCAAATTACTTTAACACAATATGTGGATGATTTGCTTTTAGCAGGAAAAACCCAGGAGGAAGTTAGATGTGAGAGTATTAAGTTGTTAAATTTCCTAAGTTTAAAGGGATTGAAAGTATCGAAATCAAAGTTGCAATTTACGGAAGAAGAGGTGAAGTATTTGGGACATTGGCTTAGCAAGGGCACAAAAAAATTGGACCCTGAAAGGGTAAATGGTATACTGTCAATAAGACCCCCGAAGAGCAAAAGACAGGTCCGACAATTGCTGGGGTTATTAGGGTATTGCAGACAATGGATTGAAAATTATAGCAATAAAGTAAAATTTTTATATAAAAAAACTAATAGTAGATGGGCTAATAAAATGGACTCAAACCGATAATCAAAGCCTCGAAGAATTGAAGGCTGACTTGGTGAATGCACCTGTTTTGAGTTTACCAGATATTAAGAGACCATTCTACATGTTTATTAATACACAGGAAGGAACAGCCTTTGGAGTCCTAACACAGGAATGGGCAGGGAAAAAGAAACCTATAGGGTATTTTTCAAAATTGCTAGACCCCGTCAGTCGGGGATGGCCCACTTGCCTACAAGCCATTGTAGCTACAGCCTTATTAGTAGAAGAGGCTAAAAAGATAACCTTTGGAGGAGAATTAAAAATATATACCCCTCATAATATACGAGGAGTATTACAACAAAAAGCCGAAAAATGGATAACCGATGCCAGACTATTAAAATACGAGGGCATTTTAATCCATTCTCCAAAGTTGGAAATTGAGACTACAAGCTTGCAGAATCCAGCCCAGTTCCTGTATGGGGAACCCAGTGGTCAATTAAGACATGATTGCATGCGTCTAATAGAATACCAAACAAAAATAAGAGAAGATTTAGAAGAAGAAGAGTTACCAGAGGGGACTAAATTCTTTGTGGACGGATCCTCTCGCGTAGTTGAAGGGAAATGCAGATCAGGGTATGCTATTGTAGATGGAAAGTCTCTAGAGTTAATAGAATCAGGGCCCCTACACAAAACTTGGTCGGCCCAGGCTTGTGAATTGTATGCAGTTTTTAGAGCCTTAGAAATTTTAAAGGGCAAAATAGGGACTATATACACCGACTCTAAATATGCTTATGGAGTAGTACACACATTTGGGAAAATGTGGGAAGAACGGGGACTGATTAATTCACAAGGGAAGAATTTAGTGCACGAAAAATTAATCAGAAAAACTTTAGAAGCTCTGAGGGGACCTCGGAGAATCGCAGTAGTACATGTTAGGGACCATCAAAAAGGCACATTTTACCACATAAGGGGAAATAATCTAGCAGATGAAGAAGCAAAAAAAGCAGCTTTACACCTATTGTCTGAAGGAAAAGAGGGCCAAGATAAACTAGATACCAGGATGAGTTTTACTAAACAGGAAATAGATACATTACGACAGATAGGAGCCCTAGAAAAAGAAGGTAAATGGGTGCTGCCCGATGATAGAGAAATTGTATCCAAAGGCGTAGCTTGGAGAATCATGAAAGAATTCCACCGACAGACTCACTGGGGAGTGCAAGCATTAGTAGACCAGTTTGGAACTAAATATATGTGCATTGGAATATATGACATAGCAAAAAGACTAGTGGGAGAATGTTTGACCTGTCAGAAGGTTAACAAGCAGCACCTCAGAAAAAAGGTCCCAGGGGGACGATCCATAGCCAGGAGACCATTTGAGAAAATACAGGTTGACTTTACAGAACTCCCAGAAGTGGGCAGGTATAAATACCTATTAGTTATAGTAGATCATTTAACTTACTTTGTAGAAGCTTTTCCCGTAGCCCGAGCAACTGCGAAATCGGTAACCAAGATATTGTTAGAAAATATCATACCCCGGTATGGGAATGTATTGGTCATAGACTCAGACAGGGGGCCACATTTTACATCCAAGGTCATTAAAGAAACATTAGATCCTTTAGGAATCAAGTGGGAGTATCACACTCCCTGGCATCCTCAAAGTTCAGGAAAGGTAGAAAGGATGAATGGGGAAATAAAAAAACAGTTAACAAAGCTAATGATGGAAACCCAGATGAATTGGATCAAGTGTTTACCCTTAGCTTTGTTGAATATACGAACTCAGCCCAGAACTGACACAGGAGTCTCCCCTTTTGAAATGTTATATGGGATGCCATATGATTTAGAAATACCAAAAGAACATCCTAAAGTAGAAGAGAGATTATTACAGAAATATATTACAGAGCTTATGAAGAGAAGACAAGAATTGATAAAGAAAGGACTAATAGCACAGAGACCTCCACTAGATGTAGCCATTCACCGAGTTAACCCTGGAGACAAGGTTTTAATTAAAACCTGGAAAGACTCATCCTTGACTCCCCGCTGGGAGGGACCTTTCCTTGTTTTGCTTACCACAGACACTGCTATTCGTACCGCAGAGCGAGGATGGACACATGCTAGCAGAATTAAAGGACCGATTTCAGAATCATCGTGGGAAGCCTTTGGAAACCTGGACAATTTAAAAGTAACCTTTAAGAAGAAACCTGGAAACCTCGATAAGTGAGACCACCTTTTGTAAAACCTAACATAGTATTTGTTATAACCCCACATTGTATTTGTTATCCCTTTGTGTGTTATGCATGTAGGGTTTGTAAAGGGAAGTAGTGGACTCATTGTTAGTACGGGTATCTCCCTAACAGCATTTGCCGCCCTTGTTACGACAAAATTGACTTATTGGACATTAAAAGATCTTAAGAAAAGATCGGTAGAACGGTGGGAAGCCTTTGTTAAAAGGAGTACAACCAGAGAAAGGTTGTACCCACGCCAACCACCCCAAATCACATAAGGCCAAAATTGAAAACACCAATTATAGGCGGACCGCGCCGTATGTTGAGTGTCACTCTTGGGAACTGGGAAGCCTTTAAAAAAATCTAAAAGGCTCATACAGGAGGTTCCCCTGAAGAATACGGCTGCTGCCGAGAAGACGGTACACCCTGCTGCTCTGAAGCAAAAGAGTAGGCAGGGGAGGCAGAGACGTATAGAACTTGTGGGGATCGAGGCCGATAAGCCACCTCCTAAGCAGGAATACCCAAAATTGTAAGACCCAGACTCTTTAAAGTCCCAGAGACACTTGGCATCACGGACCGCCCCTCCAAGGCATTAAGGGTTCGTAAAATATCCGTTGACCAAGCCATGGGTCCACTACTCCTCTGGAAGATGATTGTGCTGGGCTTATTAGGAAGACGAATCCAAGGGGAACATAATGTACACCAACCCTTTAAATGGTCATTAATGAGATGGGAAGATCAAACAGTGATCCAAGTACGAAGCGTACCCGGGAAACCTACATTCACACCTACCTTGTGTGAATTGGTACCCATTGAGCCATGTTTAAATCTAAAGGGGTTTTACTTTTGCCCTAGTTCTAATCCTGGGCGAGGATACTGTAACTACCCAAACTCTTATTATTGTGCTTATTGGGGATGTGAAACTATAGCCTCTGATTGGACACCCGGCGCAGGATCAGATAAGTTTATTCAGACCCAGTGGGGACCCTATGGTTGTACACCCCCCAAACGAGACTCTTCTGGAGGTACGCGTCCGTCCTCCCATTCGGACTGTAAACATTTAATGATAAATATCACCCGTCCTGAAGATCCAGGGTGGTTTTTGGGAAAGACCTGGGGAGTCCGGTACTGGGAGCCCGGGACCGATAGGGGTGGATTGATTTTCATAAAGAAAGAAAGTGTGCAACCTGCTCCTCAAGCAATAGGGCCGAATCTAGCCGTTAAAGGAGCAAAATTAAGAATCAAACCAACGGCTGCGATAATGAATTTGACAAGTATTCCTATGAGCCACCCCACCCCGAAAGATACTGTTGTAATCTCAGAAAGTAAAGCCACAGAGGGGGTAGACAATCCTCTGTGGAAGATTGTACAGGCAACCTACAAAGTATTAAATGCTACAACCCCTAGTATAACCACCCATTGCTGGTTATGCTACGACATAAGACCCCTTTTTATGAAGCAATAGGAGTAAATATGACATATACTGTGAGCAATGATCCCGGCTCACAGTGTCAATGGGAAGATAAGAAGAAGGGGTTGACCATGGAGCAAGTTACGGGAATGGGAATGTGTATTGGTAAAATACCAAAATCAAAGAAAAAGCTGTGTGGGTCTGTGACACTGCAAACCTACACCTCCGAAATTGGATGGATTATTCCCACCCAAGGAGCTAGGTGGATATGTTCAAAAACGGGCCTAACTCCCTGTGTCTCCCTAAGGGTACTTGGTGAGTCCCAAGAATATTGTATACAAATAGAGGTAGTTCCCAGGATCTTGTACCACCCAGAAAATGTGATGTACGACCATTGGGACACCCCTCATCCGGTCCGAGTAAAGAGAGAACCAATCACCGCAATTACTATAGCCACCTTACTGGGCCTAGGGGCAGTAGGAGCGGGAACTGGAATCTCCTCCTTAGTGGTGCAGCAGCAGAGCCTTAGCACCCTACGAGCAGCAGTGGATGAGGACTTAGAACGAATAGAAAAATCCATTACAGCCTTAGAAAAATCGTTGACATCGCTATCAGAAGTAGTTTTACAGAACAGAAGAGGGATGGACCTCTTATTTTTGCAACAGGGAGGATTGTGTGCAGCCCTAGGAGAAGAATGTTGTTTTTACACGGATCATACAGGAGTTGTCAGGGATACTATGGCGAAATTGAGAGAAGGCCTTGAAAAACGTAAAAAGGAAAGAGAAGCCCAGCAAGGGTGGTATGAATCATGGTTCAGTCATTCTCCCTGGCTAACAACCTTATTGTCTACCATCGCGGGCCCATTGACTTTACTAGTACTAGTGTTGACCTTTGGACCGTGTATAGTAAATAAAATAATTAACTTAGCAAAAAGCAGACTCGAAGCTGCCCACCTACTGTTGATAAGAAGTCAATATGAACAACTAAATGAAGATGAGAGTAAGCATAACCCTATGCTCTCCCTGGCACAGGAGGTTGTTGCTCGATTTGATGAACAAATTAGAAGGGACCAAAACAAAAAGGGGGGATTGTGATATGTGCTAATTTGTTACATCAAATTGAGAAACAGCCTTGAAACATCCTGGACTGTGATGTGTGCTAATTGGTTACATCAAAGTAAGAAACAGCCTTGGAAACATCTGTGGGAACATCCTACATCCTGTGGTGGGGGCATGTACCCTGCCTGAGATAAGGGAGTTGAGATAGCAAAGCGGCAATGTTAGTTTAGATAGCCTAATATGGTGATGGCGATGTCACACAACTGTGAAATATAGCACGACTTCGAAAGTTGTAAAATATATGCGTGACCTGAGGGTCACCACTCACAATGCAGAGGGCTGAAGAAGACCCCCTAGCAACAGCCGGCGCAACCGCAGAAGTTACAGGAAGTGCCACATATACCTGGAGCTGGAATTGCATATAAGGAGACTGTGAGGGGGGGATTGCGCGCGCCGTTGGTGGAGCAGGAGATTCCCCCGGCCGCCCAGCGCTGTTTTGCTTACTTGTGACTTGCTCAATTATTTTATTAAATTGGAATTTATGCAACCCGGCCCGAGTGGTTGTCAATTTGTCGCGTTTACCTGTAACAGCCGTGTCCTTGCCGGTAGGGGATACCGTGAGAGCGGGCAGAGGCGGCCGACGTCTGTGCGAGGAAAGAAGCGTGGCGCAAAGAAGGGACCTCTTTGGCCCGCCTGGTCCGCTTTAGAGAGTTTTCTTTTGGACCCGAAGATCGGGTCTGCGAGTGCCGCGCTCAGCGCACGCGTTTGTTCCCCCCCCCCCCCCCGTTCTTTTAGCAAGACCGTGCGTGTCCTCGAGCTGTTTGTCCCGAGGGGGGAGTCGCTGCGGGAATTGCTGGGGAGGCCCTGATGGCGGGACGTGAAAAAGACGCATTTGACCGCGTGCGTGCGGCCGAAGGAACGTCGGCCCAAGAATCCGAATAAGACATGCCGCGTGCCAGCATCTCGTACCGTTTAATAATAAAACCCGAGCAGTCTGTCAAGCAAATAGCGCGGCTTGCTTTGGGCTGTTTATTTTGTTTAACGATCAGTAAAGGCGAGAGGTCGAAAGTTCTAAAGAAGAACGGCTGCTTCTTGGAACGCTTGCAAATTGTCCCGTTAAGTAGGTGGGTGGTTTTTTTGTTTTCGTTTTGATTTTTTAAGTGCAGCCTCTGACTCTTTTTTTGTCTGTGGAGTATTTTGCAACGATGTTCAAAGGAAAGCGCTGTTACTGGAGCCTCTAGGAGCAGCGGCTCGAGCACGACACGCGGCGACGCTGCGCCTCGCAGCAGGCGCTGTAAATAAGGGCAGATGAGCCGAGGCGAGGGTGGTGAAATGTCTGCAAAGGGCGGGCGGGGGGGCTCTGCAGCGGTGTGCGCGTGCCGGGGGCGGCCGCGCGCCCTGCTGCCCTCGGGGCGTCAAAAAAGCAGTACGGCACGGAAAGGGGGGCGCGCATGCGCACTGGGTTCCGCCGTGCTCACTGCTGCCACCCTGTGTCCAAAAAGCGGTACTGCACCCGGTGGGGGGGCGCGCATGCGCAGACAGCCGGCGCGCACATGCTCAGTGCCGGTCGCCATGTTTGCTGCTGCTCTCCGCCGTTTCGGTAACGGGTAAGCGAATGGAGCGTGCTCGTCGCCCCTTCCCGGTGCTCTTGGAGCGGCCACGGGCTCGGGCAGCCTCGGGGCGCTCGCTGGGAGTCCCGGGCTGCCGCGGCGGGCTGCGGTTCGCACGCGTGAGCCGCCCGGCTGCAGCGCCGCGGTGCGAGCATGCCATTGCGGGTCTCGCCTCCCTTCGTGCTCCCCCCCGCCCCTCGGGCTCCCCGGCTCCCCCCCGCCCCTCGGGATTCCCCGCTCCACCCGCCCCTCGCGCTCCCCCCCGCTTCTCGGGCTCCCCTCGCGCTCCCCCCCACCCCCGCGCTCCCCCCCGCTTCTCGGGCTCCCCTCGGGCTCCGCCCCGCTCCTCGGGCTCCCCCTGCTCCCCTCGCGCTCCCCCCCGCTTCTCGGGCTCCCCTCGCGCTCCCCCCCGCTTCTCGGGCTCCCCTCGCGCTCCGCCCCGCCCCTCGCGCTCCCCCTGCTCCCCTCGCGCTCCCCCTGCTCCCCTCGCGCTCCGCCTCGCCCCTCGCGCTCCCCTCGCGCTCCGCCCCGCCCCTCGGGCTCCCCCTGCTCCCCTCGCGCTCCGCCCCGCCCCTCGCGCTCCCCCCCGCTTCTCGCGCTTCCCTCGCGCTCCGCCCCGCCCCTCGGGCTCCCCCTGCTCCCCTCGCGCTCCCCCCCGCTTCTCGGGCTCCCCCCTGCTTCTCAGGCTCCTCTCACGCTCCCCCCCGCTCCTCGGGCTCCCCTTGCTCCCCTCGCGCTCTGCCCCGCCCCTCGCACTCCCCCTGCTCCCCTCGCGCTCCCCCCCGCTTCTCGGGCTCCCCCCTGCTTCTCAGGCTCCTCTCGGGCTCCCCTTGCTCCCCTCGCGCTCCGCCCCGCCCCTCGCGCTCCCCCTGGTCCCCTCGCGCTCCCCCCCGCCCCCGCGCTCCCCCCCGCTTCTCGGGCTCCCCTCGTGCTCCCCCCCGCTCCTCGGGCCCCCCTGCTCCCCTCACGCTCCCCCCCGCCTCTCGCGCTCCCCTCGCACTCCGCCCCGCCCCTCGGGCTCCCCTCCCGCTCCCCTCGCTCCCCCCCGCCCCTCCCGCTCCCCTCGCTCCCCCCCCCCCGCGCTGTCCGAGCCGGCACGTGCGCGGTGCTCAAGCGTCACTGCCGCCGCAGTCCGTTGGCGAGCGGCGCATGCGCGGCGGCGGGGAAGCAAGATGGCGGCAAGCAGGGAGGGCGTTTTCGCTCGGCGGCGGCGGCGGCGGGTGAGTGCGGAGGTGTCGTGGAGTGAAGGATGTGGGGCCCCCGGGTGAGGCGAACGCATAGGTTCGGGGGGCGTCGGGCTGCATCCTGCCCGCTGCGGCCGTCGCTGCGTGGAGGCGGCGGTGCGGGGCGAGTGGGGGGGCGGGCTGGGACCCGGCGCCGCGCCGGGAGCGCGGGTGTGACTTTGCGTTTTGCGTGCGCGGCGTTTAGGGCGCCAGTTCGTTGGCAGCGCGGGCCGGGGCACGCGCTCGCCCCTGCGGAGGCGGCGCGGCGGAGCGGAGCGGGGGGGCAGGCGGGCCCCGGAGCAGGGTTGCGGCGCGGCGTCGGCCCTGTAGTGTTTCCAAACGGCTTACCCCGTAACGTACGATGCAAAGCGGTGTATTAAGACCTTTCCTTTGAGGGAAAGAAGGAAAAAGAAAGAAAGAAAGAGGGGAAAGAAAAAAAAAAAAAACACGGGAAAGAGAAAAAGAACGCGTGTAAATCGAAGTGTTTTGTTGGAAGCGAAATGCAATTTTCTGTCTTTGTTACAGAGGCGGAACCGACAATAGCAAATGCTGACAAAGAGCAAAGCCGGACGAGCGAGCGGTTTTTTGCGCTTACTCCCGAAGGGGCGGGCTGAAAGGAGGAAGCAAAAATGCAGCAGCGGACCCTCGATCTCCCCAGAAGCTGCGACAGTAGGAGGCGTTCTGGCCCGGGTAACCAAGGTAACTCTTGATGCGGAACGTTCGTTCTTTCGGCCTCCCTCCCGGAGGCAGCGCTGAGGACTAAGCGACCCGTTGCTGCCCTGCGCCTCTTGTTAACCGTAGCTGCCTTAGTTTTGCTTCGGTCGTTTGTATTTTGTTTTGTTATCGTACACGCGTACGTAGAAAAGGAAAGATAGGATATTTAATTTTTAGATTCGTTGCCACGGCTGAAGCTGAAGAGACAGAGAAACGTAAGCGAGCCGAAGTAATAAAATTAAAGGGAACCGAGCGAGAGCCGTCTCCGTCGCCCCGAAAGGGAAAGCCCGTTCCTCCCGGTGAGGAAGGTTCGCCGGTAATAGCGATCGGAATAACAGATGAGCGACATCTAACGGAAGGTGCGTACGCGTTACGGAAAGGACGCTGCGTCCATCCGTTTCCGTGCGCGTGACTCTCTGCATCTGTGAAGCGTCGTGCTTTAAGAGCTCCAAGACGGCAAATTCCCGTCTTCGGGGAACGGCGGTCAGGTGGCCAGCGAGAGAGGGAGAGGCAAGCGTGCGAATTGTAAAACGAAGAGGTGGCTTTCAGGAAGGCTCATTTAGCGCGACCCCAGGTTAATTGCCTGGCAATGGTATGTGGGGCAGCAGGAAGACGGCAGCTCGAAGAAAAGGTAAAGCCTTGCGGAATTAGGACTCCTTCCTTCTCGTGTAGTAGATCCGCTTTTGTGCTTAGAAACAACTTTGGATTGTTAATTTCTGCTGAGCTTTGAATACGTCACGTCACGGACTCTTAGGCGACACGGGGGAGTTCAGCTGCGCAGCCTGCCAGAGGAACGTCGCCCACGAGGCCTCGCTAGCCTTGAGGAGCTGTAGGCGCCGATGCACGTGGCTCGTTCTGTCGGGCGCGCAGAGGTTTGCTTTGGCTGCCGAAATTTCAGCTTGGCTTTGCGCCCTGTAGCGGTGGTATTTTTGTATTTCTAAATTGTGTTAATGCTAGGCGTTCGGCACATCGGGGAACGACTGTGTGCTGCCGTGAAGAACTGCAGGCTCCCGCCCTCAGCCCTTTCTCGGCAAGTTATCGGGTGTCGAGAGCGGCCGGGAGACTCCGAATGCCGGCGGAAAGGTTCTCTGCCCGCTCCTGACGAGGAGCCTTCGGCCGCGGGAAGGTCGGCGGCGTCCTTCCCGGACTCGTGAGTAATAAGCCGCGGTTCGCGGGCCGGCAGGGGAGGGGAGGGGAGGGGAGGGGAGGGGGGGGGAATAGCGCCTGGTAGCCCGGCGGCTCCGGCGTCGCCGTTGCTAGCGGGGCCCCGAGGTCCATGTGAAGCCTCAGCTGCCTGTCGGGAGCTTTGTTTTGGTGTGTTTACCTGGCAAAAGCAGCGAGGGAGGCCTCAAAGAAGAATTTTCGTGCCTAGGTGGGTAAGCTGCGACCCCAGCTGTCTTTGCCTTGCTTTGCCGCTTAGTGTCGTAACGGCGACTTGGGAGCCCGCGATAAAAACCGTTCCGGGGCCGAAGGGAGGCCCTGCGTTTGCCCCGCTTGGGAAACCGTCGTTAAAGCTTGGGGGGGGCCGAGCTCCGAAAGGAGACTCTGCCGGTGACCTCGGTGGTCCGATTCGTTTGCAGGCTGACGTTCCGAGGGCCGGCGAGCGGAAGAGGAGCAGCTCAGCCCGTTCGGTTGATTTCGGCGATCCTGTTTTAAGGAAGCGCGTAAGTGCAGACGGGGTCTGGGAGGCTTTTCGCCCGAGACGGGAAAGAGCGAGGAAGACTGGAGAGCGTGGAAAAACTAGGTGCCGCGGGTACTGAAGCTGTTAAGGGCTGAGAGAATTTGGGCTTAAGCATCTGAAAGGGGCTGCTAACGCGCAAGGAGCGGTAAAATACCATCGCTGGACAGCAGGCTCCTTTCCGGCCCTCCGTCCCCCTCTGCAGCCTTCTCGTTCTGTTTGTTTCTGTTCCTCTTTTCTGGCTGGGCTGTGCAGCGATCCCGGAAGGACGTGTCTTTTGAGGTGTGCCTTTGCGAAGGTGGTTCGGCTGCCTGGGGGGATGGATCAAAGCCTTTGAGGCTCCCTCCGATCTGTTTCATTTCCTTTTGAATTTCTTCCTTTCTTTGCTTTCTCCTAGGGCGTCTGTCAGCTAACGAGTAAAGAAGATGGAACGGCCTGTCCGCAGAGGAGAACTGACGCACGGTAAACGTGAATACGCTAGACCTCCGCTACGCCACGGGCGTTTGTTTACGTCCGTGCGTTCAAATCTCTAGTTGCGCATTCGGGACGCGGCATCTGCCCGCTATCCGACTCCTCCGTGTAGCGTAGAAGGCGCTGTACAGCTGCCGGTCTCTACGGGAGGTTGTTAGTGAGAAGGAGAACGGTGTATTCCAGCTCGCGACCGCCAAACGGGCTCCTTTAGGTCCGCTTTCAGACTTGGGGCCTACTTCATCGGTCCGCTTGGACGTGGTTTCTTGGGGGGAACGCTAGTGCTTTCCCTGTGCTTTTCCTGCGTCGAAACCGGTAGTTTATAGGCCAGAGCGGTTATGCCGTACCTTCCTTTGAGAGGCGTTTCGTCCGCGTCTCGGGCTTCGGGGAAAATCAATTGGACGGAATTGCCGAAGGCGCGCCTTGAAATAGGCGGTAAATCTAGAAGCGTGTCTGAATCGCGAGGGGCTCGTAACTTGGTCTTTGTCCTCAACGTCTGCTTTTCTTTCGCTCTTATTGCAGGCTTCCCTCCAACGATCGGCGTCGCTGCGGCGTCTCGTGTTTCACGGGCAGCGGTCTCTGCTCAGTAAGGACGTGAGAACTCCTGCGCTCCCGGAGAGCCCGGGATCCCTGCTCCGGGCTGGTCATTTTAGGCCTTTGTGCGGAGCGTTCTTTCTAGCTACGCGCCCCGCGTGAGCCTCTCCTTCGGCCGTTTTCCCAAGGCGGCGGAAACGCTTCTGGGAAACGCCGTCGTTTCCGAAACGTTTCGCCGTGTCCTTGCCGGTAGGGGATACCGTGAGAGCGGGCAGAGGCGGCCGACGTCTGTGCGAGGAAAGAAGCGTGGCGCAAAGAAGGGACCTCTTTGGCCCGCCTGGTCCGCTTTAGAGAGTTTTCTTTTGGACCCGAAGATCGGGTCTGCGAGTGCCGCGCTCAGCGCACGCGTTTGTTCCCCCCCCCCCCCCGTTCTTTTAGCAAGACCGTGCGTGTCCTCGAGCTGTTTGTCCCGAGGGGGGAGTCGCTGCGGGAATTGCTGGGGAGGCCCTGACGGCGGGACGTGAAAAAGACGCCTTTGACCGCGTGCGTGCGGCCGAAGGAACGTCAGCCCAAGAATCCGAAGAAGACATGCCGCGTGCCAGCATCTCGTACCGTTTAATAATAAAACCCGAGCAGTCTGTCAAGCAAATAGCGCGGCTTGCTTTGGGCTGTTTATTTTGTTTAACGATCAGTAAAGGCGAGAGGTCGAAAGTTCTAAAGAAGAACGGCTGCTTCTTGGAACGCTTGCAAATTGTCCCGTTAAGTAGGTGGGTGGTTTTTTTGTTTTCGTTTTGTTTTTTTAAGTGCAGCCTCTGACTCTTTTTTGTCTGTGGAGTATTTTGCAACGATGTTCAAAGGAAAGCGCTGTTACTGGAGCCTCTAGGAGCAGCGGCTCGAGCACGACACGCGGCGACGCTGCGCCTCGCAGCAGGCGCTGTAAGTAAGGGCAGATGAGCCGAGGCGAGGGTGGTGAAATGTCTGCAAAGGGCGGGCGGGGGGGCTCTGCAGCGGTGTGCGCGTGCCGGGGGCGGCCGCGCGCCCTGCTGCCCTCGGGGCGTCAAAAAAGCAGTACGGCACGGAAAGGGGGGCGCGCAGGCGCACGGCGGCCGGCCGCGCGCCCTGCTGCCCTCGGGGCGTCAAAAAAGCGGTACGGCACGATAAAGGGGGGCGCGCATGCGCACTGGGTTCCGCCGTGCTCACTGCTGCCACCCTGTGTCCAAAAATCGGTACTGCACCCTGTGGGGGGGGCTCGCGTGCGCACTGGGTTCCGCCGTGCTCACTGCTGCCACCCTGTGTCCAAAAATCGGTACTGCACCCTGTGGGGGGGGCGCGCACGCGCAGAGCGTTCCGCCGCGCTCACTGCTGCCACCCTGTGTCCAAAAAGCGGTACTGCACCCGGTGGGGGGGGGGCGCGCATGCGCAGACAGCCGGCGCGCACATGCTCAGTGCCGGTCGCCATGTTTGCTGCTGCTCTCCGCCGTTTCGGTAACGGGTAAGCGAATGGAGCGTGCTCGTTGCCCCTTCCCGGTGCTCTTGGAGCGGCCACGGGCTCGGGCAGCCTCGGGGCGCTCGCTGGGAGTCCCGGGCTGCCGCGGCGGGCTGCGGTTCGCACGCGTGAGCCGCCCGGCTGCAGCGCCGCGGCGCGAGCATGCCATTGCGGGTCTCGCCTCCCTTCGTGCTCCCCCCCCGCCCCTCGGGCTCCCCGGCTCCCCCCCCGCCCCTCGGGATTCCCCGCTCCACCCGCCCCTCGCGCTCCCCCCCCCGCTCCTCGGGCTCCCCCTGCTCCCCTCGCGCTCCCCCCCACCCCCGCGCTCCCCCCCCGCTTCTCGGGCTCCCCTCGGGCTCCGCCCCGCCCCTCGGGCTCCCCCTGCTCCCCTCGCGCTCCCCCTGCTCCCCTCGCGCTCCCCCTGCTCCCCTCGCGCTCCGCCCCGCCCCTCGCGCTCCCCTCGCGCTCCGCCCCGCCCCTCGGGCTCCCCCTGCTCCCCTCGCGCTCCCCCCTGCTTCTCAGGCTCCTCTCACGCTCCCCCCCGCTCCTCGGGCCCCCCCAGCTCCCCTCGCGCTCTGCCCCGCCCCTCGCACTCCCCCTGCTCCCCTCGCGCTCCCCCCCCGCTTCTCGGGCTCCCCCCCTGCTTCTCAGGCTCCTCTCGGGCTCCCCTTGCTCCCCTCGCGCTCCGCCCCGCCCCTCGCGCTCCCCCTGGTCCCCTCGCGCTCCCCCCCGCCCCCGCGCTCCCCCCCGCTTCTCGGGCTCCCCTCGTGCTCCCCCCCGCTCCTCGGGCCCCCCTGCTCCCCTCACGCTCCCCCCCGCCTCTCGCGCTCCCCTCGCACTCCGCCCCGCCCCTCGGGCTCCCCTCGCTCCCCCCCCGCCCCTCGGGCTCCCTCTGCTCCCCTCCCGCTCCCCTCGCTCCCCCCCCCCCCGCGCTGTCCGAGCCGGCACGTGCGCGGTGCTCAAGCGTCACTGCCGCCGCAGTCCGTTGGCGAGCGGCGCATGCGCGGCGGCGGGGAAGCAAGATGGCGGCGAGCAGGGAGGGCGTTTTCGCTTGGCGGCGGCGGCGGCGGGTGAGTGCGGAGGTGGCGTGGAGTGAAGGATGTGGGGCCCCCGGGTGAGGCGAACGCATAGGTTCGGGGGGCGTCGGGCTGCATCCTGCCCGCTGCGGCCGTCGCTGCGTGGAGGCGGCGGTGCGGGGCGAGTGGGGGTGCGGGGCGAGTGGGGGGGCGGGCTGGGACCCGGCGCCGCGCCGGGAGCGCGGGTGTGACTTTGCGTTTTGCGTGCGCGGCGTTTAGGGCGCCAGTTCGTTGGCAGCGCGGGCCGGGGCACGCGCTCGCCCCTGCGGAGGCGGCGCGGCGGAGCGGAGCGGGGGGGCAGGCGGGCCCCGGAGCAGGGTTGCGGCGCGGCGTCGGCCCTGTAGTGTTTCCAAACGGCTTACCCCGTAACGTACGATGCAAAGCGGTGTATTAAGACCTTTCCTTTGAGGGAAAGAAGGAAAAAGAAAGAAAGAAAGAGGGGAAAGAAAAAAAAAAAAAACACGGGAAAGAGGAAAAGAACGCGTGTAAATCGAAGTGTTTTGTTGGAAGCGAAATGCAATTTTCTGTCTTTGTTACAGAGGCGGAACCGACAATAGCAAATGCTGACAAAGAGCAAAGCCGGACGAGCGAGCGGTTTTTTGCGCTTACTCCCGAAGGGGCGGGCTGAAAGGAGGAAGCAAAAATGCAGCAGCGGACCCTCGATCTCCCCAGAAGCTGCGACAGTAGGAGGCGTTCTGGCCCGGGTAACCAAGGTAACTCTTGATGCGGAACGTTCGTTCTTTCGGCCTCCCTCCCGGAGGCAGCGCTGAGGACTAAGCGACCCGTTGCTGCCCTGCGCCTCTTGTTAACCGTAGCTGCCTTAGTTTTGCTTCGGTCGTTTGTATTTTGTTTTGTTATCGTACACGCGTACGTAGAAAAGGAAAGATAGGATATTTAATTTTTAGATTCGTTGCCACGGCTGAAGCTGAAGAGACAGAAAAACGTAAGCGAGCCGAAGTAATAAAATTAAAGGGAACCGAGCGAGAGCCGTCTCCGTCGCCCCGAAAGGGAAAGCCCGTTCCTCCCGGTGAGGAAGGTTCGCCGGTAATAGCGATCGGAATAACAGATGAGCGACATCTAACGGAAGGTGCGTACGCGTTACGGAAAGGACGCTGCGTCCATCCGTTTCCGTGCGCGTGACTCTCTGCATCTGTGAAGCGTCGTGCTTTAAGAGCTCCAAGACGGCAAATTCCCGTCTTCGGGGAACGGCGGTCAGGTGGCCAGCGAGAGAGGGAGAGGCAAGCGTGCGAATTGTAAAACGAAGAGGTGGCTTTCAGGAAGGCTCATTTAGCGCGACCCCAGGTTAATTGCCTGGCAATGGTCTTTGGGGCAGCAGGAAGACGGCAGCTCGAAGAAAAGGTAAAGCCTTGCGGAATTAGGACTCCTTCCTTCTCGTGTAGTAGATCCGCTTTTGTGCTTAGAAACAACTTTGGATTGTTAATTTCTGCTGAGCTTTGAATACGTCACGTCACGGACTCTTAGGCGACACGGGGGAGTTCAGCTGCGCAGCCTGCCAGAGGAACGTCGCCCACGAGGCCTCGCTAGCCTTGAGGAGCTGTAGGCGCCGATGCACGTGGCTCGTTCTGTCGGGCGCGCAGAGGTTTGCTTTGGCTGCCGAAATTTCAGCTTGGCTTTGCGCCCTGTAGCGGTGGTATTTTTGTATTTCTAAATTGTGTTAATGCTAGGCGTTCGGCACATCGGGGAACGACTGTGTGCTGCCGTGAAGAACTGCAGGCTCCCGCCCTCAGCCCTTTCTCGGCAAGTTATCGGGTGTCGAGAGCGGCCGGGAGACTCCGAATGCCGGCGGAAAGGTTCTCTGCCCGCTCCTGACGAGGAGCCTTCGGCCGCGGGAAGGTCGGCGGCGTCCTTCCCGGACTCGTGAGTAATAAGCCGCGGTTCGCGGGCCGGCAGGGGAGGGGAGGGGAGGGGAGGGGAGGGGGGGGGAATAGCGCCTGGTAGCCCGGCGGCTCCGGCGTCGCCGTTGCTAGCGGGGCCCCGAGGTCCATGTGAAGCCTCAGCTGCCTGTCGGGAGCTTTGTTTTGGTGTGTTTACCTGGCAAAAGCAGCGAGGGAGGCCTCAAAGAAGAATTTTCGTGCCTAGGTGGGTAAGCTGCGACCCCAGCTGTCTTTGCCTTGCTTTGCCGCTTAGTGTCGTAACGGCGACTTGGGAGCCCGCGATAAAAACCGTTCCGGGGCCGAAGGGAGGCCCTGCGTTTGCCCCGCTTGGGAAACCGTCGTTAAAGCTTGGGGGGGGCCGAGCTCCGAAAGGAGACTCTGCCGGTGACCTCGGTGGTCCGATTCGTTTGCAGGCTGACGTTCCGAGGGCCGGCGAGCGGAAGAGGAGCAGCTCAGCCCGTTCGGTTGATTTCGGCGATCCTGTTTTAAGGAAGCGCGTAAGTGCAGACGGGGTCTGGGAGGCTTTTCGCCCGAGACGGGAAAGAGCGAGGAAGACTGGAGAGCGTGGAAAAACTAGGTGCCGCGGGTACTGAAGCTGTTAAGGGCTGAGAGAATTTGGGCTTAAGCATCTGAAAGGGGCTGCTAACGCGCAAGGAGCGGTAAAATACCATCGCTGGACAGCAGGCTCCTTTCCGGCCCTCCGTCCCCCTCTGCAGCCTTCTCGTTCTGTTTGTTTCTGTTCCTCTTTTCTGGCTGGGCTGTGCAGCGATCCCGGAAGGACGTGTCTTTTGAGGTGTGCCTTTGCGAAGGTGGTTCGGCTGCCTGGGGGGATGGATCAAAGCCTTTGAGGCTCCCTCCGATCTGTTTCATTTCCTTTTGAATTTCTTCCTTTCTTTGCTTTCTCCTAGGGCGTCTGTCAGCTAACGAGTAAAGAAGATGGAACGGCCTGTCCGCAGAGGAGAACTGACGCACGGTAAACGTGAATACGCTAGACCTCCGCTACGCCACGGGCGTTTGTTTACGTCCGTGCGTTCAAATCTCTAGTTGCGCATTCGGGACGCGGCATCTGCCCGCTATCCGACTCCTCCGTGTAGCGTAGAAGGCGCTGTACAGCTGCCGGTCTCTACGGGAGGTTGTTAGTGAGAAGGAGAACGGTGTATTCCAGCTCGCGACCGCCAAACGGGCTCCTTTAGGTCCGCTTTCAGACTTGGGGCCTACTTCATCGGTCCGCTTGGACGTGGTTTCTTGGGGGGAACGCTAGTGCTTTCCCTGTGCTTTTCCTGCGTCGAAACCGGTAGTTTATAGGCCAGAGCGGTTATGCCGTACCTTCCTTTGAGAGGCGTTTCGTCCGCGTCTCGGGCTTCGGGGAAAATCAATTGGACGGAATTGCCGAAGGCGCGCCTTGAAATAGGCGGTAAATCTAGAAGCGTGTCTGAATCGCGAGGGGCTCGTAACTTGGTCTTTGTCCTCAACGTCTGCTTTTCTTTCGCTCTTATTGCAGGCTTCCCTCCAACGATCGGCGTCGCTGCGGCGTCTCGTGTTTCACGGGCAGCGGTCTCTGCTCAGTAAGGACGTGAGAACTCCTGCGCTCCCGGAGAGCCCAGGATCCCTGCTCCGGGCTGGTCATTTTAGGCCTTTGTGCGGAGCGTTCTTTCTAGCTACGCGCCCCGCGTGAGCCTCTCCTTCGGCCGTTTTCCCAAGGCGGCGGAAACGCTTCTGGGAAACGCCGTCGTTTCCGAAACGTTTCGCCGTGTCCTTGCCGGTAGGGGATACCGTGAGAGCGGGCAGAGGCGGCCGACGTCTGTGCGAGGAAAGAAGCGTGGCGCAAAGAAGGGACCTCTTTGGCCCGCCTGGTCCGCTTTAGAGAGTTTTCTTTTGGACCCGAAGATCGGGTCTGCGAGTGCCGCGCTCAGCGCACGCGTTTGTTCCCCCCCCCCCCCCCGTTCTTTTAGCAAGACCGTGCGTGTCCTCGAGCTGTTTGTCCCGAGGGGGGAGTCGCTGCGGGAATTGCTGGGGAGGCCCTGACGGCGGGACGTGAAAAAGACGCCTTTGACCGCGTGCGTGCGGCCGAAGGAACGTCAGCCCAAGAATCCGAATAAGACATGCCGCGTGCCAGCATCTCGTACCGTTTAATAATAAAACCCGAGCAGTCTGTCAAGCAAATAGCGCGGCTTGCTTTGGGCTGTTTATTTTGTTTAACGATCAGTAAAGGCGAGAGGTCGAAAGTTCTAAAGAAGAACGGCTGCTTCTTGGAACGCTTGCAAATTGTCCCGTTAAGTAGGTGGGTGGTTTTTTTGTTTTCGTTTTGTTTTTTTAAGTGCAGCCTCTGACTCTTTTTTGTCTGTGGAGTATTTTGCAACGATGTTCAAAGGAAAGCGCTGTTACGGAAGCCTCTAGGAGCAGCGGCTCGAGCACGACACGCGGCGACGCTGCGCCTCGCAGCAGGCGCTGTAAGTAAGGGCAGATGAGCCGAGGCGAGGGTGGTGAAATGTCTGCAAAGGGCGGGCGGGGGGGCTCTGCAGCGGTGTGCGCGTGCCGGGGGCGGCCGCGCGCCCTGCTGCCCTCGGGGCGTCAAAAAAGCAGTACGGCACGGAAAGGGGGGCGCGCAGGCGCACGGCGGCCGGCCGCGCGCCCTGCTGCCCTCGGGGCGTCAAAAAAGCGGTACGGCACGATAAAGGGGGGCGCGCATGCGCACTGGGTTCCGCCGTGCTCACTGCTGCCACCCTGTGTCCAAAAATCGGTACTGCACCCTGTGGGGGGGGCTCGCGTGCGCACTGGGTTCCGCCGTGCTCACTGCTGCCACCCTGTGTCCAAAAATCGGTACTGCACCCTGTGGGGGGACTCGCGTGCGCACTGGGTTCCGCCGTGCTCACTGCTGCCACCCTGTGTCCAAAAATCGGTACTGCACCCTGTGGGGGGGGCGCGCACGCGCAGAGCGTTCCGCCGCGCTCACTGCTGCCACCCTGTGTCCAAAAAGCGGTACTGCACCCGGTGGGGGGGGCGCGCATGCGCAGACAGCCGGCGCGCACATGCTCAGTGCCGGTCGCCATGTTTGCTGCTGCTCTCCGCCGTTTCGGTAACGGGTAAGCGAATGGAGCGTGCTCGTTGCCCCTTCCCGGTGCTCTTGGAGCGGCCACGGGCTCGGGCAGCCTCGGGGCGCTCGCTGGGAGTCCCGGGCTGCCGCGGCGGGCTGCGGTTCGCACGCGTGAGCCGCCCGGCTGCAGCGCCGCGGCGCGAGCATGCCATTGCGGGTCTCGCCTCCCTTCGTGCTCCCCCCCGCCCCTCGGGCTCCCCGGCTCCCCCCCGCCCCTCGGGATTCCCCGCTCCACCCGCCCCTCGCGCTCCCCCCCCGCTCCTCGGGCTCCCCCTGCTCCCCTCGCGCTCCCCCCCACCCCCGCGCTCCCCCCCGCTTCTCGGGCTCCCCTCGGGCTCCGCCCCGCCCCTCGGGCTCCCCCTGCTCCCCTCGCGCTCCCCCTGCTCCCCTCGCGCTCCCCCTGCTCCCCTCGCGCTCCGCCCCGCCCCTCGCGCTCCCCTCGCGCTCCGCCCCGCCCCTCGGGCTCCCCCTGCTCCCCTCGCGCTCCCCCCTGCTTCTCAGGCTCCTCTCACGCTCCCCCCCGCTCCTCGGGCCCCCCCAGCTCCCCTCGCGCTCTGCCCCGCCCCTCGCACTCCCCCTGCTCCCCTCGCGCTCCCCCCCGCTTCTCGGGCTCCCCCCTGCTTCTCAGGCTCCTCTCGGGCTCCCCTTGCTCCCCTCGCGCTCCGCCCCGCCCCTCGCGCTCCCCCTGGTCCCCTCGCGCTCCCCCCCGCCCCCGCGCTCCCCCCCGCTTCTCGGGCTCCCCTCGTGCTCCCCCCCGCTCCTCGGGCCCCCCTGCTCCCCTCACGCTCCCCCCCGCCTCTCGCGCTCCCCTCGCACTCCGCCCCGCCCCTCGGGCTCCCCTCGCTCCCCCCCGCCCCTCGGGCTCCCTCTGCTCCCCTCCCGCTCCCCTCGCTCCCCCCCCCCCGCGCTGTCCGAGCCGGCACGTGCGCGGTGCTCAAGCGTCACTGCCGCCGCAGTCCGTTGGCGAGCGGCGCATGCGCGGCGGCGGGGAAGCAAGATGGCGGCGAGCAGGGAGGGCGTTTTCGCTTGGCGGCGGCGGCGGCGGGTGAGTGCGGAGGTGGCGTGGAGTGAAGGATGTGGGGCCCCCGGGTGAGGCGAACGCATAGGTTCGGGGGGCGTCGGGCTGCATCCTGCCCGCTGCGGCCGTCGCTGCGTGGAGGCGGCGGTGCGGGGCGAGTGGGGGGGCGGGCTGGGACCCGGCGCCGCGCCGGGAGCGCGGGTGTGACTTTGCGTTTTGCGTGCGCGGCGTTTAGGGCGCCAGTTCGTTGGCAGCGCGGGCCGGGGCACGCGCTCGCCCCTGCGGAGGCGGCGCGGCGGAGCGGGGGGGCAGGCGGGCCCCGGAGCAGGGTTGCGGCGCGGCGTCGGCCCTGTAGTGTTTCCAAACGGCTTACCCCGTAACGTACGATGCAAAGCGGTGTATTAAGACCTTTCCTTTGAGGGAAAGAAGGAAAAAGAAAGAAAGAAAGAGGGGAAAGAAAAAAAAAAAAAACACGGGAAAGAGGAAAAGAACGCGTGTAAATCGAAGTGTTTTGTTGGAAGCGAAATGCAATTTTCTGTCTTTGTTACAGAGGCGGAACCGACAATAGCAAATGCTGACAAAGAGCAAAGCCGGACGAGCGAGCGGTTTTTTGCGCTTACTCCCGAAGGGGCGGGCTGAAAGGAGGAAGCAAAAATGCAGCAGCGGACCCTCGATCTCCCCAGAAGCTGCGACAGTAGGAGGCGTTCTGGCCCGGGTAACCAAGGTAACTCTTGATGCGGAACGTTCGTTCTTTCGGCCTCCCTCCCGGAGGCAGCGCTGAGGACTAAGCGACCCGTTGCTGCCCTGCGCCTCTTGTTAACCGTAGCTGCCTTAGTTTTGCTTCGGTCGTTTGTATTTTGTTTTGTTATCGTACACGCGTACGTAGAAAAGGAAAGATAGGATATTTAATTTTTAGATTCGTTGCCACGGCTGAAGCTGAAGAGACAGAGAAACGTAAGCGAGCCGAAGTAATAAAATTAAAGGGAACCGAGCGAGAGCCGTCTCCGTCGCCCCGAAAGGGAAAGCCCGTTCCTCCCGGTGAGGAAGGTTCGCCGGTAATAGCGATCGGAATAACAGATGAGCGACATCTAACGGAAGGTGCGTACGCGTTACGGAAAGGACGCTGCGTCCATCCGTTTCCGTGCGCGTGACTCTCTGCATCTGTGAAGCGTCGTGCTTTAAGAGCTCCAAGACGGCAAATTCCCGTCTTCGGGGAACGGCGGTCAGGTGGCCAGAGAGAGAGGGAGAGGCAAGCGTGCGAATTGTAAAACGAAGAGGTGGCTTTCAGGAAGGCTCATTTAGCGCGACCCCAGGTTAATTGCCTGGCAATGGTCTTTGGGGCAGCAGGAAGACGGCAGCTCGAAGAAAAGGTAAAGCCTTGCGGAATTAGGACTCCTTCCTTCTCGTGTAGTAGATCCGCTTTTGTGCTTAGAAACAACTTTGGATTGTTAATTTCTGCTGAGCTTTGAATACGTCACGTCACGGACTCTTAGGCGACACGGGGGAGTTCAGCTGCGCAGCCTGCCAGAGGAACGTCGCCCACGAGGCCTCGCTAGCCTTGAGGAGCTGTAGGCGCCGATGCACGTGGCTCGTTCTGTCGGGCGCGCAGAGGTTTGCTTTGGCTGCCGAAATTTCAGCTTGGCTTTGCGCCCTGTAGCGGTGGTATTTTTGTATTTCTAAATTGTGTTAATGCTAGGCGTTCGGCACATCGGGGAACGACTGGGTGCTGCCGTGAAGAACTGCAGGCTCCCGCCCTCAGCCCTTTCTCGGCAAGTTATCGGGTGTCGAGAGCGGCCGGGAGACTCCGAATGCCGGCGGAAAGGTTCTCTGCCCGCTCCTGACGAGGAGCCTTCGGCCGCGGGAAGGTCGGCGGCGTCCTTCCCGGACTCGTGAGTAATAAGCCGCGGTTCGCGGGCCGGCAGGGGAGGGGAGGGGAGGGGAGGGGAGGGGGGGGGAATAGCGCCTGGTAGCCCGGCGGCTCCGGCGTCGCCGTTGCTAGCGGGGCCCCGAGGTCCATGCGAAGCCTCAGCTGCCTGTCGGGAGCTTTGTTTTGGTGTGTTTACCTGGCAAAAGCAGCGAGGGAGGCCTCAAAGAAGAATTTTCGTGCCTAGGTGGGTAAGCTGCGACCCCAGCTGTCTTTGCCTTGCTTTGCCGCTTAGTGTCGTAACGGCGACTTGGGAGCCCGCGATAAAAACCGTTCCGGGGCCGAAGGGAGGCCCTGCGTTTGCCCCGCTTGGGAAACCGTCGTTAAAGCTTGGGGGGGGGGCGAGCTCCGAAAGGAGACTCTGCCGGTGACCTCGGTGGTCCGATTCGTTTGCAGGCTGACGTTCCGAGGGCCGGCGAGCGGAAGAGGAGCAGCTCAGCCCGTTCGGTTGATTTCGGCGATCCTGTTTTAAGGAAGCGCGTAAGTACAGACGGGGTCTGGGAGGCTTTTCGCCCGAGACGGGAAAGAGCGAGGAAGACTGGAGAGCGTGGAAAAACTAGGTGCCGCGGGTACTGAAGCTGTTAAGGGCTGAGAGAATTTGGGCTTAAGCATCTGAAAGGGGCTGCTAACGCGCAAGGAGCGGTAAAATACCATCGCTGGACAGCAGGCTCCTTTCCGGCCCTCCGTCCCCCTCTGCAGCCTTCTCGTTCTGTTTGTTTCTGTTCCTCTTTTCTGGCTGGGCTGTGCAGCGATCCCGGAAGGACGTGTCTTTTGAGGTGTGCCTTTGCGAAGGTGGTTCGGCTGCCTGGGGGGATGGATCAAAGCCTTTGAGGCTCCCTCCGATCTGTTTCATTTCCTTTTGAATTTCTTCCTTTCTTTGCTTTCTCCTAGGGCGTCTGTCAGCTAACGAGTAAAGAAGATGGAACGGCCTGTCCGCAGAGGAGAACTGACGCACGGTAAACGTGAATACGCTAGACCTCCGCTACGTCACGGGCGTTTGTTTACGTCCGTGCGTTCCAATCTCTAGTTGCGCATTCGGGACGCGGCATCTGCCCGCTATCCGACTCCTCCGTGTAGCGTAGAAGGCGCTGTACAGCTGCCGGTCTCTACGGGAGGTTGTTAGTGAGAAGGAGAACGGTGTATTCCAGCTCGCGACCGCCAAACGGGCTCCTTTAGGTCCGCTTTCAGACTTGGGGCCTACTTCATCGGTCCGCTTGGACGTGGTTTCTTGGGGGGAACGCTAGTGCTTTCCCTGTGCTTTTCCTGCGTCGAAACCGGTAGTTTATAGGCCAGAGCGGTTATGCCGTACCTTCCTTTGAGAGGCGTTTCGTCCGCGTCTCGGGCTTCGGGGAAAATCAATTGGACGGAATTGCCGAAGGCGCGCCTTGAAATAGGCGGTAAATCTAGAAGCGTGTCTGAATCGCGAGGGGCTCGTAACTTGGTCTTTGTCCTCAACGTCTGCTTTTCTTTCGCTCCTATTGCAGGCTTCCCTCCAACGATCGGCGTCGCTGCGGCGTCTCGTGTTTCACGGGCAGCGGTCTCTGCTCAGTAAGGACGTGAGAACTCCTGCGCTCCCGGAGAGCCCGGGATCCCTGCTCCGGGCTGGTCATTTTAGGCCTTTGTGCGGAGCGTTCTTTCTAGCTACGCGCCCCGCGTGAGCCTCTCCTTCGGCCGTTTTCCCAAGGCGGCGGAAACGCTTCTGGGAAACGCCGTCGTTTCCGAAACGTTTCGCCGTGTCCTTGCCGGTAGGGGATACCGTGAGAGCGGGCAGAGGCGGCCGACGTCTGTGCGAGGAAAGAAGCGTGGCGCAAAGAAGGGACCTCTTTGGCCCGCCGGGTCCGCTTTAGAGAGTTTTCTTTTGGACCCGAAGATCGGGTCTGCGAGTGCCGCGCTCAGCGCACGCGTTTGTTCCCCCCCCCCCCCGTTCTTTTAGCAAGACCGTGCGTGTCCTCGAGCTGTTTGTCCCGAGGGGGGAGTCGCTGCGGGAATTGCTGGGGAGGCCCTGACGGCGGGACGTGAAAAAGACGCCTTTGACCGCGTGCGTGCGGCCGAAGGAACGTCAGCCCAAGAATCCGAAGAAGACATGCCGCGTGCCAGCATCTCGTACCGTTTAATAATAAAAACCGAGCAGTCTGTCAAGCAAATAGCGTGGCTTGCTTTGGGCTGTTTATTTTGTTTAACGATCAGTAAAGGCGAGAGGTCGAAAGTCCTAAAGAAGAACGGCTGCTTCTTGGAACGCTTGCAAATTGTCCCGTTAAGTAGGTGGGTGGTTTTTTTGTTTTCGTTTTGTTTTTTTAAGTGCAGCCTCTGACTCTTTTTTGTCTGTGGAGTATTTTGCAACGATGTTCAAAGGAAAGCGCTGTTACGGAAGCCTCTAGGAGCAGCGGCTCGAGCACGACACGCGGCGACGCTGCGCCTCGCAGCAGGCGCTGTAAATAAGGGCAGATGAGCCGAGGCGAGGGTGGTGAAATCTCTGCAAAGGGCGGACGGGCGGGGGGGCTCTGCAGCGGTGTGCGCGTGCCGGGGGCGGCCGCGCGCCCTGCTGCCCTTGGGGCGTCAAAAAAGCGGTACGGCACGGAAAGGGGGGCGCGCGGGCGCACGGCGGCCGGCCGCGCGCCCTGCTGCCCTCGGGGCGTCAAAAAAGCGGTACGGCACGATAAAGGGGGGCGCGCGTGCGCACTGGGTTCCGCCGTGCTCACTGCTGCCACCCTGTGTCCAAAAATCGGTACTGCACCCTGTGGGGGGGGCTCGCGTGCGCACTGGGTTCCGCCGCGCTCACTGCTGCCACCCTGTGTCCAAAAATCGGTACTGCACCCTGTGGGGGGGCGCGCGTGCGCACTGGGTTCCGCCGCGCTCACTGCTGCCACCCTGTGTCCAAAAATCGGTACTGCACCCTGTGGGGGGGGCGCGCGTGCGCACTGGGTTCTGCCGTGCTCACTGCTGCCACCCTGTGTCCAAAAATCGGTACTGCACCCTGTGGGGGGGGCGCGCACGCGCACAGCGTTCCGCCGCGCTCACTGCTGCCACCCTGTGTCCAAAAAGCGGTACTGCACCCGGTGGGGGGGGCGCGCATGCGCAGACAGCCGGCGCGCACATGCTCAGTGCCGGTCGCCATGTTTGCTGCTGCTCTCCGCCGTTTCGGTAACGGGTAAGCGAATGGAGCGTGCTCGTCGCCCCTTCCCGGTGCTCTTGGAGCGGCCACGGGCTCGGGCAGCCTCGGGGCGCTCGCTGGGAGTCCCGGGCTGCCGCGGCGGGCTGCGGTTCGCACGCGTGAGCCGCCCGGCTGCAGCGGCGCGGCGCGAGCATGCCATTGCGGGTCTCGCCTCCCTTCGTGCTCCCCCCCGCCCCTCGGGCTCCCCCGGCTCCCCCCCGCCCCTCGGGATTCCCCGCTCCACCCGCCCCTCGCGCTCCCCCCCGCTTCTCGGGCTCCCCTCGCGCTCCCCCCCCACCCCCGCGCTCCCCCCTGCTTCTCGGGCTCCCCTCGTGCTCCCCCCCCCGCTCCTCGGGCTCCCCCTGCTCCCCTCGTGCTCCCCCTGCTCCCCTCGCGCTCCCCCCCGCTTCTCGGGCTCCCCTCGCGCTCCGCCCCGCCCCTCGGGCTCCCCCTGCTCCCCTCGCGCTCCGCCCCGCCCCTCGCGCTCCCCCCCGCTTCTCGCGCTTCCCTCGCGCTCCGCCCCGCCCCTCGGGCTCCCCCTGCTCCCCTCGCGCTCCCCCCCGCTTCTCGGGCTCCCCCCTGCTTCTCAGGCTCCTCTCACGCTCCCCCCCGCTCCTCGGGCTCCCCTTGCTCCCCTCGCGCTCTGCCCCGCCCCTTGCACTCCCCCTGCTCCCCTCGCGCTCCCCCCCGCTTCTCGGGCTCCCCCCTGCTTCTCAGGCTCCTCTCGGGCTCCCCTTGCTCCCCTCGCGCTCCGCCCCGCCCCTCGCGCTCCCCCTGGTCCCCTCGCGCTCCCCCCCGCCCCCGCGCTCCCCCCCGCTTCTCGGGCTCCCCTCGTGCTCCCCCCCGCTCCTCGGGCCCCCCTGCTCCCCTCCCGCTCCCCCCCGCCTCTCGCGCTCCCCTCGCACTCCGCCCCGCCCCTCGGGCTCCCCTCGCTCCCCCCCCGCCCCTCGGGCTCCCTCTGCTCCCCTCCCGCTCCCCTCGCTCCCCCCCGCCCCTCCCGCTCCCCTCGCTCCCCCCCCCCGCGCTGTCCGAGCCGGCACGTGCGCGGTGCTCAAGCGTCACTGCCGCCGCAGTCCGTTGGCGAGCGGCGCATGCGCGGCGGCGGGGAAGCAAGATGGCGGCGAGCAGGGAGGGCGTTTTCGCTCGGCGGCGGCGGCGGGTGAGTGCGGAGGTGGCGTGGAGTGAAGGATGTGGGGCCCCCGGGTGAGGCGAACGCATAGGTTCGGGGGGCGTCGGGCTGCATCCTGCCCGCTGCGGCCGTCGCTGCGTGGAGGCGGCGGTGCGGGGCGAGTGGGGGGGCGGGCTGGGACCCGGCGCCGCGCCGGGAGCGCGGGTGTGACTTTGCGTTTTGCGTGCGCGGCGTTTAGGGCGCCAGTTCGTTGGCAGCGCGGGCCGGGGCACGCGCTCGCCCCTGCGGAGGCGGCGCGGCGGAGCGGAGCGGGGGGGCAGGCGGGCCCCGGAGCAGGGTTGCGGCGCGGCGTCGGCCCTGTAGCGTTTCCAAACGGCTTACCCCGTAACGTACGATGCAAAGCGGTGTATTAAGACCTTTCCTTTGAGGGAAAGAAGGAAAAAGAAAGAAAGGGGGGAAAGAAAAAAAAAAAAAAAAACCACGGGAAAGAGAAAAAGAACGCGTGTAAATCGAAGTGTTTTGTTGGAAGCGAAATGCAATTTTCTGTCTTTGTTACAGAGGCGGAACCGACAATAGCAAATGCTGACAAAGAGCAAAGCCGGACGAGCGAGCGGTTTTTTGCGCTTACTCCCGAAGGGGCGGGCTGAAAGGAGGAAGCAAAAATGCAGCAGCGGACCCTCGATCTCCCCAGAAGCTGCGACAGTAGGAGGTGTTCTGGCCCGGGTAACCAAGGTAACTCTTGATGCGGAACGTTCGTTCTTTCGGCCTCCCTCCCGGAGGCAGCGCTGAGGACTAAACGACCCGTTGCTGCCCTGCGCCTCTTGTTAACCGTAGCTGCCTTAGTTTTGCTTCGGTCGTTTGTATTTTGTTTTGTTATCGTACACGCGTACGTAGAAAAGGAAAGATAGGATATTTAATTTTTAGATTCGTTGCCACGGCTGAAGCTGAAGAGACAGAGAAACGTAAGCGAGCCGAAGTAATAAAATTAAAGGGAACCGAGCGAGAGCCGTCTCCGTCGCCCCGAAAGGGAAAGCCCGTTCCTCCCGGTGAGGAAGGTTCGCCGGTAATAGCGATCGGAATAACAGATGAGCGACATCTAACGGAAGGTGCGTACGCGTTACGGAAAGGACGCTGCGTCCATCCGTTTCCGTGCGCGTGACTCTCTGCATCTGTGAAGCGTCGTGCTTTAAGAGCTCCAAGACGGCAAATTCCCGTCTTCGGGGAACGGCGGTCAGGTGGCCAGAGAGAGAGGGAGAGGCAAGCGTGCGAATTGTAAAACGAAGAGGTGGCTTTCAGGAAGGCTCATTTAGCGCGACCCCAGGTTAATTGCCTGGCAATGGTCTTTGGGGCAGCAGGAAGACGGCAGCTCGAAGAAAAGGTAAAGCCTTGCGGAATTAGGACTCCTTCCTTCTCGTGTAGTAGATCCGCTTTTGTGCTTAGAAACAACTTTGGATTGTTAATTTCTGCTGAGCTTTGAATACGTCACGTCACGGACTCTTAGGCGACACGGGGGAGTTCAGCTGCGCAGCCTGCCAGAGGAACGTCGCCCACGAGGCCTCGCTAGCCTTGAGGAGCTGTAGGCGCCGATGCACGTGGCTCGTTCTGTCGGGCGCGCAGAGGTTTGCTTTGGCTGCCGAAATTTCAGCTTGGCTTTGCGCCCTGTAGCGGTGGTATTTTTGTATTTCTAAATTGTGTTAATGCTAGGCGTTCGGCACATCGGGGAACGACTGGGTGCTGCCGTGAAGAACTGCAGGCTCCCGCCCTCAGCCCTTTCTCGGCAAGTTATCGGGTGTCGAGAGCGGCCGGGAGACTCCGAATGCCGGCGGAAAGGTTCTCTGCCCGCTCCTGACGAGGAGCCTTCGGCCGCGGGAAGGTCGGCGGCGTCCTTCCCGGACTCGTGAGTAATAAGCCGCGGTTCGCGGGCCGGCAGGGGAGGGGAGGGGAGGGGAGGGGAGGGGGGGGGAATAGCGCCTGGTAGCCCGGCGGCTCCGGCGTCGCCGTTGCTAGCGGGGCCCCGAGGTCCATGCGAAGCCTCAGCTGCCTGTCGGGAGCTTTGTTTTGGTGTGTTTACCTGGCAAAAGCAGCGAGGGAGGCCTCAAAGAAGAATTTTCGTGCCTAGGTGGGTAAGCTGCGACCCCAGCTGTCTTTGCCTTGCTTTGCCGCTTAGTGTCGTAACGGCGACTTGGGAGCCCGCGATAAAAACCGTTCCGGGGCCGAAGGGAGGCCCTGCGTTTGCCCCGCTTGGGAAACCGTCGTTAAAGCTTGGGGGGGGGGGCGAGCTCCGAAAGGAGACTCTGCCGGTGACCTCGGTGGTCCGATTCGTTTGCAGGCTGACGTTCCGAGGGCCGGCGAGCGGAAGAGGAGCAGCTCAGCCCGTTCGGTTGATTTCGGCGATCCTGTTTTAAGGAAGCGCGTAAGTACAGACGGGGTCTGGGAGGCTTTTCGCCCGAGACGGGAAAGAGCGAGGAAGACTGGAGAGCGTGGAAAAACTAGGTGCCGCGGGTACTGAAGCTGTTAAGGGCTGAGAGAATTTGGGCTTAAGCATCTGAAAGGGGCTGCTAACGCGCAAGGAGCGGTAAAATACCATCGCTGGACAGCAGGCTCCTTTCCGGCCCTCTGTCCCCCTCTGCAGCCTTCTCGTTCTGTTTGTTTCTGTTCCTCTTTTCTGGCTGGGCTGTGCAGCGATCCCGGAAGGACGTGTCTTTTGAGGTGTGCCTTTGCGAAGGTGGTTCGGCTGCCTGGGGGGATGGATCAAAGCCTTTGAGGCTCCCTCCGATCTGTTTCATTTCCTTTTGAATTTCTTCCTTTCTTTGCTTTCTCCTAGGGCGTCTGTCAGCTAACGAGTAAAGAAGATGGAACGGCCTGTCCGCAGAGGAGAACTGACGCACGGTAAACGTGAATACGCTAGACCTCCGCTACGTCACGGGCGTTTGTTTACGTCCGTGCGTTCCAATCTCTAGTTGCGCATTCGGGACGCGGCATCTGCCCGCTATCCGACTCCTCCGTGTAGCGTAGAAGGCGCTGTACAGCTGCCGGTCTCTACGGGAGGTTGTTAGTGAGAAGGAGAACGGTGTATTCCAGCTCGCGACCGCCAAACGGGCTCCTTTAGGTCCGCTTTCAGACTTGGGGCCTACTTCATCGGTCCGCTTGGACGTGGTTTCTTGGGGGGAACGCTAGTGCTTTCCCTGTGCTTTTCCTGCGTCGAAACCGGTAGTTTATAGGCCAGAGCGGTTATGCCGTACCTTCCTTTGAGAGGCGTTTCGTCCGCGTCTCGGGCTTCGGGGAAAATCAATTGGACGGAATTGCCGAAGGCGCGCCTTGAAATAGGCGGTAAATCTAGAAGCGTGTCTGAATCGCGAGGGGCTCGTAACTTGGTCTTTGTCCTCAACGTCTGCTTTTCTTTCGCTCTTATTGCAGGCTTCCCTCCAACGATCGGCGTCGCTGCGGCGTCTCGTGTTTCACGGGCAGCGGTCTCTGCTCAGTAAGGACGTGAGAACTCCTGCGCTCCCGGAGAGCCCGGGATCCCTGCTCCGGGCTGGTCATTTTAGGCCTTTGTGCGGAGCGTTCTTTCTAGCTACGCGCCCCGCGTGAGCCTCTCCTTCGGCCGTTTTCCCAAGGCGGCGGAAACGCTTCTGGGAAACGCCGTCGTTGCCGAAACGTTTCGCCGTGTCCTTGCCGGTAGGGGATACCGTGAGAGCGGGCAGAGGCGGCCGACGTCTGTGCGAGGAAAGAAGCGTGGCGCAAAGAAGGGACCTCTTTGGCCCGCCTGGTCCGCTTTAGAGAGTTTTCTTTTGGACCCGAAGATCGGGTCTGCGAGTGCCGCGCTCAGCGCACGCGTTTGTTCCCCCCCCCCCCCCGTTCTTTTAGCAAGACCGTGCGTGTCCTCGAGCTGTTTGTCCCGAGGGGGGAGTCGCTGCGGGAATTGCTGGGGAGGCCCTGACGGCGGGACGTGAAAAAGACGCCTTTGACCGCGTGCGTGCGGCCGAAGGAACGTCAGCCCAAGAATCCGAAGAAGACATGCCGCGTGCCAGCATCTCGTACCGTTTAATAATAAAAACCGAGCAGTCTGTCAAGCAAATAGCGCGGCTTGCTTTGGGCTGTTTATTTTGTTTAACGATCAGTAAAGGCGAGAGGTCGAAAGTTCTAAAGAAGAACGGCTGCTTCTTGGAACGCTTGCAAATTGTCCCGTTAAGTAGGTGGGTGGTTTTTTTGTTTTCGTTTTGTTTTTTTAAGTGCAGCCTCTGACTCTTTTTTGTCTGTGGAGTATTTTGCAACGATGTTCAAAGGAAAGCGCTGTTACGGAAGCCTCTAGGAGCAGCGGCTCGAGCACGACACGCGGCGACGCTGCGCCTCGCAGCAGGCGCTGTAAATAAGGGCAGATGAGCCGAGGCGAGGGTGGTGAAATCTCTGCAAAGGGCGGACGGGCGGGGGGGCTCTGCAGCGGTGTGCGCGTGCCGGGGGCGGCCGCGCGCCCTGCTGCCCTTGGGGCGTCAAAAAAGCGGTACGGCACGGAAAGGGGGGCGCGCGGGCGCACGGCGGCCGGCCGCGCGCCCTGCTGCCCTCGGGGCGTCAAAAAAGCGGTACGGCACGATAAAGGGGGGCGCGCGTGCGCACTGGGTTCCGCCGTGCTCACTGCTGCCACCCTGTGTCCAAAAATCGGTACTGCACCCTGTGGGGGGGGCTCGCGTGCGCACTGGGTTCCGCCGCGCTCACTGCTGCCACCCTGTGTCCAAAAATCGGTACTGCATCCTGTGGGGGGGCGCGCGTGCGCACTGGGTTCCGCCGCGCTCACTGCTGCCACCCTGTGTCCAAAAATCGGTACTGCACCCTGTGGGGGGGGCGCGCGTGCGCACTGGGTTCTGCCGTGCTCACTGCTGCCACCCTGTGTCCAAAAATCGGTACTGCACCCGGTGGGGGGGGCGCGCACGCGCACAGCGTTCCGCCGCGCTCACTGCTGCCACCCTGTGTCCAAAAAGCGGTACTGCACCCGGTGGGGGGGGCGCGCATGCGCAGACAGCCGGCGCGCACATGCTCAGTGCCGGTCGCCATGTTTGCTGCTGCTCTCCGCCGTTTCGGTAACGGGTAAGCGAATGGAGCGTGCTCGTCGCCCCTTCCCGGTGCTCTTGGAGCGGCCACGGGCTCGGGCAGCCTCGGGGCGCTCGCTGGGAGTCCCGGGCTGCCGCGGCGGGCTGCGGTTCGCACGCGTGAGCCGCCCGGCTGCAGCGGCGCGGCGCGAGCATGCCATTGCGGGTCTCGCCTCCCTTCGTGCTCCCCCCCGCCCCTCGGGCTCCCCCGGCTCCCCCCCGCCCCTCGGGATTCCCCGCTCCACCCGCCCCTCGCGCTCCCCCCCGCTTCTCGGGCTCCCCTCGCGCTCCCCCCCACCCCCGCGCTCCCCCCTGCTTCTCGGGCTCCCCTCGTGCTCCCCCCCCCGCTCCTCGGGCTCCCCCTGCTCCCCTCGTGCTCCCCCTGCTCCCCTCGCGCTCCCCCCCGCTTCTCGGGCTCCCCTCGCGCTCCGCCCCGCCCCTCGGGCTCCCCCTGCTCCCCTCGCGCTCCGCCCCGCCCCTCGCGCTCCCCCCCGCTTCTCGCGCTTCCCTCGCGCTCCGCCCCGCCCCTCGGGCTCCCCCTGCTCCCCTCGCGCTCCCCCCCGCTTCTCGGGCTCCCCCCTGCTTCTCAGGCTCCTCTCACGCTCCCCCCCGCTCCTCGGGCTCCCCTTGCTCCCCTCGCGCTCTGCCCCGCCCCTTGCACTCCCCCTGCTCCCCTCGCGCTCCCCCCCGCTTCTCGGGCTCCCCCCTGCTTCTCAGGCTCCTCTCGGGCTCCCCTTGCTCCCCTCGCGCTCCGCCCCGCCCCTCGCGCTCCCCCTGGTCCCCTCGCGCTCCCCCCCGCCCCCGCGCTCCCCCCCGCTTCTCGGGCTCCCCTCGTGCTCCCCCCCGCTCCTCGGGCCCCCCTGCTCCCCTCCCGCTCCCCCCCGCCTCTCGCGCTCCCCTCGCACTCCGCCCCGCCCCTCGGGCTCCCCTCGCTCCCCCCCGCCCCTCGGGCTCCCTCTGCTCCCCTCCCGCTCCCCTCGCTCCCCCCCGCCCCTCCCGCTCCCCTCGCTCCCCCCCCCCGCGCTGTCCGAGCCGGCACGTGCGCGGTGCTCAAGCGTCACTGCCGCCGCAGTCCGTTGGCGAGCGGCGCATGCGCGGCGGCGGGGAAGCAAGATGGCGGCGAGCAGGGAGGGCGTTTTCGCTCGGCGGCGGCGGCGGGTGAGTGCGGAGGTGGCGTGGAGTGAAGGATGTGGGGCCCCCGGGTGAGGCGAACGCATAGGTTCGGGGGGCGTCGGGCTGCATCCTGCCCGCTGCGGCCGTCGCTGCGTGGAGGCGGCGGTGCGGGGCGAGTGGGGGGGCGGGCTGGGACCCGGCGCCGCGCCGGGAGCGCGGGTGTGACTTTGCGTTTTGCGTGCGCGGCGTTTAGGGCGCCAGTTCGTTGGCAGCGCGGGCCGGGGCACGCGCTCGCCCCTGCGGAGGCGGCGCGGCGGAGCGGAGCGGGGGGGCAGGCGGGCCCCGGAGCAGGGTTGCGGCGCGGCGTCGGCCCTGTAGCGTTTCCAAACGGCTTACCCCGTAACGTACGATGCAAAGCGGTGTATTAAGACCTTTCCTTTGAGGGAAAGAAGGAAAAAGAAAGAAAGGGGGGAAAGAAAAAAAAAAAAAAAAAACCACGGGAAAGAGAAAAAGAACGCGTGTAAATCGAAGTGTTTTGTTGGAAGCGAAATGCAATTTTCTGTCTTTGTTACAGAGGCGGAACCGACAATAGCAAATGCTGACAAAGAGCAAAGCCGGACGAGCGAGCGGTTTTTTGCGCTTACTCCCGAAGGGGCGGGCTGAAAGGAGGAAGCAAAAATGCAGCAGCGGACCCTCGATCTCCCCAGAAGCTGCGACAGTAGGAGGTGTTCTGGCCCGGGTAACCAAGGTAACTCTTGATGCGGAACGTTCGTTCTTTCGGCCTCCCTCCCGGAGGCAGCGCTGAGGACTAAGCGACCCGTTGCTGCCCTGCGCCTCTTGTTAACCGTAGCTGCCTTAGTTTTGCTTCGGTCGTTTGTATTTTGTTTTGTTATCGTACACGCGTACGTAGAAAAGGAAAGATAGGATATTTAATTTTTAGATTCGTTGCCACGGCTGAAGCTGAAGAGACAGAGAAACGTAAGCGAGCCGAAGTAATAAAATTAAAGGGAACCGAGCGAGAGCCGTCTCCGTCGCCCCGAAAGGGAAAGCCCGTTCCTCCCGGTGAGGAAGGTTCGCCGGTAATAGCGATCGGAATAACAGATGAGCGACATCTAACGGAAGGTGCGTACGCGTTACGGAAAGGACGCTGCGTCCATCCGTTTCCGTGCGCGTGACTCTCTGCATCTGTGAAGCGTCGTGCTTTAAGAGCTCCAAGACGGCAAATTCCCGTCTTCGGGGAACGGCGGTCAGGTGGCCAGCGAGAGAGGGAGAGGCAAGCGTGCGAATTGTAAAACGAAGAGGTGGCTTTCAGGAAGGCTCATTTAGCGCGACCCCAGGTTAATTGCCTGGCAATGGTCTTTGGGGCAGCAGGAAGACGGCAGCTCGAAGAAAAGGTAAAGCCTTGCGGAATTAGGACTCCTTCCTTCTCGTGTAGTAGATCCGCTTTTGTGCTTAGAAACAACTTTGGATTGTTAATTTCTGCTGAGCTTTGAATACGTCACGTCACGGACTCTTAGGCGACACGGGGGAGTTCAGCTGCGCAGCCTGCCAGAGGAACGTCGCCCACGAGGCCTCGCTAGCCTTGAGGAGCTGTAGGCGCCGATGCACGTGGCTCGTTCTGTCGGGCGCGCAGAGGTTTGCTTTGGCTGCCGAAATTTCAGCTTGGCTTTGCGCCCTGTAGCGGTGGTATTTTTGTATTTCTAAATTGTGTTAATGCTAGGCGTTCGGCACATCGGGGAACGACTGTGTGCTGCCGTGAAGAACTGCAGGCTCCCGCCCTCAGCCCTTTCTCGGCAAGTTATCGGGTGTCGAGAGCGGCCGGGAGACTCCGAATGCCGGCGGAAAGGTTCTCTGCCCGCTCCTGACGAGGAGCCTTCGGCCGCGGGAAGGTCGGCGGCGTCCTTCCCGGACTCGTGAGTAATAAGCCGCGGTTCGCGGGCCGGCAGGGCAGGGGAGGGGAGGGGAGGGGAGGGGGGGGGAATAGCGCCTGGTAGCCCGGCGGCTCCGGCGTCGCCGTTGCTAGCGGGGCCCCGAGGTCCATGCGAAGCCTCAGCTGCCTGTCGGGAGCTTTGTTTTGGTGTGTTTACCTGGCAAAAGCAGCGAGGGAGGCCTCAAAGAAGAATTTTCGTGCCTAGGTGGGTAAGCTGCGACCCCAGCTGTCTTTGCCTTGCTTTGCCGCTTAGTGTCGTAACGGCGACTTGGGAGCCCGCGATAAAAACCGTTCCGGGGCCGAAGGGAGGCCCTGCGTTTGCCCCGCTTGGGAAACCGTCGTTAAAGCTTGGGGGGGGGGCGAGCTCCGAAAGGAGACTCTGCCGGTGACCTCGGTGGTCCGATTCGTTTGCAGGCTGACGTTCCGAGGGCCGGCGAGCGGAAGAGGAGCAGCTCAGCCCGTTCGGTTGATTTCGGCGATCCTGTTTTAAGGAAGCGCGTAAGTACAGACGGGGTCTGGGAGGCTTTTCGCCCGAGACGGGAAAGAGCGAGGAAGACTGGAGAGCGTGGAAAAACTAGGTGCCGCGGGTACTGAAGCTGTTAAGGGCTGAGAGAATTTGGGCTTAAGCATCTGAAAGGGGCTGCTAACGCGCAAGGAGCGGTAAAATACCATCGCTGGACAGCAGGCTCCTTTCCGGCCCTCCGTCCCCCTCTGCAGCCTTCTCGTTCTGTTTGTTTCTGTTCCTCTTTTCTGGCTGGGCTGTGCAGCGATCCCGGAAGGACGTGTCTTTTGAGGTGTGCCTTTGCGAAGGTGGTTCGGCTGCCTGGGGGGATGGATCAAAGCCTTTGAGGCTCCCTCCGATCTGTTTCATTTCCTTTTGAATTTCTTCCTTTCTTTGCTTTCTCCTAGGGCGTCTGTCAGCTAACGAGTAAAGAAGATGGAACGGCCTGTCCGCAGAGGAGAACTGACGCACGGTAAACGTGAATACGCTAGACCTCCGCTACGTCACGGGCGTTTGTTTACGTCCGTGCGTTCCAATCTCTAGTTGCGCATTCGGGACGCGGCATCTGCCCGCTATCCGACTCCTCCGTGTAGCGTAGAAGGCGCTGTACAGCTGCCGGTCTCTACGGGAGGTTGTTAGTGAGAAGGAGAACGGTGTATTCCAGCTCGCGACCGCCAAACGGGCTCCTTTAGGTCCGCTTTCAGACTTGGGGCCTACTTCATCGGTCCGCTTGGACGTGGTTTCTTGGGGGGAACGCTAGTGCTTTCCCTGTGCTTTTCCTGCGTCGAAACCGGTAGTTTATAGGCCAGAGCGGTTATGCCGTACCTTCCTTTGAGAGGCGTTTCGTCCGCGTCTCGGGCTTCGGGGAAAATCAATTGGACGGAATTGCCGAAGGCGCGCCTTGAAATAGGCGGTAAATCTAGAAGCGTGTCTGAATCGCGAGGGGCTCGTAACTTGGTCTTTGTCCTCAACGTCTGCTTTTCTTTCGCTCTTATTGCAGGCTTCCCTCCAACGATCGGCGTCGCTGCGGCGTCTCGTGTTTCACGGGCAGCGGTCTCTGCTCAGTAAGGACGTGAGAACTCCTGCGCTCCCGGAGAGCCCAGGATCCCTGCTCCGGGCTGGTCATTTTAGGCCTTTGTGCGGAGCGTTCTTTCTAGCTACGCGCCCCGCGTGAGCCTCTCCTTCGGCCGTTTTCCCAAGGCGGCGGAAACGCTTCTGGGAAACGCCGTCGTTTCCGAAACGTTTCGCCGTGTCCTTGCCGGTAGGGGATACCGTGAGAGCGGGCAGAGGCGGCCGACGTCTGTGCGAGGAAAGAAGCGTGGCGCAAAGAAGGGACCTCTTTGGCCCGCCGGGTCCGCTTTAGAGAGTTTTCTTTTGGACCCGAAGATCGGGTCTGCGAGTGCCGCGCTCAGCGCACGCGTTTGTTCCCCCCCCCCCCCGTTCTTTTAGCAAGACCGTGCGTGTCCTCGAGCTGTTTGTCCCGAGGGGGGAGTCGCTGCGGGAATTGCTGGGGAGGCCCTGACGGCGGGACGTGAAAAAGACGCCTTTGACCGCGTGCGTGCGGCCGAAGGAACGTCAGCCCAAGAATCCGAAGAAGACATGCCGCGTGCCAGCATCTCGTACCGTTTAATAATAAAAACCGAGCAGTCTGTCAAGCAAATAGCGCGGCTTGCTTTGGGCTGTTTATTTTGTTTAACGATCAGTAAAGGCGAGAGGTCGAAAGTCCTAAAGAAGAACGGCTGCTTCTTGGAACGCTTGCAAATTGTCCCGTTAAGTAGGTGGGTGGTTTTTTTGTTTTCGTTTTGTTTTTTTAAGTGCAGCCTCTGACTCTTTTTTGTCTGTGGAGTATTTTGCAACGATGTTCAAAGGAAAGCGCTGTTACGGAAGCCTCTAGGAGCAGCGGCTCGAGCATGACACGCGGCGACGCTGCGCCTCGCAGCAGGCGCTGTAAATAAGGGCAGATGAGCCGAGGCGAGGGTGGTGAAATCTCTGCAAAGGGCGGACGGGCGGGGGGGCTCTGCAGCGGTGTGCGCGTGCCGGGGGCGGCCGTGCGCCCTGCTGCCCTTGGGGCGTCAAAAAAGCGGTACGGCACGGAAAGGGGGGCGCGCGGGCGCACGGCGGCCGGCCGCGCGCCCTGCTGCCCTCGGGGCGTCAAAAAAGCGGTACGGCACGATAAAGGGGGGCGCGCGTGCGCACTGGGTTCCGCCGTGCTCACTGCTGCCACCCTGTGTCCAAAAATCGGTACTGCACCCGGTGGGGGGGGCGCGCACGCGCACAGCGTTCCGCCGCGCTCACTGCTGCCACCCTGTGTCCAAAAATCGGTACTGCACCCGGTGGGGGGGGCGCGCATGCGCAGACAGCCGGCGCGCACATGCTCAGTGCCGGTCGCCATGTTTGCTGCTGCTCTCCGCCGTTTCGGTAACGGGTAAGCGAATGGAGCGTGCTCGTCGCCCCTTCCCGGTGCTCTTGGAGCGGCCACGGGCTCGGGCAGCCTCGGGGCGCTCGCTGGGAGTCCCGGGCTGCCGCGGCGGGCTGCGGTTCGCACGCGTGAGCCGCCCGGCTGCAGCGGCGCGGCGCGAGCATGCCATTGCGGGTCTCGCCTCCCTTCGTGCTCCCCCCCGCCCCTCGGGCTCCCCCGGCTCCCCCCCGCCCCTCGGGATTCCCCGCTCCACCCGCCCCTCGCGCTCCCCCCCGCTTCTCGGGCTCCCCTCGCGCTCCCCCCCACCCCCGCGCTCCCCCCTGCTTCTCGGGCTCCCCTCGCGCTCCCCCCCCCGCTCCTCGGGCTCCCCCTGCTCCCCTCGTGCTCCCCCTGCTCCCCTCGCGCTCCCCCCCGCTTCTCGGGCTCCCCTCGCGCTCCGCCCCGCCCCTCGGGCTCCCCCTGCTCCCCTCGCGCTCCGCCCCGCCCCTCGCGCTCCCCCCCGCTTCTCGCGCTTCCCTCGCGCTCCGCCCCGCCCCTCGGGCTCCCCCTGCTCCCCTCGCGCTCCCCCCCGCTTCTCGGGCTCCCCCCTGCTTCTCAGGCTCCTCTCACGCTCCCCCCCGCTCCTCGGGCTCCCCTTGCTCCCCTCGCGCTCTGCCCCGCCCCTTGCACTCCCCCTGCTCCCCTCGCGCTCCCCCCCGCTTCTCGGGCTCCCCCCTGCTTCTCAGGCTCCTCTCGGGCTCCCCTTGCTCCCCTCGCGCTCCGCCCCGCCCCTCGCGCTCCCCCTGGTCCCCTCGCGCTCCCCCCCGCCCCCGCGCTCCCCCCCGCTTCTCGGGCTCCCCTCGTGCTCCCCCCCGCTCCTCGGGCCCCCCTGCTCCCCTCCCGCTCCCCCCCGCCTCTCGCGCTCCCCTCGCACTCCGCCCCGCCCCTCGGGCTCCCCTCGCTCCCCCCCGCCCCTCGGGCTCCCTCTGCTCCCCTCCCGCTCCCCTCGCTCCCCCCCGCCCCTCCCGCTCCCCTCGCTCCCCCCCCCCGCGCTGTCCGAGCCGGCACGTGCGCGGTGCTCAAGCGTCACTGCCGCCGCAGTCCGTTGGCGAGCGGCGCATGCGCGGCGGCGGGGAAGCAAGATGGCGGCGAGCAGGGAGGGCGTTTTCGCTCGGCGGCGGCGGCGGGTGAGTGCGGAGGTGGCGTGGAGTGAAGGATGTGGGGCCCCCGGGTGAGGCGAACGCATAGGTTCGGGGGGCGTCGGGCTGCATCCTGCCCGCTGCGGCCGTCGCTGCGTGGAGGCGGCGGTGCGGGGCGAGTGGGGGGGCGGGCTGGGACCCGGCGCCGCGCCGGGAGCGCGGGTGTGACTTTGCGTTTTGCGTGCGCGGCGTTTAGGGCGCCAGTTCGTTGGCAGCGCGGGCCGGGGCACGCGCTCGCCCCTGCGGAGGCGGCGCGGCGGAGCGGAGCGGGGGGGCAGGCGGGCCCCGGAGCAGGGTTGCGGCGCGGCGTCGGCCCTGTAGCGTTTCCAAACGGCTTACCCCGTAACGTACGATGCAAAGCGGTGTATTAAGACCTTTCCTTTGAGGGAAAGAAGGAAAAAGAAAGAAAGGGGGGAAAGAAAAAAAAAAAAAAAAAAACCACGGGAAAGAGAAAAAGAACGCGTGTAAATCGAAGTGTTTTGTTGGAAGCGAAATGCAATTTTCTGTCTTTGTTACAGAGGCGGAACCGACAATAGCAAATGCTGACAAAGAGCAAAGCCGGACGAGCGAGCGGTTTTTTGCGCTTACTCCCGAAGGGGCGGGCTGAAAGGAGGAAGCAAAAATGCAGCAGCGGACCCTCGATCTCCCCAGAAGCTGCGACAGTAGGAGGCGTTCTGGCCCGGGTAACCAAGGTAACTCTTGATGCGGAACGTTCGTTCTTTCGGCCTCCCTCCCGGAGGCAGCGCTGAGGACTAAGCGACCCGTTGCTGCCCTGCGCCTCTTGTTAACCGTAGCTGCCTTAGTTTTGCTTCGGTCGTTTGTATTTTGTTTTGTTATCGTACACGCGTACGTAGAAAAGGAAAGATAGGATATTTAATTTTTAGATTCGTTGCCACGGCTGAAGCTGAAGAGACAGAGAAACGTAAGCGAGCCGAAGTAATAAAATTAAAGGGAACCGAGCGAGAGCCGTCTCCGTCGCCCCGAAAGGGAAAGCCCGTTCCTCCCGGTGAGGAAGGTTCGCCGGTAATAGCGATCGGAATAACAGATGAGCGACATCTAACGGAAGGTGCGTACGCGTTACGGAAAGGACGCTGCGTCCATCCGTTTCCGTGCGCGTGACTCTCTGCATCTGTGAAGCGTCGTGCTTTAAGAGCTCCAAGACGGCAAATTCCCGTCTTCGGGGAACGGCGGTCAGGTGGCCAGAGAGAGAGGGAGAGGCAAGCGTGCGAATTGTAAAACGAAGAGGTGGCTTTCAGGAAGGCTCATTTAGCGCGACCCCAGGTTAATTGCCTGGCAATGGTCTTTGGGGCAGCAGGAAGACGGCAGCTCGAAGAAAAGGTAAAGCCTTGCGGAATTAGGACTCCTTCCTTCTCGTGTAGTAGATCCGCTTTTGTGCTTAGAAACAACTTTGGATTGTTAATTTCTGCTGAGCTTTGAATACGTCACGTCACGGACTCTTAGGCGACACGGGGGAGTTCAGCTGCGCAGCCTGCCAGAGGAACGTCGCCCACGAGGCCTCGCTAGCCTTGAGGAGCTGTAGGCGCCGATGCACGTGGCTCGTTCTGTCGGGCGCGCAGAGGTTTGCTTTGGCTGCCGAAATTTCAGCTTGGCTTTGCGCCCTGTAGCGGTGGTATTTTTGTATTTCTAAATTGTGTTAATGCTAGGCGTTCGGCACATCGGGGAACGACTGGGTGCTGCCGTGAAGAACTGCAGGCTCCCGCCCTCAGCCCTTTCTCGGCAAGTTATCGGGTGTCGAGAGCGGCCGGGAGACTCCGAATGCCGGCGGAAAGGTTCTCTGCCCGCTCCTGACGAGGAGCCTTCGGCCGCGGGAAGGTCGGCGGCGTCCTTCCCGGACTCGTGAGTAATAAGCCGCGGTTCGCGGGCCGGCAGGGCAGGGGAGGGGAGGGGAGGGGAGGGGGGGGGGAATAGCGCCTGGTAGCCCGGCGGCTCCGGCGTCGCCGTTGCTAGCGGGGCCCCGAGGTCCATGCGAAGCCTCAGCTGCCTGTCGGGAGCTTTGTTTTGGTGTGTTTACCTGGCAAAAGCAGCGAGGGAGGCCTCAAAGAAGAATTTTCGTGCCTAGGTGGGTAAGCTGCGACCCCAGCTGTCTTTGCCTTGCTTTGCCGCTTAGTGTCGTAACGGCGACTTGGGAGCCCGCGATAAAAACCGTTCCGGGGCCGAAGGGAGGCCCTGCGTTTGCCCCGCTTGGGAAACCGTCGTTAAAGCTTGGGGGGGGGGCGAGCTCCGAAAGGAGACTCTGCCGGTGACCTCGGTGGTCCGATTCGTTTGCAGGCTGACGTTCCGAGGGCCGGCGAGCGGAAGAGGAGCAGCTCAGCCCGTTCGGTTGATTTCGGCGATCCTGTTTTAAGGAAGCGCGTAAGTACAGACGGGGTCTGGGAGGCTTTTCGCCCGAGACGGGAAAGAGCGAGGAAGACTGGAGAGCGTGGAAAAACTAGGTGCCGCGGGTACTGAAGCTGTTAAGGGCTGAGAGAATTTGGGCTTAAGCATCTGAAAGGGGCTGCTAACGCGCAAGGAGCGGTAAAATACCATCGCTGGACAGCAGGCTCCTTTCCGGCCCTCCGTCCCCCTCTGCAGCCTTCTCGTTCTGTTTGTTTCTGTTCCTCTTTTCTGGCTGGGCTGTGCAGCGATCCCGGAAGGACGTGTCTTTTGAGGTGTGCCTTTGCGAAGGTGGTTCGGCTGCCTGGGGGGATGGATCAAAGCCTTTGAGGCTCCCTCCGATCTGTTTCATTTCCTTTTGAATTTCTTCCTTTCTTTGCTTTCTCCTAGGGCGTCTGTCAGCTAACGAGTAAAGAAGATGGAACGGCCTGTCCGCAGAGGAGAACTGACGCACGGTAAACGTGAATACGCTAGACCTCCGCTACGTCACGGGCGTTTGTTTACGTCCGTGCGTTCCAATCTCTAGTTGCGCATTCGGGACGCGGCATCTGCCCGCTATCCGACTCCTCCGTGTAGCGTAGAAGGCGCTGTACAGCTGCCGGTCTCTACGGGAGGTTGTTAGTGAGAAGGAGAACGGTGTATTCCAGCTCGCGACCGCCAAACGGGCTCCTTTAGGTCCGCTTTCAGACTTGGGGCCTACTTCATCGGTCCGCTTGGACGTGGTTTCTTGGGGGGAACGCTAGTGCTTTCCCTGTGCTTTTCCTGCGTCGAAACCGGTAGTTTATAGGCCAGAGCGGTTATGCCGTACCTTCCTTTGAGAGGCGTTTCGTCCGCGTCTCGGGCTTCGGGGAAAATCAATTGGACGGAATTGCCGAAGGCGCGCCTTGAAATAGGCGGTAAATCTAGAAGCGTGTCTGAATCGCGAGGGGCTCGTAACTTGGTCTTTGTCCTCAACGTCTGCTTTTCTTTCGCTCTTATTGCAGGCTTCCCTCCAACGATCGGCGTCGCTGCGGCGTCTCGTGTTTCACGGGCAGCGGTCTCTGCTCAGTAAGGACGTGAGAACTCCTGCGCTCCCGGAGAGCCCGGGATCCCTGCTCCGGGCTGGTCATTTTAGGCCTTTGTGCGGAGCGTTCTTTCTAGCTACGCGCCCCGCGTGAGCCTCTCCTTCGGCCGTTTTCCCAAGGCGGCGGAAACGCTTCTGGGAAACGCCGTCGTTTCCGAAACGTTTCGCCGTGTCCTTGCCGGTAGGGGATACCGTGAGAGCGGGCAGAGGCGGCCGACGTCTGTGCGAGGAAAGAAGCGTGGCGCAAAGAAGGGACCTCTTTGGCCCGCCGGGTCCGCTTTAGAGAGTTTTCTTTTGGACCCGAAGATCGGGTCTGCGAGTGCCGCGCTCAGCGCACGCGTTTGTTCCCCCCCCCCCCCCCGTTCTTTTAGCAAGACCGTGCGTGTCCTCGAGCTGTTTGTCCCGAGGGGGGAGTCGCTGCGGGAATTGCTGGGGAGGCCCTGACGGCGGGACGTGAAAAAGACGCCTTTGACCGCGTGCGTGCGGCCGAAGGAACGTCAGCCCAAGAATCCGAAGAAGACATGCCGCGTGCCAGCATCTCGTACCGTTTAATAATAAAAACCGAGCAGTCTGTCAAGCAAATAGCGCGGCTTGCTTTGGGCTGTTTATTTTGTTTAACGATCAGTAAAGGCGAGAGGTCGAAAGTCCTAAAGAAGAACGGCTGCTTCTTGGAACGCTTGCAAATTGTCCCGTTAAGTAGGTGGGTGGTTTTTTTGTTTTTGTTTTGTTTTTTTAAGTGCAGCCTCTGACTCTTTTTTGTCTGTGGAGTATTTTGCAACGATGTTCAAAGGAAAGCGCTGTTACGGAAGCCTCTAGGAGCAGCGGCTCGAGCACGACACGCGGCGACGCTGCGCCTCGCAGCAGGCGCTGTAAATAAGGGCAGATGAGCCGAGGCGAGGGTGGTGAAATCTCTGCAAAGGGCGGACGGGCGGGGGGGCTCTGCAGCGGTGTGTGCGTGCCGGGGGCGGCCGCGCGCCCTGCTGCCCTTGGGGCGTCAAAAAAGCGGTACGGCACGGAAAGGGGGGCGCGCGGGCGCACGGCGGCCGGCCGCGCGCCCTGCTGCCCTCGGGGCGTCAAAAAAGCGGTACGGCACGATAAAGGGGGGCGCGCGTGCGCACTGGGTTCCGCCGTGCTCACTGCTGCCACCCTGTGTCCAAAAATCGGTACTGCACCCTGTGGGGGGGGCTCGCGTGCGCACTGGGTTCCGCCGCGCTCACTGCTGCCACCCTGTGTCCAAAAATCCGTACTGCACCCTGTGGGGGGGGCGCGCACGCGCAGAGCGTTCCGCCGCGCTCACTGCTGCCACCCTGTGTCCAAAAAGCGGTACTGCACCCTGTGGGGGGGGCGCGCATGCGCAGACAGCCGGCGCGCACATGCTCAGTGCCGGTCGCCATGTTTGCTGCTGCTCTCCGCCGTTTCGGTAACGGGTAAGCGAATGGAGCGTGCTCGTCGCCCCTTCCCGGTGCTCTTGGAGCGGCCACGGGCTCGGGCAGCCTCGGGGCGCTCGCTGGGAGTCCCGGGCTGCCGCGGCGGGCTGCGGTTCGCACGCGTGAGCCGCCCGGCTGCAGCGCCGCGGCGCGAGCATGCCATTGCGGGTCTCGCCTCCCTTCGTGCTCCGCCCCGCCCCTCGGGCTCCCCCTGCTCCCCTCGCGCTCTGCCCCGCCCCTTGCACTCCCCCTGCTCCCCTCGCGCTCCCCCCCGCTTCTCGGGCTCCCCCCTGCTTCTCAGGCTCCTCTCGGGCTCCCCTTGCTCCCCTCGCGCTCCGCCCCGCCCCTCGCGCTCCCCCTGGTCCCCTCGCGCTCCCCCCCGCCCCCGCGCTCCCCCCCGCTTCTCGGGCTCCCCTCGTGCTCCCCCCCGCTCCTCGGGCCCCCCTGCTCCCCTCCCGCTCCCCCCCGCCTCTCGCGCTCCCCTCGCACTCCGCCCCGCCCCTCGGGCTCCCCTCGCTCCCCCCCGCCCCTCGGGCTCCCTCTGCTCCCCTCCTGCTCCCCTCGCTCCCCCCCGCCCCTCCCGCTCCCCTCGCTCCCCCCCCCCGCGCTGTCCGAGCCGGCACGTGCGCGGTGCTCAAGCGTCACTGCCGCCGCAGTCCGTTGGCGAGCGGCGCATGCGCGGCGGCGGGGAAGCAAGATGGCGGCGAGCAGGGAGGGCGTTTTCGCTCGGCGGCGGCGGCGGGTGAGTGCGGAGGTGGCGTGGAGTGAAGGATGTGGGGCCCCCGGGTGAGGCGAACGCATAGGTTCGGGGGGCGTCGGGCTGCATCCTGCCCGCTGCGGCCGTCGCTGCGTGGAGGCGGCGGTGCGGGGCGAGTGGGGGGGCGGGCTGGGACCCGGCGCCGCGCCGGGAGCGCGGGTGTGACTTTGCGTTTTGCGTGCGCGGCGTTTAGGGCGCCAGTTCGTTGGCAGCGCGGGCCGGGGCACGCGCTCGCCCCTGCGGAGGCGGCGCGGCGGAGCGGAGCGGGGGGGCAGGCGGGCCCCGGAGCAGGGTTGCGGCGCGGCGTCGGCCCTGTAGTGTTTCCAAACGGCTTACCCCGTAACGTACGATGCAAAGCGGTGTATTAAGACCTTTCCTTTGAGGGAAAGAAGGAAAAAGAAAGAAAGGGGGGAAAGAAAAAAAAAAAAAAAAAAACCACGGGAAAGAGAAAAAGAACGCGTGTAAATCGAAGTGTTTTGTTGGAAGCGAAATGCAATTTTCTGTCTTTGTTACAGAGGCGGAACCGACAATAGCAAATGCTGACAAAGAGCAAAGCCGGACGAGCGAGCGGTTTTTTGCGCTTACTCCCGAAGGGGCGGGCTGAAAGGAGGAAGCAAAAATGCAGCAGCGGACCCTCGATCTCCCCAGAAGCTGCGACAGTAGGAGGCGTTCTGGCCCGGGTAACCAAGGTAACTCTTGATGCGGAACGTTCGTTCTTTCGGCCTCCCTCCCGGAGGCAGCGCTGAGGACTAAGCGACCCGTTGCTGCCCTGCGCCTCTTGTTAACCGTAGCTGCCTTAGTTTTGCTTCGGTCGTTTGTATTTTGTTTTGTTATCGTACACGCGTACGTAGAAAAGGAAAGATAGGATATTTAATTTTTAGATTCGTTGCCACGGCTGAAGCTGAAGAGACAGAGAAACGTAAGCGAGCCGAAGTAATAAAATTAAAGGGAACCGAGCGAGAGCCGTCTCCGTCGCCCCGAAAGGGAAAGCCCGTTCCTCCCGGTGAGGAAGGTTCGCCGGTAATAGCGATCGGAATAACAGATGAGCGACATCTAACGGAAGGTGCGTACGCGTTACGGAAAGGACGCTGCGTCCATCCGTTTCCGTGCGCGTGACTCTCTGCATCTGTGAAGCGTCGTGCTTTAAGAGCTCCAAGACGGCAAATTCCCGTCTTCGGGGAACGGCGGTCAGGTGGCCAGAGAGAGAGGGAGAGGCAAGCGTGCGAATTGTAAAACGAAGAGGTGGCTTTCAGGAAGGCTCATTTAGCGCGACCCCAGGTTAATTGCCTGGCAATGGTCTTTGGGGCAGCAGGAAGACGGCAGCTCGAAGAAAAGGTAAAGCCTTGCGGAATTAGGACTCCTTCCTTCTCGTGTAGTAGATCCGCTTTTGTGCTTAGAAACAACTTTGGATTGTTAATTTCTGCTGAGCTTTGAATACGTCACGTCACGGACTCTTAGGCGACACGGGGGAGTTCAGCTGCGCAGCCTGCCAGAGGAACGTCGCCCACGAGGCCTCGCTAGCCTTGAGGAGCTGTAGGCGCCGATGCACGTGGCTCGTTCTGTCGGGCGCGCAGAGGTTTGCTTTGGCTGCCGAAATTTCAGCTTGGCTTTGCGCCCTGTAGCGGTGGTATTTTTGTATTTCTAAATTGTGTTAATGCTAGGCGTTCGGCACATCGGGGAACGACTGTGTGCTGCCGTGAAGAACTGCAGGCTCCCGCCCTCAGCCCTTTCTCGGCAAGTTATCGGGTGTCGAGAGCGGCCGGGAGACTCCGAATGCCGGCGGAAAGGTTCTCTGCCCGCTCCTGACGAGGAGCCTTCGGCCGCGGGAAGGTCGGCGGCGTCCTTCCCGGACTCGTGAGTAATAAGCCGCGGTTCGCGGGCCGGCAGGGCAGGGGAGGGGAGGGGAGGGGGGGGGAATAGCGCCTGGTAGCCCGGCGGCTCCGGCGTCGCCGTTGCTAGCGGGGCCCCGAGGTCCATGCGAAGCCTCAGCTGCCTGTCGGGAGCTTTGTTTTGGTGTGTTTACCTGGCAAAAGCAGCGAGGGAGGCCTCAAAGAAGAATTTTCGTGCCTAGGTGGGTAAGCTGCGACCCCAGCTGTCTTTGCCTTGCTTTGCCGCTTAGTGTCGTAACGGCGACTTGGGAGCCCGCGATAAAAACCGTTCCGGGGCCGAAGGGAGGCCCTGCGTTTGCCCCGCTTGGGAAACCGTCGTTAAAGCTTGGGGGGGGGGCGAGCTCCGAAAGGAGACTCTGCCGGTGACCTCGGTGGTCCGATTCGTTTGCAGGCTGACGTTCCGAGGGCCGGCGAGCGGAAGAGGAGCAGCTCAGCCCGTTCGGTTGATTTCGGCGATCCTGTTTTAAGGAAGCGCGTAAGTACAGACGGGGTCTGGGAGGCTTTTCGCCCGAGACGGGAAAGAGCGAGGAAGACTGGAGAGCGTGGAAAAACTAGGTGCCGCGGGTACTGAAGCTGTTAAGGGCTGAGAGAATTTGGGCTTAAGCATCTGAAAGGGGCTGCTAACGCGCAAGGAGCGGTAAAATACCATCGCTGGACAGCAGGCTCCTTTCCGGCCCTCCGTCCCCCTCTGCAGCCTTCTCGTTCTGTTTGTTTCTGTTCCTCTTTTCTGGCTGGGCTGTGCAGCGATCCCGGAAGGACGTGTCTTTTGAGGTGTGCCTTTGCGAAGGTGGTTCGGCTGCCTGGGGGGATGGATCAAAGCCTTTGAGGCTCCCTCCGATCTGTTTCATTTCCTTTTGAATTTCTTCCTTTCTTTGCTTTCTCCTAGGGCGTCTGTCAGCTAACGAGTAAAGAAGATGGAACGGCCTGTCCGCAGAGGAGAACTGACGCACGGTAAACGTGAATACGCTAGACCTCCGCTACGTCACGGGCGTTTGTTTACGTCCGTGCGTTCCAATCTCTAGTTGCGCATTCGGGACGCGGCATCTGCCCGCTATCCGACTCCTCCGTGTAGCGTAGAAGGCGCTGTACAGCTGCCGGTCTCTACGGGAGGTTGTTAGTGAGAAGGAGAACGGTGTATTCCAGCTCGCGACCGCCAAACGGGCTCCTTTAGGTCCGCTTTCAGACTTGGGGCCTACTTCATCGGTCCGCTTGGACGTGGTTTCTTGGGGGGAACGCTAGTGCTTTCCCTGTGCTTTTCCTGCGTCGAAACCGGTAGTTTATAGGCCAGAGCGGTTATGCCGTACCTTCCTTTGAGAGGCGTTTCGTCCGCGTCTCGGGCTTCGGGGAAAATCAATTGGACGGAATTGCCGAAGGCGCGCCTTGAAATAGGCGGTAAATCTAGAAGCGTGTCTGAATCGCGAGGGGCTCGTAACTTGGTCTTTGTCCTCAACGTCTGCTTTTCTTTCGCTCTTATTGCAGGCTTCCCTCCAACGATCGGCGTCGCTGCGGCGTCTCGTGTTTCACGGGCAGCGGTCTCTGCTCAGTAAGGACGTGAGAACTCCTGCGCTCCCGGAGAGCCCAGGATCCCTGCTCCGGGCTGGTCATTTTAGGCCTTTGTGCGGAGCGTTCTTTCTAGCTACGCGCCCCGCGTGAGCCTCTCCTTCGGCCGTTTTCCCAAGGCGGCGGAAACGCTTCTGGGAAACGCCGTCGTTTCCGAAACGTTTCGCCGTGTCCTTGCCGGTAGGGGATACCGTGAGAGCGGGCAGAGGCGGCCGACGTCTGTGCGAGGAAAGAAGCGTGGCGCAAAGAAGGGACCTCTTTGGCCCGCCGGGTCCGCTTTAGAGAGTTTTCTTTTGGACCCGAAGATCGGGTCTGCGAGTGCCGCGCTCAGCGCACGCGTTTGTTCCCCCCCCCCCCCGTTCTTTTAGCAAGACCGTGCGTGTCCTCGAGCTGTTTGTCCCGAGGGGGGAGTCGCTGCGGGAATTGCTGGGGAGGCCCTGACGGCGGGACGTGAAAAAGACGCCTTTGACCGCGTGCGTGCGGCCGAAGGAACGTCAGCCCAAGAATCCGAAGAAGACATGCCGCGTGCCAGCATCTCGTACCGTTTAATAATAAAAACCGAGCAGTCTGTCAAGCAAATAGCGCGGCTTGCTTTGGGCTGTTTATTTTGTTTAACGATCAGTAAAGGCGAGAGGTCGAAAGTCCTAAAGAAGAACGGCTGCTTCTTGGAACGCTTGCAAATTGTCCCGTTAAGTAGGTGGGTGGTTTTTTTGTTTTTGTTTTGTTTTTTTAAGTGCAGCCTCTGACTCTTTTTTGTCTGTGGAGTATTTTGCAACGATGTTCAAAGGAAAGCGCTGTTACGGAAGCCTCTAGGAGCAGCGGCTCGAGCACGACACGCGGCGACGCTGCGCCTCGCAGCAGGCGCTGTAAATAAGGGCAGATGAGCCGAGGCGAGGGTGGTGAAATCTCTGCAAAGGGCGGACGGGCGGGGGGGCTCTGCAGCGGTGTGTGCGTGCCGGGGGCGGCCGCGCGCCCTGCTGCCCTTGGGGCGTCAAAAAAGCGGTACGGCACGGAAAGGGGGGCGCGCGGGCGCACGGCGGCCGGCCGCGCGCCCTGCTGCCCTCGGGGCGTCAAAAAAGCGGTACGGCACGATAAAGGGGGGCGCGCGTGCGCACTGGGTTCCGCCGTGCTCACTGCTGCCACCCTGTGTCCAAAAATCGGTACTGCACCCTGTGGGGGGGGCTCGCGTGCGCACTGGGTTCCGCCGCGCTCACTGCTGCCACCCTGTGTCCAAAAATCCGTACTGCACCCTGTGGGGGGGGCGCGCACGCGCAGAGCGTTCCGCCGCGCTCACTGCTGCCACCCTGTGTCCAAAAAGCGGTACTGCACCCTGTGGGGGGGGCGCGCATGCGCAGACAGCCGGCGCGCACATGCTCAGTGCCGGTCGCCATGTTTGCTGCTGCTCTCCGCCGTTTCGGTAACGGGTAAGCGAATGGAGCGTGCTCGTCGCCCCTTCCCGGTGCTCTTGGAGCGGCCACGGGCTCGGGCAGCCTCGGGGCGCTCGCTGGGAGTCCCGGGCTGCCGCGGCGGGCTGCGGTTCGCACGCGTGAGCCGCCCGGCTGCAGCGCCGCGGCGCGAGCATGCCATTGCGGGTCTCGCCTCCCTTCGTGCTCCGCCCCGCCCCTCGGGCTCCCCCTGCTCCCCTCGCGCTCTGCCCCGCCCCTTGCACTCCCCCTGCTCCCCTCGCGCTCCCCCCCGCTTCTCGGGCTCCCCCCTGCTTCTCAGGCTCCTCTCGGGCTCCCCTTGCTCCCCTCGCGCTCCGCCCCGCCCCTCGCGCTCCCCCTGGTCCCCTCGCGCTCCCCCCCGCCCCCGCGCTCCCCCCCGCTTCTCGGGCTCCCCTCGTGCTCCCCCCCGCTCCTCGGGCCCCCCTGCTCCCCTCCCGCTCCCCCCCGCCTCTCGCGCTCCCCTCGCACTCCGCCCCGCCCCTCGGGCTCCCCTCGCTCCCCCCCGCCCCTCGGGCTCCCTCTGCTCCCCTCCTGCTCCCCTCGCTCCCCCCCGCCCCTCCCGCTCCCCTCGCTCCCCCCCCCCCGCGCTGTCCGAGCCGGCACGTGCGCGGTGCTCAAGCGTCACTGCCGCCGCAGTCCGTTGGCGAGCGGCGCATGCGCGGCGGCGGGGAAGCAAGATGGCGGCGAGCAGGGAGGGCGTTTTCGCTCGGCGGCGGCGGCGGGTGAGTGCGGAGGTGGCGTGGAGTGAAGGATGTGGGGCCCCCGGGTGAGGCGAACGCATAGGTTCGGGGGGCGTCGGGCTGCATCCTGCCCGCTGCGGCCGTCGCTGCGTGGAGGCGGCGGTGCGGGGCGAGTGGGGGGGCGGGCTGGGACCCGGCGCCGCGCCGGGAGCGCGGGTGTGACTTTGCGTTTTGCGTGCGCGGCGTTTAGGGCGCCAGTTCGTTGGCAGCGCGGGCCGGGGCACGCGCTCGCCCCTGCGGAGGCGGCGCGGCGGAGCGGAGCGGGGGGGCAGGCGGGCCCCGGAGCAGGGTTGCGGCGCGGCGTCGGCCCTGTAGCGTTTCCAAACGGCTTACCCCGTAACGTACGATGCAAAGCGGTGTATTAAGACCTTTCCTTTGAGGGAAAGAAGGAAAAAGAAAGAAAGGGGGGAAAGAAAAAAAAAAAAAAAAAAACCACGGGAAAGAGAAAAAGAAGGCGTGTAAATCGAAGTGTTTTGTTGGAAGCGAAATGCAATTTTCTGTCTTTGTTACAGAGGCGGAACCGACAATAGCAAATGCTGACAAAGAGCAAAGCCGGACGAGCGAGCGGTTTTTTGCGCTTACTCCCGAAGGGGCGGGCTGAAAGGAGGAAGCAAAAATGCAGCAGCGGACCCTCGATCTCCCCAGAAGCTGCGACAGTAGGAGGCGTTCTGGCCCGGGTAACCAAGGTAACTCTTGATGCGGAACGTTCGTTCTTTCGGCCTCCCTCCCGGAGGCAGCGCTGAGGACTAAGCGACCCGTTGCTGCCCTGCGCCTCTTGTTAACCGTAGCTGCCTTAGTTTTGCTTCGGTCGTTTGTATTTTGTTTTGTTATCGTACACGCGTACGTAGAAAAGGAAAGATAGGATATTTAATTTTTAGATTCGTTGCCACGGCTGAAGCTGAAGAGACAGAGAAACGTAAGCGAGCCGAAGTAATAAAATTAAAGGGAACCGAGCGAGAGCCGTCTCCGTCGCCCCGAAAGGGAAAGCCCGTTCCTCCCGGTGAGGAAGGTTCGCCGGTAATAGCGATCGGAATAACAGATGAGCGACATCTAACGGAAGGTGCGTACGCGTTACGGAAAGGACGCTGCGTCCATCCGTTTCCGTGCGCGTGACTCTCTGCATCTGTGAAGCGTCGTGCTTTAAGAGCTCCAAGACGGCAAATTCCCGTCTTCGGGGAACGGCGGTCAGGTGGCCAGAGAGAGAGGGAGAGGCAAGCGTGCGAATTGTAAAACGAAGAGGTGGCTTTCAGGAAGGCTCATTTAGCGCGACCCCAGGTTAATTGCCTGGCAATGGTCTTTGGGGCAGCAGGAAGACGGCAGCTCGAAGAAAAGGTAAAGCCTTGCGGAATTAGGACTCCTTCCTTCTCGTGTAGTAGATCCGCTTTTGTGCTTAGAAACAACTTTGGATTGTTAATTTCTGCTGAGCTTTGAATACGTCACGTCACGGACTCTTAGGCGACACGGGGGAGTTCAGCTGCGCAGCCTGCCAGAGGAACGTCACCCACGAGGCCTCGCTAGCCTTGAGGAGCTGTAGGCGCCGATGCACGTGGCTCGTTCTGTCGGGCGCGCAGAGGTTTGCTTTGGCTGCCGAAATTTCAGCTTGGCTTTGCGCCCTGTAGCGGTGGTATTTTTGTATTTCTAAATTGTGTTAATGCTAGGCGTTCGGCACATCGGGGAACGACTGTGTGCTGCCGTGAAGAACTGCAGGCTCCCGCCCTCAGCCCTTTCTCGGCAAGTTATCGGGTGTCGAGAGCGGCCGGGAGACTCCGAATGCCGGCGGAAAGGTTCTCTGCCCGCTCCTGACGAGGAGCCTTCGGCCGCGGGAAGGTCGGCGGCGTCCTTCCCGGACTCGTGAGTAATAAGCCGCGGTTCGCGGGCCGGCAGGGCAGGGGAGGGGAGGGGAGGGGGGGGGAATAGCGCCTGGTAGCCCGGCGGCTCCGGCGTCGCCGTTGCTAGCGGGGCCCCGAGGTCCATGCGAAGCCTCAGCTGCCTGTCGGGAGCTTTGTTTTGGTGTGTTTACCTGGCAAAAGCAGCGAGGGAGGCCTCAAAGAAGAATTTTCGTGCCTAGGTGGGTAAGCTGCGACCCCAGCTGTCTTTGCCTTGCTTTGCCGCTTAGTGTCGTAACGGCGACTTGGGAGCCCGCGATAAAAACCGTTCCGGGGCCGAAGGGAGGCCCTGCGTTTGCCCCGCTTGGGAAACCGTCGTTAAAGCTTGGGGGGGGGGCGAGCTCCGAAAGGAGACTCTGCCGGTGACCTCGGTGGTCCGATTCGTTTGCAGGCTGACGTTCCGAGGGCCGGCGAGCGGAAGAGGAGCAGCTCAGCCCGTTCGGTTGATTTCGGCGATCCTGTTTTAAGGAAGCGCGTAAGTACAGACGGGGTCTGGGAGGCTTTTCGCCCGAGACGGGAAAGAGCGAGGAAGACTGGAGAGCGTGGAAAAACTAGGTGCCGCGGGTACTGAAGCTGTTAAGGGCTGAGAGAATTTGGGCTTAAGCATCTGAAAGGGGCTGCTAACGCGCAAGGAGCGGTAAAATACCATCGCTGGACAGCAGGCTCCTTTCCGGCCCTCCGTCCCCCTCTGCAGCCTTCTCGTTCTGTTTGTTTCTGTTCCTCTTTTCTGGCTGGGCTGTGCAGCGATCCCGGAAGGACGTGTCTTTTGAGGTGTGCCTTTGCGAAGGTGGTTCGGCTGCCTGGGGGGATGGATCAAAGCCTTTGAGGCTCCCTCCGATCTGTTTCATTTCCTTTTGAATTTCTTCCTTTCTTTGCTTTCTCCTAGGGCGTCTGTCAGCTAACGAGTAAAGAAGATGGAACGGCCTGTCCGCAGAGGAGAACTGACGCACGGTAAACGTGAATACGCTAGACCTCCGCTACGTCACGGGCGTTTGTTTACGTCCGTGCGTTCCAATCTCTAGTTGCGCATTCGGGACGCGGCATCTGCCCGCTATCCGACTCCTCCGTGTAGCGTAGAAGGCGCTGTACAGCTGCCGGTCTCTACGGGAGGTTGTTAGTGAGAAGGAGAACGGTGTATTCCAGCTCGCGACCGCCAAACGGGCTCCTTTAGGTCCGCTTTCAGACTTGGGGCCTACTTCATCGGTCCGCTTGGACGTGGTTTCTTGGGGGGAACGCTAGTGCTTTCCCTGTGCTTTTCCTGCGTCGAAACCGGTAGTTTATAGGCCAGAGCGGTTATGCCGTACCTTCCTTTGAGAGGCGTTTCGTCCGCGTCTCGGGCTTTGGGGAAAATCAATTGGACGGAATTGCCGAAGGCGCGCCTTGAAATAGGCGGTAAATCTAGAAGCGTGTCTGAATCGCGAGGGGCTCGTAACTTGGTCTTTGTCCTCAACGTCTGCTTTTCTTTCGCTCTTATTGCAGGCTTCCCTCCAACGATCGGCGTCGCTGCGGCGTCTCGTGTTTCACGGGCAGCGGTCTCTGCTCAGTAAGGACGTGAGAACTCCTGCGCTCCCGGAGAGCCCAGGATCCCTGCTCCGGGCTGGTCATTTTAGGCCTTTGTGCGGAGCGTTCTTTCTAGCTACGCGCCCCGCGTGAGCCTCTCCTTCGGCCGTTTTCCCAAGGCGGCGGAAACGCTTCTGGGAAACGCCGTCGTTTCCGAAACGTTTCGCCGTGTCCTTGCCGGTAGGGGATACCGTGAGAGCGGGCAGAGGCGGCCGACGTCTGTGCGAGGAAAGAAGCGTGGCGCAAAGAAGGGACCTCTTTGGCCCGCCGGGTCCGCTTTAGAGAGTTTTCTTTTGGACCCGAAGATCGGGTCTGCGAGTGCCGCGCTCAGCGCACGCGTTTGTTCCCCCCCCCCCCCCCCCCCCGTTCTTTTAGCAAGACCGTGCGTGTCCTCGAGCTGTTTGTCCCGAGGGGGGAGTCGCTGCGGGAATTGCTGGGGAGGCCCTGACGGCGGGACGTGAAAAAGACGCCTTTGACCGCGTGCGTGCGGCCGAAGGAACGTCAGCCCAAGAATCCGAAGAAGACATGCCGCGTGCCAGCATCTCGTACCGTTTAATAATAAAAACCGAGCAGTCTGTCAAGCAAATAGCGCGGCTTGCTTTGGGCTGTTTATTTTGTTTAACGATCAGTAAAGGCGAGAGGTCGAAAGTCCTAAAGAAGAACGGCTGCTTCTTGGAACGCTTGCAAATTGTCCCGTTAAGTAGGTGGGTGGTTTTTTTGTTTTTGTTTTGTTTTTTTAAGTGCAGCCTCTGACTCTTTTTTGTCTGTGGAGTATTTTGCAACGATGTTCAAAGGAAAGCGCTGTTACGGAAGCCTCTAGGAGCAGCGGCTCGAGCACGACACGCGGCGACGCTGCGCCTCGCAGCAGGCGCTGTAAATAAGGGCAGATGAGCCGAGGCGAGGGTGGTGAAATCTCTGCAAAGGGCGGACGGGCGGGGGGGCTCTGCAGCGGTGTGTGCGTGCCGGGGGCGGCCGCGCGCCCTGCTGCCCTTGGGGCGTCAAAAAAGCGGTACGGCACGGAAAGGGGGGCGCGCGGGCGCACGGCGGCCGGCCGCGCGCCCTGCTGCCCTCGGGGCGTCAAAAAAGCGGTACGGCACGATAAAGGGGGGCGCGCGTGCGCACTGGCTTCTGCCGTGCTCACTGCTGCCACCCTGTGTCCAAAAATCGGTACTGCACCCTGTGGGGGGGGGCTCGCGTGCGCACTGGGTTCTGCCGTGCTCACTGCTGCCACCCTGTGTCCAAAAGTCGGTACTGCACCCTGTGGGGGGGGCGCGCACGCGCACAGCGTTCCGCCGCGCTCACTGCTGCCACCCTGTGTCCAAAAATCGGTACTGCACCCGGTGGGGGGGGCGCGCATGCGCAGACAGCCGGCGCGCACATGCTCAGTGCCGGTCGCCATGTTTGCTGCTGCTCTCCGCCGTTTCGGTAACGGGTAAGCGAATGGAGCGTGCTCGTCGCCCCTTCCCGGTGCTCTTGGAGCGGCCACGGGCTCGGGCAGCCTCGGGGCGCTCGCTGGGAGTCCCGGGCTGCCGCGGCGGGCTGCGGTTCGCACGCGTGAGCCGCCCGGCTGCAGCGCCGCGGCGCGAGCATGCCATTGCGGGTCTCGCCTCCCTTCGTGCTCCGCCCCGCCCCTCGGGCTCCCCCTGCTCCCCTCGCGCTCTGCCCCGCCCCTTGCACTCCCCCTGCTCCCCTCGCGCTCCCCCCCGCTTCTCGGGCTCCCCCCTGCTTCTCAGGCTCCTCTCGGGCTCCCCTTGCTCCCCTCGCGCTCCGCCCCGCCCCTCGCGCTCCCCCTGGTCCCCTCGCGCTCCCCCCCGCCCCCGCGCTCCCCCCCGCTTCTCGGGCTCCCCTCGTGCTCCCCCCCGCTCCTCGGGCCCCCCTGCTCCCCTCCCGCTCCCCCCCGCCTCTCGCGCTCCCCTCGCACTCCGCCCCGCCCCTCGGGCTCCCCTCGCTCCCCCCCGCCCCTCGGGCTCCCTCTGCTCCCCTCCTGCTCCCCTCGCTCCCCCCCGCCCCTCCCGCTCCCCTCGCTCCCCCCCCCCCGCGCTGTCCGAGCCGGCACGTGCGCGGTGCTCAAGCGTCACTGCCGCCGCAGTCCGTTGGCGAGCGGCGCATGCGCGGCGGCGGGGAAGCAAGATGGCGGCGAGCAGGGAGGGCGTTTTCGCTCGGCGGCGGCGGCGGGTGAGTGCGGAGGTGGCGTGGAGTGAAGGATGTGGGGCCCCCGGGTGAGGCGAACGCATAGGTTCGGGGGGCGTCGGGCTGCATCCTGCCCGCTGCGGCCGTCGCTGCGTGGAGGCGGCGGTGCGGGGCGAGTGGGGGGGCGGGCTGGGACCCGGCGCCGCGCCGGGAGCGCGGGTGTGACTTTGCGTTTTGCGTGCGCGGCGTTTAGGGCGCCAGTTCGTTGGCAGCGCGGGCCGGGGCACGCGCTCGCCCCTGCGGAGGCGGCGCGGCGGAGCGGAGCGGGGGGGCAGGCGGGCCCCGGAGCAGGGTTGCGGCGCGGCGTCGGCCCTGTAGCGTTTCCAAACGGCTTACCCCGTAACGTACGATGCAAAGCGGTGTATTAAGACCTTTCCTTTGAGGGAAAGAAGGAAAAAGAAAGAAAGGGGGGAAAGAAAAAAAAAAAAAAAAAACCACGGGAAAGAGAAAAAGAAGGCGTGTAAATCGAAGTGTTTTGTTGGAAGCGAAATGCAATTTTCTGTCTTTGTTACAGAGGCGGAACCGACAATAGCAAATGCTGACAAAGAGCAAAGCCGGACGAGCGAGCGGTTTTTTGCGCTTACTCCCGAAGGGGCGGGCTGAAAGGAGGAAGCAAAAATGCAGCAGCGGACCCTCGATCTCCCCAGAAGCTGCGACAGTAGGAGGCGTTCTGGCCCGGGTAACCAAGGTAACTCTTGATGCGGAACGTTCGTTCTTTCGGCCTCCCTCCCGGAGGCAGCGCTGAGGACTAAGCGACCCGTTGCTGCCCTGCGCCTCTTGTTAACCGTAGCTGCCTTAGTTTTGCTTCGGTCGTTTGTATTTTGTTTTGTTATCGTACACGCGTACGTAGAAAAGGAAAGATAGGATATTTAATTTTTAGATTCGTTGCCACGGCTGAAGCTGAAGAGACAGAGAAACGTAAGCGAGCCGAAGTAATAAAATTAAAGGGAACCGAGCGAGAGCCGTCTCCGTCGCCCCGAAAGGGAAAGCCCGTTCCTCCCGGTGAGGAAGGTTCGCCGGTAATAGCGATCGGAATAACAGATGAGCGACATCTAACGGAAGGTGCGTACGCGTTACGGAAAGGACGCTGCGTCCATCCGTTTCCGTGCGCGTGACTCTCTGCATCTGTGAAGCGTCGTGCTTTAAGAGCTCCAAGACGGCAAATTCCCGTCTTCGGGGAACGGCGGTCAGGTGGCCAGAGAGAGAGGGAGAGGCAAGCGTGCGAATTGTAAAACGAAGAGGTGGCTTTCAGGAAGGCTCATTTAGCGCGACCCCAGGTTAATTGCCTGGCAATGGTCTTTGGGGCAGCAGGAAGACGGCAGCTCGAAGAAAAGGTAAAGCCTTGCGGAATTAGGACTCCTTCCTTCTCGTGTAGTAGATCCGCTTTTGTGCTTAGAAACAACTTTGGATTGTTAATTTCTGCTGAGCTTTGAATACGTCACGTCACGGACTCTTAGGCGACACGGGGGAGTTCAGCTGCGCAGCCTGCCAGAGGAACGTCACCCACGAGGCCTCGCTAGCCTTGAGGAGCTGTAGGCGCCGATGCACGTGGCTCGTTCTGTCGGGCGCGCAGAGGTTTGCTTTGGCTGCCGAAATTTCAGCTTGGCTTTGCGCCCTGTAGCGGTGGTATTTTTGTATTTCTAAATTGTGTTAATGCTAGGCGTTCGGCACATCGGGGAACGACTGTGTGCTGCCGTGAAGAACTGCAGGCTCCCGCCCTCAGCCCTTTCTCGGCAAGTTATCGGGTGTCGAGAGCGGCCGGGAGACTCCGAATGCCGGCGGAAAGGTTCTCTGCCCGCTCCTGACGAGGAGCCTTCGGCCGCGGGAAGGTCGGCGGCGTCCTTCCCGGACTCGTGAGTAATAAGCCGCGGTTCGCGGGCCGGCAGGGCAGGGGAGGGGAGGGGAGGGGGGGGGAATAGCGCCTGGTAGCCCGGCGGCTCCGGCGTCGCCGTTGCTAGCGGGGCCCCGAGGTCCATGCGAAGCCTCAGCTGCCTGTCGGGAGCTTTGTTTTGGTGTGTTTACCTGGCAAAAGCAGCGAGGGAGGCCTCAAAGAAGAATTTTCGTGCCTAGGTGGGTAAGCTGCGACCCCAGCTGTCTTTGCCTTGCTTTGCCGCTTAGTGTCGTAACGGCGACTTGGGAGCCCGCGATAAAAACCGTTCCGGGGCCGAAGGGAGGCCCTGCGTTTGCCCCGCTTGGGAAACCGTCGTTAAAGCTTGGGGGGGGGGCGAGCTCCGAAAGGAGACTCTGCCGGTGACCTCGGTGGTCCGATTCGTTTGCAGGCTGACGTTCCGAGGGCCGGCGAGCGGAAGAGGAGCAGCTCAGCCCGTTCGGTTGATTTCGGCGATCCTGTTTTAAGGAAGCGCGTAAGTACAGACGGGGTCTGGGAGGCTTTTCGCCCGAGACGGGAAAGAGCGAGGAAGACTGGAGAGCGTGGAAAAACTAGGTGCCGCGGGTACTGAAGCTGTTAAGGGCTGAGAGAATTTGGGCTTAAGCATCTGAAAGGGGCTGCTAACGCGCAAGGAGCGGTAAAATACCATCGCTGGACAGCAGGCTCCTTTCCGGCCCTCCGTCCCCCTCTGCAGCCTTCTCGTTCTGTTTGTTTCTGTTCCTCTTTTCTGGCTGGGCTGTGCAGCGATCCCGGAAGGACGTGTCTTTTGAGGTGTGCCTTTGCGAAGGTGGTTCGGCTGCCTGGGGGGATGGATCAAAGCCTTTGAGGCTCCCTCCGATCTGTTTCATTTCCTTTTGAATTTCTTCCTTTCTTTGCTTTCTCCTAGGGCGTCTGTCAGCTAACGAGTAAAGAAGATGGAACGGCCTGTCCGCAGAGGAGAACTGACGCACGGTAAACGTGAATACGCTAGACCTCCGCTACGTCACGGGCGTTTGTTTACGTCCGTGCGTTCCAATCTCTAGTTGCGCATTCGGGACGCGGCATCTGCCCGCTATCCGACTCCTCCGTGTAGCGTAGAAGGCGCTGTACAGCTGCCGGTCTCTACGGGAGGTTGTTAGTGAGAAGGAGAACGGTGTATTCCAGCTCGCGACCGCCAAACGGGCTCCTTTAGGTCCGCTTTCAGACTTGGGGCCTACTTCATCGGTCCGCTTGGACGTGGTTTCTTGGGGGGAACGCTAGTGCTTTCCCTGTGCTTTTCCTGCGTCGAAACCGGTAGTTTATAGGCCAGAGCGGTTATGCCGTACCTTCCTTTGAGAGGCGTTTCGTCCGCGTCTCGGGCTTTGGGGAAAATCAATTGGACGGAATTGCCGAAGGCGCGCCTTGAAATAGGCGGTAAATCTAGAAGCGTGTCTGAATCGCGAGGGGCTCGTAACTTGGTCTTTGTCCTCAACGTCTGCTTTTCTTTCGCTCTTATTGCAGGCTTCCCTCCAACGATCGGCGTCGCTGCGGCGTCTCGTGTTTCACGGGCAGCGGTCTCTGCTCAGTAAGGACGTGAGAACTCCTGCGCTCCCGGAGAGCCCAGGATCCCTGCTCCGGGCTGGTCATTTTAGGCCTTTGTGCGGAGCGTTCTTTCTAGCTACGCGCCCCGCGTGAGCCTCTCCTTCGGCCGTTTTCCCAAGGCGGCGGAAACGCTTCTGGGAAACGCCGTCGTTTCCGAAACGTTTCGCCGTGTCCTTGCCGGTAGGGGATACCGTGAGAGCGGGCAGAGGCGGCCGACGTCTGTGCGAGGAAAGAAGCGTGGCGCAAAGAAGGGACCTCTTTGGCCCGCCGGGTCCGCTTTAGAGAGTTTTCTTTTGGACCCGAAGATCGGGTCTGCGAGTGCCGCGCTCAGCGCACGCGTTTGTTCCCCCCCCCCCCCCCCCCCCGTTCTTTTAGCAAGACCGTGCGTGTCCTCGAGCTGTTTGTCCCGAGGGGGGAGTCGCTGCGGGAATTGCTGGGGAGGCCCTGACGGCGGGACGTGAAAAAGACGCCTTTGACCGCGTGCGTGCGGCCGAAGGAACGTCAGCCCAAGAATCCGAAGAAGACATGCCGCGTGCCAGCATCTCGTACCGTTTAATAATAAAAACCGAGCAGTCTGTCAAGCAAATAGCGCGGCTTGCTTTGGGCTGTTTATTTTGTTTAACGATCAGTAAAGGCGAGAGGTCGAAAGTCCTAAAGAAGAACGGCTGCTTCTTGGAACGCTTGCAAATTGTCCCGTTAAGTAGGTGGGTGGTTTTTTTGTTTTTGTTTTGTTTTTTTAAGTGCAGCCTCTGACTCTTTTTTGTCTGTGGAGTATTTTGCAACGATGTTCAAAGGAAAGCGCTGTTACGGAAGCCTCTAGGAGCAGCGGCTCGAGCACGACACGCGGCGACGCTGCGCCTCGCAGCAGGCGCTGTAAATAAGGGCAGATGAGCCGAGGCGAGGGTGGTGAAATCTCTGCAAAGGGCGGACGGGCGGGGGGGCTCTGCAGCGGTGTGTGCGTGCCGGGGGCGGCCGCGCGCCCTGCTGCCCTTGGGGCGTCAAAAAAGCGGTACGGCACGGAAAGGGGGGCGCGCGGGCGCACGGCGGCCGGCCGCGCGCCCTGCTGCCCTCGGGGCGTCAAAAAAGCGGTACGGCACGATAAAGGGGGGCGCGCGTGCGCACTGGCTTCTGCCGTGCTCACTGCTGCCACCCTGTGTCCAAAAATCGGTACTGCACCCTGTGGGGGGGGCTCGCGTGCGCACTGGGTTCTGCCGTGCTCACTGCTGCCACCCTGTGTCCAAAAGTCGGTACTGCACCCTGTGGGGGGGGCGCGCACGCGCACAGCGTTCCGCCGCGCTCACTGCTGCCACCCTGTGTCCAAAAATCGGTACTGCACCCGGTGGGGGGGGCGCGCATGCGCAGACAGCCGGCGCGCACATGCTCAGTGCCGGTCGCCATGTTTGCTGCTGCTCTCCGCCGTTTCGGTAACGGGTAAGCGAATGGAGCGTGCTCGTCGCCCCTTCCCGGTGCTCTTGGAGCGGCCACGGGCTCGGGCAGCCTCGGGGCGCTCGCTGGGAGTCCCGGGCTGCCGCGGCGGGCTGCGGTTCGCACGCGTGAGCCGCCCGGCTGCAGCGCCGCGGCGCGAGCATGCCATTGCGGGTCTCGCCTCCCTTCGTGCTCCCCCCCGCCCCTCGGGCTCCCCCGGCTCCCCCCCGCCCCTCGGGATTCCCCGCTCCACCCGCCCCTCGCGCTCCCCCCCGCTTCTCGGGCTCCCCTCGCGCTCCCCCCCACCCCCGCGCTCCCCCCTGCTTCTCGGGCTCCCCTCGCGCTCCCCCCCCCGCTCCTCGGGCTCCCCCTGCTCCCCTCGCGCTCCCCCTGATCCCCTCGCGCTCCCCCCCGCTTCTCGGGCTCCCCTCGTGCTCCGCCCCGCCCCTCGGGCTCCCCCTGCTCCCCTCGCGCTCCGCCCCGCCCCTCGCGCTCCCCCCCGCTTCTCGCGCTTCCCTCGCGCTCCGCCCCGCCCCTCGGGCTCCCCCTGCTCCCCTCGCGCTCCCCCCCGCTTCTCGGGCTCTCCTCGCGCTCCCCCCCGCTTCTCGGGCTCCCCCCTGCTTCTCAGGCTCCTCTCACGCTCCCCCCCGCTCCTCGGGCTCCCCTTGCTCCCCTCGCGCTCTGCCCCGCCCCTTGCACTCCCCCTGCTCCCCTCGCGCTCCCCCCCGCTTCTCGGGCTCCCCCCTGCTTCTCAGGCTCCTCTCGGGCTCCCCTTGCTCCCCTCGCGCTCCGCCCCGCCCCTCGCGCTCCCCCTGGTCCCCTCGCGCTCCCCCCCGCCCCCGCGCTCCCCCCCGCTTCTCGGGCTCCCCTCGTGCTCCCCCCCGCTCCTCGGGCCCCCCTGCTCCCCTCCCGCTCCCCCCCGCCTCTCGCGCTCCCCTCGCACTCCGCCCCGCCCCTCGGGCTCCCCTCGCTCCCCCCCGCCCCTCGGGCTCCCTCTGCTCCCCTCCTGCTCCCCTCGCTCCCCCCCGCCCCTCCCGCTCCCCTCGCTCCCCCCCCCCGCGCTGTCCGAGCCGGCACGTGCGCGGTGCTCAAGCGTCACTGCCGCCGCAGTCCGTTGGCGAGCGGCGCATGCGCGGCGGCGGGGAAGCAAGATGGCGGCGAGCAGGGAGGGCGTTTTCGCTCGGCGGCGGCGGCGGGTGAGTGCGGAGGTGGCGTGGAGTGAAGGATGTGGGGCCCCCGGGTGAGGCGAACGCATAGGTTCGGGGGGCGTCGGGCTGCATCCTGCCCGCTGCGGCCGTCGCTGCGTGGAGGCGGCGGTGCGGGGCGAGTGGGGGGGCGGGCTGGGACCCGGCGCCGCGCCGGGAGCGCGGGTGTGACTTTGCGTTTTGCGTGCGCGGCGTTTAGGGCGCCAGTTCGTTGGCAGCGCGGGCCGGGGCACGCGCTCGCCCCTGCGGAGGCGGCGCGGCGGAGCGGAGCGGGGGGGCAGGCGGGCCCCGGAGCAGGGTTGCGGCGCGGCGTCGGCCCTGTAGTGTTTCCAAACGGCTTACCCCGTAACGTACGATGCAAAGCGGTGTATTAAGACCTTTCCTTTGAGGGAAAGAAGGAAAAAGAAAGAAAGGGGGGAAAGAAAAAAAAAAAAAAAAAAACCACGGGAAAGAGAAAAAGAAGGCGTGTAAATCGAAGTGTTTTGTTGGAAGCGAAATGCAATTTTCTGTCTTTGTTACAGAGGCGGAACCGACAATAGCAAATGCTGACAAAGAGCAAAGCCGGACGAGCGAGCGGTTTTTTGCGCTTACTCCCGAAGGGGCGGGCTGAAAGGAGGAAGCAAAAATGCAGCAGCGGACCCTCGATCTCCCCAGAAGCTGCGACAGTAGGAGGCGTTCTGGCCCGGGTAACCAAGGTAACTCTTGATGCGGAACGTTCGTTCTTTCGGCCTCCCTCCCGGAGGCAGCGCTGAGGACTAAGCGACCCGTTGCTGCCCTGCGCCTCTTGTTAACCGTAGCTGCCTTAGTTTTGCTTCGGTCGTTTGTATTTTGTTTTGTTATCGTACACGCGTACGTAGAAAAGGAAAGATAGGATATTTAATTTTTAGATTCGTTGCCACGGCTGAAGCTGAAGAGACAGAGAAACGTAAGCGAGCCGAAGTAATAAAATTAAAGGGAACCGAGCGAGAGCCGTCTCCGTCGCCCCGAAAGGGAAAGCCCGTTCCTCCCGGTGAGGAAGGTTCGCCGGTAATAGCGATCGGAATAACAGATGAGCGACATCTAACGGAAGGTGCGTACGCGTTACGGAAAGGACGCTGCGTCCATCCGTTTCCGTGCGCGTGACTCTCTGCATCTGTGAAGCGTCGTGCTTTAAGAGCTCCAAGACGGCAAATTCCCGTCTTCGGGGAACGGCGGTCAGGTGGCCAGAGAGAGAGGGAGAGGCAAGCGTGCGAATTGTAAAACGAAGAGGTGGCTTTCAGGAAGGCTCATTTAGCGCGACCCCAGGTTAATTGCCTGGCAATGGTCTTTGGGGCAGCAGGAAGACGGCAGCTCGAAGAAAAGGTAAAGCCTTGCGGAATTAGGACTCCTTCCTTCTCGTGTAGTAGATCCGCTTTTGTGCTTAGAAACAACTTTGGATTGTTAATTTCTGCTGAGCTTTGAATACGTCACGTCACGGACTCTTAGGCGACACGGGGGAGTTCAGCTGCGCAGCCTGCCAGAGGAACGTCACCCACGAGGCCTCGCTAGCCTTGAGGAGCTGTAGGCGCCGATGCACGTGGCTCGTTCTGTCGGGCGCGCAGAGGTTTGCTTTGGCTGCCGAAATTTCAGCTTGGCTTTGCGCCCTGTAGCGGTGGTATTTTTGTATTTCTAAATTGTGTTAATGCTAGGCGTTCGGCACATCGGGGAACGACTGTGTGCTGCCGTGAAGAACTGCAGGCTCCCGCCCTCAGCCCTTTCTCGGCAAGTTATCGGGTGTCGAGAGCGGCCGGGAGACTCCGAATGCCGGCGGAAAGGTTCTCTGCCCGCTCCTGACGAGGAGCCTTCGGCCGCGGGAAGGTCGGCGGCGTCCTTCCCGGACTCGTGAGTAATAAGCCGCGGTTCGCGGGCCGGCAGGGCAGGGGAGGGGAGGGGAGGGGGGGGGAATAGCGCCTGGTAGCCCGGCGGCTCCGGCGTCGCCGTTGCTAGCGGGGCCCCGAGGTCCATGCGAAGCCTCAGCTGCCTGTCGGGAGCTTTGTTTTGGTGTGTTTACCTGGCAAAAGCAGCGAGGGAGGCCTCAAAGAAGAATTTTCGTGCCTAGGTGGGTAAGCTGCGACCCCAGCTGTCTTTGCCTTGCTTTGCCGCTTAGTGTCGTAACGGCGACTTGGGAGCCCGCGATAAAAACCGTTCCGGGGCCGAAGGGAGGCCCTGCGTTTGCCCCGCTTGGGAAACCGTCGTTAAAGCTTGGGGGGGGGGCGAGCTCCGAAAGGAGACTCTGCCGGTGACCTCGGTGGTCCGATTCGTTTGCAGGCTGACGTTCCGAGGGCCGGCGAGCGGAAGAGGAGCAGCTCAGCCCGTTCGGTTGATTTCGGCGATCCTGTTTTAAGGAAGCGCGTAAGTACAGACGGGGTCTGGGAGGCTTTTCGCCCGAGACGGGAAAGAGCGAGGAAGACTGGAGAGCGTGGAAAAACTAGGTGCCGCGGGTACTGAAGCTGTTAAGGGCTGAGAGAATTTGGGCTTAAGCATCTGAAAGGGGCTGCTAACGCGCAAGGAGCGGTAAAATACCATCGCTGGACAGCAGGCTCCTTTCCGGCCCTCCGTCCCCCTCTGCAGCCTTCTCGTTCTGTTTGTTTCTGTTCCTCTTTTCTGGCTGGGCTGTGCAGCGATCCCGGAAGGACGTGTCTTTTGAGGTGTGCCTTTGCGAAGGTGGTTCGGCTGCCTGGGGGGATGGATCAAAGCCTTTGAGGCTCCCTCCGATCTGTTTCATTTCCTTTTGAATTTCTTCCTTTCTTTGCTTTCTCCTAGGGCGTCTGTCAGCTAACGAGTAAAGAAGATGGAACGGCCTGTCCGCAGAGGAGAACTGACGCACGGTAAACGTGAATACGCTAGACCTCCGCTACGTCACGGGCGTTTGTTTACGTCCGTGCGTTCCAATCTCTAGTTGCGCATTCGGGACGCGGCATCTGCCCGCTATCCGACTCCTCCGTGTAGCGTAGAAGGCGCTGTACAGCTGCCGGTCTCTACGGGAGGTTGTTAGTGAGAAGGAGAACGGTGTATTCCAGCTCGCGACCGCCAAACGGGCTCCTTTAGGTCCGCTTTCAGACTTGGGGCCTACTTCATCGGTCCGCTTGGACGTGGTTTCTTGGGGGGAACGCTAGTGCTTTCCCTGTGCTTTTCCTGCGTCGAAACCGGTAGTTTATAGGCCAGAGCGGTTATGCCGTACCTTCCTTTGAGAGGCGTTTCGTCCGCGTCTCGGGCTTCGGGGAAAATCAATTGGACGGAATTGCCGAAGGCGCGCCTTGAAATAGGCGGTAAATCTAGAAGCGTGTCTGAATCGCGAGGGGCTCGTAACTTGGTCTTTGTCCTCAACGTCTGCTTTTCTTTCGCTCTTATTGCAGGCTTCCCTCCAACGATCGGCGTCGCTGCGGCGTCTCGTGTTTCACGGGCAGCGGTCTCTGCTCAGTAAGGACGTGAGAACTCCTGCGCTCCCGGAGAGCCCAGGATCCCTGCTCCGGGCTGGTCATTTTAGGCCTTTGTGCGGAGCGTTCTTTCTAGCTACGCGCCCCGCGTGAGCCTCTCCTTCGGCCGTTTTCCCAAGGCGGCGGAAACGCTTCTGGGAAACGCCGTCGTTTCCGAAACGTTTCGCCGTGTCCTTGCCGGTAGGGGATACCGTGAGAGCGGGCAGAGGCGGCCGACGTCTGTGCGAGGAAAGAAGCGTGGCGCAAAGAAGGGACCTCTTTGGCCCGCCGGGTCCGCTTTAGAGAGTTTTCTTTTGGACCCGAAGATCGGGTCTGCGAGTGCCGCGCTCAGCGCACGCGTTTGTTCCCCCCCCCCCGTTCTTTTAGCAAGACCGTGCGTGTCCTCGAGCTGTTTGTCCCGAGGGGGGAGTCGCTGCGGGAATTGCTGGGGAGGCCCTGACGGCGGGACGTGAAAAAGACGCCTTTGACCGCGTGCGTGCGGCCGAAGGAACGTCAGCCCAAGAATCCGAAGAAGACATGCCGCGTGCCAGCATCTCGTACCGTTTAATAATAAAAACCGAGCAGTCTGTCAAGCAAATAGCGCGGCTTGCTTTGGGCTGTTTATTTTGTTTAACGATCAGTAAAGGCGAGAGGTCGAAAGTCCTAAAGAAGAACGGCTGCTTCTTGGAACGCTTGCAAATTGTCCCGTTAAGTAGGTGGGTGGTTTTTTTGTTTTTGTTTTGTTTTTTTAAGTGCAGCCTCTGACTCTTTTTTGTCTGTGGAGTATTTTGCAACGATGTTCAAAGGAAAGCGCTGTTACGGAAGCCTCTAGGAGCAGCGGCTCGAGCACGACACGCGGCGACGCTGCGCCTCGCAGCAGGCGCTGTAAATAAGGGCAGATGAGCCGAGGCGAGGGTGGTGAAATCTCTGCAAAGGGCGGACGGGCGGGGGGGCTCTGCAGCGGTGTGTGCGTGCCGGGGGCGGCCGCGCGCCCTGCTGCCCTTGGGGCGTCAAAAAAGCGGTACGGCACGGAAAGGGGGGCGCGCGGGCGCACGGCGGCCGGCCGCGCGCCCTGCTGCCCTCGGGGCGTCAAAAAAGCGGTACGGCACGATAAAGGGGGGCGCGCGTGCGCACTGGCTTCTGCCGTGCTCACTGCTGCCACCCTGTGTCCAAAAATCGGTACTGCACCCTGTGGGGGGGGCTCGCGTGCGCACTGGGTTCTGCCGTGCTCACTGCTGCCACCCTGTGTCCAAAAGTCGGTACTGCACCCTGTGGGGGGGGCGCGCACGCGCACAGCGTTCCGCCGCGCTCACTGCTGCCACCCTGTGTCCAAAAATCGGTACTGCACCCGGTGGGGGGGGCGCGCATGCGCAGACAGCCGGCGCGCACATGCTCAGTGCCGGTCGCCATGTTTGCTGCTGCTCTCCGCCGTTTCGGTAACGGGTAAGCGAATGGAGCGTGCTCGTCGCCCCTTCCCGGTGCTCTTGGAGCGGCCACGGGCTCGGGCAGCCTCGGGGCGCTCGCTGGGAGTCCCGGGCTGCCGCGGCGGGCTGCGGTTCGCACGCGTGAGCCGCCCGGCTGCAGCGCCGCGGCGCGAGCATGCCATTGCGGGTCTCGCCTCCCTTCGTGCTCCCCCCCGCCCCTCGGGCTCCCCCGGCTCCCCCCCGCCCCTCGGGATTCCCCGCTCCACCCGCCCCTCGCGCTCCCCCCCGCTTCTCGGGCTCCCCTCGCGCTCCCCCCCACCCCCGCGCTCCCCCCTGCTTCTCGGGCTCCCCTCGCGCTCCCCCCCCCGCTCCTCGGGCTCCCCCTGCTCCCCTCGCGCTCCCCCTGATCCCCTCGCGCTCCCCCCCGCTTCTCGGGCTCCCCTCGTGCTCCGCCCCGCCCCTCGGGCTCCCCCTGCTCCCCTCGCGCTCCGCCCCGCCCCTCGCGCTCCCCCCCGCTTCTCGCGCTTCCCTCGCGCTCCGCCCCGCCCCTCGGGCTCCCCCTGCTCCCCTCGCGCTCCCCCCCGCTTCTCGGGCTCTCCTCGCGCTCCCCCCCGCTTCTCGGGCTCCCCCCTGCTTCTCAGGCTCCTCTCACGCTCCCCCCCGCTCCTCGGGCTCCCCTTGCTCCCCTCGCGCTCTGCCCCGCCCCTTGCACTCCCCCTGCTCCCCTCGCGCTCCCCCCCGCTTCTCGGGCTCCCCCCTGCTTCTCAGGCTCCTCTCGGGCTCCCCTTGCTCCCCTCGCGCTCCGCCCCGCCCCTCGCGCTCCCCCTGGTCCCCTCGCGCTCCCCCCCGCCCCCGCGCTCCCCCCCGCTTCTCGGGCTCCCCTCGTGCTCCCCCCCGCTCCTCGGGCCCCCCTGCTCCCCTCCCGCTCCCCCCCGCCTCTCGCGCTCCCCTCGCACTCCGCCCCGCCCCTCGGGCTCCCCTCGCTCCCCCCCGCCCCTCGGGCTCCCTCTGCTCCCCTCCTGCTCCCCTCGCTCCCCCCCGCCCCTCCCGCTCCCCTCGCTCCCCCCCCCCGCGCTGTCCGAGCCGGCACGTGCGCGGTGCTCAAGCGTCACTGCCGCCGCAGTCCGTTGGCGAGCGGCGCATGCGCGGCGGCGGGGAAGCAAGATGGCGGCGAGCAGGGAGGGCGTTTTCGCTCGGCGGCGGCGGCGGGTGAGTGCGGAGGTGGCGTGGAGTGAAGGATGTGGGGCCCCCGGGTGAGGCGAACGCATAGGTTCGGGGGGCGTCGGGCTGCATCCTGCCCGCTGCGGCCGTCGCTGCGTGGAGGCGGCGGTGCGGGGCGAGTGGGGGGGCGGGCTGGGACCCGGCGCCGCGCCGGGAGCGCGGGTGTGACTTTGCGTTTTGCGTGCGCGGCGTTTAGGGCGCCAGTTCGTTGGCAGCGCGGGCCGGGGCACGCGCTCGCCCCTGCGGAGGCGGCGCGGCGGAGCGGAGCGGGGGGGCAGGCGGGCCCCGGAGCAGGGTTGCGGCGCGGCGTCGGCCCTGTAGTGTTTCCAAACGGCTTACCCCGTAACGTACGATGCAAAGCGGTGTATTAAGACCTTTCCTTTGAGGGAAAGAAGGAAAAAGAAAGAAAGGGGGGAAAGAAAAAAAAAAAAAAAAAAACCACGGGAAAGAGAAAAAGAAGGCGTGTAAATCGAAGTGTTTTGTTGGAAGCGAAATGCAATTTTCTGTCTTTGTTACAGAGGCGGAACCGACAATAGCAAATGCTGACAAAGAGCAAAGCCGGACGAGCGAGCGGTTTTTTGCGCTTACTCCCGAAGGGGCGGGCTGAAAGGAGGAAGCAAAAATGCAGCAGCGGACCCTCGATCTCCCCAGAAGCTGCGACAGTAGGAGGCGTTCTGGCCCGGGTAACCAAGGTAACTCTTGATGCGGAACGTTCGTTCTTTCGGCCTCCCTCCCGGAGGCAGCGCTGAGGACTAAGCGACCCGTTGCTGCCCTGCGCCTCTTGTTAACCGTAGCTGCCTTAGTTTTGCTTCGGTCGTTTGTATTTTGTTTTGTTATCGTACACGCGTACGTAGAAAAGGAAAGATAGGATATTTAATTTTTAGATTCGTTGCCACGGCTGAAGCTGAAGAGACAGAGAAACGTAAGCGAGCCGAAGTAATAAAATTAAAGGGAACCGAGCGAGAGCCGTCTCCGTCGCCCCGAAAGGGAAAGCCCGTTCCTCCCGGTGAGGAAGGTTCGCCGGTAATAGCGATCGGAATAACAGATGAGCGACATCTAACGGAAGGTGCGTACGCGTTACGGAAAGGACGCTGCGTCCATCCGTTTCCGTGCGCGTGACTCTCTGCATCTGTGAAGCGTCGTGCTTTAAGAGCTCCAAGACGGCAAATTCCCGTCTTCGGGGAACGGCGGTCAGGTGGCCAGAGAGAGAGGGAGAGGCAAGCGTGCGAATTGTAAAACGAAGAGGTGGCTTTCAGGAAGGCTCATTTAGCGCGACCCCAGGTTAATTGCCTGGCAATGGTCTTTGGGGCAGCAGGAAGACGGCAGCTCGAAGAAAAGGTAAAGCCTTGCGGAATTAGGACTCCTTCCTTCTCGTGTAGTAGATCCGCTTTTGTGCTTAGAAACAACTTTGGATTGTTAATTTCTGCTGAGCTTTGAATACGTCACGTCACGGACTCTTAGGCGACACGGGGGAGTTCAGCTGCGCAGCCTGCCAGAGGAACGTCACCCACGAGGCCTCGCTAGCCTTGAGGAGCTGTAGGCGCCGATGCACGTGGCTCGTTCTGTCGGGCGCGCAGAGGTTTGCTTTGGCTGCTGAAATTTCAGCTTGGCTTTGCGCCCTGTAGCGGTGGTATTTTTGTATTTCTAAATTGTGTTAATGCTAGGCGTTCGGCACATCGGGGAACGACTGTGTGCTGCCGTGAAGAACTGCAGGCTCCCGCCCTCAGCCCTTTCTCGGCAAGTTATCGGGTGTCGAGAGCGGCCGGGAGACTCCGAATGCCGGCGGAAAGGTTCTCTGCCCGCTCCTGACGAGGAGCCTTCGGCCGCGGGAAGGTCGGCGGCGTCCTTCCCGGACTCGTGAGTAATAAGCCGCGGTTCGCGGGCCGGCAGGGCAGGGGAGGGGAGGGGAGGGGGGGGGAATAGCGCCTGGTAGCCCGGCGGCTCCGGCGTCGCCGTTGCTAGCGGGGCCCCGAGGTCCATGCGAAGCCTCAGCTGCCTGTCGGGAGCTTTGTTTTGGTGTGTTTACCTGGCAAAAGCAGCGAGGGAGGCCTCAAAGAAGAATTTTCGTGCCTAGGTGGGTAAGCTGCGACCCCAGCTGTCTTTGCCTTGCTTTGCCGCTTAGTGTCGTAACGGCGACTTGGGAGCCCGCGATAAAAACCGTTCCGGGGCCGAAGGGAGGCCCTGCGTTTGCCCCGCTTGGGAAACCGTCGTTAAAGCTTGGGGGGGGGGCGAGCTCCGAAAGGAGACTCTGCCGGTGACCTCGGTGGTCCGATTCGTTTGCAGGCTGACGTTCCGAGGGCCGGCGAGCGGAAGAGGAGCAGCTCAGCCCGTTCGGTTGATTTCGGCGATCCTGTTTTAAGGAAGCGCGTAAGTACAGACGGGGTCTGGGAGGCTTTTCGCCCGAGACGGGAAAGAGCGAGGAAGACTGGAGAGCGTGGAAAAACTAGGTGCCGCGGGTACTGAAGCTGTTAAGGGCTGAGAGAATTTGGGCTTAAGCATCTGAAAGGGGCTGCTAACGCGCAAGGAGCGGTAAAATACCATCGCTGGACAGCAGGCTCCTTTCCGGCCCTCCGTCCCCCTCTGCAGCCTTCTCGTTCTGTTTGTTTCTGTTCCTCTTTTCTGGCTGGGCTGTGCAGCGATCCCGGAAGGACGTGTCTTTTGAGGTGTGCCTTTGCGAAGGTGGTTCGGCTGCCTGGGGGGATGGATCAAAGCCTTTGAGGCTCCCTCCGATCTGTTTCATTTCCTTTTGAATTTCTTCCTTTCTTTGCTTTCTCCTAGGGCATCTGTCAGCTAACGAGTAAAGAAGATGGAACGGCCTGTCCGCAGAGGAGAACTGACGCACGGTAAACGTGAATACGCTAGACCTCCGCTACGTCACGGGCGTTTGTTTACGTCCGTGCGTTCCAATCTCTAGTTGCGCATTCGGGACGCGGCATCTGCCCGCTATCCGACTCCTCCGTGTAGCGTAGAAGGCGCTGTACAGCTGCCGGTCTCTACGGGAGGTTGTTAGTGAGAAGGAGAACGGTGTATTCCAGCTCGCGACCGCCAAACGGGCTCCTTTAGGTCCGCTTTCAGACTTGGGGCCTACTTCATCGGTCCGCTTGGACGTGGTTTCTTGGGGGGAACGCTAGTGCTTTCCCTGTGCTTTTCCTGCGTCGAAACCGGTAGTTTATAGGCCAGAGCGGTTATGCCGTACCTTCCTTTGAGAGGCGTTTCGTCCGCGTCTCGGGCTTCGGGGAAAATCAATTGGACGGAATTGCCGAAGGCGCGCCTTGAAATAGGCGGTAAATCTAGAAGCGTGTCTGAATCGCGAGGGGCTCGTAACTTGGTCTTTGTCCTCAACGTCTGCTTTTCTTTCGCTCTTATTGCAGGCTTCCCTCCAACGATCGGCGTCGCTGCGGCGTCTCGTGTTTCACGGGCAGCGGTCTCTGCTCAGTAAGGACGTGAGAACTCCTGCGCTCCCGGAGAGCCCAGGATCCCTGCTCCGGGCTGGTCATTTTAGGCCTTTGTGCGGAGCGTTCTTTCTAGCTACGCGCCCCGCGTGAGCCTCTCCTTCGGCCGTTTTCCCAAGGCGGCGGAAACGCTTCTGGGAAACGCCGTCGTTTCCGAAACGTTTCGCCGTGTCCTTGCCGGTAGGGGATACCGTGAGAGCGGGCAGAGGCGGCCGACGTCTGTGCGAGGAAAGAAGCGTGGCGCAAAGAAGGGACCTCTTTGGCCCGCCGGGTCCGCTTTAGAGAGTTTTCTTTTGGACCCGAAGATCGGGTCTGCGAGTGCCGCGCTCAGCGCACGCGTTTGTTCCCCCCCCCCCGTTCTTTTAGCAAGACCGTGCGTGTCCTCGAGCTGTTTGTCCCGAGGGGGGAGTCGCTGCGGGAATTGCTGGGGAGGCCCTGACGGCGGGACGTGAAAAAGACGCCTTTGACCGCGTGCGTGCGGCCGAAGGAACGTCAGCCCAAGAATCCGAAGAAGACATGCCGCGTGCCAGCATCTCGTACCGTTTAATAATAAAAACCGAGCAGTCTGTCAAGCAAATAGCGCGGCTTGCTTTGGGCTGTTTATTTTGTTTAACGATCAGTAAAGGCGAGAGGTCGAAAGTCCTAAAGAAGAACGGCTGCTTCTTGGAACGCTTGCAAATTGTCCCGTTAAGTAGGTGGGTGGTTTTTTTGTTTTCGTTTTGTTTTTTTAAGTGCAGCCTCTGACTCTTTTTTGTCTGTGGAGTATTTTGCAACGATGTTCAAAGGAAAGCGCTGTTACGGAAGCCTCTAGGAGCAGCGGCTCGAGCACGACACGCGGCGACGCTGCGCCTCGCAGCAGGCGCTGTAAATAAGGGCAGATGAGCCGAGGCGAGGGTGGTGAAATCTCTGCAAAGGGCGGACGGGCGGGGGGGCTCTGCAGCGGTGTGTGCGTGCCGGGGGCGGCCGCGCGCCCTGCTGCCCTTGGGGCGTCAAAAAAGCGGTACGGCACGGAAAGGGGGGCGCGCGGGCGCACGGCGGCCGGCCGCGCGCCCTGCTGCCCTCGGGGCGTCAAAAAAGCGGTACGGCACGATAAAGGGGGGCGCGCGTGCGCACTGGCTTCTGCCGTGCTCACTGCTGCCACCCTGTGTCCAAAAATCGGTACTGCACCCTGTGGGGGGGGCTCGCGTGCGCACTGGGTTCCGCCGCGCTCACTGCTGCCACCCTGTGTCCAAAAATCGGTACTGCACCCTGTGGGGGGGGCGCGCGTGCGCACTGGGTTCTGCCGTGCTCACTGCTGCCACCCTGTGTCCAAAAATCGGTACTGCACCCTGTGGGGGGGGCTCGCGTGCGCACTGGGTTCTGCCGTGCTCACTGCTGCCACCCTGTGTCCAAAAATCGGTACTGCACCCTGTGGGGGGGGCGCGCACGCGCACAGCGTTCCGCCGCGCTCACTGCTGCCACCCTGTGTCCAAAAAGCGGTACTGCACCCGGTGGGGGGGGCGCGCATGCGCAGACAGCCGGCGCGCACATGCTCAGTGCCGGTCGCCATGTTTGCTGCTGCTCTCCGCCGTTTCGGTAACGGGTAAGCGAATGGAGCGTGCTCGTCGCCCCTTCCCGGTGCTCTTGGAGCGGCCACGGGCTCGGGCAGCCTCGGGGCGCTCGCTGGGAGTCCCGGGCTGCCGCGGCGGGCTGCGGTTCGCACGCGTGAGCCGCCCGGCTGCAGCGCCGCGGCGCGAGCATGCCATTGCGGGTCTCGCCTCCCTTCGTGCTCCCCCCCGCCCCTCGGGCTCCCCCGGCTCCCCCCCGCCCCTCGGGATTCCCCGCTCCACCCGCCCCTCGCGCTCCCCCCCGCTTCTCGGGCTCCCCTCGCGCTCCCCCCCACCCCCGCGCTCCCCCCCTGCTTCTCGGGCTCCCCTCGCGCTCCCCCCCCGCTCCTCGGGCTCCCCCTGCTCCCCTCGCGCTCCCCCTGATCCCCTCGCGCTCCCCCCCGCTTCTCGGGCTCCCCTCGCGCTCCGCCCCGCCCCTCGGGCTCCCCCTGCTCCCCTCGCGCTCCGCCCCGCCCCTCGCGCTCCCCCCCCGCTTCTCGCGCTTCCCTCGCGCTCCGCCCCGCCCCTCGGGCTCCCCCTGCTCCCCTCGCGCTCCCCCCCGCTTCTCGGGCTCCCCCCTGCTTCTCAGGCTCCTCTCGGGCTCCCCTTGCTCCCCTCGCGCTCCGCCCCGCCCCTCGCGCTCCCCCTGGTCCCCTCGCGCTCCCCCCCGCCCCCGCGCTCCCCCCCCGCTTCTCGGGCTCCCCTCGTGCTCCCCCCCGCCCCTCGGGCTCCCTCTGCTCCCCTCCTGCTCCCCTCGCTCCCCCCCGCCCCTCCCGCTCCCCTCGCTCCCCCCCCCCGCGCTGTCCGAGCCGGCACGTGCGCGGTGCTCAAGCGTCACTGCCGCCGCAGTCCGTTGGCGAGCGGCGCATGCGCGGCGGCGGGGAAGCAAGATGGCGGCGAGCAGGGAGGGCGTTTTCGCTTGGCGGCGGCGGCGGCGGGTGAGTGCGGAGGTGGCGTGGAGTGAAGGATGTGGGGCCCCCGGGTGAGGCGAACGCATAGGTTCGGGGGGCGTCGGGCTGCATCCTGCCCGCTGCGGCCGTCGCTGCGTGGAGGCGGCGGTGCGGGGCGAGTGGGGGGGCGGGCTGGGACCCGGCGCCGCGCCGGGAGCGCGGGTGTGACTTTGCGTTTTGCGTGCGCGGCGTTTAGGGCGCCAGTTCGTTGGCAGCGCGGGCCGGGGCACGCGCTCGCCCCTGCGGAGGCGGCGCGGCGGAGCGGAGCGGGGGGGCAGGCGGGCCCCGGAGCAGGGTTGCGGCGCGGCGTCGGCCCTGTAGCGTTTCCAAACGGCTTACCCCGTGACGTACGATGCAAAGCGGTGTATTAAGACCTTTCCTTTGAGGGAAAGAAGGAAAAAGAAAGAAAGGGGGGAAAGAAAAAAAAAAAAAAAAAAAACCACGGGAAAGAGAAAAAGAAGGCGTGTAAATCGAAGTGTTTTGTTGGAAGCGAAATGCAATTTTCTGTCTTTGTTACAGAGGCGGAACCGACAATAGCAAATGCTGACAAATAGCAAAGCCGGACGAGCGAGCGGTTTTTTGCGCTTACTCCCGAAGGGGCGGGCTGAAAGGAGGAAGCAAAAATGCAGCAGCGGACCCTCGATCTCCCCAGAAGCTGCGACAGTAGGAGGCGTTCTGGCCCGGGTAACCAAGGTAACTCTTGATGCGGAACGTTCGTTCTTTCGGCCTCCCTCCCGGAGGCAGCGCTGAGGACTAAGCGACCCGTTGCTGCCCTGCGCCTCTTGTTAACCGTAGCTGCCTTAGTTTTGCTTCGGTCGTTTGTATTTTGTTTTGTTATCGTACACGCGTACGTAGAAAAGGAAAGATAGGATATTTAATTTTTAGATTCGTTGCCACGGCTGAAGCTGAAGAGACAGAGAAACGTAAGCGAGCCGAAGTAATAAAATTAAAGGGAACCGAGCGAGAGCCGTCTCCGTCGCCCCGAAAGGGAAAGCCCGTTCCTCCCGGTGAGGAAGGTTCGCCGGTAATAGCGATCGGAATAACAGATGAGCGACATCTAACGGAAGGTGCGTACGCGTTACGGAAAGGACGCTGCGTCCATCCGTTTCCGTGCGCGTGACTCTCTGCATCTGTGAAGCGTCGTGCTTTAAGAGCTCCAAGACGGCAAATTCCCGTCTTCGGGGAACGGCGGTCAGGTGGCCAGAGAGAGAGGGAGAGGCAAGCGTGCGAATTGTAAAACGAAGAGGTGGCTTTCAGGAAGGCTCATTTAGCGCGACCCCAGGTTAATTGCCTGGCAATGGTATGTGGGGCAGCAGGAAGACGGCAGCTCGAAGAAAAGGTAAAGCCTTGCGGAATTAGGACTCCTTCCTTCTCGTGTAGTAGATCCGCTTTTGTGCTTAGAAACAACTTTGGATTGTTAATTTCTGCTGAGCTTTGAATACGTCACGTCACGGACTCTTAGGCGACACGGGGGAGTTCAGCTGCGCAGCCTGCCAGAGGAACGTCGCCCACGAGGCCTCGCTAGCCTTGAGGAGCTGTAGGCGCCGATGCACGTGGCTCGTTCTGTCGGGCGCGCAGAGGTTTGCTTTGGCTGCCGAAATTTCAGCTTGGCTTTGCGCCCTGTAGCGGTGGTATTTTTGTATTTCTAAATTGTGTTAATGCTAGGCGTTCGGCACATCGGGGAACGACTGTGTGCTGCCGTGAAGAACTGCAGGCTCCCGCCCTCAGCCCTTTCTCGGCAAGTTATCGGGTGTCGAGAGCGGCCGGGAGACTCCGAATGCCGGCGGAAAGGTTCTCTGCCCGCTCCTGACGAGGAGCCTTCGGCCGCGGGAAGGTCGGCGGCGTCCTTCCCGGACTCGTGAGTAATAAGCCGCGGTTCGCGGGCCGGCAGGGGAGGGGAGGGGAGGGGAGGGGAGGGGGGGGGGAATAGCGCCTGGTAGCCCGGCGGCTCCGGCGTCGCCGTTGCTAGCGGGGCCCCGAGGTCCATGTGAAGCCTCAGCTGCCTGTCGGGAGCTTTGTTTTGGTGTGTTTACCTGGCAAAAGCAGCGAGGGAGGCCTCAAAGAAGAATTTTCGTGCCTAGGTGGGTAAGCTGCGACCCCAGCTGTCTTTGCCTTGCTTTGCCGCTTAGTGTCGTAACGGCGACTTGGGAGCCCGCGATAAAAACCGTTCCGGGGCCGAAGGGAGGCCCTGCGTTTGCCCCGCTTGGGAAACCGTCGTTAAAGCTTGGGGGGGGGGGCCGAGCTCCGAAAGGAGACTCTGCCGGTGACCTCGGTGGTCCGATTCGTTTGCAGGCTGACGTTCCGAGGGCCGGCGAGCGGAAGAGGAGCAGCTCAGCCCGTTCGGTTGATTTCGGCGATCCTGTTTTAAGGAAGCGCGTAAGTGCAGACGGGGTCTGGGAGGCTTTTCGCCCGAGACGGGAAAGAGCGAGGAAGACTGGAGAGCGTGGAAAAACTAGGTGCCGCGGGTACTGAAGCTGTTAAGGGCTGAGAGAATTTGGGCTTAAGCATCTGAAAGGGGCTGCTAACGCGCAAGGAGCGGTAAAATACCATCGCTGGACAGCAGGCTCCTTTCCGGCCCTCCGTCCCCCTCTGCAGCCTTCTCGTTCTGTTTGTTTCTGTTCCTCTTTTCTGGCTGGGCTGTGCAGCGATCCCGGAAGGACGTGTCTTTTGAGGTGTGCCTTTGCGAAGGTGGTTCGGCTGCCTGGGGGGATGGATCAAAGCCTTTGAGGCTCCCTCCGATCTGTTTCATTTCCTTTTGAATTTCTTCCTTTCTTTGCTTTCTCCTAGGGCGTCTGTCAGCTAACGAGTAAAGAAGATGGAACGGCCTGTCCGCAGAGGAGAACTGACGCACGGTAAACGTGAATACGCTAGACCTCCGCTACGTCACGGGCGTTTGTTTACGTCCGTGCGTTCCAATCTCTAGTTGCGCATTCGGGACGCGGCATCTGCCCGCTATCCGACTCCTCCGTGTAGCGTAGAAGGCGCTGTACAGCTGCCGGTCTCTACGGGAGGTTGTTAGTGAGAAGGAGAACGGTGTATTCCAGCTCGCGACCGCCAAACGGGCTCCTTTAGGTCCGCTTTCAGACTTGGGGCCTACTTCATCGGTCCGCTTGGACGTGGTTTCTTGGGGGGAACGCTAGTGCTTTCCCTGTGCTTTTCCTGCGTCGAAACCGGTAGTTTATAGGCCAGAGCGGTTATGCCGTACCTTCCTTTGAGAGGCGTTTCGTCCGCGTCTCGGGCTTCGGGGAAAATCAGTTGGACGGAATTGCCGAAGGCGCGCCTTGAAATAGGCGGTAAATCTAGAAGCGTGTCTGAATCGCGAGGGGCTCGTAACTTGGTCTTTGTCCTCAACGTCTGCTTTTCTTTCGCTCTTATTGCAGGCTTCCCTCCAACGATCGGCGTCGCTGCGGCGTCTCGTGTTTCACGGGCAGCGGTCTCTGCTCAGTAAGGACGTGAGAACTCCTGCGCTCCCGGAGAGCCCGGGATCCCTGCTCCGGGCTGGTCATTTTAGGCCTTTGTGCGGAGCGTTCTTTCTAGCTACGCGCCCCGCGTGAGCCTCTCCTTCGGCCGTTTTCCCAAGGCGGCGGAAACGCTTCTGGGAAACGCCGTCGTTTCCGAAACGTTTCGCCGTGTCCTTGCCGGTAGGGGATACCGTGAGAGCGGGCAGAGGCGGCCGACGTCTGTGCGAGGAAAGAAGCGTGGCGCAAAGAAGGGACCTCTTTGGCCCGCCTGGTCCGCTTTAGAGAGTTTTCTTTTGGACCCGAAGATCGGGTCTGCGAGTGCTGCGCTCAGCGCACGCGTTTGTTCCCCCCCCCCCACCCCCGTTCTTTTAGCAAGACCGTGCGTGTCCTCGAGCTGTTTGTCCCGAGGGGGGAGTCGCTGCGGGAATTGCTGGGGAGGCCCTGACGGCGGGACGTGAAAAAGACGCCTTTGACCGCGTGCGTGCGGCCGAAGGAACGTCAGCCCAAGAATCCGAATAAGACATGCCGCGTGCCAGCATCTCGTACCGTTTAATAATAAAAACCGAGCAGTCTGTCAAGCAAATAGCGCGGCTTGCTTTGGGCTGTTTATTTTGTTTAACGATCAGTAAAGGCAAGAGGTCGAAAGTCCTAAAGAAGAACGGCTGCTTCTTGGAACGCTTGCAAATTGTCCCGTTAAGTAGGTGGGTGGTTTTTTTGTTTTCGTTTTGTTTTTTTAAGTGCAGCCTCTGACTCTTTTTTGTCTGTGGAGTATTTTGCAACGATGTTCAAAGGAAAGCGCTGTTACGGAAGCCTCTAGGAGCAGCGGCTCGAGCACGACACGCGGCGACGCTGCGCCTCGCAGCAGGCGCTGTAAATAAGGGCAGATGAGCCGAGGCGAGGGTGGTGAAATCTCTGCAAAGGGCGGACGGGCGGGGGGGCTCTGCAGCGGTGTGTGCGTGCCGGGGGCGGCCGCGCGCCCTGCTGCCCTCGGGGCGTCAAAAAAGCGGTACGGCACGGAAAGGGGGGCGCGCGGGCGCACGGCGGCCGGCCGCGCGCCCTGCTGCCCTCGGGGCGTCAAAAAAGCGGTACGGCACGGAAAGGGGGGCGCGCGGGCGCACGGCGGCCGGCCGCGCGCCCTGCTGCCCTCGGGGCGTCAAAAAAGCGGTACGGCACGATAAAGGGGGGCGCGCATGCGCACTGGGTTCCGCCGTGCTCACTGCTGCCACCCTGTGTCCAAAAATCGGTACTGCACCCTGTGGGGGGGGCGCGCACGCGCACAGCGTTCCGCCGCGCTCACTGCTGCCACCCTGTGTCCAAAAAGCGGTACTGCACCCGGTGGGGGGGGGCGCGCATGCGCAGACAGCCGGCGCGCACATGCTCAGTGCCGGTCGCCATGTTTGCTGCTGCTCTCCGCCGTTTCGGTAACGGGTAAGCGAATGGAGCGTGCTCGTCGCCCCTTCCCGGTGCTCTTGGAGCGGCCACGGGCTCGGGCAGCCTCGGGGCGCTCGCTGGGAGTCCCGGGCTGCCGCGGCGGGCTGCGGTTCGCACGCGTGAGCCGCCCGGCTGCAGCGCCGCGGCGCGAGCATGCCATTGCGGGTCTCGCCTCCCTTCGTGCTCCCCCCCGCCCCTCGGGCTCCCCGGCTCCCCCCCGCCCCTCGGGATTCCCCGCTCCACCCGCCCCTCGCGCTCCCCCCCGCTTCTCGGGCTCCCCCCCGCTTCTCGGGCTCCCCCCCGCTTCTCGGGCTCCCCTCGCGCTCCGCCCCGCCCCTCGGGCTCCCCCTGCTCCCCTCGCGCTCCGCCCCGCCCCTCGCGCTCTCCTCGCGCTCCGCCCCGCCCCTCGGGCTCCCCCTGCTCCCCTCGCGCTCCCCCCCGCTTCTCGGGCTCTCCTCGCGCTCCCCCCCGCTTCTCGGCCTCCCCCCTGCTTCTCAGGCTCCTCTCACGCTCCCCCCCCGCTCCTCGGGCTCCCCTTGCTCCCCTCGCGCTCTGCCCCGCCCCTTGCACTCCCCCTGCTCCCCTCGCGCTCCCCCCCGCTTCTCGGGCTCCCCCCTGCTTCTCAGGCTCCTCTCGGGCTCCCCTTGCTCCCCTCGCGCTCCGCCCCGCCCCTCGCGCTCCCCCTGGTCCCCTCGCGCTCGCCCCCGCGCTCCCCCCCCGCTTCTCGGGCTCCCCTCGTGCTCCCCCCCGCTCCTCGGGCCCCCCTGCTCCCCTCACGCTCCGCCCCGCCTCTCGCGCTCCCCTCGCACTCCGCCCCGCCCCTCGGGCTCCCCTCGCTCCCCCCCGCCCCTCGGGCTCCCTCTGCTCCCCTCCAGCTCCCCCCCGCCCCTCCCACTCCCCTCGCTCCCCCCCCCCCGCGCTGTCCGAGCCGGCACGTGCGCGGTGCTCAAGCGTCACTGCCGCCGCAGTCCGTTGGCGAGCGGCGCATGCGCGGCGGCGGGGAAGCAAGATGGCGGCGAGCAGGGAGGGCGTTTTCGCTCGGCGGCGGCGGCGGGTGAGTGCGGAGGTGGCGTGGAGTGAAGGATGTGGGGCCCCCGGGTGAGGCGAACGCATAGGTTCGGGGGGCGTCGGGCTGCATCCTGCCCGCTGCGGCCGTCGCTGCGTGGAGGCGGCGGTGCGGGGCGAGTGGGGGGGGGGGCGGGCTGGGACCCGGCGCCGCGCCGGGAGCGCGGGTGTGACTTTGCGTTTTGCGTGCGCGGCGTTTAGGGCGCCAGTTCGTTGGCAGCGCGGGCCGGGGCACGCGCTCGCCCCTGCGGAGGCGGCGCGGCGGAGCGGAGCGGGGGGGCAGGCGGGCCCCGGAGCAGGGTTGCGGCGCGGCGTCGGCCCTGTAGCGTTTCCAAACGGCTTACCCCGTAACGTACGATGCAAAGCGGTGTATTAAGACCTTTCCTTTGAGAGAAAGAAGGAAAAAGAAAGAAAGGGGGGAAAGAAAAAAAAAAAAACACGTGTTACATTATATTGATTAGAATAGGTTATACTTGGTAGACAAGATGAAGGTATAATTGCAGGTGTTGGGTACAGTACAATCTGATGAAGTGGGTACAGTACAATCTGATGAACTGGGTACAGTACAGTCTGATGAACTAGGTACAGCACAATCTGATGAACTAGGTAAATGATAAGCAAATCTTGGCAACAGTAACTGAAGAAACTATAAATGGGAAACAATCATGTAGCTTAGCAATTCTGTTGATTATGTTACGTAACCGAACACTATAAATATTAACCAAGTTAAACGGGGATTTGGGATTCTCAGCTTTGGACATGAGTCCCTGAGACCCCGGGCCCTGAATAAAGCACCGCATATAACTGCTTTCGTAGTTATGTGTTTCTTTACGGGCAACAGTTTTCTGGCGACCCAGATGGGACTTCGGGAGTAGTGTTGACGGTTCGCTTTCCGATTTTGCTCCGTGCCGGCACCGAGGAATTCTCGGGGAGCCATCGGCTGCGCCCGCTCTGCGCTGCTCCTGACGTCCCAAAGTGGTAAGCCCGAAGGTGCTTTATTGTAATATTTGGTCGGGTGCCTGCCTAATAAGACGTGACGGCGATTCACGCAAGGTTGGGCTAACGAGCTCGAGGTCTGGTCTGTGGAAGCCTAGGCGCTGGCCGTCAGACGGAGCGAAAGCCCCGCAGGTCCAGCACTCACGGACATACGTGGCTGTCTCGTGAGTTTGGTTTGGTCTTTTGTTTCCCATCAGAGGCTATCTTTCCGTTTTCTACCCCGTAGATTTAGTGTGTGTGTGTGGAGTGAGTGTGTAAGACCATGGTAATACCGGATAATTCTCCGTTAGGATGTTTATTAAAGCATTGGAAAAGTGCGGGATATTTTCAGAGTATGAGTAAAAGTCGATTTATAGATTATTGTACGAATTGGTGGCCACAATATGAGTATGATGGACCCCGGTGGCCTGAACACGGAAGTTTAGATCCGGGTGTTATAGGTCCATTAATGAGATATTGTTAAGAACTTGAAAAATGGGATGAAGTACCATATGTTGATCTATTTTATGATATACGTAATCATCCAGATATGCAGAGAGAATGTGGAATGTTGTTGGTACATCCCGAAAAAAAGATAAAACAAAATGTGAAGGATGTGTAGGTAATAAGAAGCGTATGACTTGTTTGGCAATACAAAATTCAATAAGAGAGCCAGAGGAGGTATCACTTTTAGCATCACCGACGGCCCCTGTGATGTCCGATATAGATGCAGGGGACGATAGTGATACTGATAGTATTAAGGCGGTAAAACCGTCAGAATCAATTAATACTGGAGCGATCCAGATTAAGTTAACACCGAAGGGTTCGCCAGGGCATTCATCATGCCCAAGACAAGCGCAACGAACCCCAATTGCACAGAGAACAAGACAAGGGAGGAAGGAACAAGAGCAAAACAGTAAAGTATTATTAGCCCCTTTACGAGAGGCAATTTCGGGGACTGATAAAGTATATGGGAAAGTTCCTTTTTCCCCAGGAGATTTAGTAATTTGGAAGCAATCAGCTGGAAAGTGTACAATAATAGGGAAAAAAAACAAAAAAACAACAAACCACAAAGAGAAATCAGGCAGGATTATTAGCAATGTTACAACGAGTAAATCAAGGAATAAGAGGCAGAAGTAGAGGACGAGGTCGAGGAGGATACAGGGTAGGAGGCATGCGGGGAATACCTCAAAATCAGCTAGGGATAAATCAGTGTGCGTTTTGCAGACAACAGGGACATTGGAAAAATGAGTGCCCAGTGAAAATGAATTTGGCCCAGCAGACTTCAGTAGGAGGAACACCAATGGCAGAAACAATGATGTTAGGACATTTGGGGCAACATAGTAGCTGACTAAGTGATGGATTAAAAGTGACAACAGAAATTGATGGGGAAGAGAAACAATTATTGGTAGATACTGGGGCAACTTATTCTGTTTTAAATACTTGTTTAGGAAAGATAGGAGATACGATGATAACTGTGGTAGGAGCTACAGGAAAAACAGAGCAACGGCCCTTTCTGCGGCCATTGCATCTAAATTTTAGGGGTAAAGAATTAGATCATGAATTTCTCTGTGTACCGGATTGTCCTACATCTTTGTTAGGACGAGATTTATTGTCAAGATTTAATGCTAAAATAATATTTGAAAATGGAAAAGCTAAGTTGCAGATACCTGAGGAAGAAATAGCTAGAATATTTATAGTAAAAGAAATAGCTAATACAACAATACCAATAGAGGTAGAAAACGCTGTAGTACCATGGGTGTGGGAGACACAAGTACCGGGATTAGCGAAAGCAGCAAAACCTGTCATAGTAGAATTGAAAGAAGGTGTCCAACCGGTAAGAGTTAGACAATATCCTATACAGTTAGAAGCTAGGAAAGGGGTAGCACCATTAATTGCAAAATTTTTGATGCACAATGTGTTAGAAGAATGTGAATCTGAATATAATACACCAATATTTCCTATAAGAAAACCTAACGGAGATTATAGGTTAGTTCAAGATTTAAGAGCTGTAAACGAAATAGTTAAAGATATACATCCAGTAGTAGCAAATCCTTATACGTTGTTAACATCTGTGGCAGAACAATTTAGATACTTTTCTGTAATTGATTTAAAAGATGCTTTCTTCTGCATCCCATTGGCATTACAAAGTAGGAAATTATTTGCGTTTGAATGGGAAAATCCGGATACAGGACGAAAACGACAGCTGACCTGGACCAGGTTACCACAAGGCTTCAAAAACAGTCCTACAATATTTGGGAATCAGCTGGCACGAGAACTGGAGGATTGGAAGGAGCAAGGATATTTTCAATTACCATCAAAAGCATACTTATTGTTGCAATATGTGGATGACATTTTCGTGGCGACAGAAAGGTATGAAAACTGCATTACTGTTACAGTTGCGTGATTAAATTTACTGGGACAGAGCGGTTATCGAGTTTCTAAGGAAAAAGCCCAAATTGCCCGGGAAAAAGTGATATATCTGGGATGTGAAATTTCCCAAGGACAAAGACGGTTGGGGGTGAATAGAATACAAGCGATTTGTGCCATCCCTGAACCTAGAAATTTGCACGAGTTACGAACTTTTCTAGGAATGACAGGGTGGTGCAGACTCTGGATTTTGAATTATGGACTGTTAGCCAAACCACTGTATGCAGCTTTAAAAGAGCCACAATTAGTTTGGAGTTTAGAGTGTAAAAGGGCTTTTCAAGACTTAAAACAGGCTCTGCAAGAAGCCCCAGCATTAGGATTGCCTGATTTGACAAAAACATTTCAACTCTTTGTACATGAGCGGCAACGACTAGCGCTTGGAGTTTTAACTCAACGAATTGGATCATGGAAGAGACCGGTGGGCTATTTTTCCAAGCAGTTGGATATGGTAAGTGCCGGATGGCCTTCTTGCCTCCGAGCAGTGGCTGCTACTGTAACGTTAGTCCAAGAAGCTAGAAAATTGACATTGGGAACAAAAATGGAAGTATTTGTGCCCCACATGGTGATTGCAGTTTTGGAACAAAAGGGGGGTCATTGGTTGTCATCCAGTAGAATGTTGAAATATCAAGCAATATTGAGAGAACAGGATGATATATTTTTAAAGATAACAACATGTTTGAATCCCGCTGAATTTTTAGGTAGCAAAATAGAGGAAGGCGAGCTGGAACATGATTGTATTGAGGTGATCGAACAAACTTACGCCAGTAGGGTAGATCTGAAAGATATTCCCCTTGTAAATCCTGATTGGACATTATTTACAGACGGTAGCAGCTTTGTTGAGAATGGAACACGATATTCTGGATACGCTGTGGTTACTAAGCTTGAAGTAATTGAAGCAAAGGCATTAATGCCAGGAACGTCAGCGCAAAAGGCAGAACTGGTCGCTCTAATTCGGGCTTTAATACCGAGTACGGATAAGAGGGTGAATATTTGGGCAGATTCTAAATACGCTTTTGGAATAATACATATACATGGAGCTTTATGGAAGGAAAGAGGATTGTTGACGGCTCAAGGTAGTATTATTAAATATCGAACCGAGATCTTACAGTTATTAGAGGCTGTGGTACTACCTCAGCAAGTGGCTGTAATGCATTGTCGAGGACATCAGAGGGATGACAGCGATGTGGCACAAGGAAACATGAAGGCAGACCAGGCAGCCAAAATTGCTGCACGGCAAGTATGGACTGAATTAGCTCTAATACCTACTAAGGTAAGCCCGATTACTGCTCATCTCTCTGTAAATCCCTTTTATACCCAAGAAGATGAAAAATTAGCCGATTTGGTAAAGGCACAGAAGAATTCACATGGATGGTATGTAACAGGTAATGGACAAGTAGTAGTGCCTGCTACAATTATGAAACGAATAATACAAACTGAACATAATAAATGCCATTGGGGAGCAGAAGCATTGGTGCAGTTTTTAAAGCGGAGCATTATATCTGCACAAATGTTAACAATAGCAAAAGGGGTGAATGCGAAGTGTCCAGTATGTTTAAAGAATAATCCGGTAATACGAAAACAAATTCCAATGGGAACTTTGAAAGTGGGAATAGAACCAGGTGACTATTGGCAAGTGGATTTTGCAGAATTACCTAAATCAAAAGGGTTTAAGTATTTATTGGTATACGTATGTACCTTTTCAGGGTGGCTAGAAGCATTTCCCTGTAGAACGAATCAAGCTAGAGAAGTAGTAAAAACTTTGTTAAAAGAGATCATACCTAGATTTGGGGTACCTTTAGGAATTTCTTCAGATCGAGGCCCACACTTTATAGCTAAAATAGTACAGGAAATTAGTGAAATGCTTGGAATTAGCTGGGATTTACATACACCGTGGAGGCCACAATCTAGTGGAAAGGTAGAAAGGAAGAATCAAACATTAAAAGGACAAATTAAAAAGATATGCCAGGAAGCTCAAATCCAATGGCCACAGGCATTGCCCCTTGCTTTATTGAGAATTCGTATAAAACCTAGAGAAGGGTTGTCTGTAAGTCCCTATGAAATTCTGTACGGTAAGCCATATACTGCACCAACGAAGGGAATGGGAAGTGCAGATTTACACCTCCAAGGAGATCAAGATGTTTATAGTTATATAATTTCTTTAAGCAGATTACTCACAGCCTTACGTGCCGCGATCATCTGGAATCGCCCTTTGCCGTTGGAGAATCAACCAGGAGACCAAGCGTATGTTCGAAATTGGCAAACGGAGCCTTTAAAGGAACAGTGGCATGGACTTTATTTGGTGCTATTGATAACATTTACCGCTGTGAAAGTAGCAGGAATTGATAATTGGATTCATTATACCAGAGTGAAGAAGGTACCATCACAATGGGGGGTAAAAATGATCACTCCTACAAAACTGAGATTTACATCTTGGTAATACTATGCTGGGTAGGATTAAGTAATGGTTTCGCTCAAATAATACATACATATGCTACTGTACATATAGAAGAACGAATGGATGTAAATTTGACTTGTGATTTTGTTGGAGATATGAGAAGTTCAATCCAAGACATTAGTTGCTATTGGCAGAAGAATGAGTCCAAATTGTCAAGTGGGTTTACAATCCGATGGGATAGTGATACACGAAGGGGTACTATGATTTTATCATTGCGAAATGTAAGTAAGACAGATGTAGGAAACTACACCTGTATTGTTTGGATTAAAGAGAGTTTTGATTATGGAAAAAGGGCATTAGAGGTTACTGCAAAATCAGAACCTATGCAGAAAAGAAACAGAGCCAGGAGAGAGTTAAAAGATTTGGAAAAAGACGAAATGCAACCAATACAAATAATCCAGGCGCCACAACAGGAAACACAAGAAAATCCAATGCAAAAGAAAGTTAGCTGAAAAACACCCAGTCTAGAACTGTACAAAAGTATACACTTGTGACACCCCGAAAGTGAAGTTACCTTTCCACCTGTGGTCCTTGCATTAAGGACAGGTTGTGCCTGTAGAGGAATTAAATACTCAATGAGTGAACCTGTAATACAATTCGGAGTGAGAATAGATTGTAGAACTACGATCGGGAGCACAGGAAATTTAGTTTGGGTTACCAGTGATGGACAATGGACGACTCACCTCCCCTTGGATGGGTTGGTGACTGAAATAACTTTAGGGTTACCAACTCTCTGCCCAATTTGGAAGAAAGCGCCATTTAAGGGTAGATTAGAAAATTTATGGATAATGAAGAGAGAAATAAAGGATGATGATGATTGGCAAGAACCATCATCCGGTGTGAAGTTAGGTTGGGCTTTAGAATCATTGTTTGCTCCAATTAGTACTTATCGGAATAGAGAAATGTTGTACCGGTTGTTAGGACAAACGGAAAGGCTAGCAAGAGTGACTAAAGAAGGATTTAAGGAAATAAACTTACAATTACAGGCAACCACAAAAATGACCCTGCAAAATAGAATGGCATTAGATATGCTGTTGCTAAAAGAACATGGAGTATGTGGTTATTTACGAGATAAGATTGATCATTGTTGTGTACATATTCCGAATGTTACAGCCGCGGTAGAACGTGATTTGTCTCAGCTAACGCAAATTGAACATGCAACTGAGGAAGAAAGAGAAGAAAGTGCCCATAATTGGGTGGCTGCTTTAGCAAAGTCATTTGGATTGAACATCTCTGGTTGGGTAGCATCTTTAATTCAATGGTGTATAATAATTATAATTATTATGTTAGCTATTATGGGAGTGTTGCGTTTGATTCAAAATATTGTTAATAAGGAACGGCAACACTTGGGGAAAATTTTAAAAGCTGTTACCAGGAAGAATCATGAACTTCCCCCGAGATATGAAGACATTGGAAATAATTCATTGCAGCTACAATCACCAGTTTGAGACGGTCCAAAGAATATGGAAATCTGCGGAACTGATGATGAAAATCCTTGCAGTCTGGAAGACTTGAAGTATTTTCAAAGGGGGGAATTGTTACATTATATTGATTAGAATAGGTTATACTTGGTAGACAAGATGAAGGTATAATTGCAGGTGTTGGGTACAGTACAATCTGATGAAGTGGGTACAGTACAATCTGATGAACTGGGTACAGCACAATCTGATGAACTAGGTAAATGATAAGCAAATCTTGGCAACAGTAACTGAAGAAACTATAAATGGGAAACAATCATGTAGCTTAGCAATTCTGTTGATTATGTTACGTAACCGAACACTATAAATATTAACCAAGTTAAACGGGGATTTGGGATTCTCAGCTTTGGACATGAGTCCCTGAGACCCCGGGCCCTGAATAAAGCACCGCATATAACTGCTTTCGTAGTTATGTGTTTCTTTACGGGCAACAGTTTTCTGGCGACCCAGATGGGACTTCGGGAGTAGTGTTGACGGTTCGCTTTCCGATTTTGCTCCGTGCCGGCACCGAGGAATTCTCGGGGAGCCATCGGCTGCGCCCGCTCTGCGCTGCTCCTGACGTCCCAAAGTGGTAAGCCCGAAGGTGCTTTATTGTAATATTTGGTCGGGTGCCTGCCTAATAAGACGTGACGGCGATTCACGCAAGGTTGGGCTAACGAGCTCGAGGTCTGGTCTGTGGAAGCCTAGGCGCTGGCCGTCAGACGGAGCGAAAGCCCCGCAGGTCCAGCACTCACGGACATACGTGGCTGTCTCGTGAGTTTGGTTTGGTCTTTTGTTTCCCATCAGAGGCTATCTTTCCGTTTTCTACCCCGTAGATTTAGTGTGTGTGTGTGTGTGGAGTGAGTGTGTAAGACCATGGTAATACCGGATAATTCTCCGTTAGGATGTTTATTAAAGCATTGGAAAAGTGCGGGATATTTTCAGAGTATGAGTAAAAGTCGATTTATAGGTTATTGTACGAATTGGTGGCCACAATATGAGTATGATGGACCCCGGTGGCCTGAACACGGAAGTTTAGATCCGGGTGTTATAGGTCCATTAATGAGATATTGTTAAGAACTTGAAAAATGGGATGAAGTACCATATGTTGATCTATTTTATGATATACGTAATCATCCAGATATGCAGAGAGAATGTGGAATGTTGTTGGTACATCCCGAAAAAAAGATAAAACAAAATGTGAAGGATGTGTAGGTAATAAGAAGCGTATGACTTGTTTGGCAATACAAAATTCAATAAGAGAGCCAGAGGAGGTATCACTTTTAGCATCACCGACGGCCCCTGTGATGTCCGATATAGATGCAGGGGACGATAGTGATACTGATAGTATTAAGGCGGTAAAACCGTCAGAATCAATTAATACTGGAGCGATCCAGATTAAGTTAACACCGAAGGGTTCGCCAGGGCATTCATCATGCCCAAGACAAGCGCAACGAACCCCAATTGCACAGAGAACAAGACAAGGGAGGAAGGAACAAGAGCAAAACAGTAAAGTATTATTAGCCCCTTTACGAGAGGCAATTTCGGGGACTGATAAAGTATATGGGAAAGTTCCTTTTTCCCCAGGAGATTTAGTAATTTGGAAGCAATCAGCTGGAAAGTGTACAATAATAGGGAAAAAAAACAAAAAAACAACAAACCACAAAGAGAAATCAGGCAGGATTATTAGCAATGTTACAACGAGTAAATCAAGGAATAAGAGGCAGAAGTAGAGGACGAGGTCGAGGAGGATACAGGGTAGGAGGCATGCGGGGAATACCTCAAAATCAGCTAGGGATAAATCAGTGTGCGTTTTGCAGACAACAGGGACATTGGAAAAATGAGTGCCCAGTGAAAATGAATTTGGCCCAGCAGACTTCAGTAGGAGGAACACCAATGGCAGAAACAATGATGTTAGGACATTTGGGGCAACATAGTAGCTGACTAAGTGATGGATTAAAAGTGACAACAGAAATTGATGGGGAAGAGAAACAATTATTGGTAGATACTGGGGCAACTTATTCTGTTTTAAATACTTGTTTAGGAAAGATAGGAGATACGATGATAACTGTGGTAGGAGCTACAGGAAAAACAGAGCAACGGCCCTTTCTGTGGCCATTGCATCTAAATTTTAGGGGTAAAGAATTAGATCATGAATTTCTCTATGTACCGGATTGTCCTACATCTTTGTTAGGACGAGATTTATTGTCAAGATTTAATGCTAAAATAATATTTGAAAATGGAAAAGCTAAGTTGCAGATACCTGAGGAAGAAATAGCTAGAATATTTATAGTAAAAGAAATAGCTAATACAACAATACCAATAGAGGTAGAAAACGCTGTAGTACCATGGGTATGGGAGACACAAGTACCGGGATTAGCGAAAGCAGCAAAACCTGTCATAGTAGAATTGAAAGAAGGTGTCCAACCGGTAAGAGTTAGACAATATCCTATACAGTTAGAAGCTAGGAAAGGGGTAGCACCATTAATTGCAAAATTTTTGATGCACAATGTGTTAGAAGAATGTGAATCTGAATATAATACACCAATATTTCCTATAAGAAAACCTAACGGAGATTATAGGTTAGTTCAAGATTTAAGAGCTGTAAACGAAATAGTTAAAGATATACATCCAGTAGTAGCAAATCCTTATACATTGTTAACATCTGTGGCAGAACAATTTAGATACTTTTCTGTAATTGATTTAAAAGATGCTTTCTTCTGCATCCCATTGGCATTACAAAGTAGGAAATTATTTGCGTTTGAATGGGAAAATCCGGATACAGGACGAAAACGACAGCTGACCTGGACCAGGTTACCACAAGGCTTCAAAAACAGTCCTACAATATTTGGGAATCAGCTGGCACGAGAACTGGAGGATTGGAAGGAGCAAGGATATTTTCAATTACCATCAAAAGCATACTTATTGTTGCAATATGTGGATGACATTTTCGTGGCGACAGAAAGGTATGAAAACTGCATTACTGTTACAGTTGCGTGATTAAATTTACTGGGACAGAGCGGTTATCGAGTTTCTAAGGAAAAAGCCCAAATTGCCCGGGAAAAAGTGATATATCTGGGATGTGAAATTTCCCAAGGACAAAGACGGTTGGGGGTGAATAGAATACAAGCGATTTGTGCCATCCCTGAACCTAGAAATTTGCACGAGTTACGAACTTTTCTAGGAATGACAGGGTGGTGCAGACTCTGGATTTTGAATTATGGACTGTTAGCCAAACCACTGTATGCAGCTTTAAAAGAGCCACAATTAGTTTGGAGTTTAGAGTGTAAAAGGGCTTTTCAAGACTTAAAACAGGCTCTGCAAGAAGCCCCAGCATTAGGATTGCCTGATTTGACAAAAACATTTCAACTCTTTGTACATGAGCGGCAACGACTAGCGCTTGGAGTTTTAACTCAACGAATTGGATCATGGAAGAGACCGGTGGGCTATTTTTCCAAGCAGTTGGATATGGTAAGTGCCGGATGGCCTTCTTGCCTCCGAGCAGTGGCTGCTACTGTAACGTTAGTCCAAGAAGCTAGAAAATTGACATTGGGAACAAAAATGGAAGTATTTGTGCCCCACATGGTGATTGCAGTTTTGGAACAAAAGGGGGGTCATTGGTTGTCATCCAGTAGAATGTTGAAATATCAAGCAATATTGAGAGAACAGGATGATATATTTTTAAAGATAACAACATGTTTGAATCCCGCTGAATTTTTAGGTAGCAAAATAGAGGAAGGCGAGCTGGAACATGATTGTATTGAGGTGATCGAACAAACTTACGCCAGTAGGGTAGATCTGAAAGATATTCCCCTTGTAAATCCTGATTGGACATTATTTACAGACGGTAGCAGCTTTGTTGAGAATGGAACACGATATTCTGGATACGCTGTGGTTACTAAGCTTGAAGTAATTGAAGCAAAGGCATTAATGCCAGGAACGTCAGCGCAAAAGGCAGAACTGGTCGCTCTAATTCGGGCTTTAATACCGAGTACGGATAAGAGGGTGAATATTTGGGCAGATTCTAAATACGCTTTTGGAATAATACATATACATGGAGCTTTATGGAAGGAAAGAGGATTGTTGACGGCTCAAGGTAGTATTATTAAATATCGAACCGAGATCTTACAGTTATTAGAGGCTGTGGTACTACCTCAGCAAGTGGCTGTAATGCATTGTCGAGGACATCAGAGGGATGACAGCGATGTGGCACAAGGAAACATGAAGGCAGACCAGGCAGCCAAAATTGCTGCACGGCAAGTATGGACTGAATTAGCTCTAATACCTACTAAGGTAAGCCCGATTACTGCTCATCTCTCTGTAAATCCCTTTTATACCCAAGAAGATGAAAAATTAGCCAATTTGGTAAAGGCACAGAAGAATTCACATGGATGGTATGTAACAGGTAATGGACAAGTAGTAGTGCCTGCTACAATTATGAAACGAATAATACAAACTGAACATAATAAATGCCATTGGGGAGCAGAAGCATTGGTGCAGTTTTTAAAGCGGAGCATTATATCTGCACAAATGTTAACAATAGCAAAAGGGGTGAATGCGAAGTGTCCAGTATGTTTAAAGAATAATCCGGTAATACGAAAACAAATTCAAATGGGAACTTTGAAAGTGGGAATAGAACCAGGTGACTATTGGCAAGTGGATTTTGCAGAATTACCTAAATCAAAAGGGTTTAAGTATTTATTGGTATACGTATGTACCTTTTCAGGGTGGCTAGAAGCATTTCCCTGTAGAACGAATCAAGCTAGAGAAGTAGTAAAAACTTTGTTAAAAGAGATCATACCTAGATTTGGGGTACCTTTAGGAATTTCTTCAGATCGAGGCCCACACTTTATAGCTAAAATAGTACAGGAAATTAGTGAAATGCTTGGAATTAGCTGGGATTTACATACACCGTGGAGGCCACAATCTAGTGGAAAGGTAGAAAGGAAGAATCAAACATTAAAAGGACAAATTAAAAAGATATGCCAGGAAGCTCAAATCCAATGGCCACAGGCATTGCCCCTTGCTTTATTGAGAATTCGTATAAAACCTAGAGAAGGGTTGTCTGTAAGTCCCTATGAAATTCTGTACGGTAAGCCATATACTGCACCAACGAAGGGAATGGGAAGTGCAGATTTACACCTCCAAGGAGATCAAGATGTTTATAGTTATATAATTTCTTTAAGCAGATTACTCACAGCCTTACGTGCCGCGATCATCTGGAATCGCCCTTTGCCGTTGGAGAATCAACCAGGAGACCAAGCGTATGTTCGAAATTGGCAAACGGAGCCTTTAAAGGAACAGTGGCATGGACTTTATTTGGTGCTATTGATAACATTTACCGCTGTGAAAGTAGCAGGAATTGATAATTGGATTCATTATACCAGAGTGAAGAAGGTACCATCACAATGGGGGGTAAAAATGATCACTCCTACAAAACTGAGATTTACATCTTGGTAATACTATGCTGGGTAGGATTAAGTAATGGTTTCGCTCAAATAATACATACATATGCTACTGTACATATAGAAGAACGAATGGATGTAAATTTGACTTGTGATTTTGTTGGAGATATGAGAAGTTCAATCCAAGACATTAGTTGCTATTGGCAGAAGAATGAGTCCAAATTGTCAAGTGGGTTTACAATCCGATGGGATAGTGATACACGAAGGGGTACTATGATTTTATCATTGCGAAATGTAAGTAAGACAGATGTAGGAAACTACACCTGTATTGTTTGGATTAAAGAGAGTTTTGATTATGGAAAAAGGGCATTAGAGGTTACTGCAAAATCAGAACCTATGCAGAAAAGAAACAGAGCCAGGAGAGAGTTAAAAGATTTGGAAAAAGACGAAATGCAACCAATACAAATAATCCAGGCGCCACAACAGGAAACACAAGAAAATCCAATGCAAAAGAAAGTTAGCTGAAAAACACCCAGTCTAGAACTGTACAAAAGTATACACTTGTGACACCCCGAAAGTGAAGTTACCTTTCCACCTGTGGTCCTTGCATTAAGGACAGGTTGTGCCTGTAGAGGAATTAAATACTCAATGAGTGAACCTGTAATACAATTCGGAGTGAGAATAGATTGTAGAACTACGATCGGGAGCACAGGAAATTTAGTTTGGGTTACCAGTGATGGACAATGGACGACTCACCTCCCCTTGGATGGGTTGGTGACTGAAATAACTTTAGGGTTACCAACTCTCTGCCCAATTTGGAAGAAAGCGCCATTTAAGGGTAGATTAGAAAATTTATGGATAATGAAGAGAGAAATAAAGGATGATGATGATTGGCAAGAACCATCATCCGGTGTGAAGTTAGGTTGGGCTTTAGAATCATTGTTTGCTCCAATTAGTACTTATCGGAATAGAGAAATGTTGTACCGGTTGTTAGGACAAACGGAAAGGCTAGCAAGAGTGACTAAAGAAGGATTTAAGGAAATAAACTTACAATTACAGGCAACCACAAAAATGACCCTGCAAAATAGAATGGCATTAGATATGCTGTTGCTAAAAGAACATGGAGTATGTGGTTATTTACGAGATAAGATTGATCATTGTTGTGTACATATTCCGAATGTTACAGCCGCGGTAGAACGTGATTTGTCTCAGCTAACGCAAATTGAACATGCAACTGAGGAAGAAAGAGAAGAAAGTGCCCATAATTGGGTGGCTGCTTTAGCAAAGTCATTTGGATTGAACATCTCTGGTTGGGTAGCATCTTTAATTCAATGGTGTATAATAATTATAATTATTATGTTAGCTATTATGGGAGTGTTGCGTTTGATTCAAAATATTGTTAATAAGGAACGGCAACACTTGGGGAAAATTTTAAAAGCTGTTACCAGGAAGAATCATGAACTTCCCCCGAGATATGAAGACATTGGAAATAATTCATTGCAGCTACAATCACCAGTTTGAGACGGTCCAAAGAATATGGAAATCTGCGGAACTGATGATGAAAATCCTTGCAGTCTGGAAGACTTGAAGTATTTTCAAAGGGGGGAATTGTTACATTATATTGATTAGAATAGGTTATACTTGGTAGACAAGATGAAGGTATAATTGCAGGTGTTGGGTACAGTACAATCTGATGAAGTGGGTACAGTACAATCTGATGAACTGGGTACAGCACAATCTGATGAACTAGGTAAATGATAAGCAAATCTTGGCAACAGTAACTGAAGAAACTATAAATGGGAAACAATCATGTAGCTTAGCAATTCTGTTGATTATGTTACGTAACCGAACACTATAAATATTAACCAAGTTAAACGGGGATTTGGGATTCTCAGCTTTGGACATGAGTCCCTGAGACCCCGGGCCCCGAATAAAGCACCGCATATAACTGCTTTCGTAGTTATGTGTTTCTTTACGGGCAACAGTTTTCTGGCGACCCAGATGGGACTTCGGGAGTAGTGTTGACGGTTCGCTTTCCGATTTTGCTCCGTGCCGGCACCGAGGAATTCTCGGGGAGCCATCGGCTGCGCCCGCTCTGCGCTGCTCCTGACGTCCCAAAGTGGTAAGCCCGAAGGTGCTTTATTGTAATATTTGGTCGGGTGCCTGCCTAATAAGACGTGACGGCGATTCACGCAAGGTTGGGCTAACGAGCTCGAGGTCTGGTCTGTGGAAGCCTAGGCGCTGGCCGTCAGACGGAGCGAAAGCCCCGCAGGTCCAGCACTCACGGACATACGTGGCTGTCTCGTGAGTTTGGTTTGGTCTTTTGTTTCCCATCAGAGGCTATCTTTCCGTTTTCTACCCCGTAGATTTAGTGTGTGTGTGTGTGTGGAGTGAGTGTGTAAGACCATGGTAATACCGGATAATTCTCCGTTAGGATGTTTATTAAAGCATTGGAAAAGTGCGGGATATTTTCAGAGTATGAGTAAAAGTCGATTTATAGGTTATTGTACGAATTGGTGGCCACAATATGAGTATGATGGACCCCGGTGGCCTGAACACGGAAGTTTAGATCCGGGTGTTATAGGTCCATTAATGAGATATTGTTAAGAACTTGAAAAATGGGATGAAGTACCATATGTTGATCTATTTTATGATATACGTAATCATCCAGATATGCAGAGAGAATGTGGAATGTTGTTGGTACATCCCGAAAAAAAGATAAAACAAAATGTGAAGGATGTGTAGGTAATAAGAAGCGTATGACTTGTTTGGCAATACAAAATTCAATAAGAGAGCCAGAGGAGGTATCACTTTTAGCATCACCGACGGCCCCTGTGATGTCCGATATAGATGCAGGGGACGATAGTGATACTGATAGTATTAAGGCGGTAAAACCGTCAGAATCAATTAATACTGGAGCGATCCAGATTAAGTTAACACCGAAGGGTTCGCCAGGGCATTCATCATGCCCAAGACAAGCGCAACGAACCCCAATTGCACAGAGAACAAGACAAGGGAGGAAGGAACAAGAGCAAAACAGTAAAGTATTATTAGCCCCTTTACGAGAGGCAATTTCGGGGACTGATAAAGTATATGGGAAAGTTCCTTTTTCCCCAGGAGATTTAGTAATTTGGAAGCAATCAGCTGGAAAGTGTACAATAATAGGGAAAAAAAACAAAAAAACAACAAACCACAAAGAGAAATCAGGCAGGATTATTAGCAATGTTACAACGAGTAAATCAAGGAATAAGAGGCAGAAGTAGAGGACGAGGTCGAGGAGGATACAGGGTAGGAGGCATGCGGGGAATACCTCAAAATCAGCTAGGGATAAATCAGTGTGCGTTTTGCAGACAACAGGGACATTGGAAAAATGAGTGCCCAGTGAAAATGAATTTGGCCCAGCAGACTTCAGTAGGAGGAACACCAATGGCAGAAACAATGATGTTAGGACATTTGGGGCAACATAGTAGCTGACTAAGTGATGGATTAAAAGTGACAACAGAAATTGATGGGGAAGAGAAACAATTATTGGTAGATACTGGGGCAACTTATTCTGTTTTAAATACTTGTTTAGGAAAGATAGGAGATACGATGATAACTGTGGTAGGAGCTACAGGAAAAACAGAGCAACGGCCCTTTCTGTGGCCATTGCATCTAAATTTTAGGGGTAAAGAATTAGATCATGAATTTCTCTATGTACCGGATTGTCCTACATCTTTGTTAGGACGAGATTTATTGTCAAGATTTAATGCTAAAATAATATTTGAAAATGGAAAAGCTAAGTTGCAGATACCTGAGGAAGAAATAGCTAGAATATTTATAGTAAAAGAAATAGCTAATACAACAATACCAATAGAGGTAGAAAACGCTGTAGTACCATGGGTATGGGAGACACAAGTACCGGGATTAGCGAAAGCAGCAAAACCTGTCATAGTAGAATTGAAAGAAGGTGTCCAACCGGTAAGAGTTAGACAATATCCTATACAGTTAGAAGCTAGGAAAGGGGTAGCACCATTAATTGCAAAATTTTTGATGCACAATGTGTTAGAAGAATGTGAATCTGAATATAATACACCAATATTTCCTATAAGAAAACCTAACGGAGATTATAGGTTAGTTCAAGATTTAAGAGCTGTAAACGAAATAGTTAAAGATATACATCCAGTAGTAGCAAATCCTTATACGTTGTTAACATCTGTGGCAGAACAATTTAGATACTTTTCTGTAATTGATTTAAAAGATGCTTTCTTCTGCATCCCATTGGCATTACAAAGTAGGAAATTATTTGCGTTTGAATGGGAAAATCCGGATACAGGACGAAAACGACAGCTGACCTGGACCAGGTTACCACAAGGCTTCAAAAACAGTCCTACAATATTTGGGAATCAGCTGGCACGAGAACTGGAGGATTGGAAGGAGCAAGGATATTTTCAATTACCATCAAAAGCATACTTATTGTTGCAATATGTGGATGACATTTTCGTGGCGACAGAAAGGTATGAAAACTGCATTACTGTTACAGTTGCGTGATTAAATTTACTGGGACAGAGCGGTTATCGAGTTTCTAAGGAAAAAGCCCAAATTGCCCGGGAAAAAGTGATATATCTGGGATGTGAAATTTCCCAAGGACAAAGACGGTTGGGGGTGAATAGAATACAAGCGATTTGTGCCATCCCTGAACCTAGAAATTTGCACGAGTTACGAACTTTTCTAGGAATGACAGGGTGGTGCAGACTCTGGATTTTGAATTATGGACTGTTAGCCAAACCACTGTATGCAGCTTTAAAAGAGCCACAATTAGTTTGGAGTTTAGAGTGTAAAAGGGCTTTTCAAGACTTAAAACAGGCTCTGCAAGAAGCCCCAGCATTAGGATTGCCTGATTTGACAAAAACATTTCAACTCTTTGTACATGAGCGGCAACGACTAGCGCTTGGAGTTTTAACTCAACGAATTGGATCATGGAAGAGACCGGTGGGCTATTTTTCCAAGCAGTTGGATATGGTAAGTGCCGGATGGCCTTCTTGCCTCCGAGCAGTGGCTGCTACTGTAATGTTAGTCCAAGAAGCTAGAAAATTGACATTGGGAACAAAAATGGAAGTATTTGTGCCCCACATGGTGATTGCAGTTTTGGAACAAAAGGGGGGTCATTGGTTGTCATCCAGTAGAATGTTGAAATATCAGGCAATATTGAGAGAACAGGATGATATATTTTTAAAGATAACAACATGTTTGAATCCCGCTGAATTTTTAGGTAGCAAAATAGAGGAAGGCGAGCTGGAACATGATTGTATTGAGGTGATCGAACAAACTTACGCCAGTAGGGTAGATCTGAAAGATATTCCCCTTGTAAATCCTGATTGGACATTATTTACAGACGGTAGCAGCTTTGTTGAGAATGGAACACGATATTCTGGATACGCTGTGGTTACTAAGCTTGAAGTAATTGAAGCAAAGGCATTAATGCCAGGAACGTCAGCGCAAAAGGCAGAACTGGTCGCTCTAATTCGGGCTTTAATACCGAGTACGGATAAGAGGGTGAATATTTGGGCAGATTCTAAATACGCTTTTGGAATAATACATATACATGGAGCTTTATGGAAGGAAAGAGGATTGTTGACGGCTCAAGGTAGTATTATTAAATATCGAACCGAGATCTTACAGTTATTAGAGGCTGTGGTACTACCTCAGCAAGTGGCTGTAATGCATTGTCGAGGACATCAGAGGGATGACAGCGATGTGGCACAAGGAAACATGAAGGCAGACCAGGCAGCCAAAATTGCTGCACGGCAAGTATGGACTGAATTAGCTCTAATACCTACTAAGGTAAGCCCGATTACTGCTCATCTCTCTGTAAATCCCTTTTATACCCGAGAAGATGAAAAATTAGCCGATTTGGTAAAGGCACAGAAGAATTCACATGGATGGTATGTAACAGGTAATGGACAAGTAGTAGTGCCTGCTACAATTATGAAACGAATAATACAAACTGAACATAATAAATGCCATTGGGGAGCAGAAGCATTGGTGCAGTTTTTAAAGCGGAGCATTATATCTGCACAAATGTTAACAATAGCAAAAGGGGTGAATGCGAAGTGTCCAGTATGTTTAAAGAATAATCCGGTAATACGAAAACAAATTCCAATGGGAACTTTGAAAGTGGGAATAGAACCAGGTGACTATTGGCAAGTGGATTTTGCAGAATTACCTAAATCAAAAGGGTTTAAGTATTTATTGGTATACGTATGTACCTTTTCAGGGTGGCTAGAAGCATTTCCCTGTAGAACGAATCAAGCTAGAGAAGTAGTAAAAACTTTGTTAAAAGAGATCATACCTAGATTTGGGGTACCTTTAGGAATTTCTTCAGATCGAGGCCCACACTTTATAGCTAAAATAGTACAGGAAATTAGTGAAATGCTTGGAATTAGCTGGGATTTACATACACCGTGGAGGCCACAATCTAGTGGAAAGGTAGAAAGGAAGAATCAAACATTAAAAGGACAAATTAAAAAGATATGCCAGGAAGCTCAAATCCAATGGCCACAGGCATTGCCCCTTGCTTTATTGAGAATTCGTATAAAACCTAGAGAAGGGTTGTCTGTAAGTCCCTATGAAATTCTGTACGGTAAGCCATATACTGCACCAACGAAGGGAATGGGAAGTGCAGATTTACACCTCCAAGGAGATCAAGATGTTTATAGTTATATAATTTCTTTAAGCAGATTACTCACAGCCTTACGTGCCGCGATCATCTGGAATCGCCCTTTGCCGTTGGAGAATCAACCAGGAGACCAAGCGTATGTTCGAAATTGGCAAACGGAGCCTTTAAAGGAACAGTGGCATGGACTTTATTTGGTGCTATTGATAACATTTACCGCTGTGAAAGTAGCAGGAATTGATAATTGGATTCATTATACCAGAGTGAAGAAGGTACCATCACAATGGGGGGTAAAAATGATCACTCCTACAAAACTGAGATTTACATCTTGGTAATACTATGCTGGGTAGGATTAAGTAATGGTTTCGCTCAAATAATACATACATATGCTACTGTACATATAGAAGAACGAATGGATGTAAATTTGACTTGTGATTTTGTTGGAGATATGAGAAGTTCAATCCAAGACATTAGTTGCTATTGGCAGAAGAATGAGTCCAAATTGTCAAGTGGGTTTACAATCCGATGGGATAGTGATACACGAAGGGGTACTATGATTTTATCATTGCGAAATGTAAGTAAGACAGATGTAGGAAACTACACCTGTATTGTTTGGATTAAAGAGAGTTTTGATTATGGAAAAAGGGCATTAGAGGTTACTGCAAAATCAGAACCTATGCAGAAAAGAAACAGAGCCAGGAGAGAGTTAAAAGATTTGGAAAAAGACGAAATGCAACCAATACAAATAATCCAGGCGCCACAACAGGAAACACAAGAAAATCCAATGCAAAAGAAAGTTAGCTGAAAAACACCCAGTCTAGAACTGTACAAAAGTATACACTTGTGACACCCCGAAAGTGAAGTTACCTTTCCACCTGTGGTCCTTGCATTAAGGACAGGTTGTGCCTGTAGAGGAATTAAATACTCAATGAGTGAACCTGTAATACAATTCGGAGTGAGAATAGATTGTAGAACTACGATCGGGAGCACAGGAAATTTAGTTTGGGTTACCAGTGATGGACAATGGACGACTCACCTCCCCTTGGATGGGTTGGTGACTGAAATAACTTTAGGGTTACCAACTCTCTGCCCAATTTGGAAGAAAGCGCCATTTAAGGGTAGATTAGAAAATTTATGGATAATGAAGAGAGAAATAAAGGATGATGATGATTGGCAAGAACCATCATCCGGTGTGAAGTTAGGTTGGGCTTTAGAATCATTGTTTGCTCCAATTAGTGCTTTTCGGAATAGAGAAATGTTGTACCGGTTGTTAGGACAAACGGAAAGGCTAGCAAGAGTGACTAAAGAAGGATTTAAGGAAATAAACTTACAATTACAGGCAACCACAAAAATGACCCTGCAAAATAGAATGGCATTAGATATGCTGTTGCTAAAAGAACATGGAGTATGTGGTTATTTACGAGATAAGATTGATCATTGTTGTGTACATATTCCGAATGTTACAGCCGCGGTAGAACGTGATTTGTCTCAGCTAACGCAAATTGAACATGCAACTGAGGAAGAAAGAGAAGAAAGTGCCCATAATTGGGTTGCTGCTTTAGCAAAGTCATTTGGATTGAACATCTCTGGTTGGGTAGCATCTTTAATTCAATGGTGTATAATAATTATTATGTTAGCTATTATGGGAGTGTTGCGTTTGATTCAAAATATTGTTAATAAGGAACGGCAACACTTGGGGAAAATTTTAAAAGCTGTTACCAGGAAGAATCATGAACTTCCCCCGAGATATGAAGACATTGGAAATAATTCATTGCAGCTACAATCACCAGTTTGAGACGGTCCAAAGAATATGGAAATCTGCGGAACTGATGATGAAAATCCTTGCAGTCTGGAAGACTTGAAGTATTTTCAAAGGGGGGAATTGTTACATTATATTGATTAGAATAGGTTATACTTGGTAGACAAGATGAAGGTATAATTGCAGGTGTTGGGTACAGTACAATCTGATGAAGTGGGTACAGTACAATCTGATGAACTGGGTACAGCACAATCTGATGAACTAGGTAAATGATAAGCAAATCTTGGCAACAGTAACTGAAGAAACTATAAATGGGAAACAATCATGTAGCTTAGCAATTCTGTTGATTATGTTACGTAACCGAACACTATAAATATTAACCAAGTTAAACGGGGATTTGGGATTCTCAGCTTTGGACATGAGTCCCTGAGACCCCGGGCCCCGAATAAAGCACCGCATATAACTGCTTTCGTAGTTATGTGTTTCTTTACGGGCAACAGTTTTCTGGCGACCCAGATGGGACTTCGGGAGTAGTGTTGACGGTTCGCTTTCCGATTTTGCTCCGTGCCGGCACCGAGGAATTCTCGGGGAGCCATCGGCTGCGCCCGCTCTGCGCTGCTCCTGACGTCCCAAAGTGGTAAGCCCGAAGGTGCTTTATTGTAATATTTGGTCGGGTGCCTGCCTAATAAGACGTGACGGCGATTCACGCAAGGTTGGGCTAACGAGCTCGAGGTCTGGTCTGTGGAAGCCTAGGCGCTGGCCGTCAGACGGAGCGAAAGCCCCGCAGGTCCAGCACTCACGGACATACGTGGCTGTCTCGTGAGTTTGGTTTGGTCTTTTGTTTCCCATCAGAGGCTATCTTTCCGTTTTCTACCCCGTAGATTTAGTGTGTGTGTGTGTGTGGAGTGAGTGTGTAAGACCATGGTAATACCGGATAATTCTCCGTTAGGATGTTTATTAAAGCATTGGAAAAGTGCGGGATATTTTCAGAGTATGAGTAAAAGTCGATTTATAGATTATTGTACGAATTGGTGGCCACAATATGAGTATGATGGACCCCGGTGGCCTGAACACGGAAGTTTAGATCCGGGTGTTATAGGTCCATTAATGAGATATTGTTAAGAACTTGAAAAATGGGATGAAGTACCATATGTTGATCTATTTTATGATATACGTAATCATCCAGATATGCAGAGAGAATGTGGAATGTTGTTGGTACATCCCGAAAAAAAGATAAAACAAAATGTGAAGGATGTGTAGGTAATAAGAAGCGTATGACTTGTTTGGCAATACAAAATTCAATAAGAGAGCCAGAGGAGGTATCACTTTTAGCATCACCGACGGCCCCTGTGATGTCCGATATAGATGCAGGGGACGATAGTGATACTGATAGTATTAAGGCGGTAAAACCGTCAGAATCAATTAATACTGGAGCGATCCAGATTAAGTTAACACCGAAGGGTTCGCCAGGGCATTCATCATGCCCAAGACAAGCGCAACGAACCCCAATTGCACAGAGAACAAGACAAGGGAGGAAGGAACAAGAGCAAAACAGTAAAGTATTATTAGCCCCTTTACGAGAGGCAATTTCGGGGACTGATAAAGTATATGGGAAAGTTCCTTTTTCCCCAGGAGATTTAGTAATTTGGAAGCAATCAGCTGGAAAGTGTACAATAATAGGGAAAAAAAACAAAAAAACAACAAACCACAAAGAGAAATCAGGCAGGATTATTAGCAATGTTACAACGAGTAAATCAAGGAATAAGAGGCAGAAGTAGAGGACGAGGTCGAGGAGGATACAGGGTAGGAGGCATGCGGGGAATACCTCAAAATCAGCTAGGGATAAATCAGTGTGCGTTTTGCAGACAACAGGGACATTGGAAAAATGAGTGCCCAGTGAAAATGAATTTGGCCCAGCAGACTTCAGTAGGAGGAACACCAATGGCAGAAACAATGATGTTAGGACATTTGGGGCAACATAGTAGCTGACTAAGTGATGGATTAAAAGTGACAACAGAAATTGATGGGGAAGAGAAACAATTATTGGTAGATACTGGGGCAACTTATTCTGTTTTAAATACTTGTTTAGGAAAGATAGGAGATACGATGATAACTGTGGTAGGAGCTACAGGAAAAACAGAGCAACGGCCCTTTCTGCGGCCATTGCATCTAAATTTTAGGGGTAAAGAATTAGATCATGAATTTCTCTGTGTACCGGATTGTCCTACATCTTTGTTAGGACGAGATTTATTGTCAAGATTTAATGCTAAAATAATATTTGAAAATGGAAAAGCTAAGTTGCAGATACCTGAGGAAGAAATAGCTAGAATATTTATAGTAAAAGAAATAGCTAATACAACAATACCAATAGAGGTAGAAAACGCTGTAGTACCATGGGTATGGGAGACACAAGTACCGGGATTAGCGAAAGCAGCAAAACCTGTCATAGTAGAATTGAAAGAAGGTGTCCAACCGGTAAGAGTTAGACAATATCCTATACAGTTAGAAGCTAGGAAAGGGGTAGCACCATTAATTGCAAAATTTTTGATGCACAATGTGTTAGAAGAATGTGAATCTGAATATAATACACCAATATTTCCTATAAGAAAACCTAACGGAGATTATAGGTTAGTTCAAGATTTAAGAGCTGTAAACGAAATAGTTAAAGATATACATCCAGTAGTAGCAAATCCTTATACATTGTTAACATCTGTGGCAGAACAATTTAGATACTTTTCTGTAATTGATTTAAAAGATGCTTTCTTCTGCATCCCATTGGCATTACAAAGTAGGAAATTATTTGCGTTTGAATGGGAAAATCCGGATACAGGACGAAAACGACAGCTGACCTGGACCAGGTTACCACAAGGCTTCAAAAACAGTCCTACAATATTTGGGAATCAGCTGGCACGAGAACTGGAGGATTGGAAGGAGCAAGGATATTTTCAATTACCATCAAAAGCATACTTATTGTTGCAATATGTGGATGACATTTTCGTGGCGACAGAAAGGTATGAAAACTGCATTACTGTTACAGTTGCGTGATTAAATTTACTGGGACAGAGCGGTTATCGAGTTTCTAAGGAAAAAGCCCAAATTGCCCGGGAAAAAGTGATATATCTGGGATGTGAAATTTCCCAAGGACAAAGACGGTTGGGGGTGAATAGAATACAAGCGATTTGTGCCATCCCTGAACCTAGAAATTTGCACGAGTTACGAACTTTTCTAGGAATGACAGGGTGGTGCAGACTCTGGATTTTGAATTATGGACTGTTAGCCAAACCACTGTATGCAGCTTTAAAAGAGCCACAATTAGTTTGGAGTTTAGAGTGTAAAAGGGCTTTTCAAGACTTAAAACAGGCTCTGCAAGAAGCCCCAGCATTAGGATTGCCTGATTTGACAAAAACATTTCAACTCTTTGTACATGAGCGGCAACGACTAGCGCTTGGAGTTTTAACTCAACGAATTGGATCATGGAAGAGACCGGTGGGCTATTTTTCCAAGCAGTTGGATATGGTAAGTGCCGGATGGCCTTCTTGCCTCCGAGCAGTGGCTGCTACTGTAATGTTAGTCCAAGAAGCTAGAAAATTGACATTGGGAACAAAAATGGAAGTATTTGTGCCCCACATGGTGATTGCAGTTTTGGAACAAAAGGGGGGTCATTGGTTGTCATCCAGTAGAATGTTGAAATATCAAGCAATATTGAGAGAACAGGATGATATATTTTTAAAGATAACAACATGTTTGAATCCCGCTGAATTTTTAGGTAGCAAAATAGAGGAAGGCGAGCTGGAACATGATTGTATTGAGGTGATCGAACAAACTTACGCCAGTAGGGTAGATCTGAAAGATATTCCCCTTGTAAATCCTGATTGGACATTATTTACAGACGGTAGCAGCTTTGTTGAGAATGGAACACGATATTCTGGATACGCTGTGGTTACTAAGCTTGAAGTAATTGAAGCAAAGGCATTAATGCCAGGAACGTCAGCGCAAAAGGCAGAACTGGTCGCTCTAATTCGGGCTTTAATACCGAGTACGGATAAGAGGGTGAATATTTGGGCAGATTCTAAATACGCTTTTGGAATAATACATATACATGGAGCTTTATGGAAGGAAAGAGGATTGTTGACGGCTCAAGGTAGTATTATTAAATATCGAACCGAGATCTTACAGTTATTAGAGGCTGTGGTACTACCTCAGCAAGTGGCTGTAATGCATTGTCGAGGACATCAGAGGGATGACAGCGATGTGGCACAAGGAAACATGAAGGCAGACCAGGCAGCCAAAATTGCTGCACGGCAAGTATGGACTGAATTAGCTCTAATACCTACTAAGGTAAGCCCGATTACTGCTCATCTCTCTGTAAATCCCTTTTATACCCAAGAAGATGAAAAATTAGCCGATTTGGTAAAGGCACAGAAGAATTCACATGGATGGTATGTAACAGGTAATGGACAAGTAGTAGTGCCTGCTACAATTATGAAACGAATAATACAAACTGAACATAATAAATGCCATTGGGGAGCAGAAGCATTGGTGCAGTTTTTAAAGCGGAGCATTATATCTGCACAAATGTTAACAATAGCAAAAGGGGTGAATGCGAAGTGTCCAGTATGTTTAAAGAATAATCCGGTAATACGAAAACAAATTCCAATGGGAACTTTGAAAGTGGGAATAGAACCAGGTGACTATTGGCAAGTGGATTTTGCAGAATTACCTAAATCAAAAGGGTTTAAGTATTTATTGGTATACGTATGTACCTTTTCAGGGTGGCTAGAAGCATTTCCCTGTAGAACGAATCAAGCTAGAGAAGTAGTAAAAACTTTGTTAAAAGAGATCATACCTAGATTTGGGGTACCTTTAGGAATTTCTTCAGATCGAGGCCCACACTTTATAGCTAAAATAGTACAGGAAATTAGTGAAATGCTTGGAATTAGCTGGGATTTACATACACCGTGGAGGCCACAATCTAGTGGAAAGGTAGAAAGGAAGAATCAAACATTAAAAGGACAAATTAAAAAGATATGCCAGGAAGCTCAAATCCAATGGCCACAGGCATTGCCCCTTGCTTTATTGAGAATTCGTATAAAACCTAGAGAAGGGTTGTCTGTAAGTCCCTATGAAATTCTGTACGGTAAGCCATATACTGCACCAACGAAGGGAATGGGAAGTGCAGATTTACACCTCCAAGGAGATCAAGATGTTTATAGTTATATAATTTCTTTAAGCAGATTACTCACAGCCTTACGTGCCGCGATCATCTGGAATCGCCCTTTGCCGTTGGAGAATCAACCAGGAGACCAAGCGTATGTTCGAAATTGGCAAACGGAGCCTTTAAAGGAACAGTGGCATGGACTTTATTTGGTGCTATTGATAACATTTACCGCTGTGAAAGTAGCAGGAATTGATAATTGGATTCATTATACCAGAGTGAAGAAGGTACCATCACAATGGGGGGTAAAAATGATCACTCCTACAAAACTGAGATTTACATCTTGGTAATACTATGCTGGGTAGGATTAAGTAATGGTTTCGCTCAAATAATACATACATATGCTACTGTACATATAGAAGAACGAATGGATGTAAATTTGACTTGTGATTTTGTTGGAGATATGAGAAGTTCAATCCAAGACATTAGTTGCTATTGGCAGAAGAATGAGTCCAAATTGTCAACTGGGTTTACAATCCGATGGGATAGTGATACACGAAGGGGTACTATGATTTTATCATTGCGAAATGTAAGTAAGACAGATGTAGGAAACTACACCTGTATTGTTTGGATTAAAGAGAGTTTTGATTATGGAAAAAGGGCATTAGAGGTTACTGCAAAATCAGAACCTATGCAGAAAAGAAACAGAGCCAGGAGAGAGTTAAAAGATTTGGAAAAAGACGAAATGCAACCAATACAAATAATCCAGGCGCCACAACAGGAAACACAAGAAAATCCAATGCAAAAGAAAGTTAGCTGAAAAACACCCAGTCTAGAACTGTACAAAAGTATACACTTGTGACACCCCGAAAGTGAAGTTACCTTTCCACCTGTGGTCCTTGCATTAAGGACAGGTTGTGCCTGTAGAGGAATTAAATACTCAATGAGTGAACCTGTAATACAATTCGGAGTGAGAATAGATTGTAGAACTACGATCGGGAGCACAGGAAATTTAGTTTGGGTTACCAGTGATGGACAATGGACGACTCACCTCCCCTTGGATGGGTTGGTGACTGAAATAACTTTAGGGTTACCAACTCTCTGCCCAATTTGGAAGAAAGCGCCATTTAAGGGTAGATTAGAAAATTTATGGATAATGAAGAGAGAAATAAAGGATGATGATGATTGGCAAGAACCATCATCCGGTGTGAAGTTAGGTTGGGCTTTAGAATCATTGTTTGCTCCAATTAGTACTTATCGGAATAGAGAAATGTTGTACCGGTTGTTAGGACAAACGGAAAGGCTAGCAAGAGTGACTAAAGAAGGATTTAAGGAAATAAACTTACAATTACAGGCAACCACAAAAATGACCCTGCAAAATAGAATGGCATTAGATATGCTGTTGCTAAAAGAACATGGAGTATGTGGTTATTTACGAGATAAGATTGATCATTGTTGTGTACATATTCCGAATGTTACAGCCGCGGTAGAACGTGATTTGTCTCAGCTAACGCAAATTGAACATGCAACTGAGGAAGAAAGAGAAGAAAGTGCCCATAATTGGGTTGCTGCTTTAGCAAAGTCATTTGGATTGAACATCTCTGGTTGGGTAGCATCTTTAATTCAATGGTGTATAATAATTATAATTATTATGTTAGCTATTATGGGAGTGTTGCGTTTGATTCAAAATATTGTTAATAAGGAACGGCAATACTTGGGGAAAATTTTAAAAGCTCTTACCAGGAAGAATCATGAACTTCCCCCGAGATATGAAGACATTGGAAATAATTCATTGCAGCTACAATCACCAGTTTGAGACGGTCCAAAGAATATGGAAATCTGCGGAACTGATGATGAAAATCCTTGCAGTCTGGAAGACTTGAAGTATTTTCAAAGGGGGGAATTGTTACATTATATTGATTAGAATAGGTTATACTTGGTAGACAAGATGAAGGTATAATTGCAGGTGTTGGGTACAGTACAATCTGATGAAGTGGGTACAGTACAATCTGATGAACTGGGTACAGCACAATCTGATGAACTAGGTAAATGATAAGCAAATCTTGGCAACAGTAACTGAAGAAACTATAAATGGGAAACAATCATGTAGCTTAGCAATTCTGTTGATTATGTTACGTAACCGAACACTATAAATATTAACCAAGTTAAACGGGGATTTGGGATTCTCAGCTTTGGACATGAGTCCCTGAGACCCCGGGCCCTGAATAAAGCACCGCATATAACTGCTTTCGTAGTTATGTGTTTCTTTACGGGCAACAGTTTTCTGGCGACCCAGATGGGACTTCGGGAGTAGTGTTGACGGTTCGCTTTCCGATTTTGCTCCGTGCCGGCACCGAGGAATTCTCGGGGAGCCATCGGCTGCGCCCGCTCTGCGCTGCTCCTGACGTCCCAAAGTGGTAAGCCCGAAGGTGCTTTATTGTAATATTTGGTCGGGTGCCTGCCTAATAAGACGTGACGGCGATTCACGCAAGGTTGGGCTAACGAGCTCGAGGTCTGGTCTGTGGAAGCCTAGGCGCTGGCCGTCAGACGGAGCGAAAGCCCCGCAGGTCCAGCACTCACGGACATACGTGGCTGTCTCGTGAGTTTGGTTTGGTCTTTTGTTTCCCATCAGAGGCTATCTTTCCGTTTTCTACCCCGTAGATTTAGTGTGTGTGTGTGGAGTGAGTGTGTAAGACCATGGTAATACCGGATAATTCTCCGTTAGGATGTTTATTAAAGCATTGGAAAAGTGCGGGATATTTTCAGAGTATGAGTAAAAGTCGATTTATAGATTATTGTACGAATTGGTGGCCACAATATGAGTATGATGGACCCCGGTGGCCTGAACACGGAAGTTTAGATCCGGGTGTTATAGGTCCATTAATGAGATATTGTTAAGAACTTGAAAAATGGGATGAAGTACCATATGTTGATCTATTTTATGATATACGTAATCATCCAGATATGCAGAGAGAATGTGGAATGTTGTTGGTACATCCCGAAAAAAAGATAAAACAAAATGTGAAGGATGTGTAGGTAATAAGAAGCGTATGACTTGTTTGGCAATACAAAATTCAATAAGAGAGCCAGAGGAGGTATCACTTTTAGCATCACCGACGGCCCCTGTGATGTCCGATATAGATGCAGGGGACGATAGTGATACTGATAGTATTAAGGCGGTAAAACCGTCAGAATCAATTAATACTGGAGCGATCCAGATTAAGTTAACACCGAAGGGTTCGCCAGGGCATTCATCATGCCCAAGACAAGCGCAACGAACCCCAATTGCACAGAGAACAAGACAAGGGAGGAAGGAACAAGAGCAAAACAGTAAAGTATTATTAGCCCCTTTACGAGAGGCAATTTCGGGGACTGATAAAGTATATGGGAAAGTTCCTTTTTCCCCAGGAGATTTAGTAATTTGGAAGCAATCAGCTGGAAAGTGTACAATAATAGGGAAAAAAAACAAAAAAACAACAAACCACAAAGAGAAATCAGGCAGGATTATTAGCAATGTTACAACGAGTAAATCAAGGAATAAGAGGCAGAAGTAGAGGACGAGGTCGAGGAGGATACAGGGTAGGAGGCATGCGGGGAATACCTCAAAATCAGCTAGGGATAAATCAGTGTGCGTTTTGCAGACAACAGGGACATTGGAAAAATGAGTGCCCAGTGAAAATGAATTTGGCCCAGCAGACTTCAGTAGGAGGAACACCAATGGCAGAAACAATGATGTTAGGACATTTGGGGCAACATAGTAGCTGACTAAGTGATGGATTAAAAGTGACAACAGAAATTGATGGGGAAGAGAAACAATTATTGGTAGATACTGGGGCAACTTATTCTGTTTTAAATACTTGTTTAGGAAAGATAGGAGATACGATGATAACTGTGGTAGGAGCTACAGGAAAAACAGAGCAACGGCCCTTTCTGCGGCCATTGCATCTAAATTTTAGGGGTAAAGAATTAGATCATGAATTTCTCTGTGTACCGGATTGTCCTACATCTTTGTTAGGACGAGATTTATTGTCAAGATTTAATGCTAAAATAATATTTGAAAATGGAAAAGCTAAGTTGCAGATACCTGAGGAAGAAATAGCTAGAATATTTATAGTAAAAGAAATAGCTAATACAACAATACCAATAGAGGTAGAAAACGCTGTAGTACCATGGGTGTGGGAGACACAAGTACCGGGATTAGCGAAAGCAGCAAAACCTGTCATAGTAGAATTGAAAGAAGGTGTCCAACCGGTAAGAGTTAGACAATATCCTATACAGTTAGAAGCTAGGAAAGGGGTAGCACCATTAATTGCAAAATTTTTGATGCACAATGTGTTAGAAGAATGTGAATCTGAATATAATACACCAATATTTCCTATAAGAAAACCTAACGGAGATTATAGGTTAGTTCAAGATTTAAGAGCTGTAAACGAAATAGTTAAAGATATACATCCAGTAGTAGCAAATCCTTATACGTTGTTAACATCTGTGGCAGAACAATTTAGATACTTTTCTGTAATTGATTTAAAAGATGCTTTCTTCTGCATCCCATTGGCATTACAAAGTAGGAAATTATTTGCGTTTGAATGGGAAAATCCGGATACAGGACGAAAACGACAGCTGACCTGGACCAGGTTACCACAAGGCTTCAAAAACAGTCCTACAATATTTGGGAATCAGCTGGCACGAGAACTGGAGGATTGGAAGGAGCAAGGATATTTTCAATTACCATCAAAAGCATACTTATTGTTGCAATATGTGGATGACATTTTCGTGGCGACAGAAAGGTATGAAAACTGCATTACTGTTACAGTTGCGTGATTAAATTTACTGGGACAGAGCGGTTATCGAGTTTCTAAGGAAAAAGCCCAAATTGCCCGGGAAAAAGTGATATATCTGGGATGTGAAATTTCCCAAGGACAAAGACGGTTGGGGGTGAATAGAATACAAGCGATTTGTGCCATCCCTGAACCTAGAAATTTGCACGAGTTACGAACTTTTCTAGGAATGACAGGGTGGTGCAGACTCTGGATTTTGAATTATGGACTGTTAGCCAAACCACTGTATGCAGCTTTAAAAGAGCCACAATTAGTTTGGAGTTTAGAGTGTAAAAGGGCTTTTCAAGACTTAAAACAGGCTCTGCAAGAAGCCCCAGCATTAGGATTGCCTGATTTGACAAAAACATTTCAACTCTTTGTACATGAGCGGCAACGACTAGCGCTTGGAGTTTTAACTCAACGAATTGGATCATGGAAGAGACCGGTGGGCTATTTTTCCAAGCAGTTGGATATGGTAAGTGCCGGATGGCCTTCTTGCCTCCGAGCAGTGGCTGCTACTGTAATGTTAGTCCAAGAAGCTAGAAAATTGACATTGGGAACAAAAATGGAAGTATTTGTGCCCCACATGGTGATTGCAGTTTTGGAACAAAAGGGGGGTCATTGGTTGTCATCCAGTAGAATGTTGAAATATCAAGCAATATTGAGAGAACAGGATGATATATTTTTAAAGATAACAACATGTTTGAATCCCGCTGAATTTTTAGGTAGCAAAATAGAGGAAGGCGAGCTGGAACATGATTGTATTGAGGTGATCGAACAAACTTACGCCAGTAGGGTAGATCTGAAAGATATTCCCCTTGTAAATCCTGACTGGACATTATTTACAGACGGTAGCAGCTTTGTTGAGAATGGAACGCGATATTCTGGATATGCTGTGGTTACTAAGCTTGAAGTAATTGAAGCAAAGGCATTAATGCCAGGAACGTCAGCGCAAAAGGCAGAACTGGTCGCTCTAATTCGGGCTTTAATACCGAGTACGGATAAGAGAGTGAATATTTGGACAGATTCTAAATACGCTTTTGGAATAATACATATACATGGAGCTTTATGGAAGGAAAGAGGATTGTTGACGGCTCAAGGTAGTATTATTAAATATCGAACCGAGATCTTACAGTTATTAGAGGCTGTGGTACTACCTCAGCAAGTGGCTGTAATGCATTGTCGAGGACATCAGAGGGATGACAGCGATGTGGCACAAGGAAACATGAAGGCAGACCAGGCAGCCAAAATTGCTGCACGGCAAGTATGGACTGAATTAGCTCTAATACCTACTAAGGTAAGCCCGATTACTGCTCATCTCTCTGTAAATCCCTTTTATACCCGAGAAGATGAAAAATTAGCCGATTTGGTAAAGGCACAGAAGAATTCACATGGATGGTATGTAACAGGTAATGGACAAGTAGTAGTGCCTGCTACAATTATGAAACGAATAATACAAACTGAACATAATAAATGCCATTGGGGAGCAGAAGCATTGGTGCAGTTTTTAAAGCGGAGCATTATATCTGCACAAATGTTAACAATAGCAAAAGGGGTGAATGCGAAGTGTCCAGTATGTTTAAAGAATAATCCGGTAATACGAAAACAAATTCCAATGGGAACTTTGAAAGTGGGAATAGAACCAGGTGACTATTGGCAAGTGGATTTTGCAGAATTACCTAAATCAAAAGGGTTTAAGTATTTATTGGTATACGTATGTACCTTTTCAGGGTGGCTAGAAGCATTTCCCTGTAGAACGAATCAAGCTAGAGAAGTAGTAAAAACTTTGTTAAAAGAGATCATACCTAGATTTGGGGTACCTTTAGGAATTTCTTCAGATCGAGGCCCACACTTTATAGCTAAAATAGTACAGGAAATTAGTGAAATGCTTGGAATTAGCTGGGATTTACATACACCGTGGAGGCCACAATCTAGTGGAAAGGTAGAAAGGAAGAATCAAACATTAAAAGGACAAATTAAAAAGATATGCCAGGAAGCTCAAATCCAATGGCCACAGGCATTGCCCCTTGCTTTATTGAGAATTCGTATAAAACCTAGAGAAGGGTTGTCTGTAAGTCCCTATGAAATTCTGTACGGTAAGCCATATACTGCACCAACGAAGGGAATGGGAAGTGCAGATTTACACCTCCAAGGAGATCAAGATGTTTATAGTTATATAATTTCTTTAAGCAGATTACTCACAGCCTTACGTGCCGCGATCATCTGGAATCGCCCTTTGCCGTTGGAGAATCAACCAGGAGACCAAGCGTATGTTCGAAATTGGCAAACGGAGCCTTTAAAGGAACAGTGGCATGGACTTTATTTGGTGCTATTGATAACATTTACCGCTGTGAAAGTAGCAGGAATTGATAATTGGATTCATTATACCAGAGTGAAGAAGGTACCATCACAATGGGGGGTAAAAATGATCACTCCTACAAAACTGAGATTTACATCTTGGTAATACTATGCTGGGTAGGATTAAGTAATGGTTTCGCTCAAATAATACATACATATGCTACTGTACATATAGAAGAACGAATGGATGTAAATTTGACTTGTGATTTTGTTGGAGATATGAGAAGTTCAATCCAAGACATTAGTTGCTATTGGCAGAAGAATGAGTCCAAATTGTCAAGTGGGTTTACAATCCGATGGGATAGTGATACACGAAGGGGTACTATGATTTTATCATTGCGAAATGTAAGTAAGACAGATGTAGGAAACTACACCTGTATTGTTTGGATTAAAGAGAGTTTTGATTATGGAAAAAGGGCATTAGAGGTTACTGCAAAATCAGAACCTATGCAGAAAAGAAACAGAGCCAGGAGAGAGTTAAAAGATTTGGAAAAAGACGAAATGCAACCAATACAAATAATCCAGGCGCCACAACAGGAAACACAAGAAAATCCAATGCAAAAGAAAGTTAGCTGAAAAACACCCAGTCTAGAACTGTACAAAAGTATACACTTGTGACACCCCGAAAGTGAAGTTACCTTTCCACCTGTGGTCCTTGCATTAAGGACAGGTTGTGCCTGTAGAGGAATTAAATACTCAATGAGTGAACCTGTAATACAATTCGGAGTGAGAATAGATTGTAGAACTACGATCGGGAGCACAGGAAATTTAGTTTGGGTTACCAGTGATGGACAATGGACGACTCACCTCCCCTTGGATGGGTTGGTGACTGAAATAACTTTAGGGTTACCAACTCTCTGCCCAATTTGGAAGAAAGCGCCATTTAAGGGTAGATTAGAAAATTTATGGATAATGAAGAGAGAAATAAAGGATGATGATGATTGGCAAGAACCATCATCCGGTGTGAAGTTAGGTTGGGCTTTAGAATCATTGTTTGCTCCAATTAGTGCTTTTCGGAATAGAGAAATGTTGTACCGGTTGTTAGGACAAACGGAAAGGCTAGCAAGAGTGACTAAAGAAGGATTTAAGGAAATAAACTTACAATTACAGGCAACCACAAAAATGACCCTGCAAAATAGAATGGCATTAGATATGCTGTTGCTAAAAGAACATGGAGTATGTGGTTATTTACGAGATAAGATTGATCATTGTTGTGTACATATTCCGAATGTTACAGCCGCGGTAGAACGTGATTTGTCTCAGCTAACGCAAATTGAACATGCAACTGAGGAAGAAAGAGAAGAAAGTGCCCATAATTGGGTTGCTGCTTTAGCAAAGTCATTTGGATTGAACATCTCTGGTTGGGTAGCATCTTTAATTCAATGGTGTATAATAATTATAATTATTATGTTAGCTATTATGGGAGTGTTGCGTTTGATTCAAAATATTGTTAATAAGGAACGGCAACACTTGGGGAAAATTTTAAAAGCTCTTACCAGGAAGAATCATGAACTTCCCCCGAGATATGAAGACATTGGAAATAATTCATTGCAGCTACAATCACCAGTTTGAGACGGTCCAAAGAATATGGAAATCTGCGGAACTGATGATGAAAATCCTTGCAGTCTGGAAGACTTGAAGTATTTTCAAAGGGGGGAATTGTTACATTATATTGATTAGAATAGGTTATACTTGGTAGACAAGATGAAGGTATAATTGCAGGTGTTGGGTACAGTACAATCTGATGAAGTGGGTACAGTACAATCTGATGAACTGGGTACAGCACAATCTGATGAACTAGGTAAATGATAAGCAAATCTTGGCAACAGTAACTGAAGAAACTATAAATGGGAAACAATCATGTAGCTTAGCAATTCTGTTGATTATGTTACGTAACCGAACACTATAAATATTAACCAAGTTAAACGGGGATTTGGGATTCTCAGCTTTGGACATGAGTCCCTGAGACCCCGGGCCCCGAATAAAGCACCGCATATAACTGCTTTCGTAGTTATGTGTTTCTTTACGGGCAACAGTTTTCTGGCGACCCAGATGGGACTTCGGGAGTAGTGTTGACGGTTCGCTTTCCGATTTTGCTCCGTGCCGGCACCGAGGAATTCTCGGGGAGCCATCGGCTGCGCCCGCTCTGCGCTGCTGCTGACGTCCCAAAGTGGTAAGCCCGAAGGTGCTTTATTGTAATATTTGGTCGGGTGCCTGCCTAATAAGACGTGACGGCGATTCACGCAAGGTTGGGCTAACGAGCTCGAGGTCTGGTCTGTGGAAGCCTAGGCGCTGGCCGTCAGACGGAGCGAAAGCCCCGCAGGTCCAGCACTCACGGACATACGTGGCTGTCTCGTGAGTTTGGTTTGGTCTTTTGTTTCCCATCAGAGGCTATCTTTCCGTTTTCTACCCCGTAGATTTAGTGTGTGTGTGTGGAGTGAATGTGTAAGACCATGGTAATACCGGATAATTCTCCGTTAGGATGTTTATTAAAGCATTGGAAAAGTGCGGGATATTTTCAGAGTATGAGTAAAAGTCGATTTATAGGTTATTGTACGAATTGGTGGCCACAATATGAGTATGATGGACCCCGGTGGCCTGAACACGGAAGTTTAGATCCGGGTGTTATAGGTCCATTAATGAGATATTGTTAAGAACTTGAAAAATGGGATGAAGTACCATATGTTGATCTATTTTATGATATACGTAATCTTCCAGATATGCAGAGAGAATGTGGAATGTTGTTGGTACATCCCGAAAAAAAGATAAAACAAAATGTGAAGGATGTGTAGGTAATAAGAAGCGTATGACTTGTTTGGCAATACAAAATTCAATAAGAGAGCCAGAGGAGGTATCACTTTTAGCATCACCGACGGCCCCTGTGATGTCCGATATAGATGCAGGGGACGATAGTGATACTGATAGTATTAAGGCGGTAAAACCGTCAGAATCAATTAATACTGGAGCGATCCAGATTAAGTTAACACCGAAGGGTTCGCCAGGGCATTCATCATGCCCAAGACAAGCGCAACGAACCCCAATTGCACAGAGAACAAGACAAGGGAGGAAGGAACAAGAGCAAAACAGTAAAGTATTATTAGCCCCTTTACGAGAGGCAATTTCGGGGACTGATAAAGTATATGGGAAAGTTCCTTTTTCCCCAGGAGATTTAGTAATTTGGAAGCAATCAGCTGGAAAGTGTACAATAATAGGGAAAAAAAACAAAAAAACAACAAACCACAAAGAGAAATCAGGCAGGATTATTAGCAATGTTACAACGAGTAAATCAAGGAATAAGAGGCAGAAGTAGAGGACGAGGTCGAGGAGGATACAGGGTAGGAGGCATGCGGGGAATACCTCAAAATCAGCTAGGGATAAATCAGTGTGCGTTTTGCAGACAACAGGGACATTGGAAAAATGAGTGCCCAGTGAAAATGAATTTGGCCCAGCAGACTTCAGTAGGAGGAACACCAATGGCAGAAACAATGATGTTAGGACATTTGGGGCAACATAGTAGCTGACTAAGTGATGGATTAAAAGTGACAACAGAAATTGATGGGGAAGAGAAACAATTATTGGTAGATACTGGGGCAACTTATTCTGTTTTAAATACTTGTTTAGGAAAGATAGGAGATACGATGATAACTGTGGTAGGAGCTACAGGAAAAACAGAGCAACGGCCCTTTCTGTGGCCATTGCATCTAAATTTTAGGGGTAAAGAATTAGATCATGAATTTCTCTATGTACCGGATTGTCCTACATCTTTGTTAGGACGAGATTTATTGTCAAGATTTAATGCTAAAATAATATTTGAAAATGGAAAAGCTAAGTTGCAGATACCTGAGGAAGAAATAGCTAGAATATTTATAGTAAAAGAAATAGCTAATACAACAATACCAATAGAGGTAGAAAACGCTGTAGTACCATGGGTATGGGAGACACAAGTACCGGGATTAGCGAAAGCAGCAAAACCTGTCATAGTAGAATTGAAAGAAGGTGTCCAACCGGTAAGAGTTAGACAATATCCTATACAGTTAGAAGCTAGGAAAGGGGTAGCACCATTAATTGCAAAATTTTTGATGCACAATGTGTTAGAAGAATGTGAATCTGAATATAATACACCAATATTTCCTATAAGAAAACCTAACGGAGATTATAGGTTAGTTCAAGATTTAAGAGCTGTAAACGAAATAGTTAAAGATATACATCCAGTAGTAGCAAATCCTTATACATTGTTAACATCTGTGGCAGAACAATTTAGATACTTTTCTGTAATTGATTTAAAAGATGCTTTCTTCTGCATCCCATTGGCATTACAAAGTAGGAAATTATTTGCGTTTGAATGGGAAAATCCGGATACAGGACGAAAACGACAGCTGACCTGGACCAGGTTACCACAAGGCTTCAAAAACAGTCCTACAATATTTGGGAATCAGCTGGCACGAGAACTGGAGGATTGGAAGGAGCAAGGATATTTTCAATTACCATCAAAAGCATACTTATTGTTGCAATATGTGGATGACATTTTCGTGGCGACAGAAAGGTATGAAAACTGCATTACTGTTACAGTTGCGTGATTAAATTTACTGGGACAGAGCGGTTATCGAGTTTCTAAGGAAAAAGCCCAAATTGCCCAGGAAAAAGTGATATATCTGGGATGTGAAATTTCCCAAGGACAAAGACGGTTGGGGGTGAATAGAATACAAGCGATTTGTGCCATCCCTGAACCTAGAAATTTGCACGAGTTACGAACTTTTCTAGGAATGACAGGGTGGTGCAGACTCTGGATTTTGAATTATGGACTGTTAGCCAAACCACTGTATGCAGCTTTAAAAGAGCCACAATTAGTTTGGAGTTTAGAGTGTAAAAGGGCTTTTCAAGACTTAAAACAGGCTCTGCAAGAAGCCCCAGCATTAGGATTGCCTGATTTGACAAAAACATTTCAACTCTTTGTACATGAGCGGCAACGACTAGCGCTTGGAGTTTTAACTCAACGAATTGGATCATGGAAGAGACCGGTGGGCTATTTTTCCAAGCAGTTGGATATGGTAAGTGCCGGATGGCCTTCTTGCCTCCGAGCAGTGGCTGCTACTGTAATGTTAGTCCAAGAAGCTAGAAAATTGACATTGGGAACAAAAATGGAAGTATTTGTGCCCCACATGGTGATTGCAGTTTTGGAACAAAAGGGGGGTCATTGGTTGTCATCCAGTAGAATGTTGAAATATCAAGCAATATTGAGAGAACAGGATGATATATTTTTAAAGATAACAACATGTTTGAATCCCGCTGAATTTTTAGGTAGCAAAATAGAGGAAGGCGAGCTGGAACATGATTGTATTGAGGTGATCGAACAAACTTACGCCAGTAGGGTAGATCTGAAAGATATTCCCCTTGTAAATCCTGATTGGACATTATTTACAGACGGTAGCAGCTTTGTTGAGAATGGAACACGATATTCTGGATATGCTGTGGTTACTAAGCTTGAAGTAATTGAAGCAAAGGCATTAATGCCAGGAACGTCAGCGCAAAAGGCAGAACTGGTCGCTCTAATTCGGGCTTTAATACCGAGTACGGATAAGAGGGTGAATATTTGGGCAGATTCTAAATACGCTTTTGGAATAATACATATACATGGAGCTTTATGGAAGGAAAGAGGATTGTTGACGGCTCAAGGTAGTATTATTAAATATCGAACCGAGATCTTACAGTTATTAGAGGCTGTGGTACTACCTCAGCAAGTGGCTGTAATGCATTGTCGAGGACATCAGAGGGATGACAGCGATGTGGCACAAGGAAACATGAAGGCAGACCAGGCAGCCAAAATTGCTGCACGGCAAGTATGGACTGAATTAGCTCTAATACCTACTAAGGTAAGCCCGATTACTGCTCATCTCTCTGTAAATCCCTTTTATACCCGAGAAGATGAAAAATTAGCCGATTTGGTAAAGGCACAGAAGAATTCACATGGATGGTATGTAACAGGTAATGGACAAGTAGTAGTGCCTGCTACAATTATGAAACGAATAATACAAACTGAACATAATAAATGCCATTGGGGAGCAGAAGCATTGGTGCAGTTTTTAAAGCGGAGCATTATATCTGCACAAATGTTAACAATAGCAAAAGGGGTGAATGCGAAGTGTCCAGTATGTTTAAAGAATAATCCGGTAATACGAAAACAAATTCCAATGGGAACTTTGAAAGTGGGAATAGAACCAGGTGACTATTGGCAAGTGGATTTTGCAGAATTACCTAAATCAAAAGGGTTTAAGTATTTATTGGTATACGTATGTACCTTTTCAGGGTGGCTAGAAGCATTTCCCTGTAGAACGAATCAAGCTAGAGAAGTAGTAAAAACTTTGTTAAAAGAGATCATACCTAGATTTGGGGTACCTTTAGGAATTTCTTCAGATCGAGGCCCACACTTTATAGCTAAAATAGTACAGGAAATTAGTGAAATGCTTGGAATTAGCTGGGATTTACATACACCGTGGAGGCCACAATCTAGTGGAAAGGTAGAAAGGAAGAATCAAACATTAAAAGGACAAATTAAAAAGATATGCCAGGAAGCTCAAATCCAATGGCCACAGGCATTGCCCCTTGCTTTATTGAGAATTCGTATAAAACCTAGAGAAGGGTTGTCTGTAAGTCCCTATGAAATTCTGTACGGTAAGCCATATACTGCACCAACGAAGGGAATGGGAAGTGCAGATTTACACCTCCAAGGAGATCAAGATGTTTATAGTTATATAATTTCTTTAAGCAGATTACTCACAGCCTTACGTGCCGCGATCATCTGGAATCGCCCTTTGCCGTTGGAGAATCAACCAGGAGACCAAGCGTATGTTCGAAATTGGCAAACGGAGCCTTTAAAGGAACAGTGGCATGGACTTTATTTGGTGCTATTGATAACATTTACCGCTGTGAAAGTAGCAGGAATTGATAATTGGATTCATTATACCAGAGTGAAGAAGGTACCATCACAATGGGGGGTAAAAATGATCACTCCTACAAAACTGAGATTTACATCTTGGTAATACTATGCTGGGTAGGATTAAGTAATGGTTTCGCTCAAATAATACATACATATGCCACTGTACATATAGAAGAACGAATGGATGTAAATTTGACTTGTGATTTTGTTGGAGATATGAGAAGTTCAATCCAAGACATTAGTTGCTATTGGCAGAAGAATGAGTCCAAATTGTCAACTGGGTTTACAATCCGATGGGATAGTGATACACGAAGGGGTACTATGATTTTATCATTGCGAAATGTAAGTAAGACAGATGTAGGAAACTACACCTGTATTGTTTGGATTAAAGAGAGTTTTGATTATGGAAAAAGGGCATTAGAGGTTACTGCAAAATCAGAACCTATGCAGAAAAGAAACAGAGCCAGGAGAGAGTTAAAAGATTTGGAAAAAGACGAAATGCAACCAATACAAATAATCCAGGCGCCACAACAGGAAACACAAGAAAATCCAATGCAAAAGAAAGTTAGCTGAAAAACACCCAGTCTAGAACTGTACAAAAGTATACACTTGTGACACCCCGAAAGTGAAGTTACCTTTCCACCTGTGGTCCTTGCATTAAGGACAGGTTGTGCCTGTAGAGGAATTAAATACTCAATGAGTGAACCTGTAATACAATTCGGAGTGAGAATAGATTGTAGAACTACGATCGGGAGCACAGGAAATTTAGTTTGGGTTACCAGTGATGGACAATGGACGACTCACCTCCCCTTGGATGGGTTGGTGACTGAAATAACTTTAGGGTTACCAACTCTCTGCCCAATTTGGAAGAAAGCGCCATTTAAGGGTAGATTAGAAAATTTATGGATAATGAAGAGAGAAATAAAGGATGATGATGATTGGCAAGAACCATCATCCGGTGTGAAGTTAGGTTGGGCTTTAGAATCATTGTTTGCTCCAATTAGTGCTTTTCGGAATAGAGAAATGTTGTACCGGTTGTTAGGACAAACGGAAAGGCTAGCAAGAGTGACTAAAGAAGGATTTAAGGAAATAAACTTACAATTACAGGCAACCACAAAAATGACCCTGCAAAATAGAATGGCATTAGATATGCTGTTGCTAAAAGAACATGGAGTATGTGGTTATTTACGAGATAAGATTGATCATTGTTGTGTACATATTCCGAATGTTACAGCCGCGGTAGAACGTGATTTGTCTCAGCTAACGCAAATTGAACATGCAACTGAGGAAGAAAGAGAAGAAAGTGCCCATAATTGGGTTGCTGCTTTAGCAAAGTCATTTGGATTGAACATCTCTGGTTGGGTAGCATCTTTAATTCAATGGTGTATAATAATTATAATTATTATGTTAGCTATTATGGGAGTGTTGCGTTTGATTCAAAATATTGTTAATAAGGAACGGCAACACTTGGGGAAAATTTTAAAAGCTCTTACCAGGAAGAATCATGAACTTCCCCCGAGATATGAAGACATTGGAAATAATTCATTGCAGCTACAATCACCAGTTTGAGACGGTCCAAAGAATATGGAAATCTGCGGAACTGATGATGAAAATCCTTGCAGTCTGGAAGACTTGAAGTATTTTCAAAGGGGGGAATTGTTACATTATATTGATTAGAATAGGTTATACTTGGTAGACAAGATGAAGGTATAATTGCAGGTGTTGGGTACAGTACAATCTGATGAAGTGGGTACAGTACAATCTGATGAACTGGGTACAGCACAATCTGATGAACTAGGTAAATGATAAGCAAATCTTGGCAACAGTAACTGAAGAAACTATAAATGGGAAACAATCATGTAGCTTAGCAATTCTGTTGATTATGTTACGTAACCGAACACTATAAATATTAACCAAGTTAAACGGGGATTTGGGATTCTCAGCTTTGGACATGAGTCCCTGAGACCCCGGGCCCTGAATAAAGCACCGCATATAACTGCTTTCGTAGTTATGTGTTTCTTTACGGGCAACAGTTTTCTGGCGACCCAGATGGGACTTCGGGAGTAGTGTTGACGGTTCGCTTTCCGATTTTGCTCCGTGCCGGCACCGAGGAATTCTCGGGGAGCCATCGGCTGCGCCCGCTCTGCGCTGCTCCTGACGTCCCAAAGTGGTAAGCCCGAAGGTGCTTTATTGTAATATTTGGTCGGGTGCCTGCCTAATAAGACGTGACGGCGATTCACGCAAGGTTGGGCTAACGAGCTCGAGGTCTGGTCTGTGGAAGCCTAGGCGCTGGCCGTCAGACGGAGCGAAAGCCCCGCAGGTCCAGCACTCACGGACATACGTGGCTGTCTCGTGAGTTTGGTTTGGTCTTTTGTTTCCCATCAGAGGCTATCTTTCCGTTTTCTACCCCGTAGATTTAGTGTGTGTGTGTGTGTGTGGAGTGAGTGTGTAAGACCATGGTAATACCGGATAATTCTCCGTTAGGATGTTTATTAAAGCATTGGAAAAGTGCGGGATATTTTCAGAGTATGAGTAAAAGTCGATTTATAGATTATTGTACGAATTGGTGGCCACAATATGAGTATGATGGACCCCGGTGGCCTGAACACGGAAGTTTAGATCCGGGTGTTATAGGTCCATTAATGAGATATTGTTAAGAACTTGAAAAATGGGATGAAGTACCATATGTTGATCTATTTTATGATATACGTAATCATCCAGATATGCAGAGAGAATGTGGAATGTTGTTGGTACATCCCGAAAAAAAGATAAAACAAAATGTGAAGGATGTGTAGGTAATAAGAAGCGTATGACTTGTTTGGCAATACAAAATTCAATAAGAGAGCCAGAGGAGGTATCACTTTTAGCATCACCGACGGCCCCTGTGATGTCCGATATAGATGCAGGGGACGATAGTGATACTGATAGTATTAAGGCGGTAAAACCGTCAGAATCAATTAATACTGGAGCGATCCAGATTAAGTTAACACCGAAGGGTTCGCCAGGGCATTCATCATGCCCAAGACAAGCGCAACGAACCCCAATTGCACAGAGAACAAGACAAGGGAGGAAGGAACAAGAGCAAAACAGTAAAGTATTATTAGCCCCTTTACGAGAGGCAATTTCGGGGACTGATAAAGTATATGGGAAAGTTCCTTTTTCCCCAGGAGATTTAGTAATTTGGAAGCAATCAGCTGGAAAGTGTACAATAATAGGGAAAAAAAACAAAAAAACAACAAACCACAAAGAGAAATCAGGCAGGATTATTAGCAATGTTACAACGAGTAAATCAAGGAATAAGAGGCAGAAGTAGAGGACGAGGTCGAGGAGGATACAGGGTAGGAGGCATGCGGGGAATACCTCAAAATCAGCTAGGGATAAATCAGTGTGCGTTTTGCAGACAACAGGGACATTGGAAAAATGAGTGCCCAGTGAAAATGAATTTGGCCCAGCAGACTTCAGTAGGAGGAACACCAATGGCAGAAACAATGATGTTAGGACATTTGGGGCAACATAGTAGCTGACTAAGTGATGGATTAAAAGTGACAACAGAAATTGATGGGGAAGAGAAACAATTATTGGTAGATACTGGGGCAACTTATTCTGTTTTAAATACTTGTTTAGGAAAGATAGGAGATACGATGATAACTGTGGTAGGAGCTACAGGAAAAACAGAGCAACGGCCCTTTCTGCGGCCATTGCATCTAAATTTTAGGGGTAAAGAATTAGATCATGAATTTCTCTATGTACCGGATTGTCCTACATCTTTGTTAGGACGAGATTTATTGTCAAGATTTAATGCTAAAATAATATTTGAAAATGGAAAAGCTAAGTTGCAGATACCTGAGGAAGAAATAGCTAGAATATTTATAGTAAAAGAAATAGCTAATACAACAATACCAATAGAGGTAGAAAACGCTGTAGTACCATGGGTATGGGAGACACAAGTACCGGGATTAGCGAAAGCAGCAAAACCTGTCATAGTAGAATTGAAAGAAGGTGTCCAACCGGTAAGAGTTAGACAATATCCTATACAGTTAGAAGCTAGGAAAGGGGTAGCACCATTAATTGCAAAATTTTTGATGCACAATGTGTTAGAAGAATGTGAATCTGAATATAATACACCAATATTTCCTATAAGAAAACCTAACGGAGATTATAGGTTAGTTCAAGATTTAAGAGCTGTAAACGAAATAGTTAAAGATATACATCCAGTAGTAGCAAATCCTTATACATTGTTAACATCTGTGGCAGAACAATTTAGATACTTTTCTGTAATTGATTTAAAAGATGCTTTCTTCTGCATCCCATTGGCATTACAAAGTAGGAAATTATTTGCGTTTGAATGGGAAAATCCGGATACAGGACGAAAACGACAGCTGACCTGGACCAGGTTACCACAAGGCTTCAAAAACAGTCCTACAATATTTGGGAATCAGCTGGCACGAGAACTGGAGGATTGGAAGGAGCAAGGATATTTTCAATTACCATCAAAAGCATACTTATTGTTGCAATATGTGGATGACATTTTCGTGGCGACAGAAAGGTATGAAAACTGCATTACTGTTACAGTTGCGTGATTAAATTTACTGGGACAGAGCGGTTATCGAGTTTCTAAGGAAAAAGCCCAAATTGCCCGGGAAAAAGTGATATATCTGGGATGTGAAATTTCCCAAGGACAAAGACGGTTGGGGGTGAATAGAATACAAGCGATTTGTGCCATCCCTGAACCTAGAAATTTGCACGAGTTACGAACTTTTCTAGGAATGACAGGGTGGTGCAGACTCTGGATTTTGAATTATGGACTGTTAGCCAAACCACTGTATGCAGCTTTAAAAGAGCCACAATTAGTTTGGAGTTTAGAGTGTAAAAGGGCTTTTCAAGACTTAAAACAGGCTCTGCAAGAAGCCCCAGCATTAGGATTGCCTGATTTGACAAAAACATTTCAACTCTTTGTACATGAGCGGCAACGACTAGCGCTTGGAGTTTTAACTCAACGAATTGGATCATGGAAGAGACCGGTGGGCTATTTTTCCAAGCAGTTGGATATGGTAAGTGCCGGATGGCCTTCTTGCCTCCGAGCAGTGGCTGCTACTGTGACGTTAGTCCAAGAAGCTAGAAAATTGACATTGGGAACAAAAATGGAAGTATTTGTGCCCCACGTGGTGATTGCAGTTTTGGAACAAAAGGGGGGTCATTGGTTGTCATCCAGTAGAATGTTGAAATATCAGGCAATATTGAGAGAACAGGATGATATATTTTTAAAGATAACAACATGTTTGAATCCCGCTGAATTTTTAGGTAGCAAAATAGAGGAAGGCGAGCTGGAACATGATTGTATTGAGGTGATCGAACAAACTTACGCCAGTAGGGTAGATCTGAAAGATATTCCCCTTGTAAATCCTGATTGGACATTATTTACAGACGGTAGCAGCTTTGTTGAGAATGGAACACGATATTCTGGATACGCTGTGGTTACTAAGCTTGAAGTAATTGAAGCAAAGGCATTAATGCCAGGAACGTCAGCGCAAAAGGCAGAACTGGTCGCTCTAATTCGGGCTTTAATACCGAGTACGGATAAGAGGGTGAATATTTGGGCAGATTCTAAATACGCTTTTGGAATAATACATATACATGGAGCTTTATGGAAGGAAAGAGGATTGTTGACGGCTCAAGGTAGTAGTATTAAATATCGAACCGAGATCTTACAGTTATTAGAGGCTGTGGTACTACCTCAGCAAGTGGCTGTAATGCATTGTCGAGGACATCAGAGGGATGACAGCGATGTGGCACAAGGAAACATGAAGGCAGACCAGGCAGCCAAAATTGCTGCACGGCAAGTATGGACTGAATTAGCTCTAATACCTACTAAGGTAAGCCCGATTACTGCTCATCTCTCTGTAAATCCCTTTTATACCCAAGAAGATGAAAAATTAGCCGATTTGGTAAAGGCACAGAAGAATTCACATGGATGGTATGTAACAGGTAATGGACAAGTAGTAGTGCCTGCTACAATTATGAAACGAATAATACAAACTGAACATAATAAATGCCATTGGGGAGCAGAAGCATTGGTGCAGTTTTTAAAGCGGAGCATTATATCTGCACAAATGTTAACAATAGCAAAAGGGGTGAATGCGAAGTGTCCAGTATGTTTAAAGAATAATCCGGTAATACGAAAACAAATTCCAATGGGAACTTTGAAAGTGGGAATAGAACCAGGTGACTATTGGCAAGTGGATTTTGCAGAATTACCTAAATCAAAAGGGTTTAAGTATTTATTGGTATACGTATGTACCTTTTCAGGGTGGCTAGAAGCATTTCCCTGTAGAACGAATCAAGCTAGAGAAGTAGTAAAAACTTTGTTAAAAGAGATCATACCTAGATTTGGGGTACCTTTAGGAATTTCTTCAGATCGAGGCCCACACTTTATAGCTAAAATAGTACAGGAAATCAGTGAAATGCTTGGAATTAGCTGGGATTTACATACACCATGGAGGCCACAATCTAGTGGAAAGGTAGAAAGGAAGAATCAAACATTAAAAGGACAAATTAAAAAGATATGCCAGGAAGCTCAAATCCAATGGCCACAGGCATTGCCCCTTGCTTTATTGAGAATTCGTATAAAACCTAGAGAAGGGTTGTCTGTAAGTCCCTATGAAATTCTGTACGGTAAGCCATATACTGCACCAACGAAGGGAACGGGAAGTGCAGATTTACACCTCCAAGGAGATCAAGATGTTTATAGTTATATAATTTCTTTAAGCAGATTACTCACAGCCTTACGTGCCGCGATCATCTGGAATCGCCCTTTGCCGTTGGAGAATCAACCAGGAGACCAAGCGTATGTTCGAAACTGGCAAACGGAGCCTTTAAAGGAACAGTGGCATGGACTTTATTTGGTGCTATTGATAACATTTACCGCTGTGAAAGTAGCAGGAATTGATAATTGGATTCATTATACCAGAGTGAAGAAGGTACCATCACAATGGGGGGTAAAAATGATCACTCCTACAAAACTGAGATTTACATCTTGGTAATACTATGCTGGGTAGGATTAAGTAATGGTTTCGCTCAAATAATACATACGTATGCTACTGTACATATAGAAGAACGAATGGATGTAAATTTGACTTGTGATTTTGTTGGAGATATGAGAAGTTCAATCCAAGACATTAGTTGCTATTGGCAGAAGAATGAGTCCAAATTGTCAACTGGGTTTACAATCCGATGGGATAGTGATACACGAAGGGGTACTATGATTTTATCATTGCGAAATGTAAGTAAGACAGATGTAGGAAACTACACCTGTATTGTTTGGATTAAAGAGAGTTTTGATTATGGAAAAAGGGCATTAGAGGTTACTGCAAAATCAGAACCTATGCAGAAAAGAAACAGAGCCAGGAGAGAGTTAAAAGATTTGGAAAAAGACGAAATGCAACCAATACAAATAATCCAGGCGCCACAACAGGAAACACAAGAAAATCCAATGCAAAAGAAAGTTAGCTGAAAAACACCCAGTCTAGAACTGTACAAAAGTATACACTTGTGACACCCCGAAAGTGAAGTTACCTTTCCACCTGTGGTCCTTGCATTAAGGACAGGTTGTGCCTGTAGAGGAATTAAATACTCAATGAGTGAACCTGTAATACAATTCGGAGTGAGAATAGATTGTAGAACTACGATCGGGAGCACAGGAAATTTAGTTTGGGTTACCAGTGATGGACAATGGACGACTCACCTCCCCTTGGATGGGTTGGTGACTGAAATAACTTTAGGGTTACCAACTCTCTGCCCAATTTGGAAGAAAGCGCCATTTAAGGGTAGATTAGAAAATTTATGGATAATGAAGAGAGAAATAAAGGATGATGATGATTGGCAAGAACCATCATCCGGTGTGAAGTTAGGTTGGGCTTTAGAATCATTGTTTGCTCCAATTAGTGCTTTTCGGAATAGAGAAATGTTGTACCGGTTGTTAGGACAAACGGAAAGGCTAGCAAGAGTGACTAAAGAAGGATTTAAGGAAATAAACTTACAATTACAGGCAACCACAAAAATGACCCTGCAAAATAGAATGGCATTAGATATGCTGTTGCTAAAAGAACATGGAGTATGTGGTTATTTACGAGATAAGATTGATCATTGTTGTGTACATATTCCGAATGTTACAGCCGCGGTAGAACGTGATTTGTCTCAGCTAACGCAAATTGAACATGCAACTGAGGAAGAAAGAGAAGAAAGTGCCCATAATTGGGTTGCTGCTTTAGCAAAGTCATTTGGATTGAACATCTCTGGTTGGGTAGCATCTTTAATTCAATGGTGTATAATAATTATAATTATTATGTTAGCTATTATGGGAGTGTTGCGTTTGATTCAAAATATTGTTAATAAGGAACGGCAACACTTGGGGAAAATTTTAAAAGCTCTTACCAGGAAGAATCATGAACTTCCCCCGAGATATGAAGACATTGGAAATAATTCATTGCAGCTACAATCACCAGTTTGAGACGGTCCAAAGAATATGGAAATCTGCGGAACTGATGATGAAAATCCTTGCAGTCTGGAAGACTTGAAGTATTTTCAAAGGGGGGAATTGTTACATTATATTGATTAGAATAGGTTATACTTGGTAGACAAGATGAAGGTATAATTGCAGGTGTTGGGTACAGTACAATCTGATGAAGTGGGTACAGTACAATCTGATGAACTGGGTACAGCACAATCTGATGAACTAGGTAAATGATAAGCAAATCTTGGCAACAGTAACTGAAGAAACTATAAATGGGAAACAATCATGTAGCTTAGCAATTCTGTTGATTATGTTACGTAACCGAACACTATAAATATTAACCAAGTTAAACGGGGATTTGGGATTCTCAGCTTTGGACATGAGTCCCTGAGACCCCGGGCCCCGAATAAAGCACCGCATATAACTGCTTTCGTAGTTATGTGTTTCTTTACGGGCAACAGTTTTCTGGCGACCCAGATGGGACTTCGGGAGTAGTGTTGACGGTTCGCTTTCCGATTTTGCTCCGTGCCGGCACCGAGGAATTCTCGGGGAGCCATCGGCTGCGCCCGCTCTGCGCTGCTCCTGACGTCCCAAAGTGGTAAGCCCGAAGGTGCTTTATTGTAATATTTGGTCGGGTGCCTGCCTAATAAGACGTGACGGCGATTCACGCAAGGTTGGGCTAACGAGCTCGAGGTCTGGTCTGTGGAAGCCTAGGCGCTGGCCGTCAGACGGAGCGAAAGCCCCGCAGGTCCAGCACTCACGGACATACGTGGCTGTCTCGTGAGTTTGGTTTGGTCTTTTGTTTCCCATCAGAGGCTATCTTTCCGTTTTCTACCCCGTAGATTTAGTGTGTGTGTGTGTGTGGAGTGAGTGTGTAAGACCATGGTAATACCGGATAATTCTCCGTTAGGATGTTTATTAAAGCATTGGAAAAGTGCGGGATATTTTCAGAGTATGAGTAAAAGTCGATTTATAGATTATTGTACGAATTGGTGGCCACAATATGAGTATGATGGACCCCGGTGGCCTGAACACGGAAGTTTAGATCCGGGTGTTATAGGTCCATTAATGAGATATTGTTAAGAACTTGAAAAATGGGATGAAGTACCATATGTTGATCTATTTTATGATATACGTAATCATCCAGATATGCAGAGAGAATGTGGAATGTTGTTGGTACATCCCGAAAAAAAGATAAAACAAAATGTGAAGGATGTGTAGGTAATAAGAAGCGTATGACTTGTTTGGCAATACAAAATTCAATAAGAGAGCCAGAGGATGTATCACTTTTAGCATCACCGACGGCCCCTGTGATGTCCGATATAGATGCAGGGGACGATAGTGATACTGATAGTATTAAGGCGGTAAAACCGTCAGAATCAATTAATACTGGAGCGATCCAGATTAAGTTAACACCGAAGGGTTCGCCAGGGCATTCATCATGCCCAAGACAAGCGCAACGAACCCCAATTGCACAGAGAACAAGACAAGGGAGGAAGGAACAAGAGCAAAACAGTAAAGTATTATTAGCCCCTTTACGAGAGGCAATTTCGGGGACTGATAAAGTATATGGGAAAGTTCCTTTTTCCCCAGGAGATTTAGTAATTTGGAAGCAATCAGCTGGAAAGTGTACAATAATAGGGAAAAAAAACAAAAAAACAACAAACCACAAAGAGAAATCAGGCAGGATTATTAGCAATGTTACAACGAGTAAATCAAGGAATAAGAGGCAGAAGTAGAGGACGAGGTCGAGGAGGATACAGGGTAGGAGGCATGCGGGGAATACCTCAAAATCAGCTAGGGATAAATCAGTGTGCGTTTTGCAGACAACAGGGACATTGGAAAAATGAGTGCCCAGTGAAAATGAATTTGGCCCAGCAGACTTCAGTAGGAGGAACACCAATGGCAGAAACAATGATGTTAGGACATTTGGGGCAACATAGTAGCTGACTAAGTGATGGATTAAAAGTGACAACAGAAATTGATGGGGAAGAGAAACAATTATTGGTAGATACTGGGGCAACTTATTCTGTTTTAAATACTTGTTTAGGAAAGATAGGAGATACGATGATAACTGTGGTAGGAGCTACAGGAAAAACAGAGCAACGGCCCTTTCTGTGGCCATTGCATCTAAATTTTAGGGGTAAAGAATTAGATCATGAATTTCTCTATGTACCGGATTGTCCTACATCTTTGTTAGGACGAGATTTATTGTCAAGATTTAATGCTAAAATAATATTTGAAAATGGAAAAGCTAAGTTGCAGATACCTGAGGAAGAAATAGCTAGAATATTTATAGTAAAAGAAATAGCTAATACAACAATACCAATAGAGGTAGAAAACGCTGTAGTACCATGGGTATGGGAGACACAAGTACCGGGATTAGCGAAAGCAGCAAAACCTGTCATAGTAGAATTGAAAGAAGGTGTCCAACCGGTAAGAGTTAGACAATATCCTATACAGTTAGAAGCTAGGAAAGGGGTAGCACCATTAATTGCAAAATTTTTGATGCACAATGTGTTAGAAGAATGTGAATCTGAATATAATACACCAATATTTCCTATAAGAAAACCTAACGGAGATTATAGGTTAGTTCAAGATTTAAGAGCTGTAAACGAAATAGTTAAAGATATACATCCAGTAGTAGCAAATCCTTATACATTGTTAACATCTGTGGCAGAACAATTTAGATACTTTTCTGTAATTGATTTAAAAGATGCTTTCTTCTGCATCCCATTGGCATTACAAAGTAGGAAATTATTTGCGTTTGAATGGGAAAATCCGGATACAGGACGAAAACGACAGCTGACCTGGACCAGGTTACCACAAGGCTTCAAAAACAGTCCTACAATATTTGGGAATCAGCTGGCACGAGAACTGGAGGATTGGAAGGAGCAAGGATATTTTCAATTACCATCAAAAGCATACTTATTGTTGCAATATGTGGATGACATTTTCGTGGCGACAGAAAGGTATGAAAACTGCATTACTGTTACAGTTGCGTGATTAAATTTACTGGGACAGAGCGGTTATCGAGTTTCTAAGGAAAAAGCCCAAATTGCCCGGGAAAAAGTGATATATCTGGGATGTGAAATTTCCCAAGGACAAAGACGGTTGGGGGTGAATAGAATACAAGCGATTTGTGCCATCCCTGAACCTAGAAATTTGCACGAGTTACGAACTTTTCTAGGAATGACAGGGTGGTGCAGACTCTGGATTTTGAATTACGGACTGTTAGCCAAACCACTGTATGCAGCTTTAAAAGAGCCACAATTAGTTTGGAGTTTAGAGTGTAAAAGGGCTTTTCAAGACTTAAAAAAGGCTCTGCAAGAAGCCCCAGCATTAGGATTGCCTGATTTGACAAAAACATTTCAACTCTTTGTACATGAGCGGCAACGACTAGCGCTTGGAGTTTTAACTCAACGAATTGGATCATGGAAGAGACCGGTGGGCTATTTTTCCAAGCAGTTGGATATGGTAAGTGCCGGATGGCCTTCTTGCCTCCGAGCAGTGGCTGCTACTGTGACGTTAGTCCAAGAAGCTAGAAAATTGACATTGGGAACAAAAATGGAAGTATTTGTGCCCCACGTGGTGATTGCAGTTTTGGAACAAAAGGGGGGTCATTGGTTGTCATCCAGTAGAATGTTGAAATATCAGGCAATATTGAGAGAACAGGATGATATATTTTTAAAGATAACAACATGTTTGAATCCCGCTGAATTTTTAGGTAGCAAAATAGAGGAAGGCGAGCTGGAACATGATTGTATTGAGGTGATCGAACAAACTTACGCCAGTAGGGTAGATCTGAAAGATATTCCCCTTGTAAATCCTGATTGGACATTATTTACAGACGGTAGCAGCTTTGTTGAGAATGGAACACGATATTCTGGATACGCTGTGGTTACTAAGCTTGAAGTAATTGAAGCAAAGGCATTAATGCCAGGAACGTCAGCGCAAAAGGCAGAACTGGTCGCTCTAATTCGGGCTTTAATACCGAGTACGGATAAGAGGGTGAATATTTGGGCAGATTCTAAATACGCTTTTGGAATAATACATATACATGGAGCTTTATGGAAGGAAAGAGGATTGTTGACGGCTCAAGGTAGTATTATTAAATATCGAACCGAGATCTTACAGTTATTAGAGGCTGTGGTACTACCTCAGCAAGTGGCTGTAATGCATTGTCGAGGACATCAGAGGGATGACAGCGATGTGGCACAAGGAAACATGAAGGCAGACCAGGCAGCCAAAATTGCTGCACGGCAAGTATGGACTGAATTAGCTCTAATACCTACTAAGGTAAGCCCGATTACTGCTCATCTCTCTGTAAATCCCTTTTATACCCAAGAAGATGAAAAATTAGCCGATTTGGTAAAGGCACAGAAGAATTCACATGGATGGTATGTAACAGGTAATGGACAAGTAGTAGTGCCTGCTACAATTATGAAACGAATAATACAAACTGAACATAATAAATGCCATTGGGGAGCAGAAGCATTGGTGCAGTTTTTAAAGCGGAGCATTGTATCTGCACAAATGTTAACAATAGCAAAAGGGGTGAATGCGAAGTGTCCAGTATGTTTAAAGAATAATCCGGTAATACGAAAACAAATTCCAATGGGAACTTTGAAAGTGGGAATAGAACCAGGTGACTATTGGCAAGTGGATTTTGCAGAATTACCTAAATCAAAAGGGTTTAAGTATTTATTGGTATACGTATGTACCTTTTCAGGGTGGCTAGAAGCATTTCCCTGTAGAACGAATCAAGCTAGAGAAGTAGTAAAAACTTTGTTAAAAGAGATCATACCTAGATTTGGGGTACCTTTAGGAATTTCTTCAGATCGAGGCCCACACTTTATAGCTAAAATAGTACAGGAAATCAGTGAAATGCTTGGAATTAGCTGGGATTTACATACACCGTGGAGGCCACAATCTAGTGGAAAGGTAGAAAGGAAGAATCAAACATTAAAAGGACAAATTAAAAAGATATGCCAGGAAGCTCAAATCCAATGGCCACAGGCATTGCCCCTTGCTTTATTGAGAATTCGTATAAAACCTAGAGAAGGGTTGTCTGTAAGTCCCTATGAAATTCTGTACGGTAAGCCATATACTGCACCAACGAAGGGAATGGGAAGTGCAGATTTACACCTCCAAGGAGATCAAGATGTTTATAGTTATATAATTTCTTTAAGCAGATTACTCACAGCCTTACGTGCCGCGATCATCTGGAATCGCCCTTTGCCGTTGGAGAATCAACCAGGAGACCAAGCGTATGTTCGAAATTGGCAAACGGAGCCTTTAAAGGAACAGTGGCATGGACTTTATTTGGTGCTATTGATAACATTTACCGCTGTGAAAGTAGCAGGAATTGATAATTGGATTCATTATACCAGAGTGAAGAAGGTACCATCACAATGGGGGGTAAAAATGATCACTCCTACAAAACTGAGATTTACATCTTGGTAATACTATGCTGGGTAGGATTAAGTAATGGTTTCGCTCAAATAATACATACATATGCTACTGTACATATAGAAGAACGAATGGATGTAAATTTGACTTGTGATTTTGTTGGAGATATGAGAAGTTCAATCCAAGACATTAGTTGCTATTGGCAGAAGAATGAGTCCAAATTGTCAAGTGGGTTTACAATCCGATGGGATAGTGATACACGAAGGGGTACTATGATTTTATCATTGCGAAATGTAAGTAAGACAGATGTAGGAAACTACACCTGTATTGTTTGGATTAAAGAGAGTTTTGATTATGGAAAAAGGGCATTAGAGGTTACTGCAAAATCAGAACCTATGCAGAAAAGAAACAGAGCCAGGAGAGAGTTAAAAGATTTGGAAAAAGACGAAATGCAACCAATACAAATAATCCAGGCGCCACAACAGGAAACACAAGAAAATCCAATGCAAAAGAAAGTTAGCTGAAAAACACCCAGTCTAGAACTGTACAAAAGTATACACTTGTGACACCCCGAAAGTGAAGTTACCTTTCCACCTGTGGTCCTTGCATTAAGGACAGGTTGTGCCTGTAGAGGAATTAAATACTCAATGAGTGAACCTGTAATACAATTCGGAGTGAGAATAGATTGTAGAACTACGATCGGGAGCACAGGAAATTTAGTTTGGGTTACCAGTGATGGACAATGGACGACTCACCTCCCCTTGGATGGGTTGGTGACTGAAATAACTTTAGGGTTACCAACTCTCTGCCCAATTTGGAAGAAAGCGCCATTTAAGGGTAGATTAGAAAATTTATGGATAATGAAGAGAGAAATAAAGGATGATGATGATTGGCAAGAACCATCATCCGGTGTGAAGTTAGGTTGGGCTTTAGAATCATTGTTTGCTCCAATTAGTGCTTTTCGGAATAGAGAAATGTTGTACCGGTTGTTAGGACAAACGGAAAGGCTAGCAAGAGTGACTAAAGAAGGATTTAAGGAAATAAACTTACAATTACAGGCAACCACAAAAATGACCCTGCAAAATAGAATGGCATTAGATATGCTGTTGCTAAAAGAACATGGAGTATGTGGTTATTTACGAGATAAGATTGATCATTGTTGTGTACATATTCCGAATGTTACAGCCGCGGTAGAACGTGATTTGTCTCAGCTAACGCAAATTGAACATGCAACTGAGGAAGAAAGAGAAGAAAGTGCCCATAATTGGGTTGCTGCTTTAGCAAAGTCATTTGGATTGAACATCTCTGGTTGGGTAGCATCTTTAATTCAATGGTGTATAATAATTATAATTATAATGTTAGCTATTATGGGAGTGTTGCGTTTGATTCAAAATATTGTTAATAAGGAACGGCAACACTTGGGGAAAATTTTAAAAGCTGTTACCAGGAAGAATCATGAACTTCCCCCGAGATATGAAGACATTGGAAATAATTCATTGCAGCTACAATCACCAGTTTGAGACGGTCCAAAGAATATGGAAATCTGCGGAACTGATGATGAAAATCCTTGCAGTCTGGAAGACTTGAAGTATTTTCAAAGGGGGGAATTGTTACATTATATTGATTAGAATAGGTTATACTTGGTAGACAAGATGAAGGTATAATTGCAGGTGTTGGGTACAGTACAATCTGATGAAGTGGGTACAGTACAATCTGATGAACTGGGTACAGCACAATCTGATGAACTAGGTAAATGATAAGCAAATCTTGGCAACAGTAACTGAAGAAACTATAAATGGGAAACAATCATGTAGCTTAGCAATTCTGTTGATTATGTTACGTAACCGAACACTATAAATATTAACCAAGTTAAACGGGGATTTGGGATTCTCAGCTTTGGACATGAGTCCCTGAGACCCCGGGCCCTGAATAAAGCACCGCATATAACTGCTTTCGTAGTTATGTGTTTCTTTACGGGCAACAGTTTTCTGGCGACCCAGATGGGACTTCGGGAGTAGTGTTGACGGTTCGCTTTCCGATTTTGCTCCGTGCCGGCACCGAGGAATTCTCGGGGAGCCATCGGCTGCGCCCGCTCTGCGCTGCTCCTGACGTCCCAAAGTGGTAAGCCCGAAGGTGCTTTATTGTAATATTTGGTCGGGTGCCTGCCTAATAAGACGTGACGGCGATTCACGCAAGGTTGGGCTAACGAGCTCGAGGTCTGGTCTGTGGAAGCCTAGGCGCTGGCCGTCAGACGGAGCGAAAGCCCCGCAGGTCCAGCACTCACGGACATACGTGGCTGTCTCGTGAGTTTGGTTTGGTCTTTTGTTTCCCATCAGAGGCTATCTTTCCGTTTTCTACCCCGTAGATTTAGTGTGTGTGTGTGTGTGTGGAGTGAGTGTGTAAGACCATGGTAATACCGGATAATTCTCCGTTAGGATGTTTATTAAAGCATTGGAAAAGTGCGGGATATTTTCAGAGTATGAGTAAAAGTCGATTTATAGATTATTGTACGAATTGGTGGCCACAATATGAGTATGATGGACCCCGGTGGCCTGAACACGGAAGTTTAGATCCGGGTGTTATAGGTCCATTAATGAGATATTGTTAAGAACTTGAAAAATGGGATGAAGTACCATATGTTGATCTATTTTATGATATACGTAATCATCCAGATATGCAGAGAGAATGTGGAATGTTGTTGGTACATCCCGAAAAAAAGATAAAACAAAATGTGAAGGATGTGTAGGTAATAAGAAGCGTATGACTTGTTTGGCAATACAAAATTCAATAAGAGAGCCAGAGGATGTATCACTTTTAGCATCACCGACGGCCCCTGTGATGTCCGATATAGATGCAGGGGACGATAGTGATACTGATAGTATTAAGGCGGTAAAACCGTCAGAATCAATTAATACTGGAGCGATCCAGATTAAGTTAACACCGAAGGGTTCGCCAGGGCATTCATCATGCCCAAGACAAGCGCAACGAACCCCAATTGCACAGAGAACAAGACAAGGGAGGAAGGAACAAGAGCAAAACAGTAAAGTATTATTAGCCCCTTTACGAGAGGCAATTTCGGGGACTGATAAAGTATATGGGAAAGTTCCTTTTTCCCCAGGAGATTTAGTAATTTGGAAGCAATCAGCTGGAAAGTGTACAATAATAGGGAAAAAAAACAAAAAAACAACAAACCACAAAGAGAAATCAGGCAGGATTATTAGCAATGTTACAACGAGTAAATCAAGGAATAAGAGGCAGAAGTAGAGGACGAGGTCGAGGAGGATACAGGGTAGGAGGCATGCGGGGAATACCTCAAAATCAGCTAGGGATAAATCAGTGTGCGTTTTGCAGACAACAGGGACATTGGAAAAATGAGTGCCCAGTGAAAATGAATTTGGCCCAGCAGACTTCAGTAGGAGGAACACCAATGGCAGAAACAATGATGTTAGGACATTTGGGGCAACATAGTAGCTGACTAAGTGATGGATTAAAAGTGACAACAGAAATTGATGGGGAAGAGAAACAATTATTGGTAGATACTGGGGCAACTTATTCTGTTTTAAATACTTGTTTAGGAAAGATAGGAGATACGATGATAACTGTGGTAGGAGCTACAGGAAAAACAGAGCAACGGCCCTTTCTGCGGCCATTGCATCTAAATTTTAGGGGTAAAGAATTAGATCATGAATTTCTCTGTGTACCGGATTGTCCTACATCTTTGTTAGGACGAGATTTATTGTCAAGATTTAATGCTAAAATAATATTTGAAAATGGAAAAGCTAAGTTGCAGATACCTGAGGAAGAAATAGCTAGAATATTTATAGTAAAAGAAATAGCTAATACAACAATACCAATAGAGGTAGAAAACGCTGTAGTACCATGGGTATGGGAGACACAAGTACCGGGATTAGCGAAAGCAGCAAAACCTGTCATAGTAGAATTGAAAGAAGGTGTCCAACCGGTAAGAGTTAGACAATATCCTATACAGTTAGAAGCTAGGAAAGGGGTAGCACCATTAATTGCAAAATTTTTGATGCACAATGTGTTAGAAGAATGTGAATCTGAATATAATACACCAATATTTCCTATAAGAAAACCTAACGGAGATTATAGGTTAGTTCAAGATTTAAGAGCTGTAAACGAAATAGTTAAAGATATACATCCAGTAGTAGCAAATCCTTATACGTTGTTAACATCTGTGGCAGAACAATTTAGATACTTTTCTGTAATTGATTTAAAAGATGCTTTCTTCTGCATCCCATTGGCATTACAAAGTAGGAAATTATTTGCGTTTGAATGGGAAAATCCGGATACAGGACGAAAACGACAGCTGACCTGGACCAGGTTACCACAAGGCTTCAAAAACAGTCCTACAATATTTGGGAATCAGCTGGCACGAGAACTGGAGGATTGGAAGGAGCAAGGATATTTTCAATTACCATCAAAAGCATACTTATTGTTGCAATATGTGGATGACATTTTCGTGGCGACAGAAAGGTATGAAAACTGCATTACTGTTACAGTTGCGTGATTAAATTTACTGGGACAGAGCGGTTATCGAGTTTCTAAGGAAAAAGCCCAAATTGCCCGGGAAAAAGTGATATATCTGGGATGTGAAATTTCCCAAGGACAAAGACGGTTGGGGGTGAATAGAATACAAGCGATTTGTGCCATCCCTGAACCTAGAAATTTGCACGAGTTACGAACTTTTCTAGGAATGACAGGGTGGTGCAGACTCTGGATTTTGAATTATGGACTGTTAGCCAAACCACTGTATGCAGCTTTAAAAGAGCCACAATTAGTTTGGAGTTTAGAGTGTAAAAGGGCTTTTCAAGACTTAAAACAGGCTCTGCAAGAAGCCCCAGCATTAGGATTGCCTGATTTGACAAAAACATTTCAACTCTTTGTACATGAGCGGCAACGACTAGCGCTTGGAGTTTTAACTCAACGAATTGGATCATGGAAGAGACCGGTGGGCTATTTTTCCAAGCAGTTGGATATGGTAAGTGCCGGATGGCCTTCTTGCCTCCGAGCAGTGGCTGCTACTGTAACGTTAGTCCAAGAAGCTAGAAAATTGACATTGGGAACAAAAATGGAAGTATTTGTGCCCCACGTGGTGATTGCAGTTTTGGAACAAAAGGGGGGTCATTGGTTGTCATCCAGTAGAATGTTGAAATATCAAGCAATATTGAGAGAACAGGATGATATATTTTTAAAGATAACAACATGTTTGAATCCCGCTGAATTTTTAGGTAGCAAAATAGAGGAAGGCGAGCTGGAACATGATTGTATTGAGGTGATCGAACAAACTTACGCCAGTAGGGTAGATCTGAAAGATATTCCCCTTGTAAATCCTGACTGGACATTATTTACAGACGGTAGCAGCTTTGTTGAGAATGGAACGCGATATTCTGGATACGCTGTGGTTACTAAGCTTGAAGTAATTGAAGCAAAGGCATTAATGCCAGGAACGTCAGCGCAAAAGGCAGAACTGGTCGCTCTAATTCGGGCTTTAATACCGAGTACGGATAAGAGAGTGAATATTTGGGCAGATTCTAAATACGCTTTTGGAATAATACATATACATGGAGCTTTATGGAAGGAAAGAGGATTGTTGACGGCTCAAGGTAGTATTATTAAATATCGAACCGAGATCTTACAGTTATTAGAGGCTGTGGTACTACCTCAGCAAGTGGCTGTAATGCATTGTCGAGGACATCAGAGGGATGACAGCGATGTGGCACAAGGAAACATGAAGGCAGACCAGGCAGCCAAAATTGCTGCACGGCAAGTATGGACTGAATTAGCTCTAATACCTACTAAGGTAAGCCCGATTACTGCTCATCTCTCTGTAAATCCCTTTTATACCCAAGAAGATGAAAAATTAGCCGATTTGGTAAAGGCACAGAAGAATTCACATGGATGGTATGTAACAGGTAATGGACAAGTAGTAGTGCCTGCTACAATTATGAAACGAATAATACAAACTGAACATAATAAATGCCATTGGGGAGCAGAAGCATTGGTGCAGTTTTTAAAGCGGAGCATTATATCTGCACAAATGTTAACAATAGCAAAAGGGGTGAATGCGAAGTGTCCAGTATGTTTAAAGAATAATCCGGTAATACGAAAACAAATTCCAATGGGAACTTTGAAAGTGGGAATAGAACCAGGTGACTATTGGCAAGTGGATTTTGCAGAATTACCTAAATCAAAAGGGTTTAAGTATTTATTGGTATACGTATGTACCTTTTCAGGGTGGCTAGAAGCATTTCCCTGTAGAACGAATCAAGCTAGAGAAGTAGTAAAAACTTTGTTAAAAGAGATCATACCTAGATTTGGGGTACCTTTAGGAATTTCTTCAGATCGAGGCCCACACTTTATAGCTAAAATAGTACAGGAAATCAGTGAAATGCTTGGAATTAGCTGGGATTTACATACACCGTGGAGGCCACAATCTAGTGGAAAGGTAGAAAGGAAGAATCAAACATTAAAAGGACAAATTAAAAAGATATGCCAGGAAGCTCAAATCCAATGGCCACAGGCATTGCCCCTTGCTTTATTGAGAATTCGTATAAAACCTAGAGAAGGGTTGTCTGTAAGTCCCTATGAAATTCTGTACGGTAAGCCATATACTGCACCAACGAAGGGAATGGGAAGTGCAGATTTACACCTCCAAGGAGATCAAGATGTTTATAGTTATATAATTTCTTTAAGCAGATTACTCACAGCCTTACGTGCCACGATCATCTGGAATCGCCCTTTGCCGTTGGAGAATCAACCAGGAGACCAAGCGTATGTTCGAAATTGGCAAACGGAGCCTTTAAAGGAACAGTGGCATGGACTTTATTTGGTGCTATTGATAACATTTACCGCTGTGAAAGTAGCAGGAATTGATAATTGGATTCATTATACCAGAGTGAAGAAGGTACCATCACAATGGGGGGTAAAAATGATCACTCCTACAAAACTGAGATTTACATCTTGGTAATACTATGCTGGGTAGGATTAAGTAATGGTTTCGCTCAAATAATACATACGTATGCTACTGTACATATAGAAGAACGAATGGATGTAAATTTGACTTGTGATTTTGTTGGAGATATGAGAAGTTCAATCCAAGACATTAGTTGCTATTGGCAGAAGAATGAGTCCAAATTGTCAACTGGGTTTACAATCCGATGGGATAGTGATACACGAAGGGGTACTATGATTTTATCATTGCGAAATGTAAGTAAGACAGATGTAGGAAACTACACCTGTATTGTTTGGATTAAAGAGAGTTTTGATTATGGAAAAAGGGCATTAGAGGTTACTGCAAAATCAGAACCTATGCAGAAAAGAAACAGAGCCAGGAGAGAGTTAAAAGATTTGGAAAAAGACGAAATGCAACCAATACAAATAATCCAGGCGCCACAACAGGAAACACAAGAAAATCCAATGCAAAAGAAAGTTAGCTGAAAAACACCCAGTCTAGAACTGTACAAAAGTATACACTTGTGACACCCCGAAAGTGAAGTTACCTTTCCACCTGTGGTCCTTGCATTAAGGACAGGTTGTGCCTGTAGAGGAATTAAATACTCAATGAGTGAACCTGTAATACAATTCGGAGTGAGAATAGATTGTAGAACTACGATCGGGAGCACAGGAAATTTAGTTTGGGTTACCAGTGATGGACAATGGACGACTCACCTCCCCTTGGATGGGTTGGTGACTGAAATAACTTTAGGGTTACCAACTCTCTGCCCAATTTGGAAGAAAGCGCCATTTAAGGGTAGATTAGAAAATTTATGGATAATGAAGAGAGAAATAAAGGATGATGATGATTGGCAAGAACCATCATCCGGTGTGAAGTTAGGTTGGGCTTTAGAATCATTGTTTGCTCCAATTAGTACTTATCGGAATAGAGAAATGTTGTACCGGTTGTTAGGACAAACGGAAAGGCTAGCAAGAGTGACTAAAGAAGGATTTAAGGAAATAAACTTACAATTACAGGCAACCACAAAAATGACCCTGCAAAATAGAATGGCATTAGATATGCTGTTGCTAAAAGAACATGGAGTATGTGGTTATTTACGAGATAAGATTGATCATTGTTGTGTACATATTCCGAATGTTACAGCCGCGGTAGAACGTGATTTGTCTCAGCTAACGCAAATTGAACATGCAACTGAGGAAGAAAGAGAAGAAAGTGCCCATAATTGGGTTGCTGCTTTAGCAAAGTCATTTGGATTGAACATCTCTGGTTGGGTAGCATCTTTAATTCAATGGTGTATAATAATTATAATTATTATGTTAGCTATTATGGGAGTGTTGCGTTTGATTCAAAATATTGTTAATAAGGAACGGCAACACTTGGGGAAAATTTTAAAAGCTCTTACCAGGAAGAATCATGAACTTCCCCCGAGATATGAAGACATTGGAAATAATTCATTGCAGCTACAATCACCAGTTTGAGACGGTCCAAAGAATATGGAAATCTGCGGAACTGATGATGAAAATCCTTGCAGTCTGGAAGACTTGAAGTATTTTCAAAGGGGGGAATTGTTACATTATATTGATTAGAATAGGTTATACTTGGTAGACAAGATGAAGGTATAATTGCAGGTGTTGGGTACAGTACAATCTGATGAACTGGGTACAGTACAATCTGATGAACTAGGTAAATGATAAGCAAATCTTGGCAACAGTAACTGAAGAAACTATAAATGGGAAACAATCATGTAGCTTAGCAATTCTGTTGATTATGTTACGTAACCGAACACTATAAATATTAACCAAGTTAAACGGGGATTTGGGATTCTCAGCTTTGGACATGAGTCCCTGAGACCCCGGGCCCCGAATAAAGCACCGCATATAACTGCTTTCGTAGTTATGTGTTTCTTTACGGGCAACAGTTTTCTGGCGACCCAGATGGGACTTCGGGAGTAGTGTTGACGGTTCGCTTTCCGATTTTGCTCCGTGCCGGCACCGAGGAATTCTCGGGGAGCCATCGGCTGCGCCCGCTCTGCGCTGCTCCTGACGTCCCAAAGTGGTAAGCCCGAAGGTGCTTTATTGTAATATTTGGTCGGGTGCCTGCCTAATAAGACGTGACGGCGATTCACGCAAGGTTGGGCTAACGAGCTCGAGGTCTGGTCTGTGGAAGCCTAGGCGCTGGCCGTCAGACGGAGCGAAAGCCCCGCAGGTCCAGCACTCACGGACATACGTGGCTGTCTCGTGAGTTTGGTTTGGTCTTTTGTTTCCCATCAGAGGCTATCTTTCCGTTTTCTACCCCGTAGATTTAGTGTGTGTGTGTGTGTGGAGTGAGTGTGTAAGACCATGGTAATACCGGATAATTCTCCGTTAGGATGTTTATTAAAGCATTGGAAAAGTGCGGGATATTTTCAGAGTATGAGTAAAAGTCGATTTATAGGTTATTGTACGAATTGGTGGCCACAATATGAGTATGATGGACCCCGGTGGCCTGAACACGGAAGTTTAGATCCGGGTGTTATAGGTCCATTAATGAGATATTGTTAAGAACTTGAAAAATGGGATGAAGTACCATATGTTGATCTATTTTATGATATACGTAATCATCCAGATATGCAGAGAGAATGTGGAATGTTGTTGGTACATCCCGAAAAAAAGATAAAACAAAATGTGAAGGATGTGTAGGTAATAAGAAGCGTATGACTTGTTTGGCAATACAAAATTCAATAAGAGAGCCAGAGGAGGTATCACTTTTAGCATCACCGACGGCCCCTGTGATGTCCGATATAGATGCAGGGGACGATAGTGATACTGATAGTATTAAGGCGGTAAAACCGTCAGAATCAATTAATACTGGAGCGATCCAGATTAAGTTAACACCGAAGGGTTCGCCAGGGCATTCATCATGCCCAAGACAAGCGCAACGAACCCCAATTGCACAGAGAACAAGACAAGGGAGGAAGGAACAAGAGCAAAGCAGTAAAGTATTATTAGCCCCTTTACGAGAGGCAATTTCGGGGACTGATAAAGTATATGGGAAAGTTCCTTTTTCCCCAGGAGATTTAGTAATTTGGAAGCAATCAGCTGGAAAGTGTACAATAATAGGGAAAAAAAAAAAAAAAACAACAAACCACAAAGAGAAATCAGGCAGGATTATTAGCAATGTTACAACGAGTAAATCAAGGAATAAGAGGCAGAAGTAGAGGACGAGGTCGAGGAGGATACAGGGTAGGAGGCATGCGGGGAATACCTCAAAATCAGCTAGGGATAAATCAGTGTGCGTTTTGCAGACAACAGGGACATTGGAAAAATGAGTGCCCAGTGAAAATGAATTTGGCCCAGCAGACTTCAGTAGGAGGAACACCAATGGCAGAAACAATGATGTTAGGACATTTGGGGCAACATAGTAGCTGACTAAGTGATGGATTAAAAGTGACAACAGAAATTGATGGGGAAGAGAAACAATTATTGGTAGATACTGGGGCAACTTATTCTGTTTTAAATACTTGTTTAGGAAAGATAGGAGATACGATGATAACTGTGGTAGGAGCTACAGGAAAAACAGAGCAACGGCCCTTTCTGCGGCCATTGCATCTAAATTTTAGGGGTAAAGAATTAGATCATGAATTTCTCTATGTACCGGATTGTCCTACATCTTTGTTAGGACGAGATTTATTGTCAAGATTTAATGCTAAAATAATATTTGAAAATGGAAAAGCTAAGTTGCAGATACCTGAGGAAGAAATAGCTAGAACATTTATAGTAAAAGAAATAGCTAATACAACAATACCAATAGAGGTAGAAAACGCTGTAGTACCATGGGTATGGGAGACACAAGTACCGGGATTAGCGAAAGCAGCAAAACCTGTCATAGTAGAATTGAAAGAAGGTGTCCAACCGGTAAGAGTTAGACAATATCCTATACAGTTAGAAGCTAGGAAAGGGGTAGCACCATTAATTGCAAAATTTTTGATGCACAATGTGTTAGAAGAATGTGAATCTGAATATAATACACCAATATTTCCTATAAGAAAACCTAACGGAGATTATAGGTTAGTTCAAGATTTAAGAGCTGTAAACGAAATAGTTAAAGATATACATCCAGTAGTAGCAAATCCTTATACATTGTTAACATCTGTGGCAGAACAATTTAGATACTTTTCTGTAATTGATTTAAAAGATGCTTTCTTCTGCATCCCATTGGCATTACAAAGTAGGAAATTATTTGCGTTTGAATGGGAAAATCCGGATACAGGACGAAAACGACAGCTGACCTGGACCAGGTTACCACAAGGCTTCAAAAACAGTCCTACAATATTTGGGAATCAGCTGGCACGAGAACTGGAGGATTGGAAGGAGCAAGGATATTTTCAATTACCATCAAAAGCATACTTATTGTTGCAATATGTGGATGACATTTTCGTGGCGACAGAAAGGTATGAAAACTGCATTACTGTTACAGTTGCGTGATTAAATTTACTGGGACAGAGCGGTTATCGAGTTTCTAAGGAAAAAGCCCAAATTGCCCGGGAAAAAGTGATATATCTGGGATGTGAAATTTCCCAAGGACAAAGACGGTTGGGGGTGAATAGAATACAAGCGATTTGTGCCATCCCTGAACCTAGAAATTTGCACGAGTTACGAACTTTTCTAGGAATGACAGGGTGGTGCAGACTCTGGATTTTGAATTATGGACTGTTAGCCAAACCACTGTATGCAGCTTTAAAAGAGCCACAATTAGTTTGGAGTTTAGAGTGTAAAAGGGCTTTTCAAGACTTAAAACAGGCTCTGCAAGAAGCCCCAGCATTAGGATTGCCTGATTTGACAAAAACATTTCAACTCTTTGTACATGAGCGGCAACGACTAGCGCTTGGAGTTTTAACTCAACGAATTGGATCATGGAAGAGACCGGTGGGCTATTTTTCCAAGCAGTTGGATATGGTAAGTGCCGGATGGCCTTCTTGCCTCCGAGCAGTGGCTGCTACTGTAACGTTAGTCCAAGAAGCTAGAAAATTGACATTGGGAACAAAAATGGAAGTATTTGTGCCCCACATGGTGATTGCAGTTTTGGAACAAAAGGGGGGTCATTGGTTGTCATCCAGTAGAATGTTGAAATATCAAGCAATATTGAGAGAACAGGATGATATATTTTTAAAGATAACAACATGTTTGAATCCCGCTGAATTTTTAGGTAGCAAAATAGAGGAAGGCGAGCTGGAACATGATTGTATTGAGGTGATCGAACAAACTTACGCCAGTAGGGTAGATCTGAAAGATATTCCCCTTGTAAATCCTGACTGGACATTATTTACAGACGGTAGCAGCTTTGTTGAGAATGGAACGCGATATTCTGGATATGCTGTGGTTACTAAGCTTGAAGTAATTGAAGCAAAGGCATTAATGCCAGGAACGTCAGCGCAAAAGGCAGAACTGGTCGCTCTAATTCGGGCTTTAATACCGAGTACGGATAAGAGAGTGAATATTTGGACAGATTCTAAATACGCTTTTGGAATAATACATATACATGGAGCTTTATGGAAGGAAAGAGGATTGTTGACGGCTCAAGGTAGTAGTATTAAATATCGAACCGAGATCTTACAGTTATTAGAGGCTGTGGTACTACCTCAGCAAGTGGCTGTAATGCATTGTCGAGGACATCAGAGGGATGACAGCGATGTGGCACAAGGAAACATGAAGGCAGACCAGGCAGCCAAAATTGCTGCACGGCAAGTATGGACTGAATTAGCTCTAATACCTACTAAGGTAAGCCCGATTACTGCTCATCTCTCTGTAAATCCCTTTTATACCCGAGAAGATGAAAAATTAGCCGATTTGGTAAAGGCACAGAAGAATTCACATGGATGGTATGTAACAGGTAATGGACAAGTAGTAGTGCCTGCTACAATTATGAAACGAATAATACAAACTGAACATAATAAATGCCATTGGGGAGCAGAAGCATTGGTGCAGTTTTTAAAGCGGAGCATTATATCTGCACAAATGTTAACAATAGCAAAAGGGGTGAATGCGAAGTGTCCAGTATGTTTAAAGAATAATCCGGTAATACGAAAACAAATTCCAATGGGAACTTTGAAAGTGGGAATAGAACCAGGTGACTATTGGCAAGTGGATTTTGCAGAATTACCTAAATCAAAAGGGTTTAAGTATTTATTGGTATACGTATGTACCTTTTCAGGGTGGCTAGAAGCATTTCCCTGTAGAACGAATCAAGCTAGAGAAGTAGTAAAAACTTTGTTAAAAGAGATCATACCTAGATTTGGGGTACCTTTAGGAATTTCTTCAGATCGAGGCCCACACTTTATAGCTAAAATAGTACAGGAAATTAGTGAAATGCTTGGAATTAGCTGGGATTTACATACACCGTGGAGGCCACAATCTAGTGGAAAGGTAGAAAGGATGAATCAAACATTAAAAGGACAAATTAAAAAGATATGCCAGGAAGCTCAAATCCAATGGCCACAGGCATTGCCCCTTGCTTTATTGAGAATTCGTATAAAACCTAGAGAAGGGTTGTCTGTAAGTCCCTATGAAATTCTGTACGGTAAGCCATATACTGCACCAACGAAGGGAATGGGAAGTGCAGATTTACACCTCCAAGGAGATCAAGATGTTTATAGTTATATAATTTCTTTAAGCAGATTACTCACAGCCTTACGTGCCGCGATCATCTGGAATCGCCCTTTGCCGTTGGAGAATCAACCAGGAGACCAAGCGTATGTTCGAAATTGGCAAATGGAGCCTTTAAAGGAACAGTGGCATGGACTTTATTTGGTGCTATTGATAACATTTACCGCTGTGAAAGTAGCAGGAATTGATAATTGGATTCATTATACCAGAGTGAAGAAGGTACCATCACAATGGGGGGTAAAAATGATCACTCCTACAAAACTGAGATTTACATCTTGGTAATACTATGCTGGGTAGGATTAAGTAATGGTTTCGCTCAAATAATACATACATATGCTACTGTACATATAGAAGAACGAATGGATGTAAATTTGACTTGTGATTTTGTTGGAGATATGAGAAGTTCAATCCAAGACATTAGTTGCTATTGGCAGAAGAATGAGTCCAAATTGTCAACTGGGTTTACAATCCGATGGGATAGTGATACACGAAGGGGTACTATGATTTTATCATTGCGAAATGTAAGTAAGACAGATGTAGGAAACTACACCTGTATTGTTTGGATTAAAGAGAGTTTTGATTATGGAAAAAGGGCATTAGAGGTTACTGCAAAATCAGAACCTATGCAGAAAAGAAACAGAGCCAGGAGAGAGTTAAAAGATTTGGAAAAAGACGAAATGCAACCAATACAAATAATCCAGGCGCCACAACAGGAAACACAAGAAAATCCAATGCAAAAGAAAGTTAGCTGAAAAACACCCAGTCTAGAACTGTACAAAAGTATACACTTGTGACACCCCGAAAGTGAAGTTACCTTTCCACCTGTGGTCCTTGCATTAAGGACAGGTTGTGCCTGTAGAGGAATTAAATACTCAATGAGTGAACCTGTAATACAATTCGGAGTGGGAATAGATTGTAGAACTACGATCAGGAGCACAGGAAATTTAGTTTGGGTTACAAGTGATGGACAATGGACGACTCACCTCCCCTTGGATGGGTTGGTGACTGAAATAACTTTAGGGTTACCAACTCTCTGCCCAATTTGGAAGAAAGCGCCATTTAAGGGTAGATTAGAAAATTTATGGATAATGAAGAGAGAAATAAAGGATGATGATGATTGGCAAGAACCATCATCCGGTGTGAAGTTAGGTTGGGCTTTAGAATCATTGTTTGCTCCAATTAGTACTTATCGGAATAGAGAAATGTTGTACCGGTTGTTAGGACAAACGGAAAGGCTAGCAAGAGTGACTAAAGAAGGATTTAAGGAAATAAACTTACAATTACAGGCAACCACAAAAATGACCCTGCAAAATAGAATGGCATTAGATATGCTGTTGCTAAAAGAACATGGAGTATGTGGTTATTTACGAGATAAGATTGATCATTGTTGTGTACATATTCCGAATGTTACAGCCGCGGTAGAACGTGATTTGTCTCAGCTAACGCAAATTGAACATGCAGCTGAGGAAGAAAGAGAAGAAAGTGCCCATAATTGGGTTGCTGCTTTAGCAAAGTCATTTGGATTGAACATCTCTGGTTGGGTAGCATCTTTAATTCAATGGTGTATAATAATTATAATTATTATGTTAGCTATTATGGGAGTGTTGCGTTTGATTCAAAATATTGTTAATAAGGAACGGCAACACTTGGGGAAAATTTTAAAAGCTGTTACCAGGAAGAATCATGAACTTCCCCCGAGATATGAAGACATTGGAAATAATTCATTGCAGCTACAATCACCAGTTTGAGACGGTCCAAAGAATATGGAAATCTGCGGAACTGATGATGAAAATCCTTGCAGTCTGGAAGACTTGAAGTATTTTCAAAGGGGGGAATTGTTACATTATATTGATTAGAATAGGTTATACTTGGTAGACAAGATGAAGGTATAATTGCAGGTGTTGGGTACAGTACAATCTGATGAAGTGGGTACAGTACAATCTGATGAACTGGGTACAGCACAATCTGATGAACTAGGTAAATGATAAGCAAATCTTGGCAACAGTAACTGAAGAAACTATAAATGGGAAACAATCATGTAGCTTAGCAATTCTGTTGATTATGTTACGTAACCGAACACTATAAATATTAACCAAGTTAAACGGGGATTTGGGATTCTCAGCTTTGGACATGAGTCCCTGAGACCCCGGGCCCCGAATAAAGCACCGCATATAACTGCTTTCGTAGTTATGTGTTTCTTTACGGGCAACAGTTTTCTGGCGACCCAGATGGGACTTCGGGAGTAGTGTTGACGGTTCGCTTTCCGATTTTGCTCCGTGCCGGCACCGAGGAATTCTCGGGGAGCCATCGGCTGCGCCCGCTCTGCGCTGCTCCTGACGTCCCAAAGTGGTAAGCCCGAAGGTGCTTTATTGTAATATTTGGTCGGGTGCCTGCCTAATAAGACGTGACGGCGATTCACGCAAGGTTGGGCTAACGAGCTCGAGGTCTGGTCTGTGGAAGCCTAGGCGCTGGCCGTCAGACGGAGCGAAAGCCCCGCAGGTCCAGCACTCACGGACATACGTGGCTGTCTCGTGAGTTTGGTTTGGTCTTTTGTTTCCCATCAGAGGCTATCTTTCCGTTTTCTACCCCGTAGATTTAGTGTGTGTGTGTGTGGAGTGAGTGTGTAAGACCATGGTAATACCGGATAATTCTCCGTTAGGATGTTTATTAAAGCATTGGAAAAGTGCGGGATATTTTCAGAGTATGAGTAAAAGTCGATTTATAGGTTATTGTACGAATTGGTGGCCACAATATGAGTATGATGGACCCCGGTGGCCTGAACACGGAAGTTTAGATCCGGGTGTTATAGGTCCATTAATGAGATATTGTTAAGAACTTGAAAAATGGGATGAAGTACCATATGTTGATCTATTTTATGATATACGTAATCATCCAGATATGCAGAGAGAATGTGGAATGTTGTTGGTACATCCCGAAAAAAAGATAAAACAAAATGTGAAGGATGTGTAGGTAATAAGAAGTGTATGACTTGTTTGGCAATACAAAATTCAATAAGAGAGCCAGAGGAGGTATCACTTTTAGCATCACCGACGGCCCCTGTGATGTCCGATATAGATGCAGGGGACGATAGTGATACTGATAGTATTAAGGCGGTAAAACCGTCAGAATCAATTAATACTGGAGCGATCCAGATTAAGTTAACACCGAAGGGTTCGCCAGGGCATTCATCATGCCCAAGACAAGGGCAACGAACCCCAATTGCACAGAGAACAAGACAAGGGAGGAAGGAACAAGAGCAAAGCAGTAAAGTATTATTAGCCCCTTTACGAGAGGCAATTTCGGGGACTGATAAAGTATATGGGAAAGTTCCTTTTTCCCCAGGAGATTTAGTAATTTGGAAGCAATCAGCTGGAAAGTGTACAATAATAGGGAAAAAAAAAAAAAAACAACAAACCACAAAGAGAAATCAGGCAGGATTATTAGCAATGTTACAACGAGTAAATCAAGGAATAAGAGGCAGAAGTAGAGGACGAGGTCGAGGAGGATACAGGGTAGGAGGCATGCGGGGAATACCTCAAAATCAGCTAGGGATAAATCAGTGTGCGTTTTGCAGACAACAGGGACATTGGAAAAATGAGTGCCCAGTGAAAATGAATTTGGCCCAGCAGACTTCAGTAGGAGGAACACCAATGGCAGAAACAATGATGTTAGGACATTTGGGGCAACATAGTAGCTGACTAAGTGATGGATTAAAAGTGACAACAGAAATTGATGGGGAAGAGAAACAATTATTGGTAGATACTGGGGCAACTTATTCTGTTTTAAATACTTGTTTAGGAAAGATAGGAGATACGATGATAACTGTGGTAGGAGCTACAGGAAAAACAGAGCAACGGCCCTTTCTGCGGCCATTGCATCTAAATTTTAGGGGTAAAGAATTAGATCATGAATTTCTCTATGTACCGGATTGTCCTACATCTTTGTTAGGACGAGATTTATTGTCAAGATTTAATGCTAAAATAATATTTGAAAATGGAAAAGCTAAGTTGCAGATACCTGAGGAAGAAATAGCTAGAATATTTATAGTAAAAGAAATAGCTAATACAACAATACCAATAGAGGTAGAAAACGCTGTAGTACCATGGGTATGGGAGACACAAGTACCGGGATTAGCGAAAGCAGCAAAACCTGTCATAGTAGAATTGAAAGAAGGTGTCCAACCGGTAAGAGTTAGACAATATCCTATACAGTTAGAAGCTAGGAAAGGGGTAGCACCATTAATTGCAAAATTTTTGATGCACAATGTGTTAGAAGAATGTGAATCTGAATATAATACACCAATATTTCCTATAAGAAAACCTAACGGAGATTATAGGTTAGTTCAAGATTTAAGAGCTGTAAACGAAATAGTTAAAGATATACATCCAGTAGTAGCAAATCCTTATACATTGTTAACATCTGTGGCAGAACAATTTAGATACTTTTCTGTAATTGATTTAAAAGATGCTTTCTTCTGCATCCCATTGGCATTACAAAGTAGGAAATTATTTGCGTTTGAATGGGAAAATCCGGATACAGGACGAAAACGACAGCTGACCTGGACCAGGTTACCACAAGGCTTCAAAAACAGTCCTACAATATTTGGGAATCAGCTGGCACGAGAACTGGAGGATTGGAAGGAGCAAGGATATTTTCAATTACCATCAAAAGCATACTTATTGTTGCAATATGTGGATGACATTTTCGTGGCGACAGAAAGGTATGAAAACTGCATTACTGTTACAGTTGCGTTATTAAATTTACTGGGACAGAGCGGTTATCGAGTTTCTAAGGAAAAAGCCCAAATTGCCCGGGAAAAAGTGATATATCTGGGATGTGAAATTTCCCAAGGACAAAGACGGTTGGGGGTGAATAGAATACAAGCGATTTGTGCCATCCCTGAACCTAGAAATTTGCACGAGTTACGAACTTTTCTAGGAATGACAGGGTGGTGCAGACTCTGGATTTTGAATTACGGACTGTTAGCCAAACCACTGTATGCAGCTTTAAAAGAGCCACAATTAGTTTGGAGTTTAGAGTGTAAAAGGGCTTTTCAAGACTTAAAACAGGCTCTGCAAGAAGCCCCAGCATTAGGATTGCCTGATTTGACAAAAACATTTCAACTCTTTGTACATGAGCGGCAACGACTAGCGCTTGGAGTTTTAACTCAACGAATTGGATCATGGAAGAGACCGGTGGGCTATTTTTCCAAGCAGTTGGATATGGTAAGTGCCGGATGGCCTTCTTGCCTCCGAGCAGTGGCTGCTACTGTAATGTTAGTCCAAGAAGCTAGAAAATTGACATTGGGAACAAAAATGGAAGTATTTGTGCCCCACATGGTGATTGCAGTTTTGGAACAAAAGGGGGGTCATTGGTTGTCATCCAGTAGAATGTTGAAATATCAAGCAATATTGAGAGAACAGGATGATATATTTTTAAAGATAACAACATGTTTGAATCCCGCTGAATTTTTAGGTAGCAAAATAGAGGAAGGCGAGCTGGAACATGATTGTATTGAGGTGATCGAACAAACTTACGCCAGTAGGGTAGATCTGAAAGATATTCCCCTTGTAAATCCTGACTGGACATTATTTACAGACGGTAGCAGCTTTGTTGAGAATGGAACGCGATATTCTGGATATGCTGTGGTTACTAAGCTTGAAGTAATTGAAGCAAAGGCATTAATGCCAGGAACGTCAGCGCAAAAGGCAGAACTGGTCGCTCTAATTCGGGCTTTAATACCGAGTACGGATAAGAGAGTGAATATTTGGACAGATTCTAAATACGCTTTTGGAATAATACATATACATGGAGCTTTATGGAAGGAAAGAGGATTGTTGACGGCTCAAGGTAGTAGTATTAAATATCGAACCGAGATCTTACAGTTATTAGAGGCTGTGGTACTACCTCAGCAAGTGGCTGTAATGCATTGTCGAGGACATCAGAGGGATGACAGCGATGTGGCACAAGGAAACATGAAGGCAGACCAGGCAGCCAAAATTGCTGCACGGCAAGTATGGACTGAATTAGCTCTAATACCTACTAAGGTAAGCCCGATTACTGCTCATCTCTCTGTAAATCCCTTTTATACCCGAGAAGATGAAAAATTAGCCGATTTGTTAAAGGCACAGAAGAATTCACATGGATGGTATGTAACAGGTAATGGACAAGTAGTAGTGCCTGCTACAATTATGAAACGAATAATACAAACTGAACATAATAAATGCCATTGGGGAGCAGAAGCATTGGTGCAGTTTTTAAAGCGGAGCATTATATCTGCACAAATGTTAACAATAGCAAAAGGGGTGAATGCGAAGTGTCCAGTATGTTTAAAGAATAATCCGGTAATACGAAAACAAATTCCAATGGGAACTTTGAAAGTGGGAATAGAACCAGGTGACTATTGGCAAGTGGATTTTGCAGAATTACCTAAATCAAAAGGGTTTAAGTATTTATTGGTATACGTATGTACCTTTTCAGGGTGGCTAGAAGCATTTCCCTGTAGAACGAATCAAGCTAGAGAAGTAGTAAAAACTTTGTTAAAAGAGATCATACCTAGATTTGGGGTACCTTTAGGAATTTCTTCAGATCGAGGCCCACACTTTATAGCTAAAATAGTACAGGAAATTAGTGAAATGCTTGGAATTAGCTGGGATTTACATACACCGTGGAGGCCACAATCTAGTGGAAAGGTAGAAAGGATGAATCAAACATTAAAAGGACAAATTAAAAAGATATGCCAGGAAGCTCAAATCCAATGGCCACAGGCATTGCCCCTTGCTTTATTGAGAATTCGTATAAAACCTAGAGAAGGGTTGTCTGTAAGTCCCTATGAAATTCTGTACGGTAAGCCATATACTGCACCAACGAAGGGAATGGGAAGTGCAGATTTACACCTCCAAGGAGATCAAGATGTTTATAGTTATATAATTTCTTTAAGCAGATTACTCACAGCCTTACGTGCCGCGATCATCTGGAATCGCCCTTTGCCGTTGGAGAATCAACCAGGAGACCAAGCGTATGTTCGAAATTGGCAAACGGAGCCTTTAAAGGAACAGTGGCATGGACTTTATTTGGTGCTATTGATAACATTTACCGCTGTGAAAGTAGCAGGAATTGATAATTGGATTCATTATACCAGAGTGAAGAAGGTACCATCACAATGGGGGGTAAAAATGATCACTCCTACAAAACTGAGATTTACATCTTGGTAATACTATGCTGGGTAGGATTAAGTAATGGTTTCGCTCAAATAATACATACATATGCTACTGTACATATAGAAGAACGAATGGATGTAAATTTGACTTGTGATTTTGTTGGAGATATGAGAAGTTCAATCCAAGACATTAGTTGCTATTGGCAGAAGAATGAGTCCAAATTGTCAACTGGGTTTACAATCCGATGGGATAGTGATACACGAAGGGGTACTATGATTTTATCATTGCGAAATGTAAGTAAGACAGATGTAGGAAACTACACCTGTATTGTTTGGATTAAAGAGAGTTTTGATTATGGAAAAAGGGCATTAGAGGTTACTGCAAAATCAGAACCTATGCAGAAAAGAAACAGAGCCAGGAGAGAGTTAAAAGATTTGGAAAAAGACGAAATGCAACCAATACAAATAATCCAGGCGCCACAACAGGAAACACAAGAAAATCTAATGCAAAAGAAAGTTAGCTGAAAAACACCCAGTCTAGAACTGTACAAAAGTATACACTTGTGACACCCCGAAAGTGAAGTTACCTTTCCACCTGTGGTCCTTGCATTAAGGACAGGTTGTGCCTGTAGAGGAATTAAATACTCCATGAGTGAACCTGTAATACAATTCGGAGTGGGAATAGATTGTAGAACTACGATCAGGAGCACAGGAAATTTAGTTTGGGTTACAAGTGATGGACAATGGACGACTCACCTCCCCTTGGATGGGTTGGTGACTGAAATAACTTTAGGGTTACCAACTCTCTGCCCAATTTGGAAGAAAGCGCCATTTAAGGGTAGATTAGAAAATTTATGGATAATGAAGAGAGAAATAAAGGATGATGATGATTGGCAAGAACCATCATCCGGTGTGAAGTTAGGTTGGGCTTTAGAATCATTGTTTGCTCCAATTAGTGCTTATCGGAATAGAGAAATGTTGTACCGGTTGTTAGGACAAACGGAAAGGCTAGCAAGAGTGACTAAAGAAGGATTTAAGGAAATAAACTTACAATTACAGGCAACCACAAAAATGACCCTGCAAAATAGAATGGCATTAGATATGCTGTTGCTAAAAGAACATGGAGTATGTGGTTATTTACGAGATAAGATTGATCATTGTTGTGTACATATTCCGAATGTTACAGCCGCGGTAGAACGTGATTTGTCTCAGCTAACGCAAATTGAACATGCAACTGAGGAAGAAAGAGAAGAAAGTACCCATAATTGGGTTGCTGCTTTAGCAAAGTCATTTGGATTGAACATCTCTGGTTGGGTAGCATCTTTAATTCAATGGTGTATAATAATTATAATTATTATGTTAGCTATTATGGGAGTGTTGCGTTTGATTCAAAATATTGTTAATAAGGAACGGCAACACTTGGGGAAAATTTTAAAAGCTGTTACCAGGAAGAATCATGAACTTCCCCCGAGATATGAAGACATTGGAAATAATTCATTGCAGCTACAATCACCAGTTTGAGACGGTCCAAAGAATATGGAAATCTGCGGAACTGATGATGAAAATCCTTGCAGTCTGGAAGACTTGAAGTATTTCCAAAGGGGGGAATTGTTACATTATATTGATTAGAATAGGTTATACTTGGTAGACAAGATGAAGGTATAATTGCAGGTGTTGGGTACAGTACAATCTGATGAAGTGGGTACAGTACAATCTGATGAACTGGGTACAGCACAATCTGATGAACTAGGTAAATGATAAGCAAATCTTGGCAACAGTAACTGAAGAAACTATAAATGGGAAACAATCATGTAGCTTAGCAATTCTGTTGATTATGTTACGTAACCGAACACTATAAATATTAACCAAGTTAAACGGGGATTTGGGATTCTCAGCTTTGGACATGAGTCCCTGAGACCCCGGGCCCCGAATAAAGCACCGCATATAACTGCTTTCGTAGTTATGTGTTTCTTTACGGGCAACAGTTTTCTGGCGACCCAGATGGGACTTCGGGAGTAGTGTTGACGGTTCGCTTTCCGATTTTGCTCCGTGCCGGCACCGAGGAATTCTCGGGGAGCCATCGGCTGCGCCCGCTCTGCGCTGCTGCTGACGTCCCAAAGTGGTAAGCCCGAAGGTGCTTTATTGTAATATTTGGTCGGGTGCCTGCCTAATAAGACGTGACGGCGATTCACGCAAGGTTGGGCTAACGAGCTCGAGGTCTGGTCTGTGGAAGCCTAGGCGCTGGCCGTCAGACGGAGCGAAAGCCCCGCAGGTCCAGCACTCACGGACATACGTGGCTGTCTCGTGAGTTTGGTTTGGTCTTTTGTTTCCCATCAGAGGCTATCTTTCCGTTTTCTACCCCGTAGATTTAGTGTGTGTGTGTGTGTGGAGTGAGTGTGTAAGACCATGGTAATACCGGATAATTCTCCGTTAGGATGTTTATTAAAGCATTGGAAAAGTGCGGGATATTTTCAGAGTATGAGTAAAAGTCGATTTATAGATTATTGTACGAATTGGTGGCCACAATATGAGTATGATGGACCCCGGTGGCCTGAACACGGAAGTTTAGATCCGGGTGTTATAGGTCCATTAATGAGATATTGTTAAGAACTTGAAAAATGGGATGAAGTACCATATGTTGATCTATTTTATGATATACGTAATCATCCAGATATGCAGAGAGAATGTGGAATGTTGTTGGTACATCCCGAAAAAAAGATAAAACAAAATGTGAAGGATGTGTAGGTAATAAGAAGCGTATGACTTGTTTGGCAATACAAAATTCAATAAGAGAGCCAGAGGAGGTATCACTTTTAGCATCACCGACGGCCCCTGTGATGTCCGATATAGATGCAGGGGACGATAGTGATACTGATAGTATTAAGGCGGTAAAACCGTCAGAATCAATTAATACTGGAGCGATCCAGATTAAGTTAACACCGAAGGGTTCGCCAGGGCATTCATCATGCCCAAGACAAGCGCAACGAACCCCAATTGCACAGAGAACAAGACAAGGGAGGAAGGAACAAGAGCAAAACAGTAAAGTATTATTAGCCCCTTTACGAGAGGCAATTTCGGGGACTGATAAAGTATATGGGAAAGTTCCTTTTTCCCCAGGAGATTTAGTAATTTGGAAGCAATCAGCTGGAAAGTGTACAATAATAGGGAGAAAAAAAAAAAAAAAAACCACAAAGAGAAATCAGGCAGGATTATTAGCAATGTTACAACGAGTAAATCAAGGAATAAGAGGCAGAAGTAGAGGACGAGGTCGAGGAGGATACAGGGTAGGAGGCATGCGGGGAATACCTCAAAATCAGCTAGGGATAAATCAGTGTGCGTTTTGCAGACAACAGGGACATTGGAAAAATGAGTGCCCAGTGAAAATGAATTTGGCCCAGCAGACTTCAGTAGGAGGAACAGCAATGGCAGAAACAATGATGTTAGGACATTTGGGGCAACATAGTAGCTGACTAAGTGATGGATTAAAAGTGACAACAGAAATTGATGGGGAAGAGAAACAATTATTGGTAGATACTGGGGCAACTTATTCTGTTTTAAATACTTGTTTAGGAAAGATAGGAGATACGATGATAACTGTGGTAGGAGCTACAGGAAAAACAGAGCAACGGCCCTTTCTGCGGCCATTGCATCTAAATTTTAGGGGTAAAGAATTAGATCATGAATTTCTCTATGTACCGGATTGTCCTACATCTTTGTTAGGACGAGATTTATTGTCAAGATTTAATGCTAAAATAATATTTGAAAATGGAAAAGCTAAGTTGCAGATACCTGAGGAAGAAATAGCTAGAATATTTATAGTAAAAGAAATAGCTAATACAACAATACCAATAGAGGTAGAAAACGCTGTAGTACCATGGGTATGGGAGACACAAGTACCGGGATTAGCGAAAGCAGCAAAACCTGTCATAGTAGAATTGAAAGAAGGTGTCCAACCGGTAAGAGTTAGACAATATCCTATACAGTTAGAAGCTAGGAAAGGGGTAGCACCATTAATTGCAAAATTTTTGATGCACAATGTGTTAGAAGAATGTGAATCTGAATATAATACACCAATATTTCCTATAAGAAAACCTAACGGAGATTATAGGTTAGTTCAAGATTTAAGAGCTGTAAACGAAATAGTTAAAGATATACATCCAGTAGTAGCAAATCCTTATACGTTGTTAACATCTGTGGCAGAACAATTTAGATACTTTTCTGTAATTGATTTAAAAGATGCTTTCTTCTGCATCCCATTGGCATTACAAAGTAGGAAATTATTTGCGTTTGAATGGGAAAATCCGGATACAGGACGAAAACGACAGCTGACCTGGACCAGGTTACCACAAGGCTTCAAAAACAGTCCTACAATATTTGGGAATCAGCTGGCACGAGAACTGGAGGATTGGAAGGAGCAAGGATATTTTCAATTACCATCAAAAGCATACTTATTGTTGCAATATGTGGATGACATTTTCGTGGCGACAGAAGGGTATGAAAACTGCATTACTGTTACAGTTGCGTTATTAAATTTACTGGGACAGAGCGGTTATCGAGTTTCTAAGGAAAAAGCCCAAATTGCCCGGGAAAAAGTGATATATCTGGGATGTGAAATTTCCCAAGGACAAAGACGGTTGGGGGTGAATAGAATACAAGCGATTTGTGCCATCCCTGAACCTAGAAATTTGCACGAGTTACGAACTTTTCTAGGAATGACAGGGTGGTGCAGACTCTGGATTTTGAATTACGGACTGTTAGCCAAACCACTGTATGCAGCTTTAAAAGAGCCACAATTAGTTTGGAGTTTAGAGTGTAAAAGGGCTTTTCAAGACTTAAAACAGGCTCTGCAAGAAGCCCCAGCATTAGGATTGCCTGATTTGACAAAAACATTTCAACTCTTTGTACATGAGCGGCAACGACTAGCGCTTGGAGTTTTAACTCAACGAATTGGATCATGGAAGAGACCGGTGGGCTATTTTTCCAAGCAGTTGGATATGGTAAGTGCCGGATGGCCTTCTTGCCTCCGAGCAGTGGCTGCTACTGTAACGTTAGTCCAAGAAGCTAGAAAATTGACATTGGGAACAAAAATGGAAGTATTTGTGCCCCACATGGTGATTGCAGTTTTGGAACAAAAGGGGGGTCATTGGTTGTCATCCAGTAGAATGTTGAAATATCAGGCAATATTGAGAGAACAGGATGATATATTTTTAAAGATAACAACATGTTTGAATCCCGCTGAATTTTTAGGTAGCAAAATAGAGGAAGGCGAGCTGGAACATGATTGTATTGAGGTGATCGAACAAACTTACGCCAGTAGGGTAGATCTGAAAGATATTCCCCTTGTAAATCCTGACTGGACATTATTTACAGACGGTAGCAGCTTTGTTGAGAATGGAACACGATATTCTGGATATGCTGTGGTTACTAAGCTTGAAGTAATTGAAGCAAAGGCATTAATGCCAGGAACGTCAGCGCAAAAGGCAGAACTGGTCGCTCTAATTCGGGCTTTAATACCGAGTACGGATAAGAGGGTGAATATTTGGGCAGATTCTAAATACGCTTTTGGAATAATACATATACATGGAGCTTTATGGAAGGAAAGAGGATTGTTGACGGCTCAAGGTAGTAGTATTAAATATCGAACCGAGATCTTACAGTTATTAGAGGCTGTGGTACTACCTCAGCAAGTGGCTGTAATGCATTGTCGAGGACATCAGAGGGATGGCAGCGATGTGGCACAAGGAAACATGAAGGCAGACCAGGCAGCCAAAATTGCTGCACGGCAAGTATGGACTGAATTAGCTCTAATACCTACTAAGGTAAGCCCGATTACTGCTCATCTCTCTGTAAATCCCTTTTATACCCAAGAAGATGAAAAATTAGCCGATTTGGTAAAGGCACAGAAGAATTCACATGGATGGTATGTAACAGGTAATGGACAAGTAGTAGTGCCTGCTACAATTATGAAACGAATAATACAAACTGAACATAATAAATGCCATTGGGGAGCAGAAGCATTGGTGCAGTTTTTAAAGCGGAGCATTATATCTGCACAAATGTTAACAATAGCAAAAGGGGTGAATGCGAAGTGTCCAGTATGTTTAAAGAATAATCCGGTAATACGAAAACAAATTCAAATGGGAACTTTGAAAGTGGGAATAGAACCAGGTGACTATTGGCAAGTGGATTTTGCAGAATTACCTAAATCAAAAGGGTTTCAGTATTTATTGGTATACGTATGTACCTTTTCAGGGTGGCTAGAAGCATTTCCCTGTAGAACGAATCAAGCTAGAGAAGTAGTAAAAACTTTGTTAAAAGAGATCATACCTAGATTTGGGGTACCTTTAGGAATTTCTTCAGATCGAGGCCCACACTTTATAGCTAAAATAGTACAGGAAATTAGTGAAATGCTTGGAATTAGCTGGGATTTACATACACCGTGGAGGCCACAATCTAGTGGAAAGGTAGAAAGGATGAATCAAACATTAAAAGGACAAATTAAAAAGATATGCCAGGAAGCTCAAATCCAATGGCCACAGGCATTGCCCCTTGCTTTATTGAGAATTCGTATAAAACCTAGAGAAGGGTTGTCTGTAAGTCCCTATGAAATTCTGTACGGTAAGCCATATACTGCACCAACGAAGGGAATGGGAAGTGCAGATTTACACCTCCAAGGAGATCAAGATGTTTATAGTTATATAATTTCTTTAAGCAGATTACTCACAGCCTTACGTGCCGCGATCATCTGGAATCGCCCTTTGCCGTTGGAGAATCAACCAGGAGACCAAGCGTATGTTCGAAATTGGCAAACGGAGCCTTTAAAGGAACAGTGGCATGGACTTTATTTGGTGCTATTGATAACATTTACCGCTGTGAAAGTAGCAGGAATTGATAATTGGATTCATTATACCAGAGTGAAGAAGGTACCATCACAATGGGGGGTAAAAATGATCACTCCTACAAAACTGAGATTTACATCTTGGTAATACTATGCTGGGTAGGATTAAGTAATGGTTTCGCTCAAATAATACATACATATGCTACTGTACATATAGAAGAACGAATGGATGTAAATTTGACTTGTGATTTTGTTGGAGATATGAGAAGTTCAATCCAAGACATTAGTTGCTATTGGCAGAAGAATGAGTCCAAATTGTCAACTGGGTTTACAATCCGATGGGATAGTGATACACGAAGGGGTACTATGATTTTATCATTGCGAAATGTAAGTAAGACAGATGTAGGAAACTACACCTGTATTGTTTGGATTAAAGAGAGTTTTGATTATGGAAAAAGGGCATTAGAGGTTACTGCAAAATCAGAACCTATGCAGAAAAGAAACAGAGCCAGGAGAGAGTTAAAAGATTTGGAAAAAGACGAAATGCAACCAATACAAATAATCCAGGCGCCACAACAGGAAACACAAGAAAATCTAATGCAAAAGAAAGTTAGCTGAAAAACACCCAGTCTAGAACTGTACAAAAGTATACACTTGTGACACCCCGAAAGTGAAGTTACCTTTCCACCTGTGGTCCTTGCATTAAGGACAGGTTGTGCCTGTAGAGGAATTAAATACTCAATGAGTGAACCTGTAATACAATTCGGAGTGAGAATAGATTGTAGAACTACGATCAGGAGCACAGGAAATTTAGTTTGGGTTACAAGTGATGGACAATGGACGACTCACCTCCCCTTGGATGGGTTGGTGACTGAAATAACTTTAGGGTTACCAACTCTCTGCCCAATTTGGAAGAAAGCGCCATTTAAGGGTAGATTAGAAAATTTATGGATAATGAAGAGAGAAATAAAGGATGATGATGATTGGCAAGAACCATCATCCGGTGTGAAGTTAGGTTGGGCTTTAGAATCATTGTTTGCTCCAATTAGTGCTTATCGGAATAGAGAAATGTTGTACCGGTTGTTAGGACAAACGGAAAGGCTAGCAAGAGTGACTAAAGAAGGATTTAAGGAAATAAACTTACAATTACAGGCAACCACAAAAATGACCCTGCAGAATAGAATGGCATTAGATATGCTGTTGCTAAAAGAACATGGAGTATGTGGTTATTTACGAGATAAGATTGATCATTGTTGTGTACATATTCCGAATGTTACAGCCGCGGTAGAACGTGATTTGTCTCAGCTAACGCAAATTGAACGTGCAACTGAGGAAGAAAGAGAAGAAAGTACCCATAATTGGGTGGCTGCTTTAGCAAAGTCATTTGGATTGAACATCTCTGGTTGGGTAGCATCTTTAATTCAATGGTGTATAATAATTATAATTATTATGTTAGCTATTATGGGAGTGTTGCGTTTGATTCAAAATATTGTTAATAAGGAACGGCAACACTTGGGGAAAATTTTAAAAGCTGTTACCAGGAAGAATCATGAACTTCCCCCGAGATATGAAGACATTGGAAATAATTCATTGCAGCTACAATCACCAGTTTGAGACGGTCCAAAGAATATGGAAATCTGCGGAACTGATGATGAAAATCCTTGCAGTCTGGAAGACTTGAAGTATTTTCAAAGGGGGGAATTGTTACATTATATTGATTAGAATAGGTTATACTTGGTAGACAAGATGAAGGTATAATTGCAGGTGTTGGGTACAGTACAATCTGATGAAGTGGGTACAGTACAATCTGATGAACTGGGTACAGCACAATCTGATGAACTAGGTAAATGATAAGCAAATCTTGGCAACAGTAACTGAAGAAACTATAAATGGGAAACAATCATGTAGCTTAGCAATTCTGTTGATTATGTTACGTAACCGAACACTATAAATATTAACCAAGTTAAACGGGGATTTGGGATTCTCAGCTTTGGACATGAGTCCCTGAGACCCCGGGCCCTGAATAAAGCACCGCATATAACTGCTTTCGTAGTTATGTGTTTCTTTACGGGCAACAGTTTTCTGGCGACCCAGATGGGACTTCGGGAGTAGTGTTGACGGTTCGCTTTCCGATTTTGCTCCGTGCCGGCACCGAGGAATTCTCGGGGAGCCATCGGCTGCGCCCGCTCTGCGCTGCTGCTGACGTCCCAAAGTGGTAAGCCCGAAGGTGCTTTATTGTAATATTTGGTCGGGTGCCTGCCTAATAAGACGTGACGGCGATTCACGCAAGGTTGGGCTAACGAGCTCGAGGTCTGGTCTGTGGAAGCCTAGGCGCTGGCCGTCAGACGGAGCGAAAGCCCCGCAGGTCCAGCACTCACGGACATACGTGGCTGTCTCGTGAGTTTGGTTTGGTCTTTTGTTTCCCATCAGAGGCTATCTTTCCGTTTTCTACCCCGTAGATTTAGTGTGTGTGTGTGTGTGGAGTGAGTGTGTAAGACCATGGTAATACCGGATAATTCTCCGTTAGGATGTTTATTAAAGCATTGGAAAAGTGCGGGATATTTTCAGAGTATGAGTAAAAGTCGATTTATAGATTATTGTACGAATTGGTGGCCACAATATGAGTATGATGGACCCCGGTGGCCTGAACACGGAAGTTTAGATCCGGGTGTTATAGGTCCATTAATGAGATATTGTTAAGAACTTGAAAAATGGGATGAAGTACCATATGTTGATCTATTTTATGATATACGTAATCATCCAGATATGCAGAGAGAATGTGGAATGTTGTTGGTACATCCCGAAAAAAAGATAAAACAAAATGTGAAGGATGTGTAGGTAATAAGAAGCGTATGACTTGTTTGGCAATACAAAATTCAATAAGAGAGCCAGAGGAGGTATCACTTTTAGCATCACCGACGGCCCCTGTGATGTCCGATATAGATGCAGGGGACGATAGTGATACTGATAGTATTAAGGCGGTAAAACCGTCAGAATCAATTAATACTGGAGCGATCCAGATTAAGTTAACACCGAAGGGTTCGCCAGGGCATTCATCATGCCCAAGACAAGCGCAACGAACCCCAATTGCACAGAGAACAAGACAAGGGAGGAAGGAACAAGAGCAAAACAGTAAAGTATTATTAGCCCCTTTACGAGAGGCAATTTCGGGGACTGATAAAGTATATGGGAAAGTTCCTTTTTCCCCAGGAGATTTAGTAATTTGGAAGCAATCAGCTGGAAAGTGTACAATAATAGGGAGAAAAAAAAAAAAAAAAACCACAAAGAGAAATCAGGCAGGATTATTAGCAATGTTACAACGAGTAAATCAAGGAATAAGAGGCAGAAGTAGAGGACGAGGTCGAGGAGGATACAGGGTAGGAGGCATGCGGGGAATACCTCAAAATCAGCTAGGGATAAATCAGTGTGCGTTTTGCAGACAACAGGGACATTGGAAAAATGAGTGCCCAGTGAAAATGAATTTGGCCCAGCAGACTTCAGTAGGAGGAACAGCAATGGCAGAAACAATGATGTTAGGACATTTGGGGCAACATAGTAGCTGACTAAGTGATGGATTAAAAGTGACAACAGAAATTGATGGGGAAGAGAAACAATTATTGGTAGATACTGGGGCAACTTATTCTGTTTTAAATACTTGTTTAGGAAAGATAGGAGATACGATGATAACTGTGGTAGGAGCTACAGGAAAAACAGAGCAACGGCCCTTTCTGCGGCCATTGCATCTAAATTTTAGGGGTAAAGAATTAGATCATGAATTTCTCTATGTACCGGATTGTCCTACATCTTTGTTAGGACGAGATTTATTGTCAAGATTTAATGCTAAAATAATATTTGAAAATGGAAAAGCTAAGTTGCAGATACCTGAGGAAGAAATAGCTAGAATATTTATAGTAAAAGAAATAGCTAATACAACAATACCAATAGAGGTAGAAAACGCTGTAGTACCATGGGTATGGGAGACACAAGTACCGGGATTAGCGAAAGCAGCAAAACCTGTCATAGTAGAATTGAAAGAAGGTGTCCAACCGGTAAGAGTTAGACAATATCCTATACAGTTAGAAGCTAGGAAAGGGGTAGCACCATTAATTGCAAAATTTTTGATGCACAATGTGTTAGAAGAATGTGAATCTGAATATAATACACCAATATTTCCTATAAGAAAACCTAACGGAGATTATAGGTTAGTTCAAGATTTAAGAGCTGTAAACGAAATAGTTAAAGATATACATCCAGTAGTAGCAAATCCTTATACGTTGTTAACATCTGTGGCAGAACAATTTAGATACTTTTCTGTAATTGATTTAAAAGATGCTTTCTTCTGCATCCCATTGGCATTACAAAGTAGGAAATTATTTGCGTTTGAATGGGAAAATCCGGATACAGGACGAAAACGACAGCTGACCTGGACCAGGTTACCACAAGGCTTCAAAAACAGTCCTACAATATTTGGGAATCAGCTGGCACGAGAACTGGAGGATTGGAAGGAGCAAGGATATTTTCAATTACCATCAAAAGCATACTTATTGTTGCAATATGTGGATGACATTTTCGTGGCGACAGAAGGGTATGAAAACTGCATTACTGTTACAGTTGCGTTATTAAATTTACTGGGACAGAGCGGTTATCGAGTTTCTAAGGAAAAAGCCCAAATTGCCCGGGAAAAAGTGATATATCTGGGATGTGAAATTTCCCAAGGACAAAGACGGTTGGGGGTGAATAGAATACAAGCGATTTGTGCCATCCCTGAACCTAGAAATTTGCACGAGTTACGAACTTTTCTAGGAATGACAGGGTGGTGCAGACTCTGGATTTTGAATTACGGACTGTTAGCCAAACCACTGTATGCAGCTTTAAAAGAGCCACAATTAGTTTGGAGTTTAGAGTGTAAAAGGGCTTTTCAAGACTTAAAACAGGCTCTGCAAGAAGCCCCAGCATTAGGATTGCCTGATTTGACAAAAACATTTCAACTCTTTGTACATGAGCGGCAACGACTAGCGCTTGGAGTTTTAACTCAACGAATTGGATCATGGAAGAGACCGGTGGGCTATTTTTCCAAGCAGTTGGATATGGTAAGTGCCGGATGGCCTTCTTGCCTCCGAGCAGTGGCTGCTACTGTAACGTTAGTCCAAGAAGCTAGAAAATTGACATTGGGAACAAAAATGGAAGTATTTGTGCCCCACATGGTGATTGCAGTTTTGGAACAAAAGGGGGGTCATTGGTTGTCATCCAGTAGAATGTTGAAATATCAGGCAATATTGAGAGAACAGGATGATATATTTTTAAAGATAACAACATGTTTGAATCCCGCTGAATTTTTAGGTAGCAAAATAGAGGAAGGCGAGCTGGAACATGATTGTATTGAGGTGATCGAACAAACTTACGCCAGTAGGGTAGATCTGAAAGATATTCCCCTTGTAAATCCTGACTGGACATTATTTACAGACGGTAGCAGCTTTGTTGAGAATGGAACACGATATTCTGGATATGCTGTGGTTACTAAGCTTGAAGTAATTGAAGCAAAGGCATTAATGCCAGGAACGTCAGCGCAAAAGGCAGAACTGGTCGCTCTAATTCGGGCTTTAATACCGAGTACGGATAAGAGGGTGAATATTTGGGCAGATTCTAAATACGCTTTTGGAATAATACATATACATGGAGCTTTATGGAAGGAAAGAGGATTGTTGACGGCTCAAGGTAGTATTATTAAATATCGAACCGAGATCTTACAGTTATTAGAGGCTGTGGTACTACCTCAGCAAGTGGCTGTAATGCATTGTCGAGGACATCAGAGGGATGGCAGCGATGTGGCACAAGGAAACATGAAGGCAGACCAGGCAGCCAAAATTGCTGCACGGCAAGTATGGACTGAATTAGCTCTAATACCTACTAAGGTAAGCCCGATTACTGCTCATCTCTCTGTAAATCCCTTTTATACCCAAGAAGATGAAAAATTAGCCGATTTGGTAAAGGCACAGAAGAATTCACATGGATGGTATGTAACAGGTAATGGACAAGTAGTAGTGCCTGCTACAATTATGAAACGAATAATACAAACTGAACATAATAAATGCCATTGGGGAGCAGAAGCATTGGTGCAGTTTTTAAAGCGGAGCATTATATCTGCACAAATGTTAACAATAGCAAAAGGGGTGAATGCGAAGTGTCCAGTATGTTTAAAGAATAATCCGGTAATACGAAAACAAATTCAAATGGGAACTTTGAAAGTGGGAATAGAACCAGGTGACTATTGGCAAGTGGATTTTGCAGAATTACCTAAATCAAAAGGGTTTCAGTATTTATTGGTATACGTATGTACCTTTTCAGGGTGGCTAGAAGCATTTCCCTGTAGAACGAATCAAGCTAGAGAAGTAGTAAAAACTTTGTTAAAAGAGATCATACCTAGATTTGGGGTACCTTTAGGAATTTCTTCAGATCGAGGCCCACACTTTATAGCTAAAATAGTACAGGAAATTAGTGAAATGCTTGGAATTAGCTGGGATTTACATACACCGTGGAGGCCACAATCTAGTGGAAAGGTAGAAAGGATGAATCAAACATTAAAAGGACAAATTAAAAAGATATGCCAGGAAGCTCAAATCCAATGGCCACAGGCATTGCCCCTTGCTTTATTGAGAATTCGTATAAAACCTAGAGAAGGGTTGTCTGTAAGTCCCTATGAAATTCTGTACGGTAAGCCATATACTGCACCAACGAAGGGAATGGGAAGTGCAGATTTACACCTCCAAGGAGATCAAGATGTTTATAGTTATATAATTTCTTTAAGCAGATTACTCACAGCCTTACGTGCCGCGATCATCTGGAATCGCCCTTTGCCGTTGGAGAATCAACCAGGAGACCAAGCGTATGTTCGAAATTGGCAAACGGAGCCTTTAAAGGAACAGTGGCATGGACTTTATTTGGTGCTATTGATAACATTTACCGCTGTGAAAGTAGCAGGAATTGATAATTGGATTCATTATACCAGAGTGAAGAAGGTACCATCACAATGGGGGGTAAAAATGATCACTCCTACAAAACTGAGATTTACATCTTGGTAATACTATGCTGGGTAGGATTAAGTAATGGTTTCGCTCAAATAATACATACATATGCTACTGTACATATAGAAGAACGAATGGATGTAAATTTGACTTGTGATTTTGTTGGAGATATGAGAAGTTCAATCCAAGACATTAGTTGCTATTGGCAGAAGAATGAGTCCAAATTGTCAACTGGGTTTACAATCCGATGGGATAGTGATACACGAAGGGGTACTATGATTTTATCATTGCGAAATGTAAGTAAGACAGATGTAGGAAACTACACCTGTATTGTTTGGATTAAAGAGAGTTTTGATTATGGAAAAAGGGCATTAGAGGTTACTGCAAAATCAGAACCTATGCAGAAAAGAAACAGAGCCAGGAGAGAGTTAAAAGATTTGGAAAAAGACGAAATGCAACCAATACAAATAATCCAGGCGCCACAACAGGAAACACAAGAAAATCTAATGCAAAAGAAAGTTAGCTGAAAAACACCCAGTCTAGAACTGTACAAAAGTATACACTTGTGACACCCCGAAAGTGAAGTTACCTTTCCACCTGTGGTCCTTGCATTAAGGACAGGTTGTGCCTGTAGAGGAATTAAATACTCAATGAGTGAACCTGTAATACAATTCGGAGTGAGAATAGATTGTAGAACTACGATCAGGAGCACAGGAAATTTAGTTTGGGTTACCAGTGATGGACAATGGACGACTCACCTCCCCTTGGATGGGTTGGTGACTGAAATAACTTTAGGGTTACCAACTCTCTGCCCAATTTGGAAGAAAGCGCCGTTTAAGGGTAGATTAGAAAATTTATGGATAATGAAGAGAGAAATAAAGGATGATGATGATTGGCAAGAACCATCATCCGGTGTGAAGTTAGGTTGGGCTTTAGAATCATTGTTTGCTCCAATTAGTACTTATCGGAATAGAGAAATGTTGTACCGGTTGTTAGGACAAACGGAAAGGCTAGCAAGAGTGACTAAAGAAGGATTTAAGGAAATAAACTTACAATTACAGGCAACCACAAAAATGACCCTGCAAAATAGAATGGCATTAGATATGCTGTTGCTAAAAGAACATGGAGTATGTGGTTATTTACGAGATAAGATTGATCATTGTTGTGTACATATTCCGAATGTTACAGCCGCGGTAGAACGTGATTTGTCTCAGCTAACGCAAATTGAACGTGCAACTGAGGAAGAAAGAGAAGAAAGTACCCATAATTGGGTGGCTGCTTTAGCAAAGTCATTTGGATTGAACATCTCTGGTTGGGTAGCATCTTTAATTCAATGGTGTATAATAATTATAATTATTATGTTAGCTATTATGGGAGTGTTGCGTTTGATTCAAAATATTGTTAATAAGGAACGGCAACACTTGGGGAAAATTTTAAAAGCTGTTACCAGGAAGAATCATGAACTTCCCCCGAGATATGAAGACATTGGAAATAATTCATTGCAGCTACAATCACCAGTTTGAGACGGTCCAAAGAATATGGAAATCTGCGGAACTGATGATGAAAATCCTTGCAGTCTGGAAGACTTGAAGTATTTTCAAAGGGGGGAATTGTTACATTATATTGATTAGAATAGGTTATACTTGGTAGACAAGATGAAGGTATAATTGCAGGTGTTGGGTACAGTACAATCTGATGAAGTGGGTACAGTACAATCTGATGAACTGGGTACAGCACAATCTGATGAACTAGGTAAATGATAAGCAAATCTTGGCAACAGTAACTGAAGAAACTATAAATGGGAAACAATCATGTAGCTTAGCAATTCTGTTGATTATGTTACGTAACCGAACACTATAAATATTAACCAAGTTAAACGGGGATTTGGGATTCTCAGCTTTGGACATGAGTCCCTGAGACCCCGGGCCCCGAATAAAGCACCGCATATAACTGCTTTCGTAGTTATGTGTTTCTTTACGGGCAACAGTTTTCTGGCGACCCAGATGGGACTTCGGGAGTAGTGTTGACGGTTCGCTTTCCGATTTTGCTCCGTGCCGGCACCGAGGAATTCTCGGGGAGCCATCGGCTGCGCCCGCTCTGCGCTGCTCCTGACGTCCCAAAGTGGTAAGCCCGAAGGTGCTTTATTGTAATATTTGGTCGGGTGCCTGCCTAATAAGACGTGACGGCGATTCACGCAAGGTTGGGCTAACGAGCTCGAGGTCTGGTCTGTGGAAGCCTAGGCGCTGGCCGTCAGACGGAGCGAAAGCCCCGCAGGTCCAGCACTCACGGACATACGTGGCTGTCTCGTGAGTTTGGTTTGGTCTTTTGTTTCCCATCAGAGGCTATCTTTCCGTTTTCTACCCCGTAGATTTAGTGTGTGTGTGTGTGGAGTGAGTGTGTAAGACCATGGTAATACCGGATAATTCTCCGTTAGGATGTTTATTAAAGCATTGGAAAAGTGCGGGATATTTTCAGAGTATGAGTAAAAGTCGATTTATAGATTATTGTACGAATTGGTGGCCACAATATGAGTATGATGGACCCCGGTGGCCTGAACACGGAAGTTTAGATCCGGGTGTTATAGGTCCATTAATGAGATATTGTTAAGAACTTGAAAAATGGGATGAAGTACCATATGTTGATCTATTTTATGATATACGTAATCATCCAGATATGCAGAGAGAATGTGGAATGTTGTTGGTACATCCCGAAAAAAAGATAAAACAAAACGTGGAGGATGTGTAGGTAATAAGAAGTGTATGACTTGTTTGGCAATACAAAATTCAATAAGAGAGCCAGAGGATGTATCACTTTTAGCATCACCGACGGCCCCTGTGATGTCCGATATAGATGCAGGGGACGATAGTGATACTGATAGTATTAAGGCGGTAAAACCGTCAGAATCAATTAATACTGGAGCGATCCAGATTAAGTTAACACCGAAGGGTTCGCCAGGGCATTCATCATGCCCAAGACAAGCGCAACGAACCCCAATTGCACAGAGAACAAGACAAGGGAGGAAGGAACAAGAGCAAAACAGTAAAGTATTATTAGCCCCTTTACGAGAGGCAATTTCGGGGACTGATAAAGTATATGGGAAAGTTCCTTTTTCCCCAGGAGATTTAGTAATTTGGAAGCAATCAGCTGGAAAGTGTACAATAATAGGGAAAAAAAAAAAAAAAACCCACAAAGAGAAATCAGGCAGGATTATTAGCAATGTTACAACGAGTAAATCAAGGAATAAGAGGCAGAAGTAGAGGACGAGGTCGAGGAGGATACAGGGTAGGAGGCATGCGGGGAATACCTCAAAATCAGCTAGGGATAAATCAGTGTGCGTTTTGCAGACAACAGGGACATTGGAAAAATGAGTGCCCAGTGAAAATGAATTTGGCCCAGCAGACTTCAGTAGGAGGAACAGCAATGGCAGAAACAATGATGTTAGGACATTTGGGGCAACATAGTAGCTGACTAAGTGATGGATTAAAAGTGACAACAGAAATTGATGGGGAAGAGAAACAATTATTGGTAGATACTGGGGCAACTTATTCTGTTTTAAATACTTGTTTAGGAAAGATAGGAGATACGATGATAACTGTGGTAGGAGCTACAGGAAAAACAGAGCAACGGCCCTTTCTGCGGCCATTGCATCTAAATTTTAGGGGTAAAGAATTAGATCATGAATTTCTCTATGTACCGGATTGTCCTACATCTTTGTTAGGACGAGATTTATTGTCAAGATTTAATGCTAAAATAATATTTGAAAATGGAAAAGCTAAGTTGCAGATACCTGAGGAAGAAATAGCTAGAATATTTATAGTAAAAGAAATAGCTAATACAACAATACCAATAGAGGTAGAAAACGCTGTAGTACCATGGGTATGGGAGACACAAGTACCGGGATTAGCGAAAGCAGCAAAACCTGTCATAGTAGAATTGAAAGAAGGTGTCCAACCGGTAAGAGTTAGACAATATCCTATACAGTTAGAAGCTAGGAAAGGGGTAGCACCATTAATTGCAAAATTTTTGATGCACAATGTGTTAGAAGAATGTGAATCTGAATATAATACACCAATATTTCCTATAAGAAAACCTAACGGAGATTATAGGTTAGTTCAAGATTTAAGAGCTGTAAACGAAATAGTTAAAGATATACATCCAGTAGTAGCAAATCCTTATACATTGTTAACATCTGTGGCAGAACAATTTAGATACTTTTCTGTAATTGATTTAAAAGATGCTTTCTTCTGCATCCCATTGGCATTACAAAGTAGGAAATTATTTGCGTTTGAATGGGAAAATCCGGATACAGGAAGAAAACGACAGCTGACCTGGACCAGGTTACCACAAGGCTTCAAAAACAGTCCTACAATATTTGGGAATCAGCTGGCACGAGAACTGGAGGATTGGAAGGAGCAAGGATATTTTCAATTACCATCAAAAGCATACTTATTGTTGCAATATGTGGATGACATTTTCGTGGCGACAGAAAGGTATGAAAACTGCATTACTGTTACAGTTGCGTGATTAAATTTACTGGGACAGAGCGGTTATCGAGTTTCTAAGGAAAAAGCCCAAATTGCCCGGGAAAAAGTGATATATCTGGGATGTGAAATTTCCCAAGGACAAAGACGGTTGGGGGTGAATAGAATACAAGCGATTTGTGCCATCCCTGAACCTAGAAATTTGCACGAGTTACGAACTTTTCTAGGAATGACAGGGTGGTGCAGACTCTGGATTTTGAATTACGGACTGTTAGCCAAACCACTGTATGAAGCTTTAAAAGAGCCACAATTAGTTTGGAGTTTAGAGTGTAAAAGGGCTTTTCAAGACTTAAAACAGGCTCTGCAAGAAGCCCCAGCATTAGGATTGCCTGATTTGACAAAAACATTTCAACTCTTTGTACATGAGCGGCAACGACTAGCGCTTGGAGTTTTAACTCAACGAATTGGATCATGGAAGAGACCGGTGGGCTATTTTTCCAAGCAGTTGGATATGGTAAGTGCCGGATGGCCTTCTTGCCTCCGAGCAGTGGCTGCTACTGTAACGTTAGTCCAAGAAGCTAGAAAATTGACATTGGGAACAAAAATGGAAGTATTTGTGCCCCACATGGTGATTGCAGTTTTGGAACAAAAGGGGGGTCATTGGTTGTCATCCAGTAGAATGTTGAAATATCAGGCAATATTGAGAGAACAGGATGATATATTTTTAAAGATAACAACATGTTTGAATCCCGCTGAATTTTTAGGTAGCAAAATAGAGGAAGGCGAGCTGGAACATGATTGTATTGAGGTGATCGAACAAACTTACGCCAGTAGGGTAGATCTGAAAGATATTCCCCTTGTAAATCCTGACTGGACATTATTTACAGACGGTAGCAGCTTTGTTGAGAATGGAACACGATATTCTGGATATGCTGTGGTTACTAAGCTTGAAGTAATTGAAGCAAAGGCATTAATGCCAGGAACGTCAGCGCAAAAGGCAGAACTGGTCGCTCTAATTCGGGCTTTAATACCGAGTACGGATAAGAGGGTGAATATTTGGACAGATTCTAAATACGCTTTTGGAATAATACATATACATGGAGCTTTATGGAAGGAAAGAGGATTGTTGACGGCTCAAGGTAGTAGTATTAAATATCGAACCGAGATCTTACAGTTATTAGAGGCTGTGGTACTACCTCAGCAAGTGGCTGTAATGCATTGTCGAGGACATCAGAGGGATGACAGCGATGTGGCACAAGGAAACATGAAGGCAGACCAGGCAGCCAAAATTGCTGCACGGCAAGTATGGACTGAATTAGCTCTAATACCTACTAAGGTAAGCCCGATTACTGCTCATCTCTCTGTAAATCCCTTTTATACCCAAGAAGATGAAAAATTAGCCGATTTGGTAAAGGCACAGAAGAATTCACATGGATGGTATGTAACAGGTAATGGACAAGTAGTAGTGCCTGCTACAATTATGAAACGAATAATACAAACTGAACATAATAAATGCCATTGGGGAGCAGAAGCATTGGTGCAGTTTTTAAAGCGGAGCATTGTATCTGCACAAATGTTAACAATAGCAAAAGGGGTGAATGCGAAGTGTCCAGTATGTTTAAAGAATAATCCGGTAATACGAAAACGAATTCAAATGGGAACTTTGAAAGTGGGAATAGAACCAGGTGACTATTGGCAAGTGGATTTTGCAGAATTACCTAAATCAAAAGGGTTTCAGTATTTATTGGTATACGTATGTACCTTTTCAGGGTGGCTAGAAGCATTTCCCTGTAGAACGAATCAAGCTAGAGAAGTAGTAAAAACTTTGTTAAAAGAGATCATACCTAGATTTGGGGTACCTTTAGGAATTTCTTCAGATCGAGGCCCACACTTTATAGCTAAAATAGTACAGGAAATTAGTGAAATGCTTGGAATTAGCTGGGATTTACATACACCGTGGAGGCCACAATCTAGTGGAAAGGTAGAAAGGATGAATCAAACATTAAAAGGACAAATTAAAAAGATATGCCAGGAAGCTCAAATCCAATGGCCACAGGCATTGCCCCTTGCTTTATTGAGAATTCGTATAAAACCTAGAGAAGGGTTGTCTGTAAGTCCCTATGAAATTCTGTACGGTAAGCCATATACTGCACCAACGAAGGGAATGGGAAGTGCAGATTTACACCTCCAAGGAGATCAAGATGTTTATAGTTATATAATTTCTTTAAGCAGATTACTCACAGCCTTACGTGCCGCGATCATCTGGAATCGCCCTTTGCCGTTGGAGAATCAACCAGGAGACCAAGCGTATGTTCGAAATTGGCAAACGGAGCCTTTAAAGGAACAGTGGCATGGACTTTATTTGGTGCTATTGATAACATTTACCGCTGTGAAAGTAGCAGGAATTGATAATTGGATTCATTATACCAGAGTGAAGAAGGTACCATCACAATGGGGGGTAAAAATGATCACTCCTACAAAACTGAGATTTACATCTTGGTAATACTATGCTGGGTAGGATTAAGTAATGGTTTCGCTCAAATAATACATACATATGCTACTGTACATATAGAAGAACGAATGGATGTAAATTTGACTTGTGATTTTGTTGGAGATATGAGAAGTTCAATCCAAGACATTAGTTGCTATTGGCAGAAGAATGAGTCCAAATTGTCAACTGGGTTTACAATCCGATGGGATAGTGATACACGAAGGGGTACTATGATTTTATCATTGCGAAATGTAAGTAAGACAGATGTAGGAAACTACACCTGTATTGTTTGGATTAAAGAGAGTTTTGATTATGGAAAAAGGGCATTAGAGGTTACTGCAAAATCAGAACCTATGCAGAAAAGAAACAGAGCCAGGAGAGAGTTAAAAGATTTGGAAAAAGACGAAATGCAACCAATACAAATAATCCAGGCGCCACAACAGGAAACACAAGAAAATCTAATGCAAAAGAAAGTTAGCTGAAAAACACCCAGTCTAGAACTGTACAAAAGTATACACTTGTGACACCCCGAAAGTGAAGTTACCTTTCCACCTGTGGTCCTTGCATTAAGGACAGGTTGTGCCTGTAGAGGAATTAAATACTCAATGAGTGAACCTGTAATACAATTCGGAGTGGGAATAGATTGTAGAACTACGATCAGGAGCACAGGAAATTTAGTTTGGGTTACAAGTGATGGACAATGGACGACTCACCTCCCCTTGGATGGGTTGGTGACTGAAATAACTTTAGGGTTACCAACTCTCTGCCCAATTTGGAAGAAAGCGCCATTTAAGGGTAGATTAGAAAATTTATGGATAATGAAGAGAGAAATAAAGGATGATGATGATTGGCAAGAACCATCATCCGGTGTGAAGTTAGGTTGGGCTTTAGAATCATTGTTTGCTCCAATTAGTGCTTATCGGAATAGAGAAATGTTGTACCGGTTGTTAGGACAAACGGAAAGGCTAGCAAGAGTGACTAAAGAAGGATTTAAGGAAATAAACTTACAATTACAGGCAACCACAAAAATGACCCTGCAGAATAGAATGGCATTAGATATGCTGTTGCTAAAAGAACATGGAGTATGTGGTTATTTACGAGATAAGATTGATCATTGTTGTGTACATATTCCGAATGTTACAGCCGCGGTAGAACGTGATTTGTCTCAGCTAACGCAAATTGAACGTGCAACTGAGGAAGAAAGAGAAGAAAGTACCCATAATTGGGTGGCTGCTTTAGCAAAGTCATTTGGATTGAACATCTCTGGTTGGGTAGCATCTTTAATTCAATGGTGTATAATAATTATAATTATTATGTTAGCTATTATGGGAGTGTTGCGTTTGATTCAAAATATTGTTAATAAGGAACGGCAACACTTGGGGAAAATTTTAAAAGCTGTTACCAGGAAGAATCATGAACTTCCCCCGAGATATGAAGACATTGGAAATAATTCATTGCAGCTACAATCACCAGTTTGAGACGGTCCAAAGAATATGGAAATCTGCGGAACTGATGATGAAAATCCTTGCAGTCTGGAAGACTTGAAGTATTTTCAAAGGGGGGAATTGTTACATTATATTGATTAGAATAGGTTATACTTGGTAGACAAGATGAAGGTATAATTGCAGGTGTTGGGTACAGTACAATCTGATGAAGTGGGTACAGTACAATCTGATGAACTGGGTACAGCACAATCTGATGAACTAGGTAAATGATAAGCAAATCTTGGCAACAGTAACTGAAGAAACTATAAATGGGAAACAATCATGTAGCTTAGCAATTCTGTTGATTATGTTACGTAACCGAACACTATAAATATTAACCAAGTTAAACGGGGATTTGGGATTCTCAGCTTTGGACATGAGTCCCTGAGACCCCGGGCCCCGAATAAAGCACCGCATATAACTGCTTTCGTAGTTATGTGTTTCTTTACGGGCAACAGTTTTCTGGCGACCCAGATGGGACTTCGGGAGTAGTGTTGACGGTTCGCTTTCCGATTTTGCTCCGTGCCGGCACCGAGGAATTCTCGGGGAGCCATCGGCTGCGCCCGCTCTGCGCTGCTCCTGACGTCCCAAAGTGGTAAGCCCGAAGGTGCTTTATTGTAATATTTGGTCGGGTGCCTGCCTAATAAGACGTGACGGCGATTCACGCAAGGTTGGGCTAACGAGCTCGAGGTCTGGTCTGTGGAAGCCTAGGCGCTGGCCGTCAGACGGAGCGAAAGCCCCGCAGGTCCAGCACTCACGGACATACGTGGCTGTCTCGTGAGTTTGGTTTGGTCTTTTGTTTCCCATCAGAGGCTATCTTTCCGTTTTCTACCCCGTAGATTTAGTGTGTGTGTGTGTGGAGTGAGTGTGTAAGACCATGGTAATACCGGATAATTCTCCGTTAGGATGTTTATTAAAGCATTGGAAAAGTGCGGGATATTTTCAGAGTATGAGTAAAAGTCGATTTATAGGTTATTGTACGAATTGGTGGCCACAATATGAGTATGATGGACCCCGGTGGCCTGAACACGGAAGTTTAGATCCGGGTGTTATAGGTCCATTAATGAGATATTGTTAAGAACTTGAAAAATGGGATGAAGTACCATATGTTGATCTATTTTATGATATACGTAATCATCCAGATATGCAGAGAGAATGTGGAATGTTGTTGGTACATCCCGAAAAAAAGATAAAACAAAACGTGGAGGATGTGTAGGTAATAAGAAGCGTATGACTTGTTTGGCAATACAAAATTCAATAAGAGAGCCAGAGGAGGTATCACTTTTAGCATCACCGACGGCCCCTGTGATGTCCGATATAGATGCAGGGGACGATAGTGATACTGATAGTATTAAGGCGGTAAAACCGTCAGAATCAATTAATACTGGAGCGATCCAGATTAAGTTAACACCGAAGGGTTCGCCAGGGCATTCATCATGCCCAAGACAAGCGCAACGAACCCCAATTGCACAGAGAACAAGACAAGGGAGGAAGGAACAAGAGCAAAACAGTAAAGTATTATTAGCCCCTTTACGAGAGGCAATTTCGGGGACTGATAAAGTATATGGGAAAGTTCCTTTTTCCCCAGGAGATTTAGTAATTTGGAAGCAATCAGCTGGAAAGTGTACAATAATAGGGAAAAAAAAAAAAAAAACCCACAAAGAGAAATCAGGCAGGATTATTAGCAATGTTACAACGAGTAAATCAAGGAATAAGAGGCAGAAGTAGAGGACGAGGTCGAGGAGGATACAGGGTAGGAGGCATGCGGGGAATACCTCAAAATCAGCTAGGGATAAATCAGTGTGCGTTTTGCAGACAACAGGGACATTGGAAAAATGAGTGCCCAGTGAAAATGATTTTGGCCCAGCAGACTTCAGTAGGAGGAACACCAATGGCAGAAACAATGATGTTAGGACATTTGGGGCAACATAGTAGCTGACTAAGTGATGGATTAAAAGTGACAACAGAAATTGATGGGGAAGAGAAACAATTATTGGTAGATACTGGGGCAACTTATTCTGTTTTAAATACTTGTTTAGGAAAGATAGGAGATACGATGATAACTGTGGTAGGAGCTACAGGAAAAACAGAGCAACGGCCCTTTCTGCGGCCATTGCATCTAAATTTTAGGGGTAAAGAATTAGATCATGAATTTCTCTATGTACCGGATTGTCCTACATCTTTGTTAGGACGAGATTTATTGTCAAGATTTAATGCTAAAATAATATTTGAAAATGGAAAAGCTAAGTTGCAGATACCTGAGGAAGAAATAGCTAGAATATTTATAGTAAAAGAAATAGCTAATACAACAATACCAATAGAGGTAGAAAACGCTGTAGTACCATGGGTATGGGAGACACAAGTACCGGGATTAGCGAAAGCAGCAAAACCTGTCATAGTAGAATTGAAAGAAGGTGTCCAACCGGTAAGAGTTAGACAATATCCTATACAGTTAGAAGCTAGGAAAGGGGTAGCACCATTAATTGCAAAATTTTTGATGCACAATGTGTTAGAAGAATGTGAATCTGAATATAATACACCAATATTTCCTATAAGAAAACCTAACGGAGATTATAGGTTAGTTCAAGATTTAAGAGCTGTAAACGAAATAGTTAAAGATATACATCCAGTAGTAGCAAATCCTTATACATTGTTAACATCTGTGGCAGAACAATTTAGATACTTTTCTGTAATTGATTTAAAAGATGCTTTCTTCTGCATCCCATTGGCATTACAAAGTAGGAAATTATTTGCGTTTGAATGGGAAAATCCGGATACAGGACGAAAACGACAGCTGACCTGGACCAGGTTACCACAAGGCTTCAAAAACAGTCCTACAATATTTGGGAATCAGCTGGCACGAGAACTGGAGGATTGGAAGGAGCAAGGATATTTTCAATTACCATCAAAAGCATACTTATTGTTGCAATATGTGGATGACATTTTCGTGGCGACAGAAAGGTATGAAAACTGCATTACTGTTACAGTTGCGTGATTAAATTTACTGGGACAGAGCGGTTATCGAGTTTCTAAGGAAAAAGCCCAAATTGCCCGGGAAAAAGTGATATATCTGGGATGTGAAATTTCCCAAGGACAAAGACGGTTGGGGGTGAATAGAATACAAGCGATTTGTGCCATCCCTGAACCTAGAAATTTGCACGAGTTACGAACTTTTCTAGGAATGACAGGGTGGTGCAGACTCTGGATTTTGAATTACGGACTGTTAGCCAAACCACTGTATGCAGCTTTAAAAGAGCCACAATTAGTTTGGAGTTTAGAGTGTAAAAGGGCTTTTCAAGACTTAAAACAGGCTCTGCAAGAAGCCCCAGCATTAGGATTGCCTGATTTGACAAAAACATTTCAACTCTTTGTACATGAGCGGCAACGACTAGCGCTTGGAGTTTTAACTCAACGAATTGGATCATGGAAGAGACCGGTGGGCTATTTTTCCAAGCAGTTGGATATGGTAAGTGCCGGATGGCCTTCTTGCCTCCGAGCAGTGGCTGCTACTGTAATGTTAGTCCAAGAAGCTAGAAAATTGACATTGGGAACAAAAATGGAAGTATTTGTGCCCCACATGGTGATTGCAGTTTTGGAACAAAAGGGGGGTCATTGGTTGTCATCCAGTAGAATGTTGAAATATCAAGCAATATTGAGAGAACAGGATGATATATTTTTAAAGATAACAACATGTTTGAATCCCGCTGAATTTTTAGGTAGCAAAATAGAGGAAGGCGAGCTGGAACATGATTGTATTGAGGTGATCGAACAAACTTACGCCAGTAGGGTAGATCTGAAAGATATTCCTCTTGTAAATCCTGATTGGACATTATTTACAGACGGTAGCAGCTTTGTTGAGAATGGAACACGATATTCTGGATATGCTGTGGTTACTAAGCTTGAAGTAATTGAAGCAAAGGCATTAATGCCAGGAACGTCAGCGCAAAAGGCAGAACTGGTCGCTCTAATTCGGGCTTTAATACCGAGTACGGATAAGAGGGTGAATATTTGGGCAGATTCTAAATACGCTTTTGGAATAATACATATACATGGAGCTTTATGGAAGGAAAGAGGATTGTTGACGGCTCAAGGTAGTATTATTAAATATCGAACCGAGATCTTACAGTTATTAGAGGCTGTGGTACTACCTCAGCAAGTGGCTGTAATGCATTGTCGAGGACATCAGAGGGATGACAGCGATGTGGCACAAGGAAACATGAAGGCAGACCAGGCAGCCAAAATTGCTGCACGGCAAGTATGGACTGAATTAGCTCTAATACCTACTAAGGTAAGCCCGATTACTGCTCATCTCTCTGTAAATCCCTTTTATACCCAAGAAGATGAAAAATTAGCCGATTTGGTAAAGGCACAGAAGAATTCACATGGATGGTATGTAACAGGTAATGGACAAGTAGTAGTGCCTGCTACAATTATGAAACGAATAATACAAACTGAACATAATAAATGCCATTGGGGAGCAGAAGCATTGGTGCAGTTTTTAAAGCGGAGCATTATATCTGCACAAATGTTAACAATAGCAAAAGGGGTGAATGCGAAGTGTCCAGTATGTTTAAAGAATAATCCGGTAATACGAAAACAAATTCAAATGGGAACTTTGAAAGTGGGAATAGAACCAGGTGACTATTGGCAAGTGGATTTTGCAGAATTACCTAAATCAAAAGGGTTTAAGTATTTATTGGTATACGTATGTACCTTTTCAGGGTGGCTAGAAGCATTTCCCTGTAGAACGAATCAAGCTAGAGAAGTAGTAAAAACTTTGTTAAAAGAGATCATACCTAGATTTGGGGTACCTTTAGGAATTTCTTCAGATCGAGGCCCACACTTTATAGCTAAAATAGTACAGGAAATTAGTGAAATGCTTGGAATTAGCTGGGATTTACATACACCGTGGAGGCCACAATCTAGTGGAAAGGTAGAAAGGATGAATCAAACATTAAAAGGACAAATTAAAAAGATATGCCAGGAAGCTCAAATCCAATGGCCACAGGCATTGCCCCTTGCTTTATTGAGAATTCGTATAAAACCTAGAGAAGGGTTGTCTGTAAGTCCCTATGAAATTCTGTACGGTAAGCCATATACTGCACCAACGAAGGGAATGGGAAGTGCAGATTTACACCTCCAAGGAGATCAAGATGTTTATAGTTATATAATTTCTTTAAGCAGATTACTCACAGCCTTACGTGCCGCGATCATCTGGAATCGCCCTTTGCCGTTGGAGAATCAACCAGGAGACCAAGCGTATGTTCGAAATTGGCAAACGGAGCCTTTAAAGGAACAGTGGCATGGACTTTATTTGGTGCTATTGATAACATTTACCGCTGTGAAAGTAGCAGGAATTGATAATTGGATTCATTATACCAGAGTGAAGAAGGTACCATCACAATGGGGGGTAAAAATGATCACTCCTACAAAACTGAGATTTACATCTTGGTAATACTATGCTGGGTAGGATTAAGTAATGGTTTCGCTCAAATAATACATACATATGCTACTGTACATATAGAAGAACGAATGGATGTAAATTTGACTTGTGATTTTGTTGGAGATATGAGAAGTTCAATCCAAGACATTAGTTGCTATTGGCAGAAGAATGAGTCCAAATTGTCAAGTGGGTTTACAATCCGATGGGATAGTGATACACGAAGGGGTACTATGATTTTATCATTGCGAAATGTAAGTAAGACAGATGTAGGAAACTACACCTGTATTGTTTGGATTAAAGAGAGTTTTGATTATGGAAAAAGGGCATTAGAGGTTACTGCAAAATCAGAACCTATGCAGAAAAGAAACAGAGCCAGGAGAGAGTTAAAAGATTTGGAAAAAGACGAAATGCAACCAATACAAATAATCCAGGCGCCACAACAGGAAACACAAGAAAATCCAATGCAAAAGAAAGTTAGCTGAAAAACACCCAGTCTAGAACTGTACAAAAGTATACACTTGTGACACCCCGAAAGTGAAGTTACCTTTCCACCTGTGGTCCTTGCATTAAGGACAGGTTGTGCCTGTAGAGGAATTAAATACTCAATGAGTGAACCTGTAATACAATTCGGAGTGGGAATAGATTGTAGAACTACGATCAGGAGCACAGGAAATTTAGTTTGGGTTACAAGTGATGGACAATGGACGACTCACCTCCCCTTGGATGGGTTGGTGACTGAAATAACTTTAGGGTTACCAACTCTCTGCCCAATTTGGAAGAAAGCGCCATTTAAGGGTAGATTAGAAAATTTATGGATAATGAAGAGAGAAATAAAGGATGATGATGATTGGCAAGAACCATCATCCGGTGTGAAGTTAGGTTGGGCTTTAGAATCATTGTTTGCTCCAATTAGTACTTATCGGAATAGAGAAATGTTGTACCGGTTGTTAGGACAAACGGAAAGGCTAGCAAGAGTGACTAAAGAAGGATTTAAGGAAATAAACTTACAATTACAGGCAACCACAAAAATGACCCTGCAAAATAGAATGGCATTAGATATGCTGTTGCTAAAAGAACATGGAGTATGTGGTTATTTACGAGATAAGATTGATCATTGTTGTGTACATATTCCGAATGTTACAGCCGCGGTAGAACGTGATTTGTCTCAGCTAACGCAAATTGAACGTGCAACTGAGGAAGAAAGAGAAGAAAGTGCCCATAATTGGGTGGCTGCTTTAGCAAAGTCATTTGGATTGAACATCTCTGGTTGGGTAGCATCTTTAATTCAATGGTGTATAATAATTATAATTATTATGTTAGCTATTATGGGAGTGTTGCGTTTGATTCAAAATATTGTTAATAAGGAACGGCAACACTTGGGGAAAATTTTAAAAGCTGTTACCAGGAAGAATCATGAACTTCCCCCGAGATATGAAGACATTGGAAATAATTCATTGCAGCTACAATCACCAGTTTGAGACGGTCCAAAGAATATGGAAATCTGCGGAACTGATGATGAAAATCCTTGCAGTCTGGAAGACTCGAAGTATTTTCAAAGGGGGGAATTGTTACATTATATTGATTAGAATAGGTTATACTTGGTAGACAAGATGAAGGTATAATTGCAGGTGTTGGGTACAGTACAATCTGATGAAGTGGGTACAGTACAATCTGATGAACTGGGTACAGCACAATCTGATGAACTAGGTAAATGATAAGCAAATCTTGGCAACAGTAACTGAAGAAACTATAAATGGGAAACAATCATGTAGCTTAGCAATTCTGTTGATTATGTTACGTAACCGAACACTATAAATATTAACCAAGTTAAACGGGGATTTGGGATTCTCAGCTTTGGACATGAGTCCCTGAGACCCCGGGCCCCGAATAAAGCACCGCATATAACTGCTTTCGTAGTTATGTGTTTCTTTACGGGCAACAGTTTTCTGGCGACCCAGATGGGACTTCGGGAGTAGTGTTGACGGTTCGCTTTCCGATTTTGCTCCGTGCCGGCACCGAGGAATTCTCGGGGAGCCATCGGCTGCGCCCGCTCTGCGCTGCTCCTGACGTCCCAAAGTGGTAAGCCCGAAGGTGCTTTATTGTAATATTTGGTCGGGTGCCTGCCTAATAAGACGTGACGGCGATTCACGCAAGGTTGGGCTAACGAGCTCGAGGTCTGGTCTGTGGAAGCCTAGGCGCTGGCCGTCAGACGGAGCGAAAGCCCCGCAGGTCCAGCACTCACGGACATACGTGGCTGTCTCGTGAGTTTGGTTTGGTCTTTTGTTTCCCATCAGAGGCTATCTTTCCGTTTTCTACCCCGTAGATTTAGTGTGTGTGTGTGGAGTGAATGTGTAAGACCATGGTAATACCGGATAATTCTCCGTTAGGATGTTTATTAAAGCATTGGAAAAGTGCGGGATATTTTCAGAGTATGAGTAAAAGTCGATTTATAGGTTATTGTACGAATTGGTGGCCACAATATGAGTATGATGGACCCCGGTGGCCTGAACACGGAAGTTTAGATCCGGGTGTTATAGGTCCATTAATGAGATATTGTTAAGAACTTGAAAAATGGGATGAAGTACCATATGTTGATCTATTTTATGATATACGTAATCATCCAGATATGCAGAGAGAATGTGGAATGTTGTTGGTACATCCCGAAAAAAAGATAAAACAAAACGTGAAGGATGTGTAGGTAATAAGAAGCGTATGACTTGTTTGGCAATACAAAATTCAATAAGAGAGCCAGAGGAGGTATCACTTTTAGCATCACCGACGGCCCCTGTGATGTCCGATATAGATGCAGGGGACGATAGTGATACTGATAGTATTAAGGCGGTAAAACCGTCAGAATCAATTAATACTGGAGCGATCCAGATTAAGTTAACACCGAAGGGTTCGCCAGGGCATTCATCATGCCCAAGACAAGCGCAACGAACCCCAATTGCACAGAGAACAAGACAAGGGAGGAAGGAACAAGAGCAAAACAGTAAAGTATTATTAGCCCCTTTACGAGAGGCAATTTCGGGGACTGATAAAGTATATGGGAAAGTTCCTTTTTCCCCAGGAGATTTAGTAATTTGGAAGCAATCAGCTGGAAAGTGTACAATAATAGGGAAAAAAAAAAAAAAAACCCACAAAGAGAAATCAGGCAGGATTATTAGCAATGTTACAACGAGTAAATCAAGGAATAAGAGGCAGAAGTAGAGGACGAGGTCGAGGAGGATACAGGGTAGGAGGCATGCGGGGAATACCTCAAAATCAGCTAGGGATAAATCAGTGTGCGTTTTGCAGACAACAGGGACATTGGAAAAATGAGTGCCCAGTGAAAATGAATTTGGCCCAGCAGACTTCAGTAGGAGGAACACCAATGGCAGAAACAATGATGTTAGGACATTTGGGGCAACATAGTAGCTGACTAAGTGATGGATTAAAAGTGACAACAGAAATTGATGGGGAAGAGAAACAATTATTGGTAGATACTGGGGCAACTTATTCTGTTTTAAATACTTGTTTAGGAAAGATAGGAGATACGATGATAACTGTGGTAGGAGCTACAGGAAAAACAGAGCAACGGCCCTTTCTGCGGCCATTGCATCTAAATTTTAGGGGTAAAGAATTAGATCATGAATTTCTCTATGTACCGGATTGTCCTACATCTTTGTTAGGACGAGATTTATTGTCAAGATTTAATGCTAAAATAATATTTGAAAATGGAAAAGCTAAGTTGCAGATACCTGAGGAAGAAATAGCTAGAATATTTATAGTAAAAGAAATAGCTAATACAACAATACCAATAGAGGTAGAAAACGCTGTAGTACCATGGGTATGGGAGACACAAGTACCGGGATTAGCGAAAGCAGCAAAACCTGTCATAGTAGAATTGAAAGAAGGTGTCCAACCGGTAAGAGTTAGACAATATCCTATACAGTTAGAAGCTAGGAAAGGGGTAGCACCATTAATTGCAAAATTTTTGATGCACAATGTGTTAGAAGAATGTGAATCTGAATATAATACACCAATATTTCCTATAAGAAAACCTAACGGAGATTATAGGTTAGTTCAAGATTTAAGAGCTGTAAACGAAATAGTTAAAGATATACATCCAGTAGTAGCAAATCCTTATACATTGTTAACATCTGTGGCAGAACAATTTAGATACTTTTCTGTAATTGATTTAAAAGATGCTTTCTTCTGCATCCCATTGGCATTACAAAGTAGGAAATTATTTGCGTTTGAATGGGAAAATCCGGATACAGGACGAAAACGACAGCTGACCTGGACCAGGTTACCACAAGGCTTCAAAAACAGTCCTACAATATTTGGGAATCAGCTGGCACGAGAACTGGAGGATTGGAAGGAGCAAGGATATTTTCAATTACCATCAAAAGCATACTTATTGTTGCAATATGTGGATGACATTTTCGTGGCGACAGAAAGGTATGAAAACTGCATTACTGTTACAGTTGCGTGATTAAATTTACTGGGACAGAGCGGTTATCGAGTTTCTAAGGAAAAAGCCCAAATTGCCCGGGAAAAAGTGATATATCTGGGATGTGAAATTTCCCAAGGACAAAGACGGTTGGGGGTGAATAGAATACAAGCGATTTGTGCCATCCCTGAACCTAGAAATTTGCACGAGTTACGAACTTTTCTAGGAATGACAGGGTGGTGCAGACTCTGGATTTTGAATTACGGACTGTTAGCCAAACCACTGTATGCAGCTTTAAAAGAGCCACAATTAGTTTGGAGTTTAGAGTGTAAAAGGGCTTTTCAAGACTTAAAACAGGCTCTGCAAGAAGCCCCAGCATTAGGATTGCCTGATTTGACAAAAACATTTCAACTCTTTGTACATGAGCGGCAACGACTAGCGCTTGGAGTTTTAACTCAACGAATTGGATCATGGAAGAGACCGGTGGGCTATTTTTCCAAGCAGTTGGATATGGTAAGTGCCGGATGGCCTTCTTGCCTCCGAGCAGTGGCTGCTACTGTAATGTTAGTCCAAGAAGCTAGAAAATTGACATTGGGAACAAAAATGGAAGTATTTGTGCCCCACATGGTGATTGCAGTTTTGGAACAAAAGGGGGGTCATTGGTTGTCATCCAGTAGAATGTTGAAATATCAAGCAATATTGAGAGAACAGGATGATATATTTTTAAAGATAACAACATGTTTGAATCCCGCTGAATTTTTAGGTAGCAAAATAGAGGAAGGCGAGCTGGAACATGATTGTATTGAGGTGATCGAACAAACTTACGCCAGTAGGGTAGATCTGAAAGATATTCCCCTTGTAAATCCTGACTGGACATTATTTACAGACGGTAGCAGCTTTGTTGAGAATGGAACACGATATTCTGGATATGCTGTGGTTACTAAGCTTGAAGTAATTGAAGCAAAGGCATTAATGCCAGGAACGTCAGCGCAAAAGGCAGAACTGGTCGCTCTAATTCGGGCTTTAATACCGAGTACGGATAAGAGGGTGAATATTTGGGCAGATTCTAAATACGCTTTTGGAATAATACATATACATGGAGCTTTATGGAAGGAAAGAGGATTGTTGACGGCTCAAGGTAGTATTATTAAATATCGAACCGAGATCTTACAGTTATTAGAGGCTGTGGTACTACCTCAGCAAGTGGCTGTAATGCATTGTCGAGGACATCAGAGGGATGACAGCGATGTGGCACAAGGAAACATGAAGGCAGACCAGGCAGCCAAAATTGCTGCACGGCAAGTATGGACTGAATTAGCTCTAATACCTACTAAGGTAAGCCCGATTACTGCTCATCTCTCTGTAAATCCCTTTTATACCCAAGAAGATGAAAAATTAGCCGATTTGGTAAAGGCACAGAAGAATTCACATGGATGGTATGTAACAGGTAATGGACAAGTAGTAGTGCCTGCTACAATTATGAAACGAATAATACAAACTGAACATAATAAATGCCATTGGGGAGCAGAAGCATTGGTGCAGTTTTTAAAGCGGAGCATTATATCTGCACAAATGTTAACAATAGCAAAAGGGGTGAATGCGAAGTGTCCAGTATGTTTAAAGAATAATCCGGTAATACGAAAACAAATTCAAATGGGAACTTTGAAAGTGGGAATAGAACCAGGTGACTATTGGCAAGTGGATTTTGCAGAATTACCTAAATCAAAAGGGTTTAAGTATTTATTGGTATACGTATGTACCTTTTCAGGGTGACTAGAAGCATTTCCCTGTAGAACGAATCAAGCTAGAGAAGTAGTAAAAACTTTGTTAAAAGAGATCATACCTAGATTTGGGGTACCTTTAGGAATTTCTTCAGATCGAGGCCCACACTTTATAGCTAAAATAGTACAGGAAATTAGTGAAATGCTTGGAATTAGCTGGGATTTACATACACCGTGGAGGCCACAATCTAGTGGAAAGGTAGAAAGGATGAATCAAACATTAAAAGGACAAATTAAAAAGATATGCCAGGAAGCTCAAATCCAATGGCCACAGGCATTGCCCCTTGCTTTATTGAGAATTCGTATAAAACCTAGAGAAGGGTTGTCTGTAAGTCCCTATGAAATTCTGTACGGTAAGCCATATACTGCACCAACGAAGGGAATGGGAAGTGCAGATTTACACCTCCAAGGAGATCAAGATGTTTATAGTTATATAATTTCTTTAAGCAGATTACTCACAGCCTTACGTGCCGCGATCATCTGGAATCGCCCTTTGCCGTTGGAGAATCAACCAGGAGACCAAGCGTATGTTCGAAATTGGCAAACGGAGCCTTTAAAGGAACAGTGGCATGGACTTTATTTGGTGCTATTGATAACATTTACCGCTGTGAAAGTAGCAGGAATTGATAATTGGATTCATTATACCAGAGTGAAGAAGGTACCATCACAATGGGGGGTAAAAATGATCACTCCTACAAAACTGAGATTTACATCTTGGTAATACTATGCTGGGTAGGATTAAGTAATGGTTTCGCTCAAATAATACATACATATGCTACTGTACATATAGAAGAACGAATGGATGTAAATTTGACTTGTGATTTTGTTGGAGATATGAGAAGTTCAATCCAAGACATTAGTTGCTATTGGCAGAAGAATGAGTCCAAATTGTCAAGTGGGTTTACAATCCGATGGGATAGTGATACACGAAGGGGTACTATGATTTTATCATTGCGAAATGTAAGTAAGACAGATGTAGGAAACTACACCTGTATTGTTTGGATTAAAGAGAGTTTTGATTATGGAAAAAGGGCATTAGAGGTTACTGCAAAATCAGAACCTATGCAGAAAAGAAACAGAGCCAGGAGAGAGTTAAAAGATTTGGAAAAAGATGAAATGCAACCAATACAAATAATCCAGGCGCCACAACAGGAAACACAAGAAAATCCAATGCAAAAGAAAGTTAGCTGAAAAACACCCAGTCTAGAACTGTACAAAAGTATACACTTGTGACACCCCGAAAGTGAAGTTACCTTTCCACCTGTGGTCCTTGCATTAAGGACAGGTTGTGCCTGTAGAGGAATTAAATACTCAATGAGTGAACCTGTAATACAATTCGGAGTGGGAATAGATTGTAGAACTACGATCAGGAGCACAGGAAATTTAGTTTGGGTTACCAGTGATGGACAATGGACGACTCACCTCCCCTTGGATGGGTTGGTGACTGAAATAACTTTAGGGTTACCAACTCTCTGCCCAATTTGGAAGAAAGCGCCATTTAAGGGTAGATTAGAAAATTTATGGATAATGAAGAGAGAAATAAAGGATGATGATGATTGGCAAGAACCATCATCCGGTGTGAAGTTAGGTTGGGCTTTAGAATCATTGTTTGCTCCAATTAGTACTTATCGGAATAGAGAAATGTTGTACCGGTTGTTAGGACAAACGGAAAGGCTAGCAAGAGTGACTAAAGAAGGATTTAAGGAAATAAACTTACAATTACAGGCAACCACAAAAATGACCCTGCAAAATAGAATGGCATTAGATATGCTGTTGCTAAAAGAACATGGAGTATGTGGTTATTTACGAGATAAGATTGATCATTGTTGTGTACATATTCCGAATGTTACAGCCGCGGTAGAACGTGATTTGTCTCAGCTAACGCAAATTGAACGTGCAACTGAGGAAGAAAGAGAAGAAAGTGCCCATAATTGGGTGGCTGCTTTAGCAAAGTCATTTGGATTGAACATCTCTGGTTGGGTAGCATCTTTAATTCAATGGTGTATAATAATTATAATTATTATGTTAGCTATTATGGGAGTGTTGCGTTTGATTCAAAATATTGTTAATAAGGAACGGCAACACTTGGGGAAAATTTTAAAAGCTGTTACCAGGAAGAATCATGAACTTCCCCCGAGATATGAAGACATTGGAAATAATTCATTGCAGCTACAATCACCAGTTTGAGACGGTCCAAAGAATATGGAAATCTGCGGAACTGATGATGAAAATCCTTGCAGTCTGGAAGACTTGAAGTATTTTCAAAGGGGGGAATTGTTACATTATATTGATTAGAATAGGTTATACTTGGTAGACAAGATGAAGGTATAATTGCAGGTGTTGGGTACAGCACAATCTGATGAACTAGGTAAATGATAAGCAAATCTTGGCAACAGTAACTGAAGAAACTATAAATGGGAAACAATCATGTAGCTTAGCAATTCTGTTGATTATGTTACGTAACCGAACACTATAAATATTAACCAAGTTAAACGGGGATTTGGGATTCTCAGCTTTGGACATGAGTCCCTGAGACCCCGGGCCCTGAATAAAGCACCGCATATAACTGCTTTCGTAGTTATGTGTTTCTTTACGGGCAACACACGGGAAAGAGAAAAAGAACGCGTGTAAATCGAAGTGTTTTGTTGGAAGCGAAATGCAATTTTCTGTCTTTGTTACAGAGGCGGAACCGACAATAGCAAATGCTGACAAAGAGCAAAGCCGGACGAGCGAGCGGTTTTTTGCGCTTACTCCCGAAGGGGCGGGCTGAAAGGAGGAAGCAAAAATGCAGCAGCGGACCCTCGATCTCCCCAGAAGCTGCGACAGTAGGAGGCGTTCTGGCCCGGGTAACCAAGGTAACTCTTGATGCGGAACGTTCGTTCTTTCGGCCTCCCTCCCGGAGGCAGCGCTGAGGACTAAGCGACCCGTTGCTGCCCTGCGCCTCTTGTTAACCGTAGCTGCCTTAGTTTTGCTTCGGTCGTTTGTATTTTGTTTTGTTATCGTACACGCGTACGTAGAAAAGGAAAGATAGGATATTTAATTTTTAGATTCGTTGCCACGGCTGAAGCTGAAGAGACAGAAAAACGTAAGCGAGCCGAAGTAATAAAATTAAAGGGAACCGAGCGAGAGCCGTCTCCGTCGCCCCGAAAGGGAAAGCCCGTTCCTCCCGGTGAGGAAGGTTCGCCGGTAATAGCGATCGGAATAACAGATGAGCGACATCTAACGGAAGGTGCGTACGCGTTACGGAAAGGACGCTGCGTCCATCCGTTTCCGTGCGCGTGACTCTCTGCATCTGTGAAGCGTCGTGCTTTAAGAGCTCCAAGACGGCAAATTCCCGTCTTCGGGGAACGGCGGTCAGGTGGCCAGCGAGAGAGGGAGAGGCAAGCGTGCGAATTGTAAAACGAAGAGGTGGCTTTCAGGAAGGCTCATTTAGCGCGACCCCAGGTTAATTGCCTGGCAATGGTATGTGGGGCAGCAGGAAGACGGCAGCTCGAAGAAAAGGTAAAGCCTTGCGGAATTAGGACTCCTTCCTTCTCGTGTAGTAGATCCGCTTTTGTGCTTAGAAACAACTTTGGATTGTTAATTTCTGCTGAGCTTTGAATACGTCACGTCACGGACTCTTAGGCGACACGGGGGAGTTCAGCTGCGCAGCCTGCCAGAGGAACGTCGCCCACGAGGCCTCGCTAGCCTTGAGGAGCTGTAGGCGCCGATGCACGTGGCTCGTTCTGTCGGGCGCGCAGAGGTTTGCTTTGGCTGCCGAAATTTCAGCTTGGCTTTGCGCCCTGTAGCGGTGGTATTTTTGTATTTCTAAATTGTGTTAATGCTAGGCGTTCGGCACATCGGGGAACGACTGTGTGCTGCCGTGAAGAACTGCAGGCTCCCGCCCTCAGCCCTTTCTCGGCAAGTTATCGGGTGTCGAGAGCGGCCGGGAGACTCCGAATGCCGGCGGAAAGGTTCTCTGCCCGCTCCTGACGAGGAGCCTTCGGCCGCGGGAAGGTCGGCGGCGTCCTTCCCGGACTCGTGAGTAATAAGCCGCGGTTCGCGGGCCGGCAGGGGAGGGGAGGGGAGGGGAGGGGAGGGGAGGGGAGGGGAGGGGAGGGGAATAGCGCCTGGTAGCCCGGCGGCTCCGGCGTCGCCGTTGCTAGCGGGGCCCCGAGGTCCATGTGAAGCCTCAGCTGCCTGTCGGGAGCTTTGTTTTGGTGTGTTTACCTGGCAAAAGCAGCGAGGGAGGCCTCAAAGAAGAATTTTCGTGCCTAGGTGGGTAAGCTGCGACCCCAGCTGTCTTTGCCTTGCTTTGCCGCTTAGTGTCGTAACGGCGACTTGGGAGCCCGCGATAAAAACCGTTCCGGGGCCGAAGGGAGGCCCTGCGTTTGCCCCGCTTGGGAAACCGTCGTTAAAGCTTGGGGGGGGCCGAGCTCCGAAAGGAGACTCTGCCGGTGACCTCGGTGGTCCGATTCGTTTGCAGGCTGACGTTCCGAGGGCCGGCGAGCGGAAGAGGAGCAGCTCAGCCCGTTCGGTTGATTTCGGCGATCCTGTTTTAAGGAAGCGCGTAAGTGCAGACGGGGTCTGGGAGGCTTTTCGCCCGAGACGGGAAAGAGCGAGGAAGACTGGAGAGCGTGGAAAAACTAGGTGCCGCGGGTACTGAAGCTGTTAAGGGCTGAGAGAATTTGGGCTTAAGCATCTGAAAGGGGCTGCTAACGCGCAAGGAGCGGTAAAATACCATCGCTGGACAGCAGGCTCCTTTCCGGCCCTCCGTCCCCCTCTGCAGCCTTCTCGTTCTGTTTGTTTCTGTTCCTCTTTTCTGGCTGGGCTGTGCAGCGATCCCGGAAGGACGTGTCTTTTGAGGTGTGCCTTTGCGAAGGTGGTTCGGCTGCCTGGGGGGATGGATCAAAGCCTTTGAGGCTCCCTCCGATCTGTTTCATTTCCTTTTGAATTTCTTCCTTTCTTTGCTTTCTCCTAGGGCGTCTGTCAGCTAACGAGTAAAGAAGATGGAACGGCCTGTCCGCAGAGGAGAACTGACGCACGGTAAACGTGAATACGCTAGACCTCCGCTACGCCACGGGCGTTTGTTTACGTCCGTGCGTTCCAATCTCTAGTTGCGCATTCGGGACGCGGCATCTGCCCGCTATCCGACTCCTCCGTGTAGCGTAGAAGGCGCTGTACAGCTGCCGGTCTCTACGGGAGGTTGTTAGTGAGAAGGAGAACGGTGTATTCCAGCTCGCGACCGCCAAACGGGCTCCTTTAGGTCCGCTTTCAGACTTGGGGCCTACTTCATCGGTCCGCTTGGACGTGGTTTCTTGGGGGGAACGCTAGTGCTTTCCCTGTGCTTTTCCTGCGTCGAAACCGGTAGTTTATAGGCCAGAGCGGTTATGCCGTACCTTCCTTTGAGAGGCGTTTCGTCCGCGTCTCGGGCTTCGGGGAAAATCAATTGGACGGAATTGCCGAAGGCGCGCCTTGAAATAGGCGGTAAATCTAGAAGCGTGTCTGAATCGCGAGGGGCTCGTAACTTGGTCTTTGTCCTCAACGTCTGCTTTTCTTTCGCTCTTATTGCAGGCTTCCCTCCAACGATCGGCGTCGCTGCGGCGTCTCGTGTTTCACGGGCAGCGGTCTCTGCTCAGTAAGGACGTGAGAACTCCTGCGCTCCCGGAGAGCCCGGGATCCCTGCTCCGGGCTGGTCATTTTAGGCCTTTGTGCGGAGCGTTCTTTCTAGCTACGCGCCCCGCGTGAGCCTCTCCTTCGGCCGTTTTCCCAAGGCGGCGGAAACGCTTCTGGGAAACGCCGTCGTTTCCGAAACGTTTCGCCGTGTCCTTGCCGGTAGGGGATACCGTGAGAGCGGGCAGAGGCGGCCGACGTCTGTGCGAGGAAAGAAGCGTGGCGCAAAGAAGGGACCTCTTTGGCCCGCCTGGTCCGCTTTAGAGAGTTTTCTTTTGGACCCGAAGATCGGGTCTGCGAGTGCCGCGCTCAGCGCACGCGTTTGTTCCCCCCCCCCCCCGTTCTTTTAGCAAGACCGTGCGTGTCCTCGAGCTGTTTGTCCCGAGGGGGGAGTCGCTGCGGGAATTGCTGGGGAGGCCCTGACGGCGGGACGTGAAAAAGACGCCTTTGACCGCGTGCGTGCGGCCGAAGGAACGTCAGCCCAAGAATCCGAAGAAGACATGCCGCGTGCCAGCATCTCGTACCGTTTAATAATAAAACCCGAGCAGTCTGTCAAGCAAATAGCGCGGCTTGCTTTGGGCTGTTTATTTTGTTTAACGATCAGTAAAGGCGAGAGGTCGAAAGTTCTAAAGAAGAACGGCTGCTTCTTGGAACGCTTGCAAATTGTCCCGTTAAGTAGGTGGGTGGTTTTTTTGTTTTCGTTTTGTTTTTTTAAGTGCAGCCTCTGACTCTTTTTTGTCTGTGGAGTATTTTGCAACGATGTTCAAAGGAAAGCGCTGTTACGGAAGCCTCTAGGAGCAGCGGCTCGAGCACGACACGCGGCGACGCTGCGCCTCGCAGCAGGCGCTGTAAGTAAGGGCAGATGAGCCGAGGCGAGGGTGGTGAAATGTCTGCAAAGGGCGGGCGGGGGGGCTCTGCAGCGGTGTGCGCGTGCCGGGGGCGGCCGCGCGCCCTGCTGCCCTCGGGGCGTCAAAAAAGCAGTACGGCACGGAAAGGGGGGCGCGCAGGCGCACGGCGGCCGGCCGCGCGCCCTGCTGCCCTCGGGGCGTCCAAAAAGCGGTACGGCACGATAAAGGGGGGCGCGCATGCGCACTGGGTTCCGCCGTGCTCACTGCTGCCACCCTGTGTCCAAAAATCGGTACTGCACCCTGTGGGGGGGGGCTCGCGTGCGCACTGGGTTCCGCCGTGCTCACTGCTGCCACCCTGTGTCCAAAAATCGGTACTGCACCCTGTGGGGGGACTCGCGTGCGCACTGGGTTCCGCCGTGCTCACTGCTGCCACCCTGTGTCCAAAAATCGGTACTGCACCCTGTGGGGGGGGCGCGCACGCGCACAGCGTTCCGCCGCGCTCACTGCTGCCACCCTGTGTCCAAAAAGCGGTACTGCACCCGGTGGGGGGGGCGCGCATGCGCAGACAGCCGGCGCGCACATGCTCAGTGCCGGTCGCCATGTTTGCTGCTGCTCTCCGCCGTTTCGGTAACGGGTAAGCGAATGGAGCGTGCTCGTCGCCCCTTCCCGGTGCTCTTGGAGCGGCCACGGGCTCGGGCAGCCTCGGGGCGCTCGCTGGGAGTCCCGGGCTGCCGCGGCGGGCTGCGGTTCGCACGCGTGAGCCGCCCGGCTGCAGCGCCGCGGCGCGAGCATGCCATTGCGGGTCTCGCCTCCCTTCGTGCTCCCCCCCGCCCCTCGGGCTCCCCGGCTCCCCCCCGCCCCTCGGGATTCCCCGCTCCACCCGCCCCTCGCGCTCCCCCCCGCTTCTCGGGCTCCCCTCGCGCTCCCCCCCACCCCCGCGCTCCCCCCTGCTTCTCGGGCTCCCCTCGCGCTCCCCCCCCGCTCCTCGGGCTCCCCCTGCTCCCCTCGCGCTCCCCCCCACCCCCGCGCTCCCCCCCGCTTCTCGGGCTCCCCTCGCGCTCCGCCCCGCCCCTCGCGCTCCCCCTGCTCCCCTCGCGCTCCGCCCCGCCCCTCGCGCTCCCCTCGCGCTCCGCCCCGCCCCTCGGGCTCCCCCTGCTCCCCTCGCGCTCCCCCCTGCTTCTCAGGCTCCTCTCACGCTCCCCCCCGCTCCTCGGGCCCCCCCAGCTCCCCTCGCGCTCTGCCCCGCCCCTCGCACTCCCCCTGCTCCCCTCGCGCTCCCCCCCGCTTCTCGGGCTCCCCCCTGCTTCTCAGGCTCCTCTCGGGCTCCCCTTGCTCCCCTCGCGCTCCGCCCCGCCCCTCGCGCTCCCCCTGGTCCCCTCGCGCTCCCCCCCGCCCCCGCGCTCCCCCCCGCTTCTCGGGCTCCCCTCGTGCTCCCCCCCGCTCCTCGGGCCCCCCTGCTCCCCTCACGCTCCCCCCCGCCTCTCGCGCTCCCCTCGCACTCCGCCCCGCCCCTCGGGCTCCCCTCGCTCCCCCCCGCCCCTCGGGCTCCCTCTGCTCCCCTCCCGCTCCCCTCGCTCCCCCCCCCCCGCGCTGTCCGAGCCGGCACGTGCGCGGTGCTCAAGCGTCACTGCCGCCGCAGTCCGTTGGCGAGCGGCGCATGCGCGGCGGCGGGGAAGCAAGATGGCGGCGAGCAGGGAGGGCGTTTTCGCTTGGCGGCGGCGGCGGCGGGTGAGTGCGGAGGTGGCGTGGAGTGAAGGATGTGGGGCCCCCGGGTGAGGCGAACGCATAGGTTCGGGGGGCGTCGGGCTGCATCCTGCCCGCTGCGGCCGTCGCTGCGTGGAGGCGGCGGTGCGGGGCGAGTGGGGGGGCGGGCTGGGACCCGGCGCCGCGCCGGGAGCGCGGGTGTGACTTTGCGTTTTGCGTGCGCGGCGTTTAGGGCGCCAGTTCGTTGGCAGCGCGGGCCGGGGCACGCGCTCGCCCCTGCGGAGGCGGCGCGGCGGAGCGGAGCGGGGGGGCAGGCGGGCCCCGGAGCAGGGTTGCGGCGCGGCGTCGGCCCTGTAGTGTTTCCAAACGGCTTACCCCGTAACGTACGATGCAAAGCGGTGTATTAAGACCTTTCCTTTGAGGGAAAGAAGGAAAAAGAAAGAAAGAAAGAGGGGAAAGAAAAAAAAAAAAAACACGGGAAAGAGAAAAAGAACGCGTGTAAATCGAAGTGTTTTGTTGGAAGCGAAATGCAATTTTCTGTCTTTGTTACAGAGGCGGAACCGACAATAGCAAATGCTGACAAAGAGCAAAGCCGGACGAGCGAGCGGTTTTTTGCGCTTACTCCCGAAGGGGCGGGCTGAAAGGAGGAAGCAAAAATGCAGCAGCGGACCCTCGATCTCCCCAGAAGCTGCGACAGTAGGAGGCGTTCTGGCCCGGGTAACCAAGGTAACTCTTGATGCGGAACGTTCGTTCTTTCGGCCTCCCTCCCGGAGGCAGCGCTGAGGACTAAGCGACCCGTTGCTGCCCTGCGCCTCTTGTTAACCGTAGCTGCCTTAGTTTTGCTTCGGTCGTTTGTATTTTGTTTTGTTATCGTACACGCGTACGTAGAAAAGGAAAGATAGGATATTTAATTTTTAGATTCGTTGCCACGGCTGAAGCTGAAGAGACAGAAAAACGTAAGCGAGCCGAAGTAATAAAATTAAAGGGAACCGAGCGAGAGCCGTCTCCGTCGCCCCGAAAGGGAAAGCCCGTTCCTCCCGGTGAGGAAGGTTCGCCGGTAATAGCGATCGGAATAACAGATGAGCGACATCTAACGGAAGGTGCGTACGCGTTACGGAAAGGACGCTGCGTCCATCCGTTTCCGTGCGCGTGACTCTCTGCATCTGTGAAGCGTCGTGCTTTAAGAGCTCCAAGACGGCAAATTCCCGTCTTCGGGGAACGGCGGTCAGGTGGCCAGCGAGAGAGGGAGAGGCAAGCGTGCGAATTGTAAAACGAAGAGGTGGCTTTCAGGAAGGCTCATTTAGCGCGACCCCAGGTTAATTGCCTGGCAATGGTCTTTGGGGCAGCAGGAAGACGGCAGCTCGAAGAAAAGGTAAAGCCTTGCGGAATTAGGACTCCTTCCTTCTCGTGTAGTAGATCCGCTTTTGTGCTTAGAAACAACTTTGGATTGTTAATTTCTGCTGAGCTTTGAATACGTCACGTCACGGACTCTTAGGCGACACGGGGGAGTTCAGCTGCGCAGCCTGCCAGAGGAACGTCGCCCACGAGGCCTCGCTAGCCTTGAGGAGCTGTAGGCGCCGATGCACGTGGCTCGTTCTGTCGGGCGCGCAGAGGTTTGCTTTGGCTGCCGAAATTTCAGCTTGGCTTTGCGCCCTGTAGCGGTGGTATTTTTGTATTTCTAAATTGTGTTAATGCTAGGCGTTCGGCACATCGGGGAACGACTGTGTGCTGCCGTGAAGAACTGCAGGCTCCCGCCCTCAGCCCTTTCTCGGCAAGTTATCGGGTGTCGAGAGCGGCCGGGAGACTCCGAATGCCGGCGGAAAGGTTCTCTGCCCGCTCCTGACGAGGAGCCTTCGGCCGCGGGAAGGTCGGCGGCGTCCTTCCCGGACTCGTGAGTAATAAGCCGCGGTTCGCGGGCCGGCAGGGGAGGGGAGGGGAGGGGAGGGGAGGGGAGGGGAGGGGAGGGGAGGGGGGGGGAATAGCGCCTGGTAGCCCGGCGGCTCCGGCGTCGCCGTTGCTAGCGGGGCCCCGAGGTCCATGTGAAGCCTCAGCTGCCTGTCGGGAGCTTTGTTTTGGTGTGTTTACCTGGCAAAAGCAGCGAGGGAGGCCTCAAAGAAGAATTTTCGTGCCTAGGTGGGTAAGCTGCGACCCCAGCTGTCTTTGCCTTGCTTTGCCGCTTAGTGTCGTAACGGCGACTTGGGAGCCCGCGATAAAAACCGTTCCGGGGCCGAAGGGAGGCCCTGCGTTTGCCCCGCTTGGGAAACCGTCGTTAAAGCTTGGGGGGGGCCGAGCTCCGAAAGGAGACTCTGCCGGTGACCTCGGTGGTCCGATTCGTTTGCAGGCTGACGTTCCGAGGGCCGGCGAGCGGAAGAGGAGCAGCTCAGCCCGTTCGGTTGATTTCGGCGATCCTGTTTTAAGGAAGCGCGTAAGTGCAGACGGGGTCTGGGAGGCTTTTCGCCCGAGACGGGAAAGAGCGAGGAAGACTGGAGAGCGTGGAAAAACTAGGTGCCGCGGGTACTGAAGCTGTTAAGGGCTGAGAGAATTTGGGCTTAAGCATCTGAAAGGGGCTGCTAACGCGCAAGGAGCGGTAAAATACCATCGCTGGACAGCAGGCTCCTTTCCGGCCCTCCGTCCCCCTCTGCAGCCTTCTCGTTCTGTTTGTTTCTGTTCCTCTTTTCTGGCTGGGCTGTGCAGCGATCCCGGAAGGACGTGTCTTTTGAGGTGTGCCTTTGCGAAGGTGGTTCGGCTGCCTGGGGGGATGGATCAAAGCCTTTGAGGCTCCCTCCGATCTGTTTCATTTCCTTTTGAATTTCTTCCTTTCTTTGCTTTCTCCTAGGGCGTCTGTCAGCTAACGAGTAAAGAAGATGGAACGGCCTGTCCGCAGAGGAGAACTGACGCACGGTAAACGTGAATACGCTAGACCTCCGCTACGTCACGGGCGTTTGTTTACGTCCGTGCGTTCCAATCTCTAGTTGCGCATTCGGGACGCGGCATCTGCCCGCTATCCGACTCCTCCGTGTAGCGTAGAAGGCGCTGTACAGCTGCCGGTCTCTACGGGAGGTTGTTAGTGAGAAGGAGAACGGTGTATTCCAGCTCGCGACCGCCAAACGGGCTCCTTTAGGTCCGCTTTCAGACTTGGGGCCTACTTCATCGGTCCGCTTGGACGTGGTTTCTTGGGGGGAACGCTAGTGCTTTCCCTGTGCTTTTCCTGCGTCGAAACCGGTAGTTTATAGGCCAGAGCGGTTATGCCGTACCTTCCTTTGAGAGGCGTTTCGTCCGCGTCTCGGGCTTCGGGGAAAATCAATTGGACGGAATTGCCGAAGGCGCGCCTTGAAATAGGCGGTAAATCTAGAAGCGTGTCTGAATCGCGAGGGGCTCGTAACTTGGTCTTTGTCCTCAACGTCTGCTTTTCTTTCGCTCTTATTGCAGGCTTCCCTCCAACGATCGGCGTCGCTGCGGCGTCTCGTGTTTCACGGGCAGCGGTCTCTGCTCAGTAAGGACGTGAGAACTCCTGCGCTCCCGGAGAGCCCGGGATCCCTGCTCCGGGCTGGTCATTTTAGGCCTTTGTGCGGAGCGTTCTTTCTAGCTACGCGCCCCGCGTGAGCCTCTCCTTCGGCCGTTTTCCCAAGGCGGCGGAAACGCTTCTGGGAAACGCCGTCGTTTCCGAAACGTTTCGCCGTGTGATATGTGCTAATTTGTTACATCAAATTGAGAAACAGCCTTGAAACATCCTGGACTGTGATGTGTGCTAATTGGTTACATCAAAGTAAGAAACAGCCTTGGAAACATCTGTGGGAACATCCTACATCCTGTGGTGGGGGCATGTACCCTGCCTGAGATAAGGGAGTTGAGATAGCAAAGCGGCAATGTTAGTTTAGATAGCCTAATATGGTGATGGCGATGTCACACAACTGTGAAATATAGCACGACTTCGAAAGTTGTAAAATATATGCGTGACCTGAGGGTCACCACTCACAATGCAGAGGGCTGAAGAAGACCCCCTAGCAACAGCCGGCGCAACCGCAGAAGTTACAGGAAGTGCCACATATACCTGGAGCTGGAATTGCCTATAAGGAGACTGTGAGGGGGGGATTGCGCGCGCCGTTGGTGGAGCAGGAGATTCCCCCGGCCGCCCAGCGCTGTTTTGCTTACTTGTGACTTGCTCAATTATTTTATTAAATTGGAATTTATGCAACCCGGCCCGAGTGGTTGTCAATTTGTCGCGTTTACCTGTAACAATTTGGTGCCGTGACTCGGATACAGGCTTCCCTGGTTTCAGGACTCTGACTCAGGGGAGGCGCCCCATCCCATCTTCGGATGGCCCCTGAGTGGGTAGTTCCCCTACCAGAACCTGTATTTCCGAACCCTAAATCAGGACAAGTAAGCAAAAGAACTGCAGTACCCCGTAAACTTTGTGCACGAAGATCCGAACGAAGACTCAGGACTGAGTGAGTATATGTATGCGGTTCCGTTCGGTTGGGGTGGGATACCCGGAGCACGTGAGAAGTCCCCAGGGGAGTGCGGACCCTCCAGGAGAGGGGGTCCTTGTGTAACAGGGGACGGAGTGAGTGCGGACCCTCCATGAGGGTGATTGTGTAACAGGGGACCGAAACGGGGCACCCGTCGGCCGACTGGGCCGCCCGCTGCGAAGGGACAACCGTCCTAGCAGTTAAAGACTCGGGTGGTGTGAGTGCGGTCCCCTGCAGAGAGAGAGAGTTGTAATAGGGGACCGAAATGGGGCACCCATCGGCCGACTGGGCCACCCGCTGCGAAGGGACAACCGTCCTAGCAGTTAAAGACTCGGGTGGTGTGAGTGCGGTCCCCTGCGGAAAGAAAGAGAGTGACTGGGGTGGGTGCTCCGGAAGATGGGACGGAAAAAGAGCAAGTCTTCTGATCCCATAGAGGGCTTTACGGTACAGTTACCAGATATACCGCCCGATAGCCCTTTAGGATTAATGATTAAGTATTGGAACGATTGGCCCTCCAGAAAAGGCAAAAAGTCGAGAAAAAAAAAATGGTACATTACTGTATGCAAGTATGGGGTGGGAAGCAGATTAGAGGAGACCACCTTTATTGGCCAGTATACGGGTCTTTTGAAAATTGGATATGTCAGGCTCTAACTATATATGTGAATTCAAAGGAGCCCTTTAGTTTAGAAGAAAGTGAGTATGCTAGTTTATGGATAAGACCAGATACTCGGACCATGATATTTACCTTGAAAGAGAAGGGTTCGAGGAAGAAAAGCAAAACACTGGAGGAACTTCCCGTTTCTCCTCCCCCCTATATTCCCTCAGCTCCGGCTCAAAACCCAACACCAGCCCCTCCTCATAGCCCCTCTCCGATGACCCCAGACTGGGATCTAAACCCTCCTAGTTCCCCAGAAGAAACCCGAAGGGTCACGAGGAGTCAAACGAGGGGAGGTGGGCGACCTGATCAGCTGTACCCCTTGCGAGAACTCCCCATGGGAGGACCGCAGCCGGGGATGGGATTTGTGTCTATGCCCCTGAGTTCAGGGGACGTACGGGATTTTAAGAAAGAAATGTGGAATTTATTAGAAGACCCTTTAGGGGTGGCTGAGAAATTAGATCAGTTTTTAGGTCCAAGCCTTTATACATGGGAGGAATTACAATCCATCTTAAGCATATTATTTACAGCGGAAGAAAGGGAAATGACCCGTAGGGCTGGGATGCGGATTTGGGATCAACAACACCAACAAGGTCCCGCTGCAGATATTAAATGGCCCACTCAACGGCCGGACTGGGACAATCAGAATGCTGAGCATCGGACACATATGTCCGATCTGAGAGCCATAATAGTTCAGGGAATCAGGGAATCTGTTCCCAGGGGGCAAAATATTAATAAGGCCTTCATGGAACAACAAAAGAAGGATGAGACACCAACAGAGTGGCTCGAGAGACTTAGAAAAAATCTGCAACTTTATTCCGGGGTAGACCCCAGTACCCCTGTGGGACAGGCTCTATTGAAAACACAGTTTGTAGCAAAGGCCTTTCCAGATATTAGAAGAAAGCTAGAGAAGTTAGATGATTGGCAAGATAGGGGGCTGGACGAATTGCTGAGGGAAGCTCAGAAAGTGCATGTGCGGAGGGAAGAGGAAACCCATCGGCGGCAGGCAAAGATTCTGATGGCAGCAGTCCGAGAAGGGCAGAGAGGAATCCAGGCACAACCCCCTAGGTCGTATAACAGACCTAAAAGAAAGCCACTTCACCAAGAAGGACAACCCAGAGAAGTTGTGACGAGGGACTTGAGGCAGGTGGAGTGTTTTTATTGCCAGAAAAAAGGGCATCTGAAGAGGAATTGTAGGAAGCGAATGCAGGATGAGCAAATGTTCCAAGAAGATTAGGGGGGTCAGGGGCTCTATTTGCTGGGGACTCATAAAGGAACTGAGCCCTTGATAAAATTGAAATTAGGTCCCCAGCGACAAGAAGTAGAATTCCTTGTGGATTCTGGGGCAGAAAGATCTACTGTCCAAACGGTACCCTGGGGGTGTAAGCTATCCCCAGAGAACTTATAAGTGATAGGAGCTAAGGGAGAGCCCTTTAAGGTCCCAGTAATTAAAAATGTGGAAATAGAATCAGACTCTCGATTAAGTGTTGGATCCTTTTTATTAGTTCCCGAAGCTGAATATAATTTACTGGGCCGAGATATGATGGTTGAATTGGGAGTCAATTTAGAAGTAGAGAATCAAGAATTAGTTATAAAATTATGCACCCTTACTATTGAAGATGAGGCCAAAATCAACCCTGAAGTTTGGTATACCCCAGAATCAGTAGGAAACTAGATATTGCTCCTTTTGAAGTGAGCATACGGAATCCAGAAATCCCTGTTAGAGTCAAGCAATATCCAATGTCACAGGAAGGGAGGCAAGGACTCCGACCAGTAATCCAGAGGCTAATAAATCAAAGGTTACTGGAGCCTTGTATGTCTCCCTATAATACCCCCATACTGCCCGTAAAGAAACCAGACGGTACTTATAGATTGGTACAAGATTTAAGAGAAATAAACAAAAGAACAATTACCAGGTTCCCAATTGTAGCTAACCCCGATATCATACTTAGTCAGCTGTCACCTGAGGCTAAATGGTATACGGTTATAGACCTGAAAGATGCATTTTGGGCATGCCCCCTTAAGGAAGAATGTAGAGACTTTTTTGCCTTCGAGTGGGAAGACCCAGATACCCATAGGAAACAACAACTCCGATGGACTGTTTTACCACAAGGGTTTACAGAATCCCCTAATTTGTTTGGGCAAGCCCTGGAGCAGGTTCTAAGTACTTACGAAACTAATCCTCAAATTACTTTAACACAATATGTGGATGATTTGCTTTTAGCAGGAAAAACCCAGGAGGAAGTTAGATGTGAGAGTATTAAGTTGTTAAATTTCCTAAGTTTAAAGGGATTGAAAGTATCGAAATCAAAGTTGCAATTTACGGAAGAAGAGGTGAAGTATTTGGGACATTGGCTTAGCAAGGGCACAAAAAAATTGGACCCTGAAAGGGTAAATGGTATACTGTCAATAAGACCCCCGAAGAGCAAAAGACAGGTCCGACAATTGCTGGGGTTATTAGGGTATTGCAGACAATGGATTGAAAATTATAGCAATAAAGTAAAATTTTTATATAAAAAAACTAATAGTAGATGGGCTAATAAAATGGACTCAAACCGATAATCAAAGCCTCGAAGAATTGAAGGCTGACTTGGTGAATGCACCTGTTTTGAGTTTACCAGATATTAAGAGACCATTCTACATGTTTATTAATACACAGGAAGGAACAGCCTTTGGAGTCCTAACACAGGAATGGGCAGGGAAAAAGAAACCTATAGGGTATTTTTCAAAATTGCTAGACCCCGTCAGTCGGGGATGGCCCACTTGCCTACAAGCCATTGTAGCTACAGCCTTATTAGTAGAAGAGGCTAAAAAGATAACCTTTGGAGGAGAATTAAAAATATATACCCCTCATAATATACGAGGAGTATTACAACAAAAAGCCGAAAAATGGATAACCGATGCCAGACTATTAAAATACGAGGGCATTTTAATCCATTCTCCAAAGTTGGAAATTGAGACTACAAGCTTGCAGAATCCAGCCCAGTTCCTGTATGGGGAACCCAGTGGTCAATTAAGACATGATTGCATGCGTCTAATAGAATACCAAACAAAAATAAGAGAAGATTTAGAAGAAGAAGAGTTACCAGAGGGGACTAAATTCTTTGTGGACGGATCCTCTCGCGTAGTTGAAGGGAAATGCAGATCAGGGTATGCTATTGTAGATGGAAAGTCTCTAGAGTTAATAGAATCAGGGCCCCTACACAAAACTTGGTCGGCCCAGGCTTGTGAATTGTATGCAGTTTTTAGAGCCTTAGAAATTTTAAAGGGCAAAATAGGGACTATATACACCGACTCTAAATATGCTTATGGAGTAGTACACACATTTGGGAAAATGTGGGAAGAACGGGGACTGATTAATTCACAAGGGAAGAATTTAGTGCACGAAAAATTAATCAGAAAAACTTTAGAAGCTCTGAGGGGACCTCGGAGAATCGCAGTAGTACATGTTAGGGACCATCAAAAAGGCACATTTTACCACATAAGGGGAAATAATCTAGCAGATGAAGAAGCAAAAAAAGCAGCTTTACACCTATTGTCTGAAGGAAAAGAGGGCCAAGATAAACTAGATACCAGGATGAGTTTTACTAAACAGGAAATAGATACATTACGACAGATAGGAGCCCTAGAAAAAGAAGGTAAATGGGTGCTGCCCGATGATAGAGAAATTGTATCCAAAGGCGTAGCTTGGAGAATCATGAAAGAATTCCACCGACAGACTCACTGGGGAGTGCAAGCATTAGTAGACCAGTTTGGAACTAAATATATGTGCATTGGAATATATGACATAGCAAAAAGACTAGTGGGAGAATGTTTGACCTGTCAGAAGGTTAACAAGCAGCACCTCAGAAAAAAGGTCCCAGGGGGACGATCCATAGCCAGGAGACCATTTGAGAAAATACAGGTTGACTTTACAGAACTCCCAGAAGTGGGCAGGTATAAATACCTATTAGTTATAGTAGATCATTTAACTTACTTTGTAGAAGCTTTTCCCGTAGCCCGAGCAACTGCGAAATCGGTAACCAAGATATTGTTAGAAAATATCATACCCCGGTATGGGAATGTATTGGTCATAGACTCAGACAGGGGGCCACATTTTACATCCAAGGTCATTAAAGAAACATTAGATCCTTTAGGAATCAAGTGGGAGTATCACACTCCCTGGCATCCTCAAAGTTCAGGAAAGGTAGAAAGGATGAATGGGGAAATAAAAAAACAGTTAACAAAGCTAATGATGGAAACCCAGATGAATTGGATCAAGTGTTTACCCTTAGCTTTGTTGAATATACGAACTCAGCCCAGAACTGACACAGGAGTCTCCCCTTTTGAAATGTTATATGGGATGCCATATGATTTAGAAATACCAAAAGAACATCCTAAAGTAGAAGAGAGATTATTACAGAAATATATTACAGAGCTTATGAAGAGAAGACAAGAATTGATAAAGAAAGGACTAATAGCACAGAGACCTCCACTAGATGTAGCCATTCACCGAGTTAACCCTGGAGACAAGGTTTTAATTAAAACCTGGAAAGACTCATCCTTGACTCCCCGCTGGGAGGGACCTTTCCTTGTTTTGCTTACCACAGACACTGCTATTCGTACCGCAGAGCGAGGATGGACACATGCTAGCAGAATTAAAGGACCGATTTCAGAATCATCGTGGGAAGCCTTTGGAAACCTGGACAATTTAAAAGTAACCTTTAAGAAGAAACCTGGAAACCTCGATAAGTGAGACCACCTTTTGTAAAACCTAACATAGTATTTGTTATAACCCCACATTGTATTTGTTATCCCTTTGTGTGTTATGCATGTAGGGTTTGTAAAGGGAAGTAGTGGACTCATTGTTAGTACGGGTATCTCCCTAACAGCATTTGCCGCCCTTGTTACGACAAAATTGACTTATTGGACATTAAAAGATCTTAAGAAAAGATCGGTAGAACGGTGGGAAGCCTTTGTTAAAAGGAGTACAACCAGAGAAAGGTTGTACCCACGCCAACCACCCCAAATCACATAAGGCCAAAATTGAAAACACCAATTATAGGCGGACCGCGCCGTATGTTGAGTGTCACTCTTGGGAACTGGGAAGCCTTTAAAAAAATCTAAAAGGCTCATACAGGAGGTTCCCCTGAAGAATACGGCTGCTGCCGAGAAGACGGTACACCCTGCTGCTCTGAAGCAAAAGAGTAGGCAGGGGAGGCAGAGACGTATAGAACTTGTGGGGATCGAGGCCGATAAGCCACCTCCTAAGCAGGAATACCCAAAATTGTAAGACCCAGACTCTTTAAAGTCCCAGAGACACTTGGCATCACGGACCGCCCCTCCAAGGCATTAAGGGTTCGTAAAATATCCGTTGACCAAGCCATGGGTCCACTACTCCTCTGGAAGATGATTGTGCTGGGCTTATTAGGAAGACGAATCCAAGGGGAACATAATGTACACCAACCCTTTAAATGGTCATTAATGAGATGGGAAGATCAAACAGTGATCCAAGTACGAAGCGTACCCGGGAAACCTACATTCACACCTACCTTGTGTGAATTGGTACCCATTGAGCCATGTTTAAATCTAAAGGGGTTTTACTTTTGCCCTAGTTCTAATCCTGGGCGAGGATACTGTAACTACCCAAACTCTTATTATTGTGCTTATTGGGGATGTGAAACTATAGCCTCTGATTGGACACCCGGCGCAGGATCAGATAAGTTTATTCAGACCCAGTGGGGACCCTATGGTTGTACACCCCCCAAACGAGACTCTTCTGGAGGTACGCGTCCGTCCTCCCATTCGGACTGTAAACATTTAATGATAAATATCACCCGTCCTGAAGATCCAGGGTGGTTTTTGGGAAAGACCTGGGGAGTCCGGTACTGGGAGCCCGGGACCGATAGGGGTGGATTGATTTTCATAAAGAAAGAAAGTGTGCAACCTGCTCCTCAAGCAATAGGGCCGAATCTAGCCGTTAAAGGAGCAAAATTAAGAATCAAACCAACGGCTGCGATAATGAATTTGACAAGTATTCCTATGAGCCACCCCACCCCGAAAGATACTGTTGTAATCTCAGAAAGTAAAGCCACAGAGGGGGTAGACAATCCTCTGTGGAAGATTGTACAGGCAACCTACAAAGTATTAAATGCTACAACCCCTAGTATAACCACCCATTGCTGGTTATGCTACGACATAAGACCCCTTTTTATGAAGCAATAGGAGTAAATATGACATATACTGTGAGCAATGATCCCGGCTCACAGTGTCAATGGGAAGATAAGAAGAAGGGGTTGACCATGGAGCAAGTTACGGGAATGGGAATGTGTATTGGTAAAATACCAAAATCAAAGAAAAAGCTGTGTGGGTCTGTGACACTGCAAACCTACACCTCCGAAATTGGATGGATTATTCCCACCCAAGGAGCTAGGTGGATATGTTCAAAAACGGGCCTAACTCCCTGTGTCTCCCTAAGGGTACTTGGTGAGTCCCAAGAATATTGTATACAAATAGAGGTAGTTCCCAGGATCTTGTACCACCCAGAAAATGTGATGTACGACCATTGGGACACCCCTCATCCGGTCCGAGTAAAGAGAGAACCAATCACCGCAATTACTATAGCCACCTTACTGGGCCTAGGGGCAGTAGGAGCGGGAACTGGAATCTCCTCCTTAGTGGTGCAGCAGCAGAGCCTTAGCACCCTACGAGCAGCAGTGGATGAGGACTTAGAACGAATAGAAAAATCCATTACAGCCTTAGAAAAATCGTTGACATCGCTATCAGAAGTAGTTTTACAGAACAGAAGAGGGATGGACCTCTTATTTTTGCAACAGGGAGGATTGTGTGCAGCCCTAGGAGAAGAATGTTGTTTTTACACGGATCATACAGGAGTTGTCAGGGATACTATGGCGAAATTGAGAGAAGGCCTTGAAAAACGTAAAAAGGAAAGAGAAGCCCAGCAAGGGTGGTATGAATCATGGTTCAGTCATTCTCCCTGGCTAACAACCTTATTGTCTACCATCGCGGGCCCATTGACTTTACTAGTACTAGTGTTGACCTTTGGACCGTGTATAGTAAATAAAATAATTAACTTAGCAAAAAGCAGACTCGAAGCTGCCCACCTACTGTTGATAAGAAGTCAATATGAACAACTAAATGAAGATGAGAGTAAGCATAACCCTATGCTCTCCCTGGCACAGGAGGTTGTTGCTCGATTTGATGAACAAATTAGAAGGGACCAAAACAAAAAGGGGGGATTGTGATATGTGCTAATTTGTTACATCAAATTGAGAAACAGCCTTGAAACATCCTGGACTGTGATGTGTGCTAATTGGTTACATCAAAGTAAGAAACAGCCTTGGAAACATCTGTGGGAACATCCTACATCCTGTGGTGGGGGCATGTACCCTGCCTGAGATAAGGGAGTTGAGATAGCAAAGCGGCAATGTTAGTTTAGATAGCCTAATATGGTGATGGCGATGTCACACAACTGTGAAATATAGCACGACTTCGAAAGTTGTAAAATATATGCGTGACCTGAGGGTCACCACTCACAATGCAGAGGGCTGAAGAAGACCCCCTAGCAACAGCCGGCGCAACCGCAGAAGTTACAGGAAGTGCCACATATACCTGGAGCTGGAATTGCATATAAGGAGACTGTGAGGGGGGGATTGCGCGCGCCGTTGGTGGAGCAGGAGATTCCCCCGGCCGCCCAGCGCTGTTTTGCTTACTTGTGACTTGCTCAATTATTTTATTAAATTGGAATTTATGCAACCCGGCCCGAGTGGTTGTCAATTTGTCGCGTTTACCTGTAACAGCCGTGTCCTTGCCGGTAGGGGATACCGTGAGAGCGGGCAGAGGCGGCCGACGTCTGTGCGAGGAAAGAAGCGTGGCGCAAAGAAGGGACCTCTTTGGCCCGCCTGGTCCGCTTTAGAGAGTTTTCTTTTGGACCCGAAGATCGGGTCTGCGAGTGCCGCGCTCAGCGCACGCGTTTGTTCCCCCCCCCCCCCGTTCTTTTAGCAAGACCGTGCGTGTCCTCGAGCTGTTTGTCCCGAGGGGGGAGTCGCTGCGGGAATTGCTGGGGAGGCCCTGACGGCGGGACGTGAAAAAGACGCCTTTGACCGCGTGCGTGCGGCCGAAGGAACGTCGGCCCAAGAATCCGAAGAAGACATGCCGCGTGCCAGCATCTCGTACCGTTTAATAATAAAACCCGAGCAGTCTGTCAAGCAAATAGCGCGGCTTGCTTTGGGCTGTTTATTTTGTTTAACGATCAGTAAAGGCGAGAGGTCGAAAGTTCTAAAGAAGAACGGCTGCTTCTTGGAACGCTTGCAAATTGTCCCGTTAAGTAGGTGGGTGGTTTTTTTGTTTTCGTTTTGATTTTTTAAGTGCAGCCTCTGACTCTTTTTTTGTCTGTGGAGTATTTTGCAACGATGTTCAAAGGAAAGCGCTGTTACTGGAGCCTCTAGGAGCAGCGGCTCGAGCACGACACGCGGCGACGCTGCGCCTCGCAGCAGGCGCTGTAAATAAGGGCAGATGAGCCGAGGCGAGGGTGGTGAAATGTCTGCAAAGGGCGGGCGGGGGGGCTCTGCAGCGGTGTGCGCGTGCCGGGGGCGGCCGCGCGCCCTGCTGCCCTCGGGGCGTCAAAAAAGCAGTACGGCACGGAAAGGGGGGCGCGCATGCGCACTGGGTTCCGCCGTGCTCACTGCTGCCACCCTGTGTCCAAAAATCGGTACTGCACCCTGTGGGGGGGCGCGCACGCGCACAGCGTTCCGCCGCGCTCACTGCTGCCACCCTGTGTCCAAAAAGCGGTACTGCACCCGGTGGGGGGGCGCGCATGCGCAGACAGCCGGCGCGCACATGCTCAGTGCCGGTCGCCATGTTTGCTGCTGCTCTCCGCCGTTTCGGTAACGGGTAAGCGAATGGAGCGTGCTCGTCGCCCCTTCCCGGTGCTCTTGGAGCGGCCACGGGCTCGGGCAGCCTCGGGGCGCTCGCTGGGAGTCCCGGGCTGCCGCGGCGGGCTGCGGTTCGCACGCGTGAGCCGCCCGGCTGCAGCGCCGCGGCGCGAGCATGCCATTGCGGGTCTCGCCTCCCTTCGTGCTCCCCCCCACCCCTCGGGCTCCCCCGGCTCCCCCCCGCCCCTCGGGATTCCCCGCTCCACCCGCCCCTCGCGCTCCCCCCCGCTTCTCGGGCTCCCCTCGCGCTCCCCCCCACCCCCGCGCTCCCCCCCGCTTCTCGGGCTCCCCTCGCGCTCCGCCCCGTCCCTCGGGCTCCCCTTGCTCCCCTCGCGCTCCGCCCCGCCCCTCGCGCTCCCCCTGGTCCCCTCGCGCTCCCCCCCGCCCCCGCGCTCCCCCCCGCTTCTCGGGCTCCCCTCGTGCTCCCCCCCGCTCCTCGGGCCCCCCTGCTCCCCTCACGCTCCCCCCCGCCTCTCGCGCTCCCCTCGCACTCCGCCCCGCCCCTCGGGCTCCCCTCGCTCCCCCCCGCCCCTCGGGCTCCCTCTGCTCCCCTCCCGCTCCCCCCCGCCCCTCCCGCTCCCCTCGCTCCCCCCCGCCCCTCCCGCTCCACTCGCTCCCCCCCCCCCGCGCTGTCCGAGCCGGCACGTGCGCGGTGCTCAAGCGCCACTGCCGCCGCAGTCCGTTGGCGAGCGGCGCATGCGCGGCGGCGGGGAAGCAAGATGGCGGCGAGCAGGGAGGGCGTTTTCGCTTGGCGGCGGCGGCGGCGGGTGAGTGCGGAGGTGGCGTGGAGTGAAGGATGTGGGGCCCCCGGGTGAGGCGAACGCATAGGTTCGGGGGGCGTCGGGCTGCATCCTGCCCGCTGCGGCCGTCGCTGCGTGGAGGCGGCGGTGCGGGGCGAGTGGGGGGGCGGGCTGGGACCCGGCGCCGCGCCGGGAGCGCGGGTGTGACTTTGCGTTTTGCGTGCGCGGCGTTTAGGGCGCCAGTTCGTTGGCAGCGCGGGCCGGGGCACGCGCTCGCCCCTGCGGAGGCGGCGCGGCGGAGCGGAGCGGGGGGGCAGGCGGGCCCCGGAGCAGGGTTGCGGCGCGGCGTCGGCCCTGTAGCGTTTCCAAACGGCTTACCCCGTAACGTACGATGCAAAGCGGTGTATTAAGACCTTTCCTTTGAGGGAAAGAAGGAAAAAGAAAGAAAGGGGGGAAAGAAAAAAAAAAAAAACACGTGTTACATTATATTGATTAGAATAGGTTATACTTGGTAGACAAGATGAAGGTATAATTGTAGGTGTTGGGTACAGTACAATCTGATGAAGTGGGTACAGTACAATCTGATGAAGTGGGTACAGTACAATCTGATGAAGTGGGTACAGCACAATCTGATGAACTAGGTAAATGATAAGCAAATCTTGGCAACAGTAACTGAAGAAACTATAAATGGGAAACAATCATGTAGCTTAGCAATTCTGTTGATTATGTTACGTAACCGAACACTATAAATATTAACCAAGTTAAACGGGGATTTGGGATTCTCAGCTTTGGACATGAGTCCCTGAGACCCCGGGCCCCGAATAAAGCACCGCATATAACTGCTTTCGTAGTTATGTGTTTCTTTACGGGCAACAGTTTTCTGGCGACCCAGATGGGACTTCGGGAGTAGTGTTGACGGTTCGCTTTCCGATTTTGCTCCGTGCCGGCACCGAGGAATTCTCGGGGAGCCATCGGCTGCGCCCGCTCTGCGCTGCTCCTGACGTCCCAAAGTGGTAAGCCCGAAGGTGCTTTATTGTAATATTTGGTCGGGTGCCTGCCTAATAAGACGTGACGGCGATTCACGCAAGGTTGGGCTAACGAGCTCGAGGTCTGGTCTGTGGAAGCCTAGGCGCTGGCCGTCAGACGGAGCGAAAGCCCCGCAGGTCCAGCACTCACGGACATACGTGGCTGTCTCGTGAGTTTGGTTTGGTCTTTTGTTTCCCATCAGAGGCTATCTTTCCGTTTTCTACCCCGTAGATTTAGTGTGTGTGTGTGGAGTGAATGTGTAAGACCATGGTAATACCGGATAATTCTCCGTTAGGATGTTTATTAAAGCATTGGAAAAGTGCGGGATATTTTCAGAGTATGAGTAAAAGTCGATTTATAGGTTATTGTACGAATTGGTGGCCACAATATGAGTATGATGGACCCCGGTGGCCTGAACACGGAAGTTTAGATCCGGGTGTTATAGGTCCATTAATGAGATATTGTTAAGAACTTGAAAAATGGGATGAAGTACCATATGTTGATCTATTTTATGATATACGTAATCATCCAGATATGCAGAGAGAATGTGGAATGTTGTTGGTACATCCCGAAAAAAAGATAAAACAAAATGTGGAGGATGTGTAGGTAATAAGAAGTGTATGACTTGTTTGGCAATACAAAATTCAATAAGAGAGCCAGAGGATGTATCACTTTTAGTATCACCGACGGCCCCTGTGATGTCCGATATAGATGCAGGGGACGATAGTGATACTGATAGTATTAAGGCGGTAAAACCGTCAGAATCAATTAATACTGGAGCGATCCAGATTAAGTTAACACCGAAGGGTTCGCCAGGGCATTCATCATGCCCAAGACAAGCGCAACGAACCCCAATTGCACAGAGAACAAGACAAGGGAGGAAGGAACAAGAGCAAAACAGTAAAGTATTATTAGCCCCTTTACGAGAGGCAATTTCGGGGACTGATAAAGTATATGGGAAAGTTCCTTTTTCCCCAGGAGATTTAGTAATTTGGAAGCAATCAGCTGGAAAGTGTACAATAATAGGAAAAAAAAAAAAAAAAAAAAACAAACCACAAAGAGAAATCAGGCAGGATTATTAGCAATGTTACAACGAGTAAATCAAGGAATAAGAGGCAGAAGTAGAGGACGAGGTCGAGGAGGATACAGGGTAGGAGGCATGCGGGGAATACCTCAAAATCAGCTAGGGATAAATCAGTGTGCGTTTTGCAGACAACAGGGACATTGGAAAAATGAGTGCCCAGTGAAAATGAATTTGGCCCAGCAGACTTCAGTAGGAGGAACACCAATGGCAGAAACAATGATGTTAGGACATTTGGGGCAACATAGTAGCTGACTAAGTGATGGATTAAAAGTGACAACAGAAATTGATGGGGAAGAGAAACAATTATTGGTAGATACTGGGGCAACTTATTCTGTTTTAAATACTTGTTTAGGAAAGATAGGAGATACGATGATAACTGTGGTAGGAGCTACAGGAAAAACAGAGCAACGGCCCTTTCTGCGGCCATTGCATCTAAATTTTAGGGGTAAAGAATTAGATCATGAATTTCTCTATGTACCGGATTGTCCTACATCTTTGTTAGGACGAGATTTATTGTCAAGATTTAATGCTAAAATAATATTTGAAAATGGAAAAGCTAAGTTGCAGATACCTGAGGAAGAAATAGCTAGAATATTTATAGTAAAAGAAATAGCTAATACAACAATACCAATAGAGGTAGAAAACGCTGTAGTACCATGGGTATGGGAGACACAAGTACCGGGATTAGCGAAAGCAGCAAAACCTGTCATAGTAGAATTGAAAGAAGGTGTCCAACCGGTAAGAGTTAGACAATATCCTATACAGTTAGAAGCTAGGAAAGGGGTAGCACCATTAATTGCAAAATTTTTGATGCACAATGTGTTAGAAGAATGTGAATCTGAATATAATACACCAGTATTTCCTATAAGAAAACCTAACGGAGATTATAGGTTAGTTCAAGATTTAAGAGCTGTAAACGAAATAGTTAAAGATATACATCCAGTAGTAGCAAATCCTTATACATTGTTAACATCTGTGGCAGAACAATTTAGATACTTTTCTGTAATTGATTTAAAAGATGCTTTCTTCTGCATCCCATTGGCATTACAAAGTAGGAAATTATTTGCGTTTGAATGGGAAAATCCGGATACAGGACGAAAACGACAGCTGACCTGGACCAGGTTACCACAAGGCTTCAAAAACAGTCCTACAATATTTGGGAATCAGCTGGCACGAGAACTGGAGGATTGGAAGGAGCAAGGATATTTTCAATTACCATCAAAAGCATACTTATTGTTGCAATATGTGGATGACATTTTCGTGGCGACAGAAAGGTATGAAAACTGCATTACTGTTACAGTTGCGTGATTAAATTTACTGGGACAGAGCGGTTATCGAGTTTCTAAGGAAAAAGCCCAAATTGCCCGGGAAAAAGTGATATATCTGGGATGTGAAATTTCCCAAGGACAAAGACGGTTGGGGGTGAATAGAATACAAGCGATTTGTGCCATCCCTGAACCTAGAAATTTGCACGAGTTACGAACTTTTCTAGGAATGACAGGGTGGTGCAGACTCTGGATTTTGAATTACGGACTGTTAGCCAAACCACTGTATGCAGCTTTAAAAGAGCCACAATTAGTTTGGAGTTTAGAGTGTAAAAGGGCTTTTCAAGACTTAAAACAGGCTCTGCAAGAAGCCCCAGCATTAGGATTGCCTGATTTGACAAAAACATTTCAACTCTTTGTACATGAGCGGCAACGACTAGCGCTTGGAGTTTTAACTCAACGAATTGGATCATGGAAGAGACCGGTGGGCTATTTTTCCAAGCAGTTGGATATGGTAAGTGCCGGATGGCCTTCTTGCCTCCGAGCAGTGGCTGCTACTGTAATGTTAGTCCAAGAAGCTAGAAAATTGACATTGGGAACAAAAATGGAAGTATTTGTGCCCCACATGGTGATTGCAGTTTTGGAACAAAAGGGGGGTCATTGGTTGTCATCCAGTAGAATGTTGAAATATCAGGCAATATTGAGAGAACAGGATGATATATTTTTAAAGATAACAACATGTTTGAATCCCGCTGAATTTTTAGGTAGCAAAATAGAGGAAGGCGAGCTGGAACATGATTGTATTGAGGTGATCGAACAAACTTACGCCAGTAGGGTAGATCTGAAAGATATTCCCCTTGTAAATCCTGACTGGACATTATTTACAGACGGTAGCAGCTTTGTTGAGAATGGAACACGATATTCTGGATATGCTGTGGTTACTAAGCTTGAAGTAATTGAAGCAAAGGCATTAATGCCAGGAACGTCAGCGCAAAAGGCAGAACTGGTCGCTCTAATTCGGGCTTTAATACCGAGTGCGGATAAGAGGGTGAATATTTGGACAGATTCTAAATACGCTTTTGGAATAATACATATACATGGAGCTTTATGGAAGGAAAGAGGATTGTTGACGGCTCAAGGTAGTATTATTAAATATCGAACCGAGATCTTACAGTTATTAGAGGCTGTGGTACTACCTCAGCAAGTGGCTGTAATGCATTGTCGAGGACATCAGAGGGATGACAGCGATGTGGCACAAGGAAACATGAAGGCAGACCAGGCAGCCAAAATTGCTGCACGGCAAGTATGGACTGAATTAGCTCTAATACCTACTAAGGTAAGCCCGATTACTGCTCATCTCTCTGTAAATCCCTTTTATACCCAAGAAGATGAAAAATTAGCCGATTTGGTAAAGGCACAGAAGAATTCACATGGATGGTATGTAACAGGTAATGGACAAGTAGTAGTGCCTGCTACAATTATGAAACGAATAATACAAACTGAACATAATAAATGCCATTGGGGAGCAGAAGCATTGGTGCAGTTTTTAAAGCGGAGCATTATATCTGCACAAATGTTAACAATAGCAAAAGGGGTGAATGCGAAGTGTCCAGTATGTTTAAAGAATAATCCGGTAATACGAAAACAAATTCCAATGGGAACTTTGAAAGTGGGAATAGAACCAGGTGACTATTGGCAAGTGGATTTTGCAGAATTACCTAAATCAAAAGGGTTTAAGTATTTATTGGTATACGTATGTACCTTTTCAGGGTGGCTAGAAGCATTTCCCTGTAGAACGAATCAAGCTAGAGAAGTAGTAAAAACTTTGTTAAAAGAGATCATACCTAGATTTGGGGTACCTTTAGGAATTTCTTCAGATCGAGGCCCACACTTTATAGCTAAAATAGTACAGGAAATTAGTGAAATGCTTGGAATTAGCTGGGATTTACATACACCGTGGAGGCCACAATCTAGTGGAAAGGTAGAAAGGATGAATCAAACATTAAAAGGACAAATTAAAAAGATATGCCAGGAAGCTCAAATCCAATGGCCACAGGCATTGCCCCTTGCTTTATTGAGAATTCGTATAAAACCTAGAGAAGGGTTGTCTGTAAGTCCCTATGAAATTCTGTACGGTAAGCCATATACTGCACCAACGAAGGGAATGGGAAGTGCAGATTTACACCTCCAAGGAGATCAAGATGTTTATAGTTATATAATTTCTTTAAGCAGATTACTCACAGCCTTACGTGCCGCGATCATCTGGAATCGCCCTTTGCCGTTGGAGAATCAACCAGGAGACCAAGCGTATGTTCGAAATTGGCAAACGGAGCCTTTAAAGGAACAGTGGCATGGACTTTATTTGGTGCTATTGATAACATTTACCGCTGTGAAAGTAGCAGGAATTGATAATTGGATTCATTATACCAGAGTGAAGAAGGTACCATCACAATGGGGGGTAAAAATGATCACTCCTACAAAACTGAGATTTACATCTTGGTAATACTATGCTGGGTAGGATTAAGTAATGGTTTCGCTCAAATAATACATACATATGCTACTGTACATATAGAAGAACGAATGGATGTAAATTTGACTTGTGATTTTGTTGGAGATATGAGAAGTTCAATCCAAGACATTAGTTGCTATTGGCAGAAGAATGAGTCCAAATTGTCAACTGGGTTTACAATCCGATGGGATAGTGATACACGAAGGGGTACTATGATTTTATCATTGCGAAATGTAAGTAAGACAGATGTAGGAAACTACACCTGTATTGTTTGGATTAAAGAGAGTTTTGATTATGGAAAAAGGGCATTAGAGGTTACTGCAAAATCAGAACCTATGCAGAAAAGAAACAGAGCCAGGAGAGAGTTAAAAGATTTGGAAAAAGACGAAATGCAACCAATACAAATAATCCAGGCGCCACAACAGGAAACACAAGAAAATCCAATGCAAAAGAAAGTTAGCTGAAAAACACCCAGTCTAGAACTGTACAAAAGTATACGCTTGTGACACCCCGAAAGTGAAGTTACCTTTCCACCTGTGGTCCTTGCATTAAGGACAGGTTGTGCCTGTAGAGGAATTAAATACTCCATGAGTGAACCTGTAATACAATTCGGAGTGAGAATAGATTGTAGAACTACGATCAGGAGCACAGGAAATTTAGTTTGGGTTACAAGTGATGGACAATGGACGACTCACCTCCCCTTGGATGGGTTGGTGACTGAAATAACTTTAGGGTTACCAACTCTCTGCCCAATTTGGAAGAAAGCGCCATTTAAGGGTAGATTAGAAAATTTATGGATAATGAAGAGAGAAATAAAGGATGATGATGATTGGCAAGAACCATCATCCGGTGTGAAGTTAGGTTGGGCTTTAGAATCATTGTTTGCTCCAATTAGTGCTTATCGGAATAGAGAAATGTTGTACCGGTTGTTAGGACAAACGGAAAGGCTAGCAAGAGTGACTAAAGAAGGATTTAAGGAAATAAACTTACAATTACAGGCAACCACAAAAATGACCCTGCAAAATAGAATGGCATTAGATATGCTGTTGCTAAAAGAACATGGAGTATGTGGTTATTTACGAGATAAGATTGATCATTGTTGTGTACATATTCCGAATGTTACAGCCGCGGTAGAACGTGATTTGTCTCAGCTAACGCAAATTGAACGTGCAACTGAGGAAGAAAGAGAAGAAAGTACCCATAATTGGGTGGCTGCTTTAGCAAAGTCATTTGGATTGAACATCTCTGGTTGGGTAGCATCTTTAATTCAATGGTGTATAATAATTATAATTATTATGTTAGCTATTATGGGAGTGTTGCGTTTGATTCAAAATATTGTTAATAAGGAACGGCAACACTTGGGGAAAATTTTAAAAGCTGTTACCAGGAAGAATCATGAACTTCCCCCGAGATATGAAGACATTGGAAATAATTCATTGCAGCTACAATCACCAGTTTGAGACGGTCCAAAGAATATGGAAATCTGCGGAACTGATGATGAAAATCCTTGCAGTCTGGAAGACTTGAAGTATTTTCAAAGGGGGGAATTGTTACATTATATTGATTAGAATAGGTTATACTTGGTAGACAAGATGAAGGTATAATTGCAGGTGTTGGGTACAGTACAATCTGATGAAGTGGGTACAGTACAATCTGATGAACTGGGTACAGCACAATCTGATGAACTAGGTAAATGATAAGCAAATCTTGGCAACAGTAACTGAAGAAACTATAAATGGGAAACAATCATGTAGCTTAGCAATTCTGTTGATTATGTTACGTAACCGAACACTATAAATATTAACCAAGTTAAACGGGGATTTGGGATTCTCAGCTTTGGACATGAGTCCCTGAGACCCCGGGCCCCGAATAAAGCACCGCATATAACTGCTTTCGTAGTTATGTGTTTCTTTACGGGCAACAGTTTTCTGGCGACCCAGATGGGACTTCGGGAGTAGTGTTGACGGTTCGCTTTCCGATTTTGCTCCGTGCCGGCACCGAGGAATTCTCGGGGAGCCATCGGCTGCGCCCGCTCTGCGCTGCTCCTGACGTCCCAAAGTGGTAAGCCCGAAGGTGCTTTATTGTAATATTTGGTCGGGTGCCTGCCTAATAAGACGTGACGGCGATTCACGCAAGGTTGGGCTAACGAGCTCGAGGTCTGGTCTGTGGAAGCCTAGGCGCTGGCCGTCAGACGGAGCGAAAGCCCCGCAGGTCCAGCACTCACGGACATACGTGGCTGTCTCGTGAGTTTGGTTTGGTCTTTTGTTTCCCATCAGAGGCTATCTTTCCGTTTTCTACCCCGTAGATTTAGTGTGTGTGTGTGTGTGGAGTGAGTGTGTAAGACCATGGTAATACCGGATAATTCTCCGTTAGGATGTTTATTAAAGCATTGGAAAAGTGCGGGATATTTTCAGAGTATGAGTAAAAGTCGATTTATAGATTATTGTATGAATTGGTGGCCACAATATGAGTATGATGGACCCCGGTGGCCTGAACACGGAAGTTTAGATCCGGGTGTTATAGGTCCATTAATGAGATATTGTTAAGAACTTGAAAAATGGGATGAAGTACCATATGTTGATCTATTTTATGATATACGTAATCATCCAGATATGCAGAGAGAATGTGGAATGTTGTTGGTACATCCCGAAAAAAAGATAAAACAAAACGTGGAGGATGTGTAGGTAATAAGAAGTGTATGACTTGTTTGGCAATACAAAATTCAATAAGAGAGCCAGAGGATGTATCACTTTTAGTATCACCGACGGCCCCTGTGATGTCCGATATAGATGCAGGGGACGATAGTGATACTGATAGTATTAAGGCGGTAAAACCGTCAGAATCAATTAATACTGGAGCGATCCAGATTAAGTTAACACCGAAGGGTTCGCCAGGGCATTCATCATGCCCAAGACAAGCGCAACGAACCCCAATTGCACAGAGAACAAGACAAGGGAGGAAGGAACAAGAGCAAAACAGTAAAGTATTATTAGCCCCTTTACGAGAGGCAATTTCGGGGACTGATAAAGTATATGGGAAAGTTCCTTTTTCCCCAGGAGATTTAGTAATTTGGAAGCAATCAGCTGGAAAGTGTACAATAATAGGGAAAAAAAAAAAAAAAAAAAAAAACAAACCACAAAGAGAAATCAGGCAGGATTATTAGCAATGTTACAACGAGTAAATCAAGGAATAAGAGGCAGAAGTAGAGGACGAGGTCGAGGAGGATACAGGGTAGGAGGCATGCGGGGAATACCTCAAAATCAGCTAGGGATAAATCAGTGTGCGTTTTGCAGACAACAGGGACATTGGAAAAATGAGTGCCCAGTGAAAATGAATTTGGCCCAGCAGACTTCAGTAGGAGGAACACCAATGGCAGAAACAATGATGTTAGGACATTTGGGGCAACATAGTAGCTGACTAAGTGATGGATTAAAAGTGACAACAGAAATTGATGGGGAAGAGAAACAATTATTGGTAGATACTGGGGCAACTTATTCTGTTTTAAATACTTGTTTAGGAAAGATAGGAGATACGATGATAACTGTGGTAGGAGCTACAGGAAAAACAGAGCAACGGCCCTTTCTGCGGCCATTGCATCTAAATTTTAGGGGTAAAGAATTAGATCATGAATTTCTCTATGTACCGGATTGTCCTACATCTTTGTTAGGACGAGATTTATTGTCAAGATTTAATGCTAAAATAATATTTGAAAATGGAAAAGCTAAGTTGCAGATACCTGAGGAAGAAATAGCTAGAATATTTATAGTAAAAGAAATAGCTAATACAACAATACCAATAGAGGTAGAAAACGCTGTAGTACCATGGGTATGGGAGACACAAGTACCGGGATTAGCGAAAGCAGCAAAACCTGTCATAGTAGAATTGAAAGAAGGTGTCCAACCGGTAAGAGTTAGACAATATCCTATACAGTTAGAAGCTAGGAAAGGGGTAGCACCATTAATTGCAAAATTTTTGATGCACAATGTGTTAGAAGAATGTGAATCTGAATATAATACACCAGTATTTCCTATAAGAAAACCTAACGGAGATTATAGGTTAGTTCAAGATTTAAGAGCTGTAAACGAAATAGTTAAAGATATACATCCAGTAGTAGCAAATCCTTATACATTGTTAACATCTGTGGCAGAACAATTTAGATACTTTTCTGTAATTGATTTAAAAGATGCTTTCTTCTGCATCCCATTGGCATTACAAAGTAGGAAATTATTTGCGTTTGAATGGGAAAATCCGGATACAGGACGAAAACGACAGCTGACCTGGACCAGGTTACCACAAGGCTTCAAAAACAGTCCTACAATATTTGGGAATCAGCTGGCACGAGAACTGGAGGATTGGAAGGAGCAAGGATATTTTCAATTACCATCAAAAGCATACTTATTGTTGCAATATGTGGATGACATTTTCGTGGCGACAGAAAGGTATGAAAACTGCATTACTGTTACAGTTGCGTGATTAAATTTACTGGGACAGAGCGGTTATCGAGTTTCTAAGGAAAAAGCCCAAATTGCCCGGGAAAAAGTGATATATCTGGGATGTGAAATTTCCCAAGGACAAAGACGGTTGGGGGTGAATAGAATACAAGCGATTTGTGCCATCCCTGAACCTAGAAATTTGCACGAGTTACGAACTTTTCTAGGAATGACAGGGTGGTGCAGACTCTGGATTTTGAATTACGGACTGTTAGCCAAACCACTGTATGCAGCTTTAAAAGAGCCACAATTAGTTTGGAGTTTAGAGTGTAAAAGGGCTTTTCAAGACTTAAAACAGGCTCTGCAAGAAGCCCCAGCATTAGGATTGCCTGATTTGACAAAAACATTTCAACTCTTTGTACATGAGCGGCAACGACTAGCGCTTGGAGTTTTAACTCAACGAATTGGATCATGGAAGAGACCGGTGGGCTATTTTTCCAAGCAGTTGGATATGGTAAGTGCCGGATGGCCTTCTTGCCTCCGAGCAGTGGCTGCTACTGTAATGTTAGTCCAAGAAGCTAGAAAATTGACATTGGGAACAAAAATGGAAGTATTTGTGCCCCACATGGTGATTGCAGTTTTGGAACAAAAGGGGGGTCATTGGTTGTCATCCAGTAGAATGTTGAAATATCAGGCAATATTGAGAGAACAGGATGATATATTTTTAAAGATAACAACATGTTTGAATCCCGCTGAATTTTTAGGTAGCAAAATAGAGGAAGGCGAGCTGGAACATGATTGTATTGAGGTGATCGAACAAACTTATGCCAGTAGGGTAGATCTGAAAGATATTCCCCTTGTAAATCCTGACTGGACATTATTTACAGACGGTAGCAGCTTTGTTGAGAATGGAACACGATATTCTGGATATGCTGTGGTTACTAAGCTTGAAGTAATTGAAGCAAAGGCATTAATGCCAGGAACGTCAGCGCAAAAGGCAGAACTGGTCGCTCTAATTCGGGCTTTAATACCGAGTACGGATAAGAGGGTGAATGTTTGGGCAGATTCTAAATACGCTTTTGGAATAATACATATACATGGAGCTTTATGGAAGGAAAGAGGATTGTTGACGGCTCAAGGTAGTAGTATTAAATATCGAACCGAGATCTTACAGTTATTAGAGGCTGTGGTACTACCTCAGCAAGTGGCTGTAATGCATTGTCGAGGACATCAGAGGGATGACAGCGATGTGGCACAAGGAAACATGAAGGCAGACCAGGCAGCCAAAATTGCTGCACGGCAAGTATGGACTGAATTAGCTCTAATACCTACTAAGGTAAGCCCGATTACTGCTCATCTCTCTGTAAATCCCTTTTATACCCAAGAAGATGAAAAATTAGCCGATTTGGTAAAGGCACAGAAGAATTCACATGGATGGTATGTAACAGGTAATGGACAAGTAGTAGTGCCTGCTACAATTATGAAACGAATAATACAAACTGAACATAATAAATGCCATTGGGGAGCAGAAGCATTGGTGCAGTTTTTAAAGCGGAGCATTATATCTGCACAAATGTTAACAATAGCAAAAGGGGTGAATGCGAAGTGTCCAGTATGTTTAAAGAATAATCCGGTAATACGAAAACAAATTCCAATGGGAACTTTGAAAGTGGGAATAGAACCAGGTGACTATTGGCAAGTGGATTTTGCAGAATTACCTAAATCAAAAGGGTTTAAGTATTTATTGGTATACGTATGTACCTTTTCAGGGTGGCTAGAAGCATTTCCCTGTAGAACGAATCAAGCTAGAGAAGTAGTAAAAACTTTGTTAAAAGAGATCATACCTAGATTTGGGGTACCTTTAGGAATTTCTTCAGATCGAGGCCCACACTTTATAGCTAAAATAGTACAGGAAATTAGTGAAATGCTTGGAATTAGCTGGGATTTACATACACCGTGGAGGCCACAATCTAGTGGAAAGGTAGAAAGGATGAATCAAACATTAAAAGGACAAATTAAAAAGATATGCCAGGAAGCTCAAATCCAATGGCCACAGGCATTGCCCCTTGCTTTATTGAGAATTCGTATAAAACCTAGAGAAGGGTTGTCTGTAAGTCCCTATGAAATTCTGTACGGTAAGCCATATACTGCACCAACGAAGGGAATGGGAAGTGCAGATTTACACCTCCAAGGAGATCAAGATGTTTATAGTTATATAATTTCTTTAAGCAGATTACTCACAGCCTTACGTGCCGCGATCATCTGGAATCGCCCTTTGCCGTTGGAGAATCAACCAGGAGACCAAGCGTATGTTCGAAATTGGCAAACGGAGCCTTTAAAGGAACAGTGGCATGGACTTTATTTGGTGCTATTGATAACATTTACCGCTGTGAAAGTAGCAGGAATTGATAATTGGATTCATTATACCAGAGTGAAGAAGGTACCATCACAATGGGGGGTAAAAATGATCACTCCTACAAAACTGAGATTTACATCTTGGTAATACTATGCTGGGTAGGATTAAGTAATGGTTTCGCTCAAATAATACATACGTATGCTACTGTACATATAGAAGAACGAATGGATGTAAATTTGACTTGTGATTTTGTTGGAGATATGAGAAGTTCAATCCAAGACATTAGTTGCTATTGGCAGAAGAATGAGTCCAAATTGTCAACTGGGTTTACAGTCCGATGGGATAGTGATACACGAAGGGGTACTATGATTTTATCATTGCGAAATGTAAGTAAGACAGATGTAGGAAACTACACCTGTATTGTTTGGATTAAAGAGAGTTTTGATTATGGAAAAAGGGCATTAGAGGTTACTGCAAAATCAGAACCTATGCAGAAAAGAAACAGAGCCAGGAGAGAGTTAAAAGATTTGGAAAAAGACGAAATGCAACCAATACAAATAATCCAGGCGCCACAACAGGAAACACAAGAAAATCCAATGCAAAAGAAAGTTAGCTGAAAAACACCCAGTCTAGAACTGTACAAAAGTATACGCTTGTGACACCCCGAAAGTGAAGTTACCTTTCCACCTGTGGTCCTTGCATTAAGGACAGGTTGTGCCTGTAGAGGAATTAAATACTCCATGAGTGAACCTGTAATACAATTCGGAGTGAGAATAGATTGTAGAACTACGATCAGGAGCACAGGAAATTTAGTTTGGGTTACCAGTGATGGACAATGGACGACTCACCTCCCCTTGGATGGGTTGGTGACTGAAATAACTTTAGGGTTACCAACTCTCTGCCCAATTTGGAAGAAAGCGCCATTTAAGGGTAGATTAGAAAATTTATGGATAATGAAGAGAGAAATAAAGGATGATGATGATTGGCAAGAACCATCATCCGGTGTGAAGTTAGGTTGGGCTTTAGAATCATTGTTTGCTCCAATTAGTGCTTATCGGAATAGAGAAATGTTGTACCGGTTGTTAGGACAAACGGAAAGGCTAGCAAGAGTGACTAAAGAAGGATTTAAGGAAATAAACTTACAATTACAGGCAACCACAAAAATGACCCTGCAAAATAGAATGGCATTAGATATGCTGTTGCTAAAAGAACATGGAGTATGTGGTTATTTACGAGATAAGATTGATCATTGTTGTGTACATATTCCGAATGTTACAGCCGCGGTAGAACGTGATTTGTCTCAGCTAACGCAAATTGAACGTGCAACTGAGGAAGAAAGAGAAGAAAGTACCCATAATTGGGTGGCTGCTTTAGCAAAGTCATTTGGATTGAACATCTCTGGTTGGGTAGCATCTTTAATTCAATGGTGTATAATAATTATAATTATTATGTTAGCTATTATGGGAGTGTTGCGTTTGATTCAAAATATTGTTAATAAGGAACGGCAACACTTGGGGAAAATTTTAAAAGCTGTTACCAGGAAGAATCATGAACTTCCCCCGAGATATGAAGACATTGGAAATAATTCATTGCAGCTACAATCACCAGTTTGAGACGGTCCAAAGAATATGGAAATCTGCGGAACTGATGATGAAAATCCTTGCAGTCTGGAAGACTTGAAGTATTTTCAAAGGGGGGAATTGTTACATTATATTGATTAGAATAGGTTATACTTGGTAGACAAGATGAAGGTATAATTGCAGGTGTTGGGTACAGTACAATCTGATGAAGTGGGTACAGTACAATCTGATGAACTGGGTACAGCACAATCTGATGAACTAGGTAAATGATAAGCAAATCTTGGCAACAGTAACTGAAGAAACTATAAATGGGAAACAATCATGTAGCTTAGCAATTCTGTTGATTATGTTACGTAACCGAACACTATAAATATTAACCAAGTTAAACGGGGATTTGGGATTCTCAGCTTTGGACATGAGTCCCTGAGACCCCGGGCCCCGAATAAAGCACCGCATATAACTGCTTTTGTAGTTATGTGTTTCTTTACGGGCAACAGTTTTCTGGCGACCCAGATGGGACTTCGGGAGTAGTGTTGACGGTTCGCTTTCCGATTTTGCTCCGTGCCGGCACCGAGGAATTCTCGGGGAGCCATCGGCTGCGCCCGCTCTGCGCTGCTCCTGACGTCCCAAAGTGGTAAGCCCGAAGGTGCTTTATTGTAATATTTGGTCGGGTGCCTGCCTAATAAGACGTGACGGCGATTCACGCAAGGTTGGGCTAACGAGCTCGAGGTCTGGTCTGTGGAAGCCTAGGCGCTGGCCGTCAGACGGAGCGAAAGCCCCGCAGGTCCAGCACTCACGGACATACGTGGCTGTCTCGTGAGTTTGGTTTGGTCTTTTGTTTCCCATCAGAGGCTATCTTTCCGTTTTCTACCCCGTAGATTTAGTGTGTGTGTGTGGAGTGAATGTGTAAGACCATGGTAATACCGGATAATTCTCCGTTAGGATGTTTATTAAAGCATTGGAAAAGTGCGGGATATTTTCAGAGTATGAGTAAAAGTCGATTTATAGGTTATTGTACGAATTGGTGGCCACAATATGAGTATGATGGACCCCGGTGGCCTGAACACGGAAGTTTAGATCCGGGTGTTATAGGTCCATTAATGAGATATTGTTAAGAACTTGAAAAATGGGATGAAGTACCATATGTTGATCTATTTTATGATATACGTAATCATCCAGATATGCAGAGAGAATGTGGAATGTTGTTGGTACATCCCGAAAAAAAGATAAAACAAAATGTGGAGGATGTGTAGGTAATAAGAAGTGTATGACTTGTTTGGCAATACAAAATTCAATAAGAGAGCCAGAGGATGTATCACTTTTAGTATCACCGACGGCCCCTGTGATGTCCGATATAGATGCAGGGGACGATAGTGATACTGATAGTATTAAGGCGGTAAAACCGTCAGAATCAATTAATACTGGAGCGATCCAGATTAAGTTAACACCGAAGGGTTCGCCAGGGCATTCATCATGCCCAAGACAAGCGCAACGAACCCCAATTGCACAGAGAACAAGACAAGGGAGGAAGGAACAAGAGCAAAACAGTAAAGTATTATTAGCCCCTTTACGAGAGGCAATTTCGGGGACTGATAAAGTATATGGGAAAGTTCCTTTTTCCCCAGGAGATTTAGTAATTTGGAAGCAATCAGCTGGAAAGTGTACAATAATAGGGAAAAAAAAAAAAAAAAAAACAAACCACAAAGAGAAATCAGGCAGGATTATTAGCAATGTTACAACGAGTAAATCAAGGAATAAGAGGCAGAAGTAGAGGACGAGGTCGAGGAGGATACAGGGTAGGAGGCATGCGGGGAATACCTCAAAATCAGCTAGGGATAAATCAGTGTGCGTTTTGCAGACAACAGGGACATTGGAAAAATGAGTGCCCAGTGAAAATGAATTTGGCCCAGCAGACTTCAGTAGGAGGAACACCAATGGCAGAAACAATGATGTTAGGACATTTGGGGCAACATAGTAGCTGACTAAGTGATGGATTAAAAGTGACAACAGAAATTGATGGGGAAGAGAAACAATTATTGGTAGATACTGGGGCAACTTATTCTGTTTTAAATACTTGTTTAGGAAAGATAGGAGATACGATGATAACTGTGGTAGGAGCTACAGGAAAAACAGAGCAACGGCCCTTTCTGCGGCCATTGCATCTAAATTTTAGGGGTAAAGAATTAGATCATGAATTTCTCTATGTACCGGATTGTCCTACATCTTTGTTAGGACGAGATTTATTGTCAAGATTTAATGCTAAAATAATATTTGAAAATGGAAAAGCTAAGTTGCAGATACCTGAGGAAGAAATAGCTAGAATATTTATAGTAAAAGAAATAGCTAATACAACAATACCAATAGAGGTAGAAAACGCTGTAGTACCATGGGTATGGGAGACACAAGTACCGGGATTAGCGAAAGCAGCAAAACCTGTCATAGTAGAATTGAAAGAAGGTGTCCAACCGGTAAGAGTTAGACAATATCCTATACAGTTAGAAGCTAGGAAAGGGGTAGCACCATTAATTGCAAAATTTTTGATGCACAATGTGTTAGAAGAATGTGAATCTGAATATAATACACCAATATTTCCTATAAGAAAACCTAACGGAGATTATAGGTTAGTTCAAGATTTAAGAGCTGTAAACGAAATAGTTAAAGATATACATCCAGTAGTAGCAAATCCTTATACATTGTTAACATCTGTGGCAGAACAATTTAGATACTTTTCTGTAATTGATTTAAAAGATGCTTTCTTCTGCATCCCATTGGCATTACAAAGTAGGAAATTATTTGCGTTTGAATGGGAAAATCCGGATACAGGACGAAAACGACAGCTGACCTGGACCAGGTTACCACAAGGCTTCAAAAACAGTCCTACAATATTTGGGAATCAGCTGGCACGAGAACTGGAGGATTGGAAGGAGCAAGGATATTTTCAATTACCATCAAAAGCATACTTATTGTTGCAATATGTGGATGACATTTTCGTGGCGACAGAAAGGTATGAAAACTGCATTACTGTTACAGTTGCGTGATTAAATTTACTGGGACAGAGCGGTTATCGAGTTTCTAAGGAAAAAGCCCAAATTGCCCGGGAAAAAGTGATATATCTGGGATGTGAAATTTCCCAAGGACAAAGACGGTTGGGGGTGAATAGAATACAAGCGATTTGTGCCATCCCTGAACCTAGAAATTTGCACGAGTTACGAACTTTTCTAGGAATGACAGGGTGGTGCAGACTCTGGATTTTGAATTACGGACTGTTAGCCAAACCACTGTATGCAGCTTTAAAAGAGCCACAATTAGTTTGGAGTTTAGAGTGTAAAAGGGCTTTTCAAGACTTAAAACAGGCTCTGCAAGAAGCCCCAGCATTAGGATTGCCTGATTTGACAAAAACATTTCAACTCTTTGTACATGAGCGGCAACGACTAGCGCTTGGAGTTTTAACTCAACGAATTGGATCATGGAAGAGACCGGTGGGCTATTTTTCCAAGCAGTTGGATATGGTAAGTGCCGGATGGCCTTCTTGCCTCCGAGCAGTGGCTGCTACTGTAACGTTAGTCCAGGAAGCTAGAAAATTGACATTGGGAACAAAAATGGAAGTATTTGTGCCCCACATGGTGATTGCAGTTTTGGAACAAAAGGGGGGTCATTGGTTGTCATCCAGTAGAATGTTGAAATATCAGGCAATATTGAGAGAACAGGATGATATATTTTTAAAGATAACAACATGTTTGAATCCCGCTGAATTTTTAGGTAGCAAAATAGAGGAAGGCGAGCTGGAACATGATTGTATTGAGGTGATCGAACAAACTTACGCCAGTAGGGTAGATCTGAAAGATATTCCCCTTGTAAATCCTGACTGGACATTATTTACAGACGGTAGCAGCTTTGTTGAGAATGGAACACGATATTCTGGATATGCTGTGGTTACTAAGCTTGAAGTAATTGAAGCAAAGGCATTAATGCCAGGAACGTCAGCGCAAAAGGCAGAACTGGTCGCTCTAATTCGGGCTTTAATACCGAGTACGGATAAGAGAGTGAATATTTGGACAGATTCTAAATACGCTTTTGGAATAATACATATACATGGAGCTTTATGGAAGGAAAGAGGATTGTTGACGGCTCAAGGTAGTATTATTAAATATCGAACCGAGATCTTACAGTTATTAGAGGCTGTGGTACTACCTCAGCAAGTGGCTGTAATGCATTGTCGAGGACATCAGAGGGATGACAGCGATGTGGCACAAGGAAACATGAAGGCAGACCAGGCAGCCAAAATTGCTGCACGGCAAGTATGGACTGAATTAGCTCTAATACCTACTAAGGTAAGCCCGATTACTGCTCATCTCTCTGTAAATCCCTTTTATACCCAAGAAGATGAAAAATTAGCCGATTTGGTAAAGGCACAGAAGAATTCACATGGATGGTATGTAACAGGTAATGGACAAGTAGTAGTGCCTGCTACAATTATGAAACGAATAATACAAACTGAACATAATAAATGCCATTGGGGAGCAGAAGCATTGGTGCAGTTTTTAAAGCGGAGCATTATATCTGCACAAATGTTAACAATAGCAAAAGGGGTGAATGCGAAGTGTCCAGTATGTTTAAAGAATAATCCGGTAATACGAAAACAAATTCCAATGGGAACTTTGAAAGTGGGAATAGAACCAGGTGACTATTGGCAAGTGGATTTTGCAGAATTACCTAAATCAAAAGGGTTTAAGTATTTATTGGTATACGTATGTACCTTTTCAGGGTGGCTAGAAGCATTTCCCTGTAGAACGAATCAAGCTAGAGAAGTAGTAAAAACTTTGTTAAAAGAGATCATACCTAGATTTGGGGTACCTTTAGGAATTTCTTCAGATCGAGGCCCACACTTTATAGCTAAAATAGTACAGGAAATTAGTGAAATGCTTGGAATTAGCTGGGATTTACATACACCGTGGAGGCCACAATCTAGTGGAAAGGTAGAAAGGATGAATCAAACATTAAAAGGACAAATTAAAAAGATATGCCAGGAAGCTCAAATCCAATGGCCACAGGCATTGCCCCTTGCTTTATTGAGAATTCGTATAAAACCTAGAGAAGGGTTGTCTGTAAGTCCCTATGAAATTCTGTACGGTAAGCCATATACTGCACCAACGAAGGGAATGGGAAGTGCAGATTTACACCTCCAAGGAGATCAAGATGTTTATAGTTATATAATTTCTTTAAGCAGATTACTCACAGCCTTACGTGCCGCGATCATCTGGAATCGCCCTTTGCCGTTGGAGAATCAACCAGGAGACCAAGCGTATGTTCGAAATTGGCAAACGGAGCCTTTAAAGGAACAGTGGCATGGACTTTATTTGGTGCTATTGATAACATTTACCGCTGTGAAAGTAGCAGGAATTGATAATTGGATTCATTATACCAGAGTGAAGAAGGTACCATCACAATGGGGGGTAAAAATGATCACTCCTACAAAACTGAGATTTACATCTTGGTAATACTATGCTGGGTAGGATTAAGTAATGGTTTCGCTCAAATAATACATACATATGCTACTGTACATATAGAAGAACGAATGGATGTAAATTTGACTTGTGATTTTGTTGGAGATATGAGAAGTTCAATCCAAGACATTAGTTGCTATTGGCAGAAGAATGAGTCCAAATTGTCAACTGGGTTTACAATCCGATGGGATAGTGATACACGAAGGGGTACTATGATTTTATCATTGCGAAATGTAAGTAAGACAGATGTAGGAAACTACACCTGTATTGTTTGGATTAAAGAGAGTTTTGATTATGGAAAAAGGGCATTAGAGGTTACTGCAAAATCAGAACCTATGCAGAAAAGAAACAGAGCGAGGAGAGAGTTAAAAGATTTGGAAAAAGACGAAATGCAACCAATACAAATAATCCAGGCGCCACAACAGGAAACACAAGAAAATCTAATGCAAAAGAAAGTTAGCTGAAAAACACCCAGTCTAGAACTGTACAAAAGTATACACTTGTGACACCCCGAAAGTGAAGTTACCTTTCCACCTGTGGTCCTTGCATTAAGGACAGGTTGTGCCTGTAGAGGAATTAAATACTCCATGAGTGAACCTGTAATACAATTCGGAGTGGGAATAGATTGTAGAACTACGATCAGGAGCACAGGAAATTTAGTTTGGGTTACAAGTGATGGACAATGGACGACTCACCTCCCCTTGGATGGGTTGGTGACTGAAATAACTTTAGGGTTACCAACTCTCTGCCCAATTTGGAAGAAAGCGCCATTTAAGGGTAGATTAGAAAATTTATGGATAATGAAGAGAGAAATAAAGGATGATGATGATTGGCAAGAACCATCATCCGGTGTGAAGTTAGGTTGGGCTTTAGAATCATTGTTTGCTCCAATTAGTGCTTATCGGAATAGAGAAATGTTGTACCGGTTGTTAGGACAAACGGAAAGGCTAGCAAGAGTGACTAAAGAAGGATTTAAGGAAATAAACTTACAATTACAGGCAACCACAAAAATGACCCTGCAAAATAGAATGGCATTAGATATGCTGTTGCTAAAAGAACATGGAGTATGTGGTTATTTACGAGATAAGATTGATCATTGTTGTGTACATATTCCGAATGTTACAGCCGCGGTAGAACGTGATTTGTCTCAGCTAACGCAAATTGAACATGCAACTGAGGAAGAAAGAGAAGAAAGTACCCATAATTGGGTTGCTGCTTTAGCAAAGTCATTTGGATTGAACATCTCTGGTTGGGTAGCATCTTTAATTCAATGGTGTATAATAATTATAATTATTATGTTAGCTATTATGGGAGTGTTGCGTTTGATTCAAAATATTGTTAATAAGGAACGGCAACACTTGGGGAAAATTTTAAAAGCTGTTACCAGGAAGAATCATGAACTTCCCCCGAGATATGAAGACATTGGAAATAATTCATTGCAGCTACAATCACCAGTTTGAGACGGTCCAAAGAATATGGAAATCTGCGGAACTGATGATGAAAATCCTTGCAGTCTGGAAGACTTGAAGTATTTTCAAAGGGGGGAATTGTTACATTATATTGATTAGAATAGGTTATACTTGGTAGACAAGATGAAGGTATAATTGCAGGTGTTGGGTACAGTACAATCTGATGAAGTGGGTACAGTACAATCTGATGAACTGGGTACAGCACAATCTGATGAACTAGGTAAATGATAAGCAAATCTTGGCAACAGTAACTGAAGAAACTATAAATGGGAAACAATCATGTAGCTTAGCAATTCTGTTGATTATGTTACGTAACCGAACACTATAAATATTAACCAAGTTAAACGGGGATTTGGGATTCTCAGCTTTGGACATGAGTCCCTGAGACCCCGGGCCCTGAATAAAGCACCGCATATAACTGCTTTCGTAGTTATGTGTTTCTTTACGGGCAACAGTTTTCTGGCGACCCAGATGGGACTTCGGGAGTAGTGTTGACGGTTCGCTTTCCGATTTTGCTCCGTGCCGGCACCGAGGAATTCTCGGGGAGCCATCGGCTGCGCCCGCTCTGCGCTGCTCCTGACGTCCCAAAGTGGTAAGCCCGAAGGTGCTTTATTGTAATATTTGGTCGGGTGCCTGCCTAATAAGACGTGACGGCGATTCACGCAAGGTTGGGCTAACGAGCTCGAGGTCTGGTCTGTGGAAGCCTAGGCGCTGGCCGTCAGACGGAGCGAAAGCCCCGCAGGTCCAGCACTCACGGACATACGTGGCTGTCTCGTGAGTTTGGTTTGGTCTTTTGTTTCCCATCAGAGGCTATCTTTCCGTTTTCTACCCCGTAGATTTAGTGTGTGTGTGTGTGTGTGTGGAGTGAGTGTGTAAGACCATGGTAATACCGGATAATTCTCCGTTAGGATGTTTATTAAAGCATTGGAAAAGTGCGGGATATTTTCAGAGTATGAGTAAAAGTCGATTTATAGATTATTGTACGAATTGGTGGCCACAATATGAGTATGATGGACCCCGGTGGCCTGAACACGGAAGTTTAGATCCGGGTGTTATAGGTCCATTAATGAGATATTGTTAAGAACTTGAAAAATGGGATGAAGAACCATATGTTGATCTATTTTATGATATACGTAATCATCCAGATATGCAGAGAGAATGTGGAATGTTGTTGGTACATCCCGAAAAAAAGATAAAACAAAATGTGGAGGATGTGTAGGTAATAAGTGTATGACTTGTTTGGCAATACAAAATTCAATAAGAGAGCCAGAGGAGGTATCACTTTTAGCATCACCGACGGCCCCTGTGATGTCCGATATAGATGCAGGGGACGATAGTGATACTGATAGTATTAAGGCGGTAAAACCGTCAGAATCAATTAATACTGGAGCGATCCAGATTAAGTTAACACCGAAGGGTTCGCCAGGGCATTCATCATGCCCAAGACAAGCGCAACGAACCCCAATTGCACAGAGAACAAGACAAGGGAGGAAGGAACAAGAGCAAAACAGTAAAGTATTATTAGCCCCTTTACGAGAGGCAATTTCGGGGACTGATAAAGTATATGGGAAAGTTCCTTTTTCCCCAGGAGATTTAGTAATTTGGAAGCAATCAGCTGGAAAGTGTACAATAATAGGGAAAAAAAAAAAAAAAACAAAAACAAACCACAAAGAGAAATCAGGCAGGATTATTAGCAATGTTACAACGAGTAAATCAAGGAATAAGAGGCAGAAGTAGAGGACGAGGTCGAGGAGGATACAGGGTAGGAGGCATGCGGGGAATACCTCAAAATCAGCTAGGGATAAATCAGTGTGCGTTTTGCAGACAACAGGGACATTGGAAAAATGAGTGCCCAGTGAAAATGAATTTGGCCCAGCAGACTTCAGTAGGAGGAACACCAATGGCAGAAACAATGATGTTAGGACATTTGGGGCAACATAGTAGCTGACTAAGTGATGGATTAAAAGTGACAACAGAAATTGATGGGGAAGAGAAACAATTATTGGTAGATACTGGGGCAACTTATTCTGTTTTAAATACTTGTTTAGGAAAGATAGGAGATACGATGATAACTGTGGTAGGAGCTACAGGAAAAACAGAGCAACGGCCCTTTCTGCGGCCATTGCATCTAAATTTTAGGGGTAAAGAATTAGATCATGAATTTCTCTATGTACCGGATTGTCCTACATCTTTGTTAGGACGAGATTTATTGTCAAGATTTAATGCTAAAATAATATTTGAAAATGGAAAAGCTAAGTTGCAGATACCTGAGGAAGAAATAGCTAGAATATTTATAGTAAAAGAAATAGCTAATACAACAATACCAATAGAGGTAGAAAACGCTGTAGTACCATGGGTATGGGAGACACAAGTACCGGGATTAGCGAAAGCAGCAAAACCTGTCCTAGTAGAATTGAAAGAAGGTGTCCAACCGGTAAGAGTTAGACAATATCCTATACAGTTAGAAGCTAGGAAAGGGGTAGCACCATTAATTGCAAAATTTTTGATGCACAATGTGTTAGAAGAATGTGAATCTGAATATAATACACCAATATTTCCTATAAGAAAACCTAACGGAGATTATAGGTTAGTTCAAGATTTAAGAGCTGTAAACGAAATAGTTAAAGATATACATCCAGTAGTAGCAAATCCTTATACATTGTTAACATCTGTGGCAGAACAATTTAGATACTTTTCTGTAATTGATTTAAAAGATGCTTTCTTCTGCATCCCATTGGCATTACAAAGTAGGAAATTATTTGCGTTTGAATGGGAAAATCCGGATACAGGACGAAAACGACAGCTGACCTGGACCAGGTTACCACAAGGCTTCAAAAACAGTCCTACAATATTTGGGAATCAACTGGCACGAGAACTGGAGGATTGGAAGGAGCAAGGATATTTTCAATTACCATCAAAAGCATACTTATTGTTGCAATATGTGGATGACATTTTCGTGGCGACAGAAAGGTATGAAAACTGCATTACTGTTACAGTTGCGTGATTAAATTTACTGGGACAGAGCGGTTATCGAGTTTCTAAGGAAAAAGCCCAAATTGCCCAGGAAAAAGTGATATATCTGGGATGTGAAATTTCCCAAGGACAAAGACGGTTGGGGGTGAATAGAATACAAGCGATTTGTGCCATCCCTGAACCTAGAAATTTGCACGAGTTACGAACTTTTCTAGGAATGACAGGGTGGTGCAGACTCTGGATTTTGAATTATGGACTGTTAGCCAAACCACTGTATGAAGCTTTAAAAGAGCCACAATTAGTTTGGAGTTTAGAGTGTAAAAGGGCTTTTCAAGACTTAAAACAGGCTCTGCAAGAAGCCCCAGCATTAGGATTGCCTGATTTGACAAAAACATTTCAACTCTTTGTACATGAGCGGCAACGACTAGCGCTTGGAGTTTTAACTCAACGAATTGGATCATGGAAGAGACCGGTGGGCTATTTTTCCAAGCAGTTGGATATGGTAAGTGCCGGATGGCCTTCTTGCCTCCGAGCAGTGGCTGCTACTGTAATGTTAGTCCAAGAAGCTAGAAAATTGACATTGGGAACAAAAATGGAAGTATTTGTGCCCCACATGGTGATTGCAGTTTTGGAACAAAAGGGGGGTCATTGGTTGTCATCCAGTAGAATGTTGAAATATCAGGCAATATTGAGAGAACAGGATGATATATTTTTAAAGATAACAACATGTTTGAATCCCGCTGAATTTTTAGGTAGCAAAATAGAGGAAGGCGAGCTGGAACATGATTGTATTGAGGTGATCGAACAAACTTACGCCAGTAGGGTAGATCTGAAAGATATTCCCCTTGTAAATCCTGACTGGACATTATTTACAGACGGTAGCAGCTTTGTTGAGAATGGAACACGATATTCTGGATATGCTGTGGTTACTAAGCTTGAAGTAATTGAAGCAAAGGCATTAATGCCAGGAACGTCAGCGCAAAAGGCAGAACTGGTCGCTCTAATTCGGGCTTTAATACCGAGTACGGATAAGAGAGTGAATATTTGGACAGATTCTAAATACGCTTTTGGAATAATACATATACATGGAGCTTTATGGAAGGAAAGAGGATTGTTGACGGCTCAAGGTAGTATTATTAAATATCGAACCGAGATCTTACAGTTATTAGAGGCTGTGGTACTACCTCAGCAAGTGGCTGTAATGCATTGTCGAGGACATCAGAGGGATGACAGCGATGTGGCACAAGGAAACATGAAGGCAGACCAGGCAGCCAAAATTGCTGCACGGCAAGTATGGACTGAATTAGCTCTAATACCTACTAAGGTAAGCCCGATTACTGCTCATCTCTCTGTAAATCCCTTTTATACCCAAGAAGATGAAAAATTAGCCGATTTGGTAAAGGCACAGAAGAATTCACATGGATGGTATGTAACAGGTAATGGACAAGTAGTAGTGCCTGCTACAATTATGAAACGAATAATACAAACTGAACATAATAAATGCCATTGGGGAGCAGAAGCATTGGTGCAGTTTTTAAAGCGGAGCATTATATCTGCACAAATGTTAACAATAGCAAAAGGGGTGAATGCGAAGTGTCCAGTATGTTTAAAGAATAATCCGGTAATACGAAAACAAATTCAAATGGGAACTTTGAAAGTGGGAATAGAACCAGGTGACTATTGGCAAGTGGATTTTGCAGAATTACCTAAATCAAAAGGGTTTAAGTATTTATTGGTATACGTATGTACCTTTTCAGGGTGGCTAGAAGCATTTCCCTGTAGAACGAATCAAGCTAGAGAAGTAGTAAAAACTTTGTTAAAAGAGATCATACCTAGATTTGGGGTACCTTTAGGAATTTCTTCAGATCGAGGCCCACACTTTATAGCTAAAATAGTACAGGAAATTAGTGAAATGCTTGGAATTAGCTGGGATTTACATACACCGTGGAGGCCACAATCTAGTGGAAAGGTAGAAAGGAAGAATCAAACATTAAAAGGACAAATTAAAAAGATATGCCAGGAAGCTCAAATCCAATGGCCACAGGCATTGCCCCTTGCTTTATTGAGAATTCGTATAAAACCTAGAGAAGGGTTGTCTGTAAGTCCCTATGAAATTCTGTACGGTAAGCCATATACTGCACCAACGAAGGGAATGGGAAGTGCAGATTTACACCTCCAAGGAGATCAAGATGTTTATAGTTATATAATTTCTTTAAGCAGATTACTCACAGCCTTACGTGCCGCGATCATCTGGAATCGCCCTTTGCCGTTGGAGAATCAACCAGGAGACCAAGCGTATGTTCGAAATTGGCAAACGGAGCCTTTAAAGGAACAGTGGCATGGACTTTATTTGGTGCTATTGATAACATTTACCGCTGTGAAAGTAGCAGGAATTGATAATTGGATTCATTATACCAGAGTGAAGAAGGTACCATCACAATGGGGGGTAAAAATGATCACTCCTACAAAACTGAGATTTACATCTTGGTAATACTATGCTGGGTAGGATTAAGTAATGGTTTCGCTCAAATAATACATACATATGCTACTGTACATATAGAAGAACGAATGGATGTAAATTTGACTTGTGATTTTGTTGGAGATATGAGAAGTTCAATCCAAGACATTAGTTGCTATTGGCAGAAGAATGAGTCCAAATTGTCAACTGGGTTTACAATCCGATGGGATAGTGATACACGAAGGGGTACTATGATTTTATCATTGCGAAATGTAAGTAAGACAGATGTAGGAAACTACACCTGTATTGTTTGGATTAAAGAGAGTTTTGATTATGGAAAAAGGGCATTAGAGGTTACTGCAAAATCAGAACCTATGCAGAAAAGAAACAGAGCGAGGAGAGAGTTAAAAGATTTGGAAAAAGACGAAATGCAACCAATACAAATAATCCAGGCGCCACAACAGGAAACACAAGAAAATCTAATGCAAAAGAAAGTTAGCTGAAAAACACCCAGTCTAGAACTGTACAAAAGTATACACTTGTGACACCCCGAAAGTGAAGTTACCTTTCCACCTGTGGTCCTTGCATTAAGGACAGGTTGTGCCTGTAGAGGAATTAAATACTCCATGAGTGAACCTGTAATACAATTCGGAGTGGGAATAGATTGTAGAACTACGATCAGGAGCACAGGAAATTTAGTTTGGGTTACAAGTGATGGACAATGGACGACTCACCTCCCCTTGGATGGGTTGGTGACTGAAATAACTTTAGGGTTACCAACTCTCTGCCCAATTTGGAAGAAAGCGCCATTTAAGGGTAGATTAGAAAATTTATGGATAATGAAGAGAGAAATAAAGGATGATGATGATTGGCAAGAACCATCATCCGGTGTGAAGTTAGGTTGGGCTTTAGAATCATTGTTTGCTCCAATTAGTGCTTATCGGAATAGAGAAATGTTGTACCGGTTGTTAGGACAAACGGAAAGGCTAGCAAGAGTGACTAAAGAAGGATTTAAGGAAATAAACTTACAATTACAGGCAACCACAAAAATGACCCTGCAAAATAGAATGGCATTAGATATGCTGTTGCTAAAAGAACATGGAGTATGTGGTTATTTACGAGATAAGATTGATCATTGTTGTGTACATATTCCGAATGTTACAGCCGCGGTAGAACGTGATTTGTCTCAGCTAACGCAAATTGAACATGCAACTGAGGAAGAAAGAGAAGAAAGTACCCATAATTGGGTTGCTGCTTTAGCAAAGTCATTTGGATTGAACATCTCTGGTTGGGTAGCATCTTTAATTCAATGGTGTATAATAATTATAATTATTATGTTAGCTATTATGGGAGTGTTGCGTTTGATTCAAAATATTGTTAATAAGGAACGGCAACACTTGGGGAAAATTTTAAAAGCTGTTACCAGGAAGAATCATGAACTTCCCCCGAGATATGAAGACATTGGAAATAATTCATTGCAGCTACAATCACCAGTTTGAGACGGTCCAAAGAATATGGAAATCTGCGGAACTGATGATGAAAATCCTTGCAGTCTGGAAGACTTGAAGTATTTTCAAAGGGGGGAATTGTTACATTATATTGATTAGAATAGGTTATACTTGGTAGACAAGATGAAGGTATAATTGCAGGTGTTGGGTACAGTACAATCTGATGAAGTGGGTACAGTACAATCTGATGAACTGGGTACAGCACAATCTGATGAACTAGGTAAATGATAAGCAAATCTTGGCAACAGTAACTGAAGAAACTATAAATGGGAAACAATCATGTAGCTTAGCAATTCTGTTGATTATGTTACGTAACCGAACACTATAAATATTAACCAAGTTAAACGGGGATTTGGGATTCTCAGCTTTGGACATGAGTCCCTGAGACCCCGGGCCCTGAATAAAGCACCGCATATAACTGCTTTCGTAGTTATGTGTTTCTTTACGGGCAACAGTTTTCTGGCGACCCAGATGGGACTTCGGGAGTAGTGTTGACGGTTCGCTTACCGATTTTGCTCCGTGCCGGCACCGAGGAATTCTCGGGGAGCCATCGGCTGCGCCCGCTCTGCGCTGCTCCTGACGTCCCAAAGTGGTAAGCCCGAAGGTGCTTTATTGTAATATTTGGTCGGGTGCCTGCCTAATAAGACGTGACGGCGATTCACGCAAGGTTGGGCTAACGAGCTCGAGGTCTGGTCTGTGGAAGCCTAGGCGCTGGCCGTCAGACGGAGCGAAAGCCCCGCAGGTCCAGCACTCACGGACATACGTGGCTGTCTCGTGAGTTTGGTTTGGTCTTTTGTTTCCCATCAGAGGCTATCTTTCCGTTTTCTACCCCGTAGATTTAGTGTGTGTGTGTGGAGTGAATGTGTAAGACCATGGTAATACCGGATAATTCTCCGTTAGGATGTTTATTAAAGCATTGGAAAAGTGCGGGATATTTTCAGAGTATGAGTAAAAGTCGATTTATAGATTATTGTACGAATTGGTGGCCACAATATGAGTATGATGGACCCCGGTGGCCTGAACACGGAAGTTTAGATCCGGGTGTTATAGGTCCATTAATGAGATATTGTTAAGAACTTGAAAAATGGGATGAAGTACCATGTGTTGATCTATTTTATGATATACGTAATCATCCAGATATGCAGAGAGAATGTGGAATGTTGTTGGTACATCCCGAAAAAAAGATAAAACAAAACGTGGAGGATGTGTAGGTAATAAGAAGCGTATGACTTGTTTGGCAATACAAAATTCAATAAGAGAGCCAGAGGATGTATCACTTTTAGCATCACCGACGGCCCCTGTGATGTCCGATATAGATGCAGGGGACGATAGTGATACTGATAGTATTAAGGCGGTAAAACCGTCAGAATCAATACTGGAGCGATCCAGATTAAGTTAACACCGAAGGGTTCGCCAGGGCATTCATCATGCCCAAGACAAGCGCAACGAACCCCAATTGCACAGAGAACAAGACAAGGGAGGAAGGAACAAGAGCAAAACAGTAAAGTATTATTAGCCCCTTTACGAGAGGCAATTTCGGGGACTGATAAAGTATATGGGAAAGTTCCTTTTTCCCCAGGAGATTTAGTAATTTGGAAGCAATCAGCTGGAAAGTGTACAATAATAGGGAAAAAAAAAAAAAAAACAAAAACAAACCACAAAGAGAAATCAGGCAGGATTATTAGCAATGTTACAACGAGTAAATCAAGGAATAAGAGGCAGAAGTAGAGGACGAGGTCGAGGAGGATACAGGGTAGGAGGCATGCGGGGAATACCTCAAAATCAGCTAGGGATAAATCAGTGTGCGTTTTGCAGACAACAGGGACATTGGAAAAATGAGTGCCCAGTGAAAATGAATTTGGCCCAGCAGACTTCAGTAGGAGGAACACCAATGGCAGAAACAATGATGTTAGGACATTTGGGGCAACATAGTAGCTGACTAAGTGATGGATTAAAAGTGACAACAGAAATTGATGGGGAAGAGAAACAATTATTGGTAGATACTGGGGCAACTTATTCTGTTTTAAATACTTGTTTAGGAAAGATAGGAGATACGATGATAACTGTGGTAGGAGCTACAGGAAAAACAGAGCAACGGCCCTTTCTGCGGCCATTGCATCTAAATTTTAGGGGTAAAGAATTAGATCATGAATTTCTCTATGTACCGGATTGTCCTACATCTTTGTTAGGACGAGATTTATTGTCAAGATTTAATGCTAAAATAATATTTGAAAATGGAAAAGCTAAGTTGCAGATACCTGAGGAAGAAATAGCTAGAATATTTATAGTAAAAGAAATAGCTAATACAACAATACCAATAGAGGTAGAAAACGCTGTAGTACCATGGGTATGGGAGACACAAGTACCGGGATTAGCGAAAGCAGCAAAACCTGTCATAGTAGAATTGAAAGAAGGTGTCCAACCGGTAAGAGTTAGACAATATCCTATACAGTTAGAAGCTAGGAAAGGGGTAGCACCATTAATTGCAAAATTTTTGATGCACAATGTGTTAGAAGAATGTGAATCTGAATATAATACACCAATATTTCCTATAAGAAAACCTAACGGAGATTATAGGTTAGTTCAAGATTTAAGAGCTGTAAACGAAATAGTTAAAGATATACATCCAGTAGTAGCAAATCCTTATACATTGTTAACATCTGTGGCAGAACAATTTAGATACTTTTCTGTAATTGATTTAAAAGATGCTTTCTTCTGCATCCCATTGGCATTACAAAGTAGGAAATTATTTGCGTTTGAATGGGAAAATCCGGATACAGGACGAAAACGACAGCTGACCTGGACCAGGTTACCACAAGGCTTCAAAAACAGTCCTACAATATTTGGGAATCAGCTGGCACGAGAACTGGAGGATTGGAAGGAGCAAGGATATTTTCAATTACCATCAAAAGCATACTTATTGTTGCAATATGTGGATGACATTTTCGTGGCGACAGAAAGGTATGAAAACTGCATTACTGTTACAGTTGCGTGATTAAATTTACTGGGACAGAGCGGTTATCGAGTTTCTAAGGAAAAAGCCCAAATTGCCCGGGAAAAAGTGATATATCTGGGATGTGAAATTTCCCAAGGACAAAGACGGTTGGGGGTGAATAGAATACAAGCGATTTGTGCCATCCCTGAACCTAGAAATTTGCACGAGTTACGAACTTTTCTAGGAATGACAGGGTGGTGCAGACTCTGGATTTTGAATTATGGACTGTTAGCCAAACCACTGTATGCAGCTTTAAAAGAGCCACAATTAGTTTGGAGTTTAGAGTGTAAAAGGGCTTTTCAAGACTTAAAACAGGCTCTGCAAGAAGCCCCAGCATTAGGATTGCCTGATTTGACAAAAACATTTCAACTCTTTGTACATGAGCGGCAACGACTAGCGCTTGGAGTTTTAACTCAACGAATTGGATCATGGAAGAGACCGGTGGGCTATTTTTCCAAGCAGTTGGATATGGTAAGTGCCGGATGGCCTTCTTGCCTCCGAGCAGTGGCTGCTACTGTAATGTTAGTCCAAGAAGCTAGAAAATTGACATTGGGAACAAAAATGGAAGTATTTGTGCCCCACATGGTGATTGCAGTTTTGGAACAAAAGGGGGGTCATTGGTTGTCATCCAGTAGAATGTTGAAATATCAGGCAATATTGAGAGAACAGGATGATATATTTTTAAAGATAACAACATGTTTGAATCCCGCTGAATTTTTAGGTAGCAAAATAGAGGAAGGCGAGCTGGAACATGATTGTATTGAGGTGATCGAACAAACTTATGCCAGTAGGGTAGATCTGAAAGATATTCCCCTTGTAAATCCTGACTGGACATTATTTACAGACGGTAGCAGCTTTGTTGAGAATGGAACACGATATTCTGGATATGCTGTGGTTACTAAGCTTGAAGTAATTGAAGCAAAGGCATTAATGCCAGGAACGTCAGCGCAAAAGGCAGAACTGGTCGCTCTAATTCGGGCTTTAATACCGAGTACGGATAAGAGGGTGAATATTTGGGCAGATTCTAAATACGCTTTTGGAATAATACATATACATGGAGCTTTATGGAAGGAAAGAGGATTGTTGACGGCTCAAGGTAGTATTATTAAATATCGAACCGAGATCTTACAGTTATTAGAGGCTGTGGTACTACCTCAGCAAGTGGCTGTAATGCATTGTCGAGGACATCAGAGGGATGACAGCGATGTGGCACAAGGAAACATGAAGGCAGACCAGGCAGCCAAAATTGCTGCACGGCAAGTATGGACTGAATTAGCTCTAATACCTACTAAGGTAAGCCCGATTACTGCTCATCTCTCTGTAAATCCCTTTTATACCCAAGAAGATGAAAAATTAGCCGATTTGGTAAAGGCACAGAAGAATTCACATGGATGGTATGTAACAGGTAATGGACAAGTAGTAGTGCCTGCTACAATTATGAAACGAATAATACAAACTGAACATAATAAATGCCATTGGGGAGCAGAAGCATTGGTGCAGTTTTTAAAGCGGAGCATTATATCTGCACAAATGTTAACAATAGCAAAAGGGGTGAATGCGAAGTGTCCAGTATGTTTAAAGAATAATCCGGTAATACGAAAACAAATTCCAATGGGAACTTTGAAAGTGGGAATAGAACCAGGTGACTATTGGCAAGTGGATTTTGCAGAATTACCTAAATCAAAAGGGTTTCAGTATTTATTGGTATACGTATGTACCTTTTCAGGGTGGCTAGAAGCATTTCCCTGTAGAACGAATCAAGCTAGAGAAGTAGTAAAAACTTTGTTAAAAGAGATCATACCTAGATTTGGGGTACCTTTAGGAATTTCTTCAGATCGAGGCCCACACTTTATAGCTAAAATAGTACAGGAAATTAGTGAAATGCTTGGAATTAGCTGGGATTTACATACACCGTGGAGGCCACAATCTAGTGGAAAGGTAGAAAGGAAGAATCAAACATTAAAAGGACAAATTAAAAAGATATGCCAGGAAGCTCAAATCCAATGGCCACAGGCATTGCCCCTTGCTTTATTGAGAATTCGTATAAAACCTAGAGAAGGGTTGTCTGTAAGTCCCTATGAAATTCTGTACGGTAAGCCATATACTGCACCAACGAAGGGAACGGGAAGTGCAGATTTACACCTCCAAGGAGATCAAGATGTTTATAGTTATATAATTTCTTTAAGCAGATTACTCACAGCCTTACGTGCCGCGATCATCTGGAATCGCCCTTTGCCGTTGGAGAATCAACCAGGAGACCAAGCGTATGTTCGAAATTGGCAAACGGAGCCTTTAAAGGAACAGTGGCATGGACTTTATTTGGTGCTATTGATAACATTTACCGCTGTGAAAGTAGCAGGAATTGATAATTGGATTCATTATACCAGAGTGAAGAAGGTACCATCACAATGGGGGGTAAAAATGATCACTCCTACAAAACTGAGATTTACATCTTGGTAATACTATGCTGGGTAGGATTAAGTAATGGTTTCGCTCAAATAATACATACATATGCTACTGTACATATAGAAGAACGAATGGATGTAAATTTGACTTGTGATTTTGTTGGAGATATGAGAAGTTCAATCCAAGACATTAGTTGCTATTGGCAGAAGAATGAGTCCAAATTGTCAACTGGGTTTACAGTCCGATGGGATAGTGATACACGAAGGGGTACTATGATTTTATCATTGCGAAATGTAAGTAAGACAGATGTAGGAAACTACACCTGTATTGTTTGGATTAAAGAGAGTTTTGATTATGGAAAAAGGGCATTAGAGGTTACTGCAAAATCAGAACCTATGCAGAAAAGAAACAGAGCCAGGAGAGAGTTAAAAGATTTGGAAAAAGACGAAATGCAACCAATACAAATAATCCAGGCGCCACAACAGGAAACACAAGAAAATCTAATGCAAAAGAAAGTTAGCTGAAAAACACCCAGTCTAGAACTGTACAAAAGTATACACTTGTGACACCCCGAAAGTGAAGTTACCTTTCCACCTGTGGTCCTTGCATTAAGGACAGGTTGTGCCTGTAGAGGAATTAAATACTCAATGAGTGAACCTGTAATACAATTCGGAGTGAGAATAGATTGTAGAACTACGATCAGGAGCACAGGAAATTTAGTTTGGGTTACCAGTGATGGACAATGGACGACTCACCTCCCCTTGGATGGGTTGGTGACTGAAATAACTTTAGGGTTACCAACTCTCTGCCCAATTTGGAAGAAAGCGCCGTTTAAGGGTAGATTAGAAAATTTATGGATAATGAAGAGAGAAATAAAGGATGATGATGATTGGCAAGAACCATCATCCGGTGTGAAGTTAGGTTGGGCTTTAGAATCATTGTTTGCTCCAATTAGTACTTATCGGAATAGAGAAATGTTGTACCGGTTGTTAGGACAAACGGAAAGGCTAGCAAGAGTGACTAAAGAAGGATTTAAGGAAATAAACTTACAATTACAGGCAACCACAAAAATGACCCTGCAAAATAGAATGGCATTAGATATGCTGTTGCTAAAAGAACATGGAGTATGTGGTTATTTACGAGATAAGATTGATCATTGTTGTGTACATATTCCGAATGTTACAGCCGCGGTAGAACGTGATTTGTCTCAGCTAACGCAAATTGAACGTGCAACTGAGGAAGAAAGAGAAGAAAGTGCCCATAATTGGGTGGCTGCTTTAGCAAAGTCATTTGGATTGAACATCTCTGGTTGGGTAGCATCTTTAATTCAATGGTGTATAATAATTATAATTATTATGTTAGCTATTATGGGAGTGTTGCGTTTGATTCAAAATATTGTTAATAAGGAACGGCAACACTTGGGGAAAATTTTAAAAGCTGTTACCAGGAAGAATCATGAACTTCCCCCGAGATATGAAGACATTGGAAATAATTCATTGCAGCTACAATCACCAGTTTGAGACGGTCCAAAGAATATGGAAATCTGCGGAACTGATGATGAAAATCCTTGCAGTCTGGAAGACTTGAAGTATTTTCAAAGGGGGGAATTGTTACATTATATTGATTAGAATAGGTTATACTTGGTAGACAAGATGAAGGTATAATTGCAGGTGTTGGGTACAGTACAATCTGATGAAGTGGGTACAGTACAATCTGATGAACTGGGTACAGCACAATCTGATGAACTAGGTAAATGATAAGCAAATCTTGGCAACAGTAACTGAAGAAACTATAAATGGGAAACAATCATGTAGCTTAGCAATTCTGTTGATTATGTTACGTAACCGAACACTATAAATATTAACCAAGTTAAACGGGGATTTGGGATTCTCAGCTTTGGACATGAGTCCCTGAGACCCCGGGCCCCGAATAAAGCACCGCATATAACTGCTTTCGTAGTTATGTGTTTCTTTACGGGCAACAGTTTTCTGGCGACCCAGATGGGACTTCGGGAGTAGTGTTGACGGTTCGCTTTCCGATTTTGCTCCGTGCCGGCACCGAGGAATTCTCGGGGAGCCATCGGCTGCGCCCGCTCTGCGCTGCTCCTGACGTCCCAAAGTGGTAAGCCCGAAGGTGCTTTATTGTAATATTTGGTCGGGTGCCTGCCTAATAAGACGTGACGGCGATTCACGCAAGGTTGGGCTAACGAGCTCGAGGTCTGGTCTGTGGAAGCCTAGGCGCTGGCCGTCAGACGGAGCGAAAGCCCCGCAGGTCCAGCACTCACGGACATACGTGGCTGTCTCGTGAGTTTGGTTTGGTCTTTTGTTTCCCATCAGAGGCTATCTTTCCGTTTTCTACCCCGTAGATTTAGTGTGTGTGTGTGTGTGTGTGGAGTGAGTGTGTAAGACCATGGTAATACCGGATAATTCTCCGTTAGGATGTTTATTAAAGCATTGGAAAAGTGCGGGATATTTTCAGAGTATGAGTAAAAGTCGATTTATAGATTATTGTACGAATTGGTGGCCACAATATGAGTATGATGGACCCCGGTGGCCTGAACACGGAAGTTTAGATCCGGGTGTTATAGGTCCATTAATGAGATATTGTTAAGAACTTGAAAAATGGGATGAAGTACCATATGTTGATCTATTTTATGATATACGTAATCATCCAGATATGCAGAGAGAATGTGGAATGTTGTTGGTACATCCCGAAAAAAAGATAAAACAAAATGTGAAGGATGTGTAGGTAATAAGAAGTGTATGACTTGTTTGGCAATACAAAATTCAATAAGAGAGCCAGAGGAGGTATCACTTTTAGCATCACCGACGGCCCCTGTGATGTCCGATATAGATGCAGGGGACGATAGTGATACTGATAGTATTAAGGCGGTAAAACCGTCAGAATCAATTAATACTGGAGCGATCCAGATTAAGTTAACACCGAAGGGTTCGCCAGGGCATTCATCATGCCCAAGACAAGCGCAACGAACCCCAATTGCACAGAGAACAAGACAAGGGAGGAAGGAACAAGAGCAAAACAGTAAAGTATTATTAGCCCCTTTACGAGAGGCAATTTCGGGGACTGATAAAGTATATGGGAAAGTTCCTTTTTCCCCAGGAGATTTAGTAATTTGGAAGCAATCAGCTGGAAAGTGTACAATAATAGGGAGAAAAAAAAAAAAAAAAACCACAAAGAGAAATCAGGCAGGATTATTAGCAATGTTACAACGAGTAAATCAAGGAATAAGAGGCAGAAGTAGAGGACGAGGTCGAGGAGGATACAGGGTAGGAGGCATGCGGGGAATACCTCAAAATCAGCTAGGGATAAATCAGTGTGCGTTTTGCAGACAACAGGGACATTGGAAAAATGAGTGCCCAGTGAAAATGAATTTGGCCCAGCAGACTTCAGTAGGAGGAACACCAATGGCAGAAACAATGATGTTAGGACATTTGGGGCAACATAGTAGCTGACTAAGTGATGGATTAAAAGTGACAACAGAAATTGATGGGGAAGAGAAACAATTATTGGTAGATACTGGGGCAACTTATTCTGTTTTAAATACTTGTTTAGGAAAGATAGGAGATACGATGATAACTGTGGTAGGAGCTACAGGAAAAACAGAGCAACGGCCCTTTCTGCGGCCATTGCATCTAAATTTTAGGGGTAAAGAATTAGATCATGAATTTCTCTATGTACCGGATTGTCCTACATCTTTGTTAGGACGAGATTTATTGTCAAGATTTAATGCTAAAATAATATTTGAAAATGGAAAAGCTAAGTTGCAGATACCTGAGGAAGAAATAGCTAGAATATTTATAGTAAAAGAAATAGCTAATACAACAATACCAATAGAGGTAGAAAACGCTGTAGTACCATGGGTATGGGAGACACAAGTACCGGGATTAGCGAAAGCAGCAAAACCTGTCATAGTAGAATTGAAAGAAGGTGTCCAACCGGTAAGAGTTAGACAATATCCTATACAGTTAGAAGCTAGGAAAGGGGTAGCACCATTAATTGCAAAATTTTTGATGCACAATGTGTTAGAAGAATGTGAATCTGAATATAATACACCAATATTTCCTATAAGAAAACCTAACGGAGATTATAGGTTAGTTCAAGATTTAAGAGCTGTAAACGAAATAGTTAAAGATATACATCCAGTAGTAGCAAATCCTTATACATTGTTAACATCTGTGGCAGAACAATTTAGATACTTTTCTGTAATTGATTTAAAAGATGCTTTCTTCTGCATCCCATTGGCATTACAAAGTAGGAAATTATTTGCGTTTGAATGGGAAAATCCGGATACAGGATGAAAACGACAGCTGACCTGGACCAGGTTACCACAAGGCTTCAAAAACAGTCCTACAATATTTGGGAATCAGCTGGCACGAGAACTGGAGGATTGGAAGGAGCAAGGATATTTTCAATTACCATCAAAAGCATACTTATTGTTGCAATATGTGGATGACATTTTCGTGGCGACAGAAAGGTATGAAAACTGCATTACTGTTACAGTTGCGTGATTAAATTTACTGGGACAGAGCGGTTATCGAGTTTCTAAGGAAAAAGCCCAAATTGCCCGGGAAAAAGTGATATATCTGGGATGTGAAATTTCCCAAGGACAAAGACGGTTGGGGGTGAATAGAATACAAGCGATTTGTGCCATCCCTGAACCTAGAAATTTGCACGAGTTACGAACTTTTCTAGGAATGACAGGGTGGTGCAGACTCTGGATTTTGAATTATGGACTGTTAGCCAAACCACTGTATGCAGCTTTAAAAGAGCCACAATTAGTTTGGAGTTTAGAGTGTAAAAGGGCTTTTCAAGACTTAAAACAGGCTCTGCAAGAAGCCCCAGCATTAGGATTGCCTGATTTGACAAAAACATTTCAACTCTTTGTACATGAGCGGCAACGACTAGCGCTTGGAGTTTTAACTCAACGAATTGGATCATGGAAGAGACCGGTGGGCTATTTTTCCAAGCAGTTGGATATGGTAAGTGCCGGATGGCCTTCTTGCCTCCGAGCAGTGGCTGCTACTGTAATGTTAGTCCAAGAAGCTAGAAAATTGACATTGGGAACAAAAATGGAAGTATTTGTGCCCCACATGGTGATTGCAGTTTTGGAACAAAAGGGGGGTCATTGGTTGTCATCCAGTAGAATGTTGAAATATCAGGCAATATTGAGAGAACAGGATGATATATTTTTAAAGATAACAACATGTTTGAATCCCGCTGAATTTTTAGGTAGCAAAATAGAGGAAGGCGAGCTGGAACATGATTGTATTGAGGTGATCGAACAAACTTATGCCAGTAGGGTAGATCTGAAAGATATTCCCCTTGTAAATCCTGACTGGACATTATTTACAGACGGTAGCAGCTTTGTTGAGAATGGAACACGATATTCTGGATATGCTGTGGTTACTAAGCTTGAAGTAATTGAAGCAAAGGCATTAATGCCAGGAACGTCAGCGCAAAAGGCAGAACTGGTCGCTCTAATTCGGGCTTTAATACCGAGTACGGATAAGAGGGTGAATATTTGGGCAGATTCTAAATACGCTTTTGGAATAATACATATACATGGAGCTTTATGGAAGGAAAGAGGATTGTTGACGGCTCAAGGTAGTATTATTAAATATCGAACCGAGATCTTACAGTTATTAGAGGCTGTGGTACTACCTCAGCAAGTGGCTGTAATGCATTGTCGAGGACATCAGAGGGATGACAGCGATGTGGCACAAGGAAACATGAAGGCAGACCAGGCAGCCAAAATTGCTGCACGGCAAGTATGGACTGAATTAGCTCTAATACCTACTAAGGTAAGCCCGATTACTGCTCATCTCTCTGTAAATCCCTTTTATACCCAAGAAGATGAAAAATTAGCCGATTTGGTAAAGGCACAGAAGAATTCACATGGATGGTATGTAACAGGTAATGGACAAGTAGTAGTGCCTGCTACAATTATGAAACGAATAATACAAACTGAACATAATAAATGCCATTGGGGAGCAGAAGCATTGGTGCAGTTTTTAAAGCGGAGCATTATATCTGCACAAATGTTAACAATAGCAAAAGGGGTGAATGCGAAGTGTCCAGTATGTTTAAAGAATAATCCGGTAATACGAAAACAAATTCAAATGGGAACTTTGAAAGTGGGAATAGAACCAGGTGACTATTGGCAAGTGGATTTTGCAGAATTACCTAAATCAAAAGGGTTTCAGTATTTATTGGTATACGTATGTACCTTTTCAGGGTGGCTAGAAGCATTTCCCTGTAGAACGAATCAAGCTAGAGAAGTAGTAAAAACTTTGTTAAAAGAGATCATACCTAGATTTGGGGTACCTTTAGGAATTTCTTCAGATCGAGGCCCACACTTTATAGCTAAAATAGTACAGGAAATTAGTGAAATGCTTGGAATTAGCTGGGATTTACATACACCGTGGAGGCCACAATCTAGTGGAAAGGTAGAAAGGAAGAATCAAACATTAAAAGGACAAATTAAAAAGATATGCCAGGAAGCTCAAATCCAATGGCCACAGGCATTGCCCCTTGCTTTATTGAGAATTCGTATAAAACCTAGAGAAGGGTTGTCTGTAAGTCCCTATGAAATTCTGTACGGTAAGCCATATACTGCACCAACGAAGGGAACGGGAAGTGCAGATTTACACCTCCAAGGAGATCAAGATGTTTATAGTTATATAATTTCTTTAAGCAGATTACTCACAGCCTTACGTGCCGCGATCATCTGGAATCGCCCTTTGCCGTTGGAGAATCAACCAGGAGACCAAGCGTATGTTCGAAATTGGCAAACGGAGCCTTTAAAGGAACAGTGGCATGGACTTTATTTGGTGCTATTGATAACATTTACCGCTGTGAAAGTAGCAGGAATTGATAATTGGATTCATTATACCAGAGTGAAGAAGGTACCATCACAATGGGGGGTAAAAATGATCACTCCTACAAAACTGAGATTTACATCTTGGTAATACTATGCTGGGTAGGATTAAGTAATGGTTTCGCTCAAATAATACATACATATGCTACTGTACATATAGAAGAACGAATGGATGTAAATTTGACTTGTGATTTTGTTGGAGATATGAGAAGTTCAATCCAAGACATTAGTTGCTATTGGCAGAAGAATGAGTCCAAATTGTCAAGTGGGTTTACAATCCGATGGGATAGTGATACACGAAGGGGTACTATGATTTTATCATTGCGAAATGTAAGTAAGACAGATGTAGGAAACTACACCTGTATTGTTTGGATTAAAGAGAGTTTTGATTATGGAAAAAGGGCATTAGAGGTTACTGCAAAATCAGAACCTATGCAGAAAAGAAACAGAGCCAGGAGAGAGTTAAAAGATTTGGAAAAAGACGAAATGCAACCAATACAAATAATCCAGGCGCCACAACAGGAAACACAAGAAAATCTAATGCAAAAGAAAGTTAGCTGAAAAACACCCAGTCTAGAACTGTACAAAAGTATACACTTGTGACACCCCGAAAGTGAAGTTACCTTTCCACCTGTGGTCCTTGCATTAAGGACAGGTTGTGCCTGTAGAGGAATTAAATACTCAATGAGTGAACCTGTAATACAATTCGGAGTGAGAATAGATTGTAGAACTACGATCAGGAGCACAGGAAATTTAGTTTGGGTTACCAGTGATGGACAATGGACGACTCACCTCCCCTTGGATGGGTTGGTGACTGAAATAACTTTAGGGTTACCAACTCTCTGCCCAATTTGGAAGAAAGCGCCGTTTAAGGGTAGATTAGAAAATTTATGGATAATGAAGAGAGAAATAAAGGATGATGATGATTGGCAAGAACCATCATCCGGTGTGAAGTTAGGTTGGGCTTTAGAATCATTGTTTGCTCCAATTAGTACTTATCGGAATAGAGAAATGTTGTACCGGTTGTTAGGACAAACGGAAAGGCTAGCAAGAGTGACTAAAGAAGGATTTAAGGAAATAAACTTACAATTACAGGCAACCACAAAAATGACCCTGCAAAATAGAATGGCATTAGATATGCTGTTGCTAAAAGAACATGGAGTATGTGGTTATTTACGAGATAAGATTGATCATTGTTGTGTACATATTCCGAATGTTACAGCCGCGGTAGAACGTGATTTGTCTCAGCTAACGCAAATTGAACGTGCAACTGAGGAAGAAAGAGAAGAAAGTGCCCATAATTGGGTGGCTGCTTTAGCAAAGTCATTTGGATTGAACATCTCTGGTTGGGTAGCATCTTTAATTCAATGGTGTATAATAATTATAATTATTATGTTAGCTATTATGGGAGTGTTGCGTTTGATTCAAAATATTGTTAATAAGGAACGGCAACACTTGGGGAAAATTTTAAAAGCTGTTACCAGGAAGAATCATGAACTTCCCCCGAGATATGAAGACATTGGAAATAATTCATTGCAGCTACAATCACCAGTTTGAGACGGTCCAAAGAATATGGAAATCTGCGGAACTGATGATGAAAATCCTTGCAGTCTGGAAGACTTGAAGTATTTTCAAAGGGGGGAATTGTTACATTATATTGATTAGAATAGGTTATACTTGGTAGACAAGATGAAGGTATAATTGCAGGTGTTGGGTACAGTACAATCTGATGAAGTGGGTACAGTACAATCTGATGAACTGGGTACAGCACAATCTGATGAACTAGGTAAATGATAAGCAAATCTTGGCAACAGTAACTGAAGAAACTATAAATGGGAAACAATCATGTAGCTTAGCAATTCTGTTGATTATGTTACGTAACCGAACACTATAAATATTAACCAAGTTAAACGGGGATTTGGGATTCTCAGCTTTGGACATGAGTCCCTGAGACCCCGGGCCCCGAATAAAGCACCGCATATAACTGCTTTCGTAGTTATGTGTTTCTTTACGGGCAACAGTTTTCTGGCGACCCAGATGGGACTTCGGGAGTAGTGTTGACGGTTCGCTTTCCGATTTTGCTCCGTGCCGGCACCGAGGAATTCTCGGGGAGCCATCGGCTGCGCCCGCTCTGCGCTGCTCCTGACGTCCCAAAGTGGTAAGCCCGAAGGTGCTTTATTGTAATATTTGGTCGGGTGCCTGCCTAATAAGACGTGACGGCGATTCACGCAAGGTTGGGCTAACGAGCTCGAGGTCTGGTCTGTGGAAGCCTAGGCGCTGGCCGTCAGACGGAGCGAAAGCCCCGCAGGTCCAGCACTCACGGACATACGTGGCTGTCTCGTGAGTTTGGTTTGGTCTTTTGTTTCCCATCAGAGGCTATCTTTCCGTTTTCTACCCCGTAGATTTAGTGTGTGTGTGTGTGTGTGTGGAGTGAGTGTGTAAGACCATGGTAATACCGGATAATTCTCCGTTAGGATGTTTATTAAAGCATTGGAAAAGTGCGGGATATTTTCAGAGTATGAGTAAAAGTCGATTTATAGATTATTGTACGAATTGGTGGCCACAATATGAGTATGATGGACCCCGGTGGCCTGAACACGGAAGTTTAGATCCGGGTGTTATAGGTCCATTAATGAGATATTGTTAAGAACTTGAAAAATGGGATGAAGTACCATATGTTGATCTATTTTATGATATACGTAATCATCCAGATATGCAGAGAGAATGTGGAATGTTGTTGGTACATCCCGAAAAAAAGATAAAACAAAATGTGAAGGATGTGTAGGTAATAAGAAGTGTATGACTTGTTTGGCAATACAAAATTCAATAAGAGAGCCAGAGGAGGTATCACTTTTAGCATCACCGACGGCCCCTGTGATGTCCGATATAGATGCAGGGGACGATAGTGATACTGATAGTATTAAGGCGGTAAAACCGTCAGAATCAATTAATACTGGAGCGATCCAGATTAAGTTAACACCGAAGGGTTCGCCAGGGCATTCATCATGCCCAAGACAAGCGCAACGAACCCCAATTGCACAGAGAACAAGACAAGGGAGGAAGGAACAAGAGCAAAACAGTAAAGTATTATTAGCCCCTTTACGAGAGGCAATTTCGGGGACTGATAAAGTATATGGGAAAGTTCCTTTTTCCCCAGGAGATTTAGTAATTTGGAAGCAATCAGCTGGAAAGTGTACAATAATAGGGAGAAAAAAAAAAAAAAAAACCACAAAGAGAAATCAGGCAGGATTATTAGCAATGTTACAACGAGTAAATCAAGGAATAAGAGGCAGAAGTAGAGGACGAGGTCGAGGAGGATACAGGGTAGGAGGCATGCGGGGAATACCTCAAAATCAGCTAGGGATAAATCAGTGTGCGTTTTGCAGACAACAGGGACATTGGAAAAATGAGTGCCCAGTGAAAATGAATTTGGCCCAGCAGACTTCAGTAGGAGGAACACCAATGGCAGAAACAATGATGTTAGGACATTTGGGGCAACATAGTAGCTGACTAAGTGATGGATTAAAAGTGACAACAGAAATTGATGGGGAAGAGAAACAATTATTGGTAGATACTGGGGCAACTTATTCTGTTTTAAATACTTGTTTAGGAAAGATAGGAGATACGATGATAACTGTGGTAGGAGCTACAGGAAAAACAGAGCAACGGCCCTTTCTGCGGCCATTGCATCTAAATTTTAGGGGTAAAGAATTAGATCATGAATTTCTCTATGTACCGGATTGTCCTACATCTTTGTTAGGACGAGATTTATTGTCAAGATTTAATGCTAAAATAATATTTGAAAATGGAAAAGCTAAGTTGCAGATACCTGAGGAAGAAATAGCTAGAATATTTATAGTAAAAGAAATAGCTAATACAACAATACCAATAGAGGTAGAAAACGCTGTAGTACCATGGGTATGGGAGACACAAGTACCGGGATTAGCGAAAGCAGCAAAACCTGTCATAGTAGAATTGAAAGAAGGTGTCCAACCGGTAAGAGTTAGACAATATCCTATACAGTTAGAAGCTAGGAAAGGGGTAGCACCATTAATTGCAAAATTTTTGATGCACAATGTGTTAGAAGAATGTGAATCTGAATATAATACACCAATATTTCCTATAAGAAAACCTAACGGAGATTATAGGTTAGTTCAAGATTTAAGAGCTGTAAACGAAATAGTTAAAGATATACATCCAGTAGTAGCAAATCCTTATACATTGTTAACATCTGTGGCAGAACAATTTAGATACTTTTCTGTAATTGATTTAAAAGATGCTTTCTTCTGCATCCCATTGGCATTACAAAGTAGGAAATTATTTGCGTTTGAATGGGAAAATCCGGATACAGGACGAAAACGACAGCTGACCTGGACCAGGTTACCACAAGGCTTCAAAAACAGTCCTACAATATTTGGGAATCAGCTGGCACGAGAACTGGAGGATTGGAAGGAGCAAGGATATTTTCAATTACCATCAAAAGCATACTTATTGTTGCAATATGTGGATGACATTTTCGTGGCGACAGAAAGGTATGAAAACTGCATTACTGTTACAGTTGCGTGATTAAATTTACTGGGACAGAGCGGTTATCGAGTTTCTAAGGAAAAAGCCCAAATTGCCCGGGAAAAAGTGATATATCTGGGATGTGAAATTTCCCAAGGACAAAGACGGTTGGGGGTGAATAGAATACAAGCGATTTGTGCCATCCCTGAACCTAGAAATTTGCACGAGTTACGAACTTTTCTAGGAATGACAGGGTGGTGCAGACTCTGGATTTTGAATTATGGACTGTTAGCCAAACCACTGTATGCAGCTTTAAAAGAGCCACAATTAGTTTGGAGTTTAGAGTGTAAAAGGGCTTTTCAAGACTTAAAACAGGCTCTGCAAGAAGCCCCAGCATTAGGATTGCCTGATTTGACAAAAACATTTCAACTCTTTGTACATGAGCGGCAACGACTAGCGCTTGGAGTTTTAACTCAACGAATTGGATCATGGAAGAGACCGGTGGGCTATTTTTCCAAGCAGTTGGATATGGTAAGTGCCGGATGGCCTTCTTGCCTCCGAGCAGTGGCTGCTACTGTAATGTTAGTCCAAGAAGCTAGAAAATTGACATTGGGAACAAAAATGGAAGTATTTGTGCCCCACATGGTGATTGCAGTTTTGGAACAAAAGGGGGGTCATTGGTTGTCATCCAGTAGAATGTTGAAATATCAGGCAATATTGAGAGAACAGGATGATATATTTTTAAAGATAACAACATGTTTGAATCCCGCTGAATTTTTAGGTAGCAAAATAGAGGAAGGCGAGCTGGAACATGATTGTATTGAGGTGATCGAACAAACTTATGCCAGTAGGGTAGATCTGAAAGATATTCCCCTTGTAAATCCTGACTGGACATTATTTACAGACGGTAGCAGCTTTGTTGAGAATGGAACACGATATTCTGGATATGCTGTGGTTACTAAGCTTGAAGTAATTGAAGCAAAGGCATTAATGCCAGGAACGTCAGCGCAAAAGGCAGAACTGGTCGCTCTAATTCGGGCTTTAATACCGAGTACGGATAAGAGGGTGAATATTTGGGCAGATTCTAAATACGCTTTTGGAATAATACATATACATGGAGCTTTATGGAAGGAAAGAGGATTGTTGACGGCTCAAGGTAGTATTATTAAATATCGAACCGAGATCTTACAGTTATTAGAGGCTGTGGTACTACCTCAGCAAGTGGCTGTAATGCATTGTCGAGGACATCAGAGGGATGACAGCGATGTGGCACAAGGAAACATGAAGGCAGACCAGGCAGCCAAAATTGCTGCACGGCAAGTATGGACTGAATTAGCTCTAATACCTACTAAGGTAAGCCCGATTACTGCTCATCTCTCTGTAAATCCCTTTTATACCCAAGAAGATGAAAAATTAGCCGATTTGGTAAAGGCACAGAAGAATTCACATGGATGGTATGTAACAGGTAATGGACAAGTAGTAGTGCCTGCTACAATTATGAAACGAATAATACAAACTGAACATAATAAATGCCATTGGGGAGCAGAAGCATTGGTGCAGTTTTTAAAGCGGAGCATTATATCTGCACAAATGTTAACAATAGCAAAAGGGGTGAATGCGAAGTGTCCAGTATGTTTAAAGAATAATCCGGTAATACGAAAACAAATTCAAATGGGAACTTTGAAAGTGGGAATAGAACCAGGTGACTATTGGCAAGTGGATTTTGCAGAATTACCTAAATCAAAAGGGTTTCAGTATTTATTGGTATACGTATGTACCTTTTCAGGGTGGCTAGAAGCATTTCCCTGTAGAACGAATCAAGCTAGAGAAGTAGTAAAAACTTTGTTAAAAGAGATCATACCTAGATTTGGGGTACCTTTAGGAATTTCTTCAGATCGAGGCCCACACTTTATAGCTAAAATAGTACAGGAAATTAGTGAAATGCTTGGAATTAGCTGGGATTTACATACACCGTGGAGGCCACAATCTAGTGGAAAGGTAGAAAGGAAGAATCAAACATTAAAAGGACAAATTAAAAAGATATGCCAGGAAGCTCAAATCCAATGGCCACAGGCATTGCCCCTTGCTTTATTGAGAATTCGTATAAAACCTAGAGAAGGGTTGTCTGTAAGTCCCTATGAAATTCTGTACGGTAAGCCATATACTGCACCAACGAAGGGAACGGGAAGTGCAGATTTACACCTCCAAGGAGATCAAGATGTTTATAGTTATATAATTTCTTTAAGCAGATTACTCACAGCCTTACGTGCCGCGATCATCTGGAATCGCCCTTTGCCGTTGGAGAATCAACCAGGAGACCAAGCGTATGTTCGAAATTGGCAAACGGAGCCTTTAAAGGAACAGTGGCATGGACTTTATTTGGTGCTATTGATAACATTTACCGCTGTGAAAGTAGCAGGAATTGATAATTGGATTCATTATACCAGAGTGAAGAAGGTACCATCACAATGGGGGGTAAAAATGATCACTCCTACAAAACTGAGATTTACATCTTGGTAATACTATGCTGGGTAGGATTAAGTAATGGTTTCGCTCAAATAATACATACATATGCTACTGTACATATAGAAGAACGAATGGATGTAAATTTGACTTGTGATTTTGTTGGAGATATGAGAAGTTCAATCCAAGACATTAGTTGCTATTGGCAGAAGAATGAGTCCAAATTGTCAAGTGGGTTTACAATCCGATGGGATAGTGATACACGAAGGGGTACTATGATTTTATCATTGCGAAATGTAAGTAAGACAGATGTAGGAAACTACACCTGTATTGTTTGGATTAAAGAGAGTTTTGATTATGGAAAAAGGGCATTAGAGGTTACTGCAAAATCAGAACCTATGCAGAAAAGAAACAGAGCCAGGAGAGAGTTAAAAGATTTGGAAAAAGACGAAATGCAACCAATACAAATAATCCAGGCGCCACAACAGGAAACACAAGAAAATCTAATGCAAAAGAAAGTTAGCTGAAAAACACCCAGTCTAGAACTGTACAAAAGTATACACTTGTGACACCCCGAAAGTGAAGTTACCTTTCCACCTGTGGTCCTTGCATTAAGGACAGGTTGTGCCTGTAGAGGAATTAAATACTCAATGAGTGAACCTGTAATACAATTCGGAGTGAGAATAGATTGTAGAACTACGATCAGGAGCACAGGAAATTTAGTTTGGGTTACCAGTGATGGACAATGGACGACTCACCTCCCCTTGGATGGGTTGGTGACTGAAATAACTTTAGGGTTACCAACTCTCTGCCCAATTTGGAAGAAAGCGCCGTTTAAGGGTAGATTAGAAAATTTATGGATAATGAAGAGAGAAATAAAGGATGATGATGATTGGCAAGAACCATCATCCGGTGTGAAGTTAGGTTGGGCTTTAGAATCATTGTTTGCTCCAATTAGTACTTATCGGAATAGAGAAATGTTGTACCGGTTGTTAGGACAAACGGAAAGGCTAGCAAGAGTGACTAAAGAAGGATTTAAGGAAATAAACTTACAATTACAGGCAACCACAAAAATGACCCTGCAAAATAGAATGGCATTAGATATGCTGTTGCTAAAAGAACATGGAGTATGTGGTTATTTACGAGATAAGATTGATCATTGTTGTGTACATATTCCGAATGTTACAGCCGCGGTAGAACGTGATTTGTCTCAGCTAACGCAAATTGAACGTGCAACTGAGGAAGAAAGAGAAGAAAGTGCCCATAATTGGGTGGCTGCTTTAGCAAAGTCATTTGGATTGAACATCTCTGGTTGGGTAGCATCTTTAATTCAATGGTGTATAATAATTATAATTATTATGTTAGCTATTATGGGAGTGTTGCGTTTGATTCAAAATATTGTTAATAAGGAACGGCAACACTTGGGGAAAATTTTAAAAGCTGTTACCAGGAAGAATCATGAACTTCCCCCGAGATATGAAGACATTGGAAATAATTCATTGCAGCTACAATCACCAGTTTGAGACGGTCCAAAGAATATGGAAATCTGCGGAACTGATGATGAAAATCCTTGCAGTCTGGAAGACTTGAAGTATTTTCAAAGGGGGGAATTGTTACATTATATTGATTAGAATAGGTTATACTTGGTAGACAAGATGAAGGTATAATTGCAGGTGTTGGGTACAGTACAATCTGATGAAGTGGGTACAGTACAATCTGATGAACTGGGTACAGCACAATCTGATGAACTAGGTAAATGATAAGCAAATCTTGGCAACAGTAACTGAAGAAACTATAAATGGGAAACAATCATGTAGCTTAGCAATTCTGTTGATTATGTTACGTAACCGAACACTATAAATATTAACCAAGTTAAACGGGGATTTGGGATTCTCAGCTTTGGACATGAGTCCCTGAGACCCCGGGCCCCGAATAAAGCACCGCATATAACTGCTTTCGTAGTTATGTGTTTCTTTACGGGCAACAGTTTTCTGGCGACCCAGATGGGACTTCGGGAGTAGTGTTGACGGTTCGCTTTCCGATTTTGCTCCGTGCCGGCACCGAGGAATTCTCGGGGAGCCATCGGCTGCGCCCGCTCTGCGCTGCTCCTGACGTCCCAAAGTGGTAAGCCCGAAGGTGCTTTATTGTAATATTTGGTCGGGTGCCTGCCTAATAAGACGTGACGGCGATTCACGCAAGGTTGGGCTAACGAGCTCGAGGTCTGGTCTGTGGAAGCCTAGGCGCTGGCCGTCAGACGGAGCGAAAGCCCCGCAGGTCCAGCACTCACGGACATACGTGGCTGTCTCGTGAGTTTGGTTTGGTCTTTTGTTTCCCATCAGAGGCTATCTTTCCGTTTTCTACCCCGTAGATTTAGTGTGTGTGTGTGTGTGTGTGGAGTGAGTGTGTAAGACCATGGTAATACCGGATAATTCTCCGTTAGGATGTTTATTAAAGCATTGGAAAAGTGCGGGATATTTTCAGAGTATGAGTAAAAGTCGATTTATAGATTATTGTACGAATTGGTGGCCACAATATGAGTATGATGGACCCCGGTGGCCTGAACACGGAAGTTTAGATCCGGGTGTTATAGGTCCATTAATGAGATATTGTTAAGAACTTGAAAAATGGGATGAAGTACCATATGTTGATCTATTTTATGATATACGTAATCATCCAGATATGCAGAGAGAATGTGGAATGTTGTTGGTACATCCCGAAAAAAAGATAAAACAAAATGTGAAGGATGTGTAGGTAATAAGAAGTGTATGACTTGTTTGGCAATACAAAATTCAATAAGAGAGCCAGAGGAGGTATCACTTTTAGCATCACCGACGGCCCCTGTGATGTCCGATATAGATGCAGGGGACGATAGTGATACTGATAGTATTAAGGCGGTAAAACCGTCAGAATCAATTAATACTGGAGCGATCCAGATTAAGTTAACACCGAAGGGTTCGCCAGGGCATTCATCATGCCCAAGACAAGCGCAACGAACCCCAATTGCACAGAGAACAAGACAAGGGAGGAAGGAACAAGAGCAAAACAGTAAAGTATTATTAGCCCCTTTACGAGAGGCAATTTCGGGGACTGATAAAGTATATGGGAAAGTTCCTTTTTCCCCAGGAGATTTAGTAATTTGGAAGCAATCAGCTGGAAAGTGTACAATAATAGGGAGAAAAAAAAAAAAAAAAACCACAAAGAGAAATCAGGCAGGATTATTAGCAATGTTACAACGAGTAAATCAAGGAATAAGAGGCAGAAGTAGAGGACGAGGTCGAGGAGGATACAGGGTAGGAGGCATGCGGGGAATACCTCAAAATCAGCTAGGGATAAATCAGTGTGCGTTTTGCAGACAACAGGGACATTGGAAAAATGAGTGCCCAGTGAAAATGAATTTGGCCCAGCAGACTTCAGTAGGAGGAACACCAATGGCAGAAACAATGATGTTAGGACATTTGGGGCAACATAGTAGCTGACTAAGTGATGGATTAAAAGTGACAACAGAAATTGATGGGGAAGAGAAACAATTATTGGTAGATACTGGGGCAACTTATTCTGTTTTAAATACTTGTTTAGGAAAGATAGGAGATACGATGATAACTGTGGTAGGAGCTACAGGAAAAACAGAGCAACGGCCCTTTCTGCGGCCATTGCATCTAAATTTTAGGGGTAAAGAATTAGATCATGAATTTCTCTATGTACCGGATTGTCCTACATCTTTGTTAGGACGAGATTTATTGTCAAGATTTAATGCTAAAATAATATTTGAAAATGGAAAAGCTAAGTTGCAGATACCTGAGGAAGAAATAGCTAGAATATTTATAGTAAAAGAAATAGCTAATACAACAATACCAATAGAGGTAGAAAACGCTGTAGTACCATGGGTATGGGAGACACAAGTACCGGGATTAGCGAAAGCAGCAAAACCTGTCATAGTAGAATTGAAAGAAGGTGTCCAACCGGTAAGAGTTAGACAATATCCTATACAGTTAGAAGCTAGGAAAGGGGTAGCACCATTAATTGCAAAATTTTTGATGCACAATGTGTTAGAAGAATGTGAATCTGAATATAATACACCAATATTTCCTATAAGAAAACCTAACGGAGATTATAGGTTAGTTCAAGATTTAAGAGCTGTAAACGAAATAGTTAAAGATATACATCCAGTAGTAGCAAATCCTTATACATTGTTAACATCTGTGGCAGAACAATTTAGATACTTTTCTGTAATTGATTTAAAAGATGCTTTCTTCTGCATCCCATTGGCATTACAAAGTAGGAAATTATTTGCGTTTGAATGGGAAAATCCGGATACAGGACGAAAACGACAGCTGACCTGGACCAGGTTACCACAAGGCTTCAAAAACAGTCCTACAATATTTGGGAATCAGCTGGCACGAGAACTGGAGGATTGGAAGGAGCAAGGATATTTTCAATTACCATCAAAAGCATACTTATTGTTGCAATATGTGGATGACATTTTCGTGGCGACAGAAAGGTATGAAAACTGCATTACTGTTACAGTTGCGTGATTAAATTTACTGGGACAGAGCGGTTATCGAGTTTCTAAGGAAAAAGCCCAAATTGCCCGGGAAAAAGTGATATATCTGGGATGTGAAATTTCCCAAGGACAAAGACGGTTGGGGGTGAATAGAATACAAGCGATTTGTGCCATCCCTGAACCTAGAAATTTGCACGAGTTACGAACTTTTCTAGGAATGACAGGGTGGTGCAGACTCTGGATTTTGAATTATGGACTGTTAGCCAAACCACTGTATGCAGCTTTAAAAGAGCCACAATTAGTTTGGAGTTTAGAGTGTAAAAGGGCTTTTCAAGACTTAAAACAGGCTCTGCAAGAAGCCCCAGCATTAGGATTGCCTGATTTGACAAAAACATTTCAACTCTTTGTACATGAGCGGCAACGACTAGCGCTTGGAGTTTTAACTCAACGAATTGGATCATGGAAGAGACCGGTGGGCTATTTTTCCAAGCAGTTGGATATGGTAAGTGCCGGATGGCCTTCTTGCCTCCGAGCAGTGGCTGCTACTGTAATGTTAGTCCAAGAAGCTAGAAAATTGACATTGGGAACAAAAATGGAAGTATTTGTGCCCCACATGGTGATTGCAGTTTTGGAACAAAAGGGGGGTCATTGGTTGTCATCCAGTAGAATGTTGAAATATCAGGCAATATTGAGAGAACAGGATGATATATTTTTAAAGATAACAACATGTTTGAATCCCGCTGAATTTTTAGGTAGCAAAATAGAGGAAGGCGAGCTGGAACATGATTGTATTGAGGTGATCGAACAAACTTATGCCAGTAGGGTAGATCTGAAAGATATTCCCCTTGTAAATCCTGACTGGACATTATTTACAGACGGTAGCAGCTTTGTTGAGAATGGAACACGATATTCTGGATATGCTGTGGTTACTAAGCTTGAAGTAATTGAAGCAAAGGCATTAATGCCAGGAACGTCAGCGCAAAAGGCAGAACTGGTCGCTCTAATTCGGGCTTTAATACCGAGTACGGATAAGAGGGTGAATATTTGGGCAGATTCTAAATACGCTTTTGGAATAATACATATACATGGAGCTTTATGGAAGGAAAGAGGATTGTTGACGGCTCAAGGTAGTATTATTAAATATCGAACCGAGATCTTACAGTTATTAGAGGCTGTGGTACTACCTCAGCAAGTGGCTGTAATGCATTGTCGAGGACATCAGAGGGATGACAGCGATGTGGCACAAGGAAACATGAAGGCAGACCAGGCAGCCAAAATTGCTGCACGGCAAGTATGGACTGAATTAGCTCTAATACCTACTAAGGTAAGCCCGATTACTGCTCATCTCTCTGTAAATCCCTTTTATACCCAAGAAGATGAAAAATTAGCCGATTTGGTAAAGGCACAGAAGAATTCACATGGATGGTATGTAACAGGTAATGGACAAGTAGTAGTGCCTGCTACAATTATGAAACGAATAATACAAACTGAACATAATAAATGCCATTGGGGAGCAGAAGCATTGGTGCAGTTTTTAAAGCGGAGCATTATATCTGCACAAATGTTAACAATAGCAAAAGGGGTGAATGCGAAGTGTCCAGTATGTTTAAAGAATAATCCGGTAATACGAAAACAAATTCAAATGGGAACTTTGAAAGTGGGAATAGAACCAGGTGACTATTGGCAAGTGGATTTTGCAGAATTACCTAAATCAAAAGGGTTTCAGTATTTATTGGTATACGTATGTACCTTTTCAGGGTGGCTAGAAGCATTTCCCTGTAGAACGAATCAAGCTAGAGAAGTAGTAAAAACTTTGTTAAAAGAGATCATACCTAGATTTGGGGTACCTTTAGGAATTTCTTCAGATCGAGGCCCACACTTTATAGCTAAAATAGTACAGGAAATTAGTGAAATGCTTGGAATTAGCTGGGATTTACATACACCGTGGAGGCCACAATCTAGTGGAAAGGTAGAAAGGAAGAATCAAACATTAAAAGGACAAATTAAAAAGATATGCCAGGAAGCTCAAATCCAATGGCCACAGGCATTGCCCCTTGCTTTATTGAGAATTCGTATAAAACCTAGAGAAGGGTTGTCTGTAAGTCCCTATGAAATTCTGTACGGTAAGCCATATACTGCACCAACGAAGGGAACGGGAAGTGCAGATTTACACCTCCAAGGAGATCAAGATGTTTATAGTTATATAATTTCTTTAAGCAGATTACTCACAGCCTTACGTGCCGCGATCATCTGGAATCGCCCTTTGCCGTTGGAGAATCAACCAGGAGACCAAGCGTATGTTCGAAATTGGCAAACGGAGCCTTTAAAGGAACAGTGGCATGGACTTTATTTGGTGCTATTGATAACATTTACCGCTGTGAAAGTAGCAGGAATTGATAATTGGATTCATTATACCAGAGTGAAGAAGGTACCATCACAATGGGGGGTAAAAATGATCACTCCTACAAAACTGAGATTTACATCTTGGTAATACTATGCTGGGTAGGATTAAGTAATGGTTTCGCTCAAATAATACATACATATGCTACTGTACATATAGAAGAACGAATGGATGTAAATTTGACTTGTGATTTTGTTGGAGATATGAGAAGTTCAATCCAAGACATTAGTTGCTATTGGCAGAAGAATGAGTCCAAATTGTCAAGTGGGTTTACAATCCGATGGGATAGTGATACACGAAGGGGTACTATGATTTTATCATTGCGAAATGTAAGTAAGACAGATGTAGGAAACTACACCTGTATTGTTTGGATTAAAGAGAGTTTTGATTATGGAAAAAGGGCATTAGAGGTTACTGCAAAATCAGAACCTATGCAGAAAAGAAACAGAGCCAGGAGAGAGTTAAAAGATTTGGAAAAAGACGAAATGCAACCAATACAAATAATCCAGGCGCCACAACAGGAAACACAAGAAAATCTAATGCAAAAGAAAGTTAGCTGAAAAACACCCAGTCTAGAACTGTACAAAAGTATACACTTGTGACACCCCGAAAGTGAAGTTACCTTTCCACCTGTGGTCCTTGCATTAAGGACAGGTTGTGCCTGTAGAGGAATTAAATACTCAATGAGTGAACCTGTAATACAATTCGGAGTGAGAATAGATTGTAGAACTACGATCAGGAGCACAGGAAATTTAGTTTGGGTTACCAGTGATGGACAATGGACGACTCACCTCCCCTTGGATGGGTTGGTGACTGAAATAACTTTAGGGTTACCAACTCTCTGCCCAATTTGGAAGAAAGCGCCGTTTAAGGGTAGATTAGAAAATTTATGGATAATGAAGAGAGAAATAAAGGATGATGATGATTGGCAAGAACCATCATCCGGTGTGAAGTTAGGTTGGGCTTTAGAATCATTGTTTGCTCCAATTAGTACTTATCGGAATAGAGAAATGTTGTACCGGTTGTTAGGACAAACGGAAAGGCTAGCAAGAGTGACTAAAGAAGGATTTAAGGAAATAAACTTACAATTACAGGCAACCACAAAAATGACCCTGCAAAATAGAATGGCATTAGATATGCTGTTGCTAAAAGAACATGGAGTATGTGGTTATTTACGAGATAAGATTGATCATTGTTGTGTACATATTCCGAATGTTACAGCCGCGGTAGAACGTGATTTGTCTCAGCTAACGCAAATTGAACGTGCAACTGAGGAAGAAAGAGAAGAAAGTGCCCATAATTGGGTGGCTGCTTTAGCAAAGTCATTTGGATTGAACATCTCTGGTTGGGTAGCATCTTTAATTCAATGGTGTATAATAATTATAATTATTATGTTAGCTATTATGGGAGTGTTGCGTTTGATTCAAAATATTGTTAATAAGGAACGGCAACACTTGGGGAAAATTTTAAAAGCTGTTACCAGGAAGAATCATGAACTTCCCCCGAGATATGAAGACATTGGAAATAATTCATTGCAGCTACAATCACCAGTTTGAGACGGTCCAAAGAATATGGAAATCTGCGGAACTGATGATGAAAATCCTTGCAGTCTGGAAGACTTGAAGTATTTTCAAAGGGGGGAATTGTTACATTATATTGATTAGAATAGGTTATACTTGGTAGACAAGATGAAGGTATAATTGCAGGTGTTGGGTACAGTACAATCTGATGAAGTGGGTACAGTACAATCTGATGAACTGGGTACAGCACAATCTGATGAACTAGGTAAATGATAAGCAAATCTTGGCAACAGTAACTGAAGAAACTATAAATGGGAAACAATCATGTAGCTTAGCAATTCTGTTGATTATGTTACGTAACCGAACACTATAAATATTAACCAAGTTAAACGGGGATTTGGGATTCTCAGCTTTGGACATGAGTCCCTGAGACCCCGGGCCCCGAATAAAGCACCGCATATAACTGCTTTCGTAGTTATGTGTTTCTTTACGGGCAACAGTTTTCTGGCGACCCAGATGGGACTTCGGGAGTAGTGTTGACGGTTCGCTTTCCGATTTTGCTCCGTGCCGGCACCGAGGAATTCTCGGGGAGCCATCGGCTGCGCCCGCTCTGCGCTGCTCCTGACGTCCCAAAGTGGTAAGCCCGAAGGTGCTTTATTGTAATATTTGGTCGGGTGCCTGCCTAATAAGACGTGACGGCGATTCACGCAAGGTTGGGCTAACGAGCTCGAGGTCTGGTCTGTGGAAGCCTAGGCGCTGGCCGTCAGACGGAGCGAAAGCCCCGCAGGTCCAGCACTCACGGACATACGTGGCTGTCTCGTGAGTTTGGTTTGGTCTTTTGTTTCCCATCAGAGGCTATCTTTCCGTTTTCTACCCCGTAGATTTAGTGTGTGTGTGTGTGTGTGTGGAGTGAGTGTGTAAGACCATGGTAATACCGGATAATTCTCCGTTAGGATGTTTATTAAAGCATTGGAAAAGTGCGGGATATTTTCAGAGTATGAGTAAAAGTCGATTTATAGATTATTGTACGAATTGGTGGCCACAATATGAGTATGATGGACCCCGGTGGCCTGAACACGGAAGTTTAGATCCGGGTGTTATAGGTCCATTAATGAGATATTGTTAAGAACTTGAAAAATGGGATGAAGTACCATATGTTGATCTATTTTATGATATACGTAATCATCCAGATATGCAGAGAGAATGTGGAATGTTGTTGGTACATCCCGAAAAAAAGATAAAACAAAACGTGAAGGATGTGTAGGTAATAAGAAGTGTATGACTTGTTTGGCAATACAAAATTCAATAAGAGAGCCAGAGGAGGTATCACTTTTAGCATCACCGACGGCCCCTGTGATGTCCGATATAGATGCAGGGGACGATAGTGATACTGATAGTATTAAGGCGGTAAAACCGTCAGAATCAATTAATACTGGAGCGATCCAGATTAAGTTAACACCGAAGGGTTCGCCAGGGCATTCATCATGCCCAAGACAAGCGCAACGAACCCCAATTGCACAGAGAACAAGACAAGGGAGGAAGGAACAAGAGCAAAACAGTAAAGTATTATTAGCCCCTTTACGAGAGGCAATTTCGGGGACTGATAAAGTATATGGGAAAGTTCCTTTTTCCCCAGGAGATTTAGTAATTTGGAAGCAATCAGCTGGAAAGTGTACAATAATAGGGAGAAAAAAAAAAAAAAAAACCACAAAGAGAAATCAGGCAGGATTATTAGCAATGTTACAACGAGTAAATCAAGGAATAAGAGGCAGAAGTAGAGGACGAGGTCGAGGAGGATACAGGGTAGGAGGCATGCGGGGAATACCTCAAAATCAGCTAGGGATAAATCAGTGTGCGTTTTGCAGACAACAGGGACATTGGAAAAATGAGTGCCCAGTGAAAATGAATTTGGCCCAGCAGACTTCAGTAGGAGGAACACCAATGGCAGAAACAATGATGTTAGGACATTTGGGGCAACATAGTAGCTGACTAAGTGATGGATTAAAAGTGACAACAGAAATTGATGGGGAAGAGAAACAATTATTGGTAGATACTGGGGCAACTTATTCTGTTTTAAATACTTGTTTAGGAAAGATAGGAGATACGATGATAACTGTGGTAGGAGCTACAGGAAAAACAGAGCAACGGCCCTTTCTGCGGCCATTGCATCTAAATTTTAGGGGTAAAGAATTAGATCATGAATTTCTCTATGTACCGGATTGTCCTACATCTTTGTTAGGACGAGATTTATTGTCAAGATTTAATGCTAAAATAATATTTGAAAATGGAAAAGCTAAGTTGCAGATACCTGAGGAAGAAATAGCTAGAATATTTATAGTAAAAGAAATAGCTAATACAACAATACCAATAGAGGTAGAAAACGCTGTAGTACCATGGGTATGGGAGACACAAGTACCGGGATTAGCGAAAGCAGCAAAACCTGTCATAGTAGAATTGAAAGAAGGTGTCCAACCGGTAAGAGTTAGACAATATCCTATACAGTTAGAAGCTAGGAAAGGGGTAGCACCATTAATTGCAAAATTTTTGATGCACAATGTGTTAGAAGAATGTGAATCTGAATATAATACACCAATATTTCCTATAAGAAAACCTAACGGAGATTATAGGTTAGTTCAAGATTTAAGAGCTGTAAACGAAATAGTTAAAGATATACATCCAGTAGTAGCAAATCCTTATACATTGTTAACATCTGTGGCAGAACAATTTAGATACTTTTCTGTAATTGATTTAAAAGATGCTTTCTTCTGCATCCCATTGGCATTACAAAGTAGGAAATTATTTGCGTTTGAATGGGAAAATCCGGATACAGGACGAAAACGACAGCTGACCTGGACCAGGTTACCACAAGGCTTCAAAAACAGTCCTACAATATTTGGGAATCAGCTGGCACGAGAACTGGAGGATTGGAAGGAGCAAGGATATTTTCAATTACCATCAAAAGCATACTTATTGTTGCAATATGTGGATGACATTTTCGTGGCGACAGAAAGGTATGAAAACTGCATTACTGTTACAGTTGCATGATTAAATTTACTGGGACAGAGCGGTTATCGAGTTTCTAAGGAAAAAGCCCAAATTGCCCGGGAAAAAGTGATATATCTGGGATGTGAAATTTCCCAAGGACAAAGACGGTTGGGGGTGAATAGAATACAAGCGATTTGTGCCATCCCTGAACCTAGAAATTTGCACGAGTTACGAACTTTTCTAGGAATGACAGGGTGGTGCAGACTCTGGATTTTGAATTATGGACTGTTAGCCAAACCACTGTATGCAGCTTTAAAAGAGCCACAATTAGTTTGGAGTTTAGAGTGTAAAAGGGCTTTTCAAGACTTAAAACAGGCTCTGCAAGAAGCCCCAGCATTAGGATTGCCTGATTTGACAAAAACATTTCAACTCTTTGTACATGAGCGGCAACGACTAGCGCTTGGAGTTTTAACTCAACGAATTGGATCATGGAAGAGACCGGTGGGCTATTTTTCCAAGCAGTTGGATATGGTAAGTGCCGGATGGCCTTCTTGCCTCCGAGCAGTGGCTGCTACTGTAATGTTAGTCCAAGAAGCTAGAAAATTGACATTGGGAACAAAAATGGAAGTATTTGTGCCCCACATGGTGATTGCAGTTTTGGAACAAAAGGGGGGTCATTGGTTGTCATCCAGTAGAATGTTGAAATATCAAGCAATATTGAGAGAACAGGATGATATATTTTTAAAGATAACAACATGTTTGAATCCCGCTGAATTTTTAGGTAGCAAAATAGAGGAAGGCGAGCTGGAACATGATTGTATTGAGGTGATCGAACAAACTTACGCCAGTAGGGTAGATCTGAAAGATATTCCCCTTGTAAATCCTGACTGGACATTATTTACAGACGGTAGCAGCTTTGTTGAGAATGGAACGCGATATTCTGGATATGCTGTGGTTACTAAGCTTGAAGTAATTGAAGCAAAGGCATTAATGCCAGGAACGTCAGCGCAAAAGGCAGAACTGGTCGCTCTAATTCGGGCTTTAATACCGAGTACGGATAAGAGGGTGAATATTTGGGCAGATTCTAAATACGCTTTTGGAATAATACATATACATGGAGCTTTATGGAAGGAAAGAGGATTGTTGACGGCTCAAGGTAGTATTATTAAATATCGAACCGAGATCTTACAGTTATTAGAGGCTGTGGTACTACCTCAGCAAGTGGCTGTAATGCATTGTCGAGGACATCAGAGGGATGACAGCGATGTGGCACAAGGAAACATGAAGGCAGACCAGGCAGCCAAAATTGCTGCACGGCAAGTATGGACTGAATTAGCTCTAATACCTACTAAGGTAAGCCCGATTACTGCTCATCTCTCTGTAAATCCCTTTTATACCCAAGAAGATGAAAAATTAGCCGATTTGGTAAAGGCACAGAAGAATTCACATGGATGGTATGTAACAGGTAATGGACAAGTAGTAGTGCCTGCTACAATTATGAAACGAATAATACAAACTGAACATAATAAATGCCATTGGGGAGCAGAAGCATTGGTGCAGTTTTTAAAGCGGAGCATTATATCTGCACAAATGTTAACAATAGCAAAAGGGGTGAATGCGAAGTGTCCAGTATGTTTAAAGAATAATCCGGTAATACGAAAACAAATTCCAATGGGAACTTTGAAAGTGGGAATAGAACCAGGTGACTATTGGCAAGTGGATTTTGCAGAATTACCTAAATCAAAAGGGTTTAAGTATTTATTGGTATACGTATGTACCTTTTCAGGGTGGCTAGAAGCATTTCCCTGTAGAACGAATCAAGCTAGAGAAGTAGTAAAAACTTTGTTAAAAGAGATCATACCTAGATTTGGGGTACCTTTAGGAATTTCTTCAGATCGAGGCCCACACTTTATAGCTAAAATAGTACAGGAAATTAGTGAAATGCTTGGAATTAGCTGGGATTTACATACACCATGGAGGCCACAATCTAGTGGAAAGGTAGAAAGGAAGAATCAAACATTAAAAGGACAAATTAAAAAGATATGCCAGGAAGCTCAAATCCAATGGCCACAGGCATTGCCCCTTGCTTTATTGAGAATTCGTATAAAACCTAGAGAAGGGTTGTCTGTAAGTCCCTATGAAATTCTGTACGGTAAGCCATATACTGCACCAACGAAGGGAACGGGAAGTGCAGATTTACACCTCCAAGGAGATCAAGATGTTTATAGTTATATAATTTCTTTAAGCAGATTACTCACAGCCTTACGTGCCGCGATCATCTGGAATCGCCCTTTGCCGTTGGAGAATCAACCAGGAGACCAAGCGTATGTTCGAAATTGGCAAACGGAGCCTTTAAAGGAACAGTGGCATGGACTTTATTTGGTGCTATTGATAACATTTACCGCTGTGAAAGTAGCAGGAATTGATAATTGGATTCATTATACCAGAGTGAAGAAGGTACCATCACAATGGGGGGTAAAAATGATCACTCCTACAAAACTGAGATTTACATCTTGGTAATACTATGCTGGGTAGGATTAAGTAATGGTTTCGCTCAAATAATACATACATATGCTACTGTACATATAGAAGAACGAATGGATGTAAATTTGACTTGTGATTTTGTTGGAGATATGAGAAGTTCAATCCAAGACATTAGTTGCTATTGGCAGAAGAATGAGTCCAAATTGTCAACTGGGTTTACAGTCCGATGGGATAGTGATACACGAAGGGGTACTATGATTTTATCATTGCGAAATGTAAGTAAGACAGATGTAGGAAACTACACCTGTATTGTTTGGATTAAAGAGAGTTTTGATTATGGAAAAAGGGCATTAGAGGTTACTGCAAAATCAGAACCTATGCAGAAAAGAAACAGAGCCAGGAGAGAGTTAAAAGATTTGGAAAAAGACGAAATGCAACCAATACAAATAATCCAGGCGCCACAACAGGAAACACAAGAAAATCTAATGCAAAAGAAAGTTAGCTGAAAAACACCCAGTCTAGAACTGTACAAAAGTATACACTTGTGACACCCCGAAAGTGAAGTTACCTTTCCACCTGTGGTCCTTGCATTAAGGACAGGTTGTGCCTGTAGAGGAATTAAATACTCAATGAGTGAACCTGTAATACAATTCGGAGTGAGAATAGATTGTAGAACTACGATCAGGAGCACAGGAAATTTAGTTTGGGTTACCAGTGATGGACAATGGACGACTCACCTCCCCTTGGATGGGTTGGTGACTGAAATAACTTTAGGGTTACCAACTCTCTGCCCAATTTGGAAGAAAGCGCCATTTAAGGGTAGATTAGAAAATTTATGGATAATGAAGAGAGAAATAAAGGATGATGATGATTGGCAAGAACCATCATCCGGTGTGAAGTTAGGTTGGGCTTTAGAATCATTGTTTGCTCCAATTAGTACTTATCGGAATAGAGAAATGTTGTACCGGTTGTTAGGACAAACGGAAAGGCTAGCAAGAGTGACTAAAGAAGGATTTAAGGAAATAAACTTACAATTACAGGCAACCACAAAAATGACCCTGCAAAATAGAATGGCATTAGATATGCTGTTGCTAAAAGAACATGGAGTATGTGGTTATTTACGAGATAAGATTGATCATTGTTGTGTACATATTCCGAATGTTACAGCCGCGGTAGAACGTGATTTGTCTCAGCTAACGCAAATTGAACATGCAGCTGAGGAAGAAAGAGAAGAAAGTGCCCATAATTGGGTTGCTGCTTTAGCAAAGTCATTTGGATTGAACATCTCTGGTTGGGTAGCATCTTTAATTCAATGGTGTATAATAATTATAATTATTATGTTAGCTATTATGGGAGTGTTGCGTTTGATTCAAAATATTGTTAATAAGGAACGGCAACACTTGGGGAAAATTTTAAAAGCTGTTACCAGGAAGAATCATGAACTTCCCCCGAGATATGAAGACATTGGAAATAATTCATTGCAGCTACAATCACCAGTTTGAGACGGTCCAAAGAATATGGAAATCTGCGGAACTGATGATGAAAATCCTTGCAGTCTGGAAGACTTGAAGTATTTTCAAAGGGGGGAATTGTTACATTATATTGATTAGAATAGGTTATACTTGGTAGACAAGATGAAGGTATAATTGCAGGTGTTGGGTACAGTACAATCTGATGAAGTGGGTACAGTACAATCTGATGAACTGGGTACAGCACAATCTGATGAACTAGGTAAATGATAAGCAAATCTTGGCAACAGTAACTGAAGAAACTATAAATGGGAAACAATCATGTAGCTTAGCAATTCTGTTGATTATGTTACGTAACCGAACACTATAAATATTAACCAAGTTAAACGGGGATTTGGGATTCTCAGCTTTGGACATGAGTCCCTGAGACCCCGGGCCCCGAATAAAGCACCGCATATAACTGCTTTCGTAGTTATGTGTTTCTTTACGGGCAACAGTTTTCTGGCGACCCAGATGGGACTTCGGGAGTAGTGTTGACGGTTCGCTTTCCGATTTTGCTCCGTGCCGGCACCGAGGAATTCTCGGGGAGCCATCGGCTGCGCCCGCTCTGCGCTGCTGCTGACGTCCCAAAGTGGTAAGCCCGAAGGTGCTTTATTGTAATATTTGGTCGGGTGCCTGCCTAATAAGACGTGACGGCGATTCACGCAAGGTTGGGCTAACGAGCTCGAGGTCTGGTCTGTGGAAGCCTAGGCGCTGGCCGTCAGACGGAGCGAAAGCCCCGCAGGTCCAGCACTCACGGACATACGTGGCTGTCTCGTGAGTTTGGTTTGGTCTTTTGTTTCCCATCAGAGGCTATCTTTCCGTTTTCTACCCCGTAGATTTAGTGTGTGTGTGTGTGTGTGTGGAGTGAGTGTGTAAGACCATGGTAATACCGGATAATTCTCCGTTAGGATGTTTATTAAAGCATTGGAAAAGTGCGGGATATTTTCAGAGTATGAGTAAAAGTCGATTTATAGATTATTGTACGAATTGGTGGCCACAATATGAGTATGATGGACCCCGGTGGCCTGAACACGGAAGTTTAGATCCGGGTGTTATAGGTCCATTAATGAGATATTGTTAAGAACTTGAAAAATGGGATGAAGTACCATATGTTGATCTATTTTATGATATACGTAATCATCCAGATATGCAGAGAGAATGTGGAATGTTGTTGGTACATCCCGAAAAAAAGATAAAACAAAATGTGAAGGATGTGTAGGTAATAAGAAGTGTATGACTTGTTTGGCAATACAAAATTCAATAAGAGAGCCAGAGGAGGTATCACTTTTAGCATCACCGACGGCCCCTGTGATGTCCGATATAGATGCAGGGGACGATAGTGATACTGATAGTATTAAGGCGGTAAAACCGTCAGAATCAATTAATACTGGAGCGATCCAGATTAAGTTAACACCGAAGGGTTCGCCAGGGCATTCATCATGCCCAAGACAAGCGCAACGAACCCCAATTGCACAGAGAACAAGACAAGGGAGGAAGGAACAAGAGCAAAACAGTAAAGTATTATTAGCCCCTTTACGAGAGGCAATTTCGGGGACTGATAAAGTATATGGGAAAGTTCCTTTTTCCCCAGGAGATTTAGTAATTTGGAAGCAATCAGCTGGAAAGTGTACAATAATAGGGAGAAAAAAAAAAAAAAAAACCACAAAGAGAAATCAGGCAGGATTATTAGCAATGTTACAACGAGTAAATCAAGGAATAAGAGGCAGAAGTAGAGGACGAGGTCGAGGAGGATACAGGGTAGGAGGCATGCGGGGAATACCTCAAAATCAGCTAGGGATAAATCAGTGTGCGTTTTGCAGACAACAGGGACATTGGAAAAATGAGTGCCCAGTGAAAATGAATTTGGCCCAGCAGACTTCAGTAGGAGGAACACCAATGGCAGAAACAATGATGTTAGGACATTTGGGGCAACATAGTAGCTGACTAAGTGATGGATTAAAAGTGACAACAGAAATTGATGGGGAAGAGAAACAATTATTGGTAGATACTGGGGCAACTTATTCTGTTTTAAATACTTGTTTAGGAAAGATAGGAGATACGATGATAACTGTGGTAGGAGCTACAGGAAAAACAGAGCAACGGCCCTTTCTGCGGCCATTGCATCTAAATTTTAGGGGTAAAGAATTAGATCATGAATTTCTCTATGTACCGGATTGTCCTACATCTTTGTTAGGACGAGATTTATTGTCAAGATTTAATGCTAAAATAATATTTGAAAATGGAAAAGCTAAGTTGCAGATACCTGAGGAAGAAATAGCTAGAATATTTATAGTAAAAGAAATAGCTAATACAACAATACCAATAGAGGTAGAAAACGCTGTAGTACCATGGGTATGGGAGACACAAGTACCGGGATTAGCGAAAGCAGCAAAACCTGTCATAGTAGAATTGAAAGAAGGTGTCCAACCGGTAAGAGTTAGACAATATCCTATACAGTTAGAAGCTAGGAAAGGGGTAGCACCATTAATTGCAAAATTTTTGATGCACAATGTGTTAGAAGAATGTGAATCTGAATATAATACACCAATATTTCCTATAAGAAAACCTAACGGAGATTATAGGTTAGTTCAAGATTTAAGAGCTGTAAACGAAATAGTTAAAGATATACATCCAGTAGTAGCAAATCCTTATACATTGTTAACATCTGTGGCAGAACAATTTAGATACTTTTCTGTAATTGATTTAAAAGATGCTTTCTTCTGCATCCCATTGGCATTACAAAGTAGGAAATTATTTGCGTTTGAATGGGAAAATCCGGATACAGGACGAAAACGACAGCTGACCTGGACCAGGTTACCACAAGGCTTCAAAAACAGTCCTACAATATTTGGGAATCAGCTGGCACGAGAACTGGAGGATTGGAAGGAGCAAGGATATTTTCAATTACCATCAAAAGCATACTTATTGTTGCAATATGTGGATGACATTTTCGTGGCGACAGAAAGGTATGAAAACTGCATTACTGTTACAGTTGCGTGATTAAATTTACTGGGACAGAGCGGTTATCGAGTTTCTAAGGAAAAAGCCCAAATTGCCCGGGAAAAAGTGATATATCTGGGATGTGAAATTTCCCAAGGACAAAGACGGTTGGGGGTGAATAGAATACAAGCGATTTGTGCCATCCCTGAACCTAGAAATTTGCACGAGTTACGAACTTTTCTAGGAATGACAGGGTGGTGCAGACTCTGGATTTTGAATTATGGACTGTTAGCCAAACCACTGTATGCAGCTTTAAAAGAGCCACAATTAGTTTGGAGTTTAGAGTGTAAAAGGGCTTTTCAAGACTTAAAACAGGCTCTGCAAGAAGCCCCAGCATTAGGATTGCCTGATTTGACAAAAACATTTCAACTCTTTGTACATGAGCGGCAACGACTAGCGCTTGGAGTTTTAACTCAACGAATTGGATCATGGAAGAGACCGGTGGGCTATTTTTCCAAGCAGTTGGATATGGTAAGTGCCGGATGGCCTTCTTGCCTCCGAGCAGTGGCTGCTACTGTAATGTTAGTCCAAGAAGCTAGAAAATTGACATTGGGAACAAAAATGGAAGTATTTGTGCCCCACATGGTGATTGCAGTTTTGGAACAAAAGGGGGGTCATTGGTTGTCATCCAGTAGAATGTTGAAATATCAGGCAATATTGAGAGAACAGGATGATATATTTTTAAAGATAACAACATGTTTGAATCCCGCTGAATTTTTAGGTAGCAAAATAGAGGAAGGCGAGCTGGAACATGATTGTATTGAGGTGATCGAACAAACTTACGCCAGTAGGGTAGATCTGAAAGATATTCCCCTTGTAAATCCTGACTGGACATTATTTACAGACGGTAGCAGCTTTGTTGAGAATGGAACGCGATATTCTGGATATGCTGTGGTTACTAAGCTTGAAGTAATTGAAGCAAAGGCATTAATGCCAGGAACGTCAGCGCAAAAGGCAGAACTGGTCGCTCTAATTCGGGCTTTAATACCGAGTACGGATAAGAGGGTGAATATTTGGGCAGATTCTAAATACGCTTTTGGAATAATACATATACATGGAGCTTTATGGAAGGAAAGAGGATTGTTGACGGCTCAAGGTAGTATTATTAAATATCGAACCGAGATCTTACAGTTATTAGAGGCTGTGGTACTACCTCAGCAAGTGGCTGTAATGCATTGTCGAGGACATCAGAGGGATGACAGCGATGTGGCACAAGGAAACATGAAGGCAGACCAGGCAGCCAAAATTGCTGCACGGCAAGTATGGACTGAATTAGCTCTAATACCTACTAAGGTAAGCCCGATTACTGCTCATCTCTCTGTAAATCCCTTTTATACCCAAGAAGATGAAAAATTAGCCGATTTGGTAAAGGCACAGAAGAATTCACATGGATGGTATGTAACAGGTAATGGACAAGTAGTAGTGCCTGCTACAATTATGAAACGAATAATACAAACTGAACATAATAAATGCCATTGGGGAGCAGAAGCATTGGTGCAGTTTTTAAAGCGGAGCATTATATCTGCACAAATGTTAACAATAGCAAAAGGGGTGAATGCGAAGTGTCCAGTATGTTTAAAGAATAATCCGGTAATACGAAAACAAATTCAAATGGGAACTTTGAAAGTGGGAATAGAACCAGGTGACTATTGGCAAGTGGATTTTGCAGAATTACCTAAATCAAAAGGGTTTAAGTATTTATTGGTATACGTATGTACCTTTTCAGGGTGGCTAGAAGCATTTCCCTGTAGAACGAATCAAGCTAGAGAAGTAGTAAAAACTTTGTTAAAAGAGATCATACCTAGATTTGGGGTACCTTTAGGAATTTCTTCAGATCGAGGCCCACACTTTATAGCTAAAATAGTACAGGAAATTAGTGAAATGCTTGGAATTAGCTGGGATTTACATACACCGTGGAGGCCACAATCTAGTGGAAAGGTAGAAAGGAAGAATCAAACATTAAAAGGACAAATTAAAAAGATATGCCAGGAAGCTCAAATCCAATGGCCACAGGCATTGCCCCTTGCTTTATTGAGAATTCGTATAAAACCTAGAGAAGGGTTGTCTGTAAGTCCCTATGAAATTCTGTACGGTAAGCCATATACTGCACCAACGAAGGGAACGGGAAGTGCAGATTTACACCTCCAAGGAGATCAAGATGTTTATAGTTATATAATTTCTTTAAGCAGATTACTCACAGCCTTACGTGCCGCGATCATCTGGAATCGCCCTTTGCCGTTGGAGAATCAACCAGGAGACCAAGCGTATGTTCGAAATTGGCAAACGGAGCCTTTAAAGGAACAGTGGCATGGACTTTATTTGGTGCTATTGATAACATTTACCGCTGTGAAAGTAGCAGGAATTGATAATTGGATTCATTATACCAGAGTGAAGAAGGTACCATCACAATGGGGGGTAAAAATGATCACTCCTACAAAACTGAGATTTACATCTTGGTAATACTATGCTGGGTAGGATTAAGTAATGGTTTCGCTCAAATAATACATACATATGCTACTGTACATATAGAAGAACGAATGGATGTAAATTTGACTTGTGATTTTGTTGGAGATATGAGAAGTTCAATCCAAGACATTAGTTGCTATTGGCAGAAGAATGAGTCCAAATTGTCAAGTGGGTTTACAGTCCGATGGGATAGTGATACACGAAGGGGTACTATGATTTTATCATTGCGAAATGTAAGTAAGACAGATGTAGGAAACTACACCTGTATTGTTTGGATTAAAGAGAGTTTTGATTATGGAAAAAGGGCATTAGAGGTTACTGCAAAATCAGAACCTATGCAGAAAAGAAACAGAGCCAGGAGAGAGTTAAAAGATTTGGAAAAAGACGAAATGCAACCAATACAAATAATCCAGGCGCCACAACAGGAAACACAAGAAAATCCAATGCAAAAGAAAGTTAGCTGAAAAACACCCAGTCTAGAACTGTACAAAAGTATACACTTGTGACACCCCGAAAGTGAAGTTACCTTTCCACCTGTGGTCCTTGCATTAAGGACAGGTTGTGCCTGTAGAGGAATTAAATACTCAATGAGTGAACCTGTAATACAATTCGGAGTGAGAATAGATTGTAGAACTACGATCAGGAGCACAGGAAATTTAGTTTGGGTTACCAGTGATGGACAATGGACGACTCACCTCCCCTTGGATGGGTTGGTGACTGAAATAACTTTAGGGTTACCAACTCTCTGCCCAATTTGGAAGAAAGCGCCATTTAAGGGTAGATTAGAAAATTTATGGATAATGAAGAGAGAAATAAAGGATGATGATGATTGGCAAGAACCATCATCCGGTGTGAAGTTAGGTTGGGCTTTAGAATCATTGTTTGCTCCAATTAGTACTTATCGGAATAGAGAAATGTTGTACCGGTTGTTAGGACAAACGGAAAGGCTAGCAAGAGTGACTAAAGAAGGATTTAAGGAAATAAACTTACAATTACAGGCAACCACAAAAATGACCCTGCAAAATAGAATGGCATTAGATATGCTGTTGCTAAAAGAACATGGAGTATGTGGTTATTTACGAGATAAGATTGATCATTGTTGTGTACATATTCCGAATGTTACAGCCGCGGTAGAACGTGATTTGTCTCAGCTAACGCAAATTGAACATGCAGCTGAGGAAGAAAGAGAAGAAAGTGCCCATAATTGGGTTGCTGCTTTAGCAAAGTCATTTGGATTGAACATCTCTGGTTGGGTAGCATCTTTAATTCAATGGTGTATAATAATTATAATTATTATGTTAGCTATTATGGGAGTGTTGCGTTTGATTCAAAATATTGTTAATAAGGAACGGCAACACTTGGGGAAAATTTTAAAAGCTGTTACCAGGAAGAATCATGAACTTCCCCCGAGATATGAAGACATTGGAAATAATTCATTGCAGCTACAATCACCAGTTTGAGACGGTCCAAAGAATATGGAAATCTGCGGAACTGATGATGAAAATCCTTGCAGTCTGGAAGACTTGAAGTATTTTCAAAGGGGGGAATTGTTACATTATATTGATTAGAATAGGTTATACTTGGTAGACAAGATGAAGGTATAATTGCAGGTGTTGGGTACAGTACAATCTGATGAAGTGGGTACAGTACAATCTGATGAACTGGGTACAGCACAATCTGATGAACTAGGTAAATGATAAGCAAATCTTGGCAACAGTAACTGAAGAAACTATAAATGGGAAACAATCATGTAGCTTAGCAATTCTGTTGATTATGTTACGTAACCGAACACTATAAATATTAACCAAGTTAAACGGGGATTTGGGATTCTCAGCTTTGGACATGAGTCCCTGAGACCCCGGGCCCCGAATAAAGCACCGCATATAACTGCTTTCGTAGTTATGTGTTTCTTTACGGGCAACAGTTTTCTGGCGACCCAGATGGGACTTCGGGAGTAGTGTTGACGGTTCGCTTTCCGATTTTGCTCCGTGCCGGCACCGAGGAATTCTCGGGGAGCCATCGGCTGCGCCCGCTCTGCGCTGCTGCTGACGTCCCAAAGTGGTAAGCCCGAAGGTGCTTTATTGTAATATTTGGTCGGGTGCCTGCCTAATAAGACGTGACGGCGATTCACGCAAGGTTGGGCTAACGAGCTCGAGGTCTGGTCTGTGGAAGCCTAGGCGCTGGCCGTCAGACGGAGCGAAAGCCCCGCAGGTCCAGCACTCACGGACATACGTGGCTGTCTCGTGAGTTTGGTTTGGTCTTTTGTTTCCCATCAGAGGCTATCTTTCCGTTTTCTACCCCGTAGATTTAGTGTGTGTGTGTGTGTGTGTGGAGTGAGTGTGTAAGACCATGGTAATACCGGATAATTCTCCGTTAGGATGTTTATTAAAGCATTGGAAAAGTGCGGGATATTTTCAGAGTATGAGTAAAAGTCGATTTATAGATTATTGTACGAATTGGTGGCCACAATATGAGTATGATGGACCCCGGTGGCCTGAACACGGAAGTTTAGATCCGGGTGTTATAGGTCCATTAATGAGATATTGTTAAGAACTTGAAAAATGGGATGAAGTACCATATGTTGATCTATTTTATGATATACGTAATCATCCAGATATGCAGAGAGAATGTGGAATGTTGTTGGTACATCCCGAAAAAAAGATAAAACAAAATGTGAAGGATGTGTAGGTAATAAGAAGTGTATGACTTGTTTGGCAATACAAAATTCAATAAGAGAGCCAGAGGAGGTATCACTTTTAGCATCACCGACGGCCCCTGTGATGTCCGATATAGATGCAGGGGACGATAGTGATACTGATAGTATTAAGGCGGTAAAACCGTCAGAATCAATTAATACTGGAGCGATCCAGATTAAGTTAACACCGAAGGGTTCGCCAGGGCATTCATCATGCCCAAGACAAGCGCAACGAACCCCAATTGCACAGAGAACAAGACAAGGGAGGAAGGAACAAGAGCAAAACAGTAAAGTATTATTAGCCCCTTTACGAGAGGCAATTTCGGGGACTGATAAAGTATATGGGAAAGTTCCTTTTTCCCCAGGAGATTTAGTAATTTGGAAGCAATCAGCTGGAAAGTGTACAATAATAGGGAGAAAAAAAAAAAAAAAACCACAAAGAGAAATCAGGCAGGATTATTAGCAATGTTACAACGAGTAAATCAAGGAATAAGAGGCAGAAGTAGAGGACGAGGTCGAGGAGGATACAGGGTAGGAGGCATGCGGGGAATACCTCAAAATCAGCTAGGGATAAATCAGTGTGCGTTTTGCAGACAACAGGGACATTGGAAAAATGAGTGCCCAGTGAAAATGAATTTGGCCCAGCAGACTTCAGTAGGAGGAACACCAATGGCAGAAACAATGATGTTAGGACATTTGGGGCAACATAGTAGCTGACTAAGTGATGGATTAAAAGTGACAACAGAAATTGATGGGGAAGAGAAACAATTATTGGTAGATACTGGGGCAACTTATTCTGTTTTAAATACTTGTTTAGGAAAGATAGGAGATACGATGATAACTGTGGTAGGAGCTACAGGAAAAACAGAGCAACGGCCCTTTCTGCGGCCATTGCATCTAAATTTTAGGGGTAAAGAATTAGATCATGAATTTCTCTATGTACCGGATTGTCCTACATCTTTGTTAGGACGAGATTTATTGTCAAGATTTAATGCTAAAATAATATTTGAAAATGGAAAAGCTAAGTTGCAGATACCTGAGGAAGAAATAGCTAGAATATTTATAGTAAAAGAAATAGCTAATACAACAATACCAATAGAGGTAGAAAACGCTGTAGTACCATGGGTATGGGAGACACAAGTACCGGGATTAGCGAAAGCAGCAAAACCTGTCCTAGTAGAATTGAAAGAAGGTGTCCAACCGGTAAGAGTTAGACAATATCCTATACAGTTAGAAGCTAGGAAAGGGGTAGCACCATTAATTGCAAAATTTTTGATGCACAATGTGTTAGAAGAATGTGAATCTGAATATAATACACCAATATTTCCTATAAGAAAACCTAACGGAGATTATAGGTTAGTTCAAGATTTAAGAGCTGTAAACGAAATAGTTAAAGATATACATCCAGTAGTAGCAAATCCTTATACATTGTTAACATCTGTGGCAGAACAATTTAGATACTTTTCTGTAATTGATTTAAAAGATGCTTTCTTCTGCATCCCATTGGCATTACAAAGTAGGAAATTATTTGCGTTTGAATGGGAAAATCCGGATACAGGACGAAAACGACAGCTGACCTGGACCAGGTTACCACAAGGCTTCAAAAACAGTCCTACAATATTTGGGAATCAGCTGGCACGAGAACTGGAGGATTGGAAGGAGCAAGGATATTTTCAATTACCATCAAAAGCATACTTATTGTTGCAATATGTGGATGACATTTTCGTGGCGACAGAAAGGTATGAAAACTGCATTACTGTTACAGTTGCGTGATTAAATTTACTGGGACAGAGCGGTTATCGAGTTTCTAAGGAAAAAGCCCAAATTGCCCGGGAAAAAGTGATATATCTGGGATGTGAAATTTCCCAAGGACAAAGACGGTTGGGGGTGAATAGAATACAAGCGATTTGTGCCATCCCTGAACCTAGAAATTTGCACGAGTTACGAACTTTTCTAGGAATGACAGGGTGGTGCAGACTCTGGATTTTGAATTATGGACTGTTAGCCAAACCACTGTATGCAGCTTTAAAAGAGCCACAATTAGTTTGGAGTTTAGAGTGTAAAAGGGCTTTTCAAGACTTAAAACAGGCTCTGCAAGAAGCCCCAGCATTAGGATTGCCTGATTTGACAAAAACATTTCAACTCTTTGTACATGAGCGGCAACGACTAGCGCTTGGAGTTTTAACTCAACGAATTGGATCATGGAAGAGACCGGTGGGCTATTTTTCCAAGCAGTTGGATATGGTAAGTGCCGGATGGCCTTCTTGCCTCCGAGCAGTGGCTGCTACTGTAATGTTAGTCCAAGAAGCTAGAAAATTGACATTGGGAACAAAAATGGAAGTATTTGTGCCCCACATGGTGATTGCAGTTTTGGAACAAAAGGGGGGTCATTGGTTGTCATCCAGTAGAATGTTGAAATATCAGGCAATATTGAGAGAACAGGATGATATATTTTTAAAGATAACAACATGTTTGAATCCCGCTGAATTTTTAGGTAGCAAAATAGAGGAAGGCGAGCTGGAACATGATTGTATTGAGGTGATCGAACAAACTTACGCCAGTAGGGTAGATCTGAAAGATATTCCCCTTGTAAATCCTGACTGGACATTATTTACAGACGGTAGCAGCTTTGTTGAGAATGGAACGCGATATTCTGGATATGCTGTGGTTACTAAGCTTGAAGTAATTGAAGCAAAGGCATTAATGCCAGGAACGTCAGCGCAAAAGGCAGAACTGGTCGCTCTAATTCGGGCTTTAATACCGAGTACGGATAAGAGGGTGAATATTTGGGCAGATTCTAAATACGCTTTTGGAATAATACATATACATGGAGCTTTATGGAAGGAAAGAGGATTGTTGACGGCTCAAGGTAGTATTATTAAATATCGAACCGAGATCTTACAGTTATTAGAGGCTGTGGTACTACCTCAGCAAGTGGCTGTAATGCATTGTCGAGGACATCAGAGGGATGACAGCGATGTGGCACAAGGAAACATGAAGGCAGACCAGGCAGCCAAAATTGCTGCACGGCAAGTATGGACTGAATTAGCTCTAATACCTACTAAGGTAAGCCCGATTACTGCTCATCTCTCTGTAAATCCCTTTTATACCCAAGAAGATGAAAAATTAGCCGATTTGGTAAAGGCACAGAAGAATTCACATGGATGGTATGTAACAGGTAATGGACAAGTAGTAGTGCCTGCTACAATTATGAAACGAATAATACAAACTGAACATAATAAATGCCATTGGGGAGCAGAAGCATTGGTGCAGTTTTTAAAGCGGAGCATTATATCTGCACAAATGTTAACAATAGCAAAAGGGGTGAATGCGAAGTGTCCAGTATGTTTAAAGAATAATCCGGTAATACGAAAACAAATTCAAATGGGAACTTTGAAAGTGGGAATAGAACCAGGTGACTATTGGCAAGTGGATTTTGCAGAATTACCTAAATCAAAAGGGTTTAAGTATTTATTGGTATACGTATGTACCTTTTCAGGGTGGCTAGAAGCATTTCCCTGTAGAACGAATCAAGCTAGAGAAGTAGTAAAAACTTTGTTAAAAGAGATCATACCTAGATTTGGGGTACCTTTAGGAATTTCTTCAGATCGAGGCCCACACTTTATAGCTAAAATAGTACAGGAAATTAGTGAAATGCTTGGAATTAGCTGGGATTTACATACACCGTGGAGGCCACAATCTAGTGGAAAGGTAGAAAGGAAGAATCAAACATTAAAAGGACAAATTAAAAAGATATGCCAGGAAGCTCAAATCCAATGGCCACAGGCATTGCCCCTTGCTTTATTGAGAATTCGTATAAAACCTAGAGAAGGGTTGTCTGTAAGTCCCTATGAAATTCTGTACGGTAAGCCATATACTGCACCAACGAAGGGAATGGGAAGTGCAGATTTACACCTCCAAGGAGATCAAGATGTTTATAGTTATATAATTTCTTTAAGCAGATTACTCACAGCCTTACGTGCCGCGATCATCTGGAATCGCCCTTTGCCGTTGGAGAATCAACCAGGAGACCAAGCGTATGTTCGAAATTGGCAAACGGAGCCTTTAAAGGAACAGTGGCATGGACTTTATTTGGTGCTATTGATAACATTTACCGGTGTGAAAGTAGCAGGAATTGATAATTGGATTCATTATACCAGAGTGAAGAAGGTACCATCACAATGGGGGGTAAAAATGATCACTCCTACAAAACTGAGATTTACATCTTGGTAATACTATGCTGGGTAGGATTAAGTAATGGTTTCGCTCAAATAATACATACATATGCTACTGTACATATAGAAGAACGAATGGATGTAAATTTGACTTGTGATTTTGTTGGAGATATGAGAAGTTCAATCCAAGACATTAGTTGCTATTGGCAGAAGAATGAGTCCAAATTGTCAACTGGGTTTACAATCCGATGGGATAGTGATACACGAAGGGGTACTATGATTTTATCATTGCGAAATGTAAGTAAGACAGATGTAGGAAACTACACCTGTATTGTTTGGATTAAAGAGAGTTTTGATTATGGAAAAAGGGCATTAGAGGTTACTGCAAAATCAGAACCTATGCAGAAAAGAAACAGAGCCAGGAGAGAGTTAAAAGATTTGGAAAAAGACGAAATGCAACCAATACAAATAATCCAGGCGCCACAACAGGAAACACAAGAAAATCCAATGCAAAAGAAAGTTAGCTGAAAAACACCCAGTCTAGAACTGTACAAAAGTATACACTTGTGACACCCCGAAAGTGAAGTTACCTTTCCACCTGTGGTCCTTGCATTAAGGACAGGTTGTGCCTGTAGAGGAATTAAATACTCAATGAGTGAACCTGTAATACAATTCGGAGTGAGAATAGATTGTAGAACTACGATCAGGAGCACAGGAAATTTAGTTTGGGTTACCAGTGATGGACAATGGACGACTCACCTCCCCTTGGATGGGTTGGTGACTGAAATAACTTTAGGGTTACCAACTCTCTGCCCAATTTGGAAGAAAGCGCCATTTAAGGGTAGATTAGAAAATTTATGGATAATGAAGAGAGAAATAAAGGATGATGATGATTGGCAAGAACCATCATCCGGTGTGAAGTTAGGTTGGGCTTTAGAATCATTGTTTGCTCCAATTAGTACTTATCGGAATAGAGAAATGTTGTACCGGTTGTTAGGACAAACGGAAAGGCTAGCAAGAGTGACTAAAGAAGGATTTAAGGAAATAAACTTACAATTACAGGCAACCACAAAAATGACCCTGCAAAATAGAATGGCATTAGATATGCTGTTGCTAAAAGAACATGGAGTATGTGGTTATTTACGAGATAAGATTGATCATTGTTGTGTACATATTCCGAATGTTACAGCCGCGGTAGAACGTGATTTGTCTCAGCTAACGCAAATTGAACATGCAGCTGAGGAAGAAAGAGAAGAAAGTGCCCATAATTGGGTTGCTGCTTTAGCAAAGTCATTTGGATTGAACATCTCTGGTTGGGTAGCATCTTTAATTCAATGGTGTATAATAATTATAATTATTATGTTAGCTATTATGGGAGTGTTGCGTTTGATTCAAAATATTGTTAATAAGGAACGGCAACACTTGGGGAAAATTTTAAAAGCTGTTACCAGGAAGAATCATGAACTTCCCCCGAGATATGAAGACATTGGAAATAATTCATTGCAGCTACAATCACCAGTTTGAGACGGTCCAAAGAATATGGAAATCTGCGGAACTGATGATGAAAATCCTTGCAGTCTGGAAGACTTGAAGTATTTTCAAAGGGGGGAATTGTTACATTATATTGATTAGAATAGGTTATACTTGGTAGACAAGATGAAGGTATAATTGCAGGTGTTGGGTACAGTACAATCTGATGAAGTGGGTACAGTACAATCTGATGAACTGGGTACAGCACAATCTGATGAACTAGGTAAATGATAAGCAAATCTTGGCAACAGTAACTGAAGAAACTATAAATGGGAAACAATCATGTAGCTTAGCAATTCTGTTGATTATGTTACGTAACCGAACACTATAAATATTAACCAAGTTAAACGGGGATTTGGGATTCTCAGCTTTGGACATGAGTCCCTGAGACCCCGGGCCCTGAATAAAGCACCGCATATAACTGCTTTCGTAGTTATGTGTTTCTTTACGGGCAACAGTTTTCTGGCGACCCAGATGGGACTTCGGGAGTAGTGTTGACGGTTCGCTTTCCGATTTTGCTCCGTGCCGGCACCGAGGAATTCTCGGGGAGCCATCGGCTGCGCCCGCTCTGCGCTGCTCCTGACGTCCCAAAGTGGTAAGCCCGAAGGTGCTTTATTGTAATATTTGGTCGGGTGCCTGCCTAATAAGACGTGACGGCGATTCACGCAAGGTTGGGCTAACGAGCTCGAGGTCTGGTCTGTGGAAGCCTAGGCGCTGGCCGTCAGACGGAGCGAAAGCCCCGCAGGTCCAGCACTCACGGACATACGTGGCTGTCTCGTGAGTTTGGTTTGGTCTTTTGTTTCCCATCAGAGGCTATCTTTCCGTTTTCTACCCTGTAGATTTAGTGTGTGTGTGTGGAGTGAGTGTGTAAGACCATGGTAATACCGGATAATTCTCCGTTAGGATGTTTATTAAAGCATTGGAAAAGTGCGGGATATTTTCAGAGTATGAGTAAAAGTCGATTTATAGATTATTGTACGAATTGGTGGCCACAATATGAGTATGATGGACCCCGGTGGCCTGAACACGGAAGTTTAGATCCGGGTGTTATAGGTCCATTAATGAGATATTGTTAAGAACTTGAAAAATGGGATGAAGTACCATATGTTGATCTATTTTATGATATACGTAATCATCCAGATATGCAGAGAGAATGTGGAATGTTGTTGGTACATCCCGAAAAAAAGATAAAACAAAATGTGAAGGATGTGTAGGTAATAAGAAGCGTATGACTTGTTTGGCAATACAAAATTCAATAAGAGAGCCAGAGGAGGTATCACTTTTAGCATCACCGACGGCCCCTGTGATGTCCGATATAGATGCAGGGGACGATAGTGATACTGATAGTATTAAGGCGGTAAAACCGTCAGAATCAATTAATACTGGAGCGATCCAGATTAAGTTAACACCGAAGGGTTCGCCAGGGCATTCATCATGCCCAAGACAAGCGCAACGAACCCCAATTGCACAGAGAACAAGACAAGGGAGGAAGGAACAAGAGCAAAACAGTAAAGTATTATTAGCCCCTTTACGAGAGGCAATTTCGGGGACTGATAAAGTATATGGGAAAGTTCCTTTTTCCCCAGGAGATTTAGTAATTTGGAAGCAATCAGCTGGAAAGTGTACAATAATAGGGAAAAAAAAAAAAAAAAAAACCCACAAAGAGAAATCAGGCAGGATTATTAGCAATGTTACAACGAGTAAATCAAGGAATAAGAGGCAGAAGTAGAGGACGAGGTCGAGGAGGATACAGGGTAGGAGGCATGCGGGGAATACCTCAAAATCAGCTAGGGATAAATCAGTGTGCGTTTTGCAGACAACAGGGACATTGGAAAAATGAGTGCCCAGTGAAAATGAATTTGGCCCAGCAGACTTCAGTAGGAGGAACACCAATGGCAGAAACAATGATGTTAGGACATTTGGGGCAACATAGTAGCTGACTAAGTGATGGATTAAAAGTGACAACAGAAATTGATGGGGAAGAGAAACAATTATTGGTAGATACTGGGGCAACTTATTCTGTTTTAAATACTTGTTTAGGAAAGATAGGAGATACGATGATAACTGTGGTAGGAGCTACAGGAAAAACAGAGCAACGGCCCTTTCTGCGGCCATTGCATCTAAATTTTAGGGGTAAAGAATTAGATCATGAATTTCTCTATGTACCGGATTGTCCTACATCTTTGTTAGGACGAGATTTATTGTCAAGATTTAATGCTAAAATAATATTTGAAAATGGAAAAGCTAAGTTGCAGATACCTGAGGAAGAAATAGCTAGAATATTTATAGTAAAAGAAATAGCTAATACAACAATACCAATAGAGGTAGAAAACGCTGTAGTACCATGGGTATGGGAGACACAAGTACCGGGATTAGCGAAAGCAGCAAAACCTGTCATAGTAGAATTGAAAGAAGGTGTCCAACCGGTAAGAGTTAGACAATATCCTATACAGTTAGAAGCTAGGAAAGGGGTAGCACCATTAATTGCAAAATTTTTGATGCACAATGTGTTAGAAGAATGTGAATCTGAATATAATACACCAATATTTCCTATAAGAAAACCTAACGGAGATTATAGGTTAGTTCAAGATTTAAGAGCTGTAAACGAAATAGTTAAAGATATACATCCAGTAGTAGCAAATCCTTATACATTGTTAACATCTGTGGCAGAACAATTTAGATACTTTTCTGTAATTGATTTAAAAGATGCTTTCTTCTGCATCCCATTGGCATTACAAAGTAGGAAATTATTTGCGTTTGAATGGGAAAATCCGGATACAGGACGAAAACGACAGCTGACCTGGACCAGGTTACCACAAGGCTTCAAAAACAGTCCTACAATATTTGGGAATCAGCTGGCACGAGAACTGGAGGATTGGAAGGAGCAAGGATATTTTCAATTACCATCAAAAGCATACTTATTGTTGCAATATGTGGATGACATTTTCGTGGCGACAGAAAGGTATGAAAACTGCATTACTGTTACAGTTGCGTGATTAAATTTACTGGGACAGAGCGGTTATCGAGTTTCTAAGGAAAAAGCCCAAATTGCCCGGGAAAAAGTGATATATCTGGGATGTGAAATTTCCCAAGGACAAAGACGGTTGGGGGTGAATAGAATACAAGCGATTTGTGCCATCCCTGAACCTAGAAATTTGCACGAGTTACGAACTTTTCTAGGAATGACAGGGTGGTGCAGACTCTGGATTTTGAATTATGGACTGTTAGCCAAACCACTGTATGCAGCTTTAAAAGAGCCACAATTAGTTTGGAGTTTAGAGTGTAAAAGGGCTTTTCAAGACTTAAAACAGGCTCTGCAAGAAGCCCCAGCATTAGGATTGCCTGATTTGACAAAAACATTTCAACTCTTTGTACATGAGCGGCAACGACTAGCGCTTGGAGTTTTAACTCAACGAATTGGATCATGGAAGAGACCGGTGGGCTATTTTTCCAAGCAGTTGGATATGGTAAGTGCCGGATGGCCTTCTTGCCTCCGAGCAGTGGCTGCTACTGTAATGTTAGTCCAAGAAGCTAGAAAATTGACATTGGGAACAAAAATGGAAGTATTTGTGCCCCACATGGTGATTGCAGTTTTGGAACAAAAGGGGGGTCATTGGTTGTCATCCAGTAGAATGTTGAAATATCAGGCAATATTGAGAGAACAGGATGATATATTTTTAAAGATAACAACATGTTTGAATCCCGCTGAATTTTTAGGTAGCAAAATAGAGGAAGGCGAGCTGGAACATGATTGTATTGAGGTGATCGAACAAACTTACGCCAGTAGGGTAGATCTGAAAGATATTCCCCTTGTAAATCCTGACTGGACATTATTTACAGACGGTAGCAGCTTTGTTGAGAATGGAACGCGATATTCTGGATATGCTGTGGTTACTAAGCTTGAAGTAATTGAAGCAAAGGCATTAATGCCAGGAACGTCAGCGCAAAAGGCAGAACTGGTCGCTCTAATTCGGGCTTTAATACCGAGTACGGATAAGAGGGTGAATATTTGGGCAGATTCTAAATACGCTTTTGGAATAATACATATACATGGAGCTTTATGGAAGGAAAGAGGATTGTTGACGGCTCAAGGTAGTATTATTAAATATCGAACCGAGATCTTACAGTTATTAGAGGCTGTGGTACTACCTCAGCAAGTGGCTGTAATGCATTGTCGAGGACATCAGAGGGATGACAGCGATGTGGCACAAGGAAACATGAAGGCAGACCAGGCAGCCAAAATTGCTGCACGGCAAGTATGGACTGAATTAGCTCTAATACCTACTAAGGTAAGCCCGATTACTGCTCATCTCTCTGTAAATCCCTTTTATACCCAAGAAGATGAAAAATTAGCCGATTTGGTAAAGGCACAGAAGAATTCACATGGATGGTATGTAACAGGTAATGGACAAGTAGTAGTGCCTGCTACAATTATGAAACGAATAATACAAACTGAACATAATAAATGCCATTGGGGAGCAGAAGCATTGGTGCAGTTTTTAAAGCGGAGCATTATATCTGCACAAATGTTAACAATAGCAAAAGGGGTGAATGCGAAGTGTCCAGTATGTTTAAAGAATAATCCGGTAATACGAAAACAAATTCAAATGGGAACTTTGAAAGTGGGAATAGAACCAGGTGACTATTGGCAAGTGGATTTTGCAGAATTACCTAAATCAAAAGGGTTTAAGTATTTATTGGTATACGTATGTACCTTTTCAGGGTGGCTAGAAGCATTTCCCTGTAGAACGAATCAAGCTAGAGAAGTAGTAAAAACTTTGTTAAAAGAGATCATACCTAGATTTGGGGTACCTTTAGGAATTTCTTCAGATCGAGGCCCACACTTTATAGCTAAAATAGTACAGGAAATTAGTGAAATGCTTGGAATTAGCTGGGATTTACATACACCGTGGAGGCCACAATCTAGTGGAAAGGTAGAAAGGAAGAATCAAACATTAAAAGGACAAATTAAAAAGATATGCCAGGAAGCTCAAATCCAATGGCCACAGGCATTGCCCCTTGCTTTATTGAGAATTCGTATAAAACCTAGAGAAGGGTTGTCTGTAAGTCCCTATGAAATTCTGTACGGTAAGCCATATACTGCACCAACGAAGGGAATGGGAAGTGCAGATTTACACCTCCAAGGAGATCAAGATGTTTATAGTTATATAATTTCTTTAAGCAGATTACTCACAGCCTTACGTGCCGCGATCATCTGGAATCGCCCTTTGCCGTTGGAGAATCAACCAGGAGACCAAGCGTATGTTCGAAATTGGCAAACGGAGCCTTTAAAGGAACAGTGGCATGGACTTTATTTGGTGCTATTGATAACATTTACCGGTGTGAAAGTAGCAGGAATTGATAATTGGATTCATTATACCAGAGTGAAGAAGGTACCATCACAATGGGGGGTAAAAATGATCACTCCTACAAAACTGAGATTTACATCTTGGTAATACTATGCTGGGTAGGATTAAGTAATGGTTTCGCTCAAATAATACATACATATGCTACTGTACATATAGAAGAACGAATGGATGTAAATTTGACTTGTGATTTTGTTGGAGATATGAGAAGTTCAATCCAAGACATTAGTTGCTATTGGCAGAAGAATGAGTCCAAATTGTCAAGTGGGTTTACAATCCGATGGGATAGTGATACACGAAGGGGTACTATGATTTTATCATTGCGAAATGTAAGTAAGACAGATGTAGGAAACTACACCTGTATTGTTTGGATTAAAGAGAGTTTTGATTATGGAAAAAGGGCATTAGAGGTTACTGCAAAATCAGAACCTATGCAGAAAAGAAACAGAGCCAGGAGAGAGTTAAAAGATTTGGAAAAAGACGAAATGCAACCAATACAAATAATCCAGGCGCCACAACAGGAAACACAAGAAAATCCAATGCAAAAGAAAGTTAGCTGAAAAACACCCAGTCTAGAACTGTACAAAAGTATACACTTGTGACACCCCGAAAGTGAAGTTACCTTTCCACCTGTGGTCCTTGCATTAAGGACAGGTTGTGCCTGTAGAGGAATTAAATACTCAATGAGTGAACCTGTAATACAATTCGGAGTGAGAATAGATTGTAGAACTACGATCAGGAGCACAGGAAATTTAGTTTGGGTTACCAGTGATGGACAATGGACGACTCACCTCCCCTTGGATGGGTTGGTGACTGAAATAACTTTAGGGTTACCAACTCTCTGCCCAATTTGGAAGAAAGCGCCATTTAAGGGTAGATTAGAAAATTTATGGATAATGAAGAGAGAAATAAAGGATGATGATGATTGGCAAGAACCATCATCCGGTGTGAAGTTAGGTTGGGCTTTAGAATCATTGTTTGCTCCAATTAGTACTTATCGGAATAGAGAAATGTTGTACCGGTTGTTAGGACAAACGGAAAGGCTAGCAAGAGTGACTAAAGAAGGATTTAAGGAAATAAACTTACAATTACAGGCAACCACAAAAATGACCCTGCAAAATAGAATGGCATTAGATATGCTGTTGCTAAAAGAACATGGAGTATGTGGTTATTTACGAGATAAGATTGATCATTGTTGTGTACATATTCCGAATGTTACAGCCGCGGTAGAACGTGATTTGTCTCAGCTAACGCAAATTGAACATGCAGCTGAGGAAGAAAGAGAAGAAAGTGCCCATAATTGGGTTGCTGCTTTAGCAAAGTCATTTGGATTGAACATCTCTGGTTGGGTAGCATCTTTAATTCAATGGTGTATAATAATTATAATTATTATGTTAGCTATTATGGGAGTGTTGCGTTTGATTCAAAATATTGTTAATAAGGAACGGCAACACTTGGGGAAAATTTTAAAAGCTGTTACCAGGAAGAATCATGAACTTCCCCCGAGATATGAAGACATTGGAAATAATTCATTGCAGCTACAATCACCAGTTTGAGACGGTCCAAAGAATATGGAAATCTGCGGAACTGATGATGAAAATCCTTGCAGTCTGGAAGACTTGAAGTATTTTCAAAGGGGGGAATTGTTACATTATATTGATTAGAATAGGTTATACTTGGTAGACAAGATGAAGGTATAATTGCAGGTGTTGGGTACAGTACAATCTGATGAAGTGGGTACAGTACAATCTGATGAACTGGGTACAGCACAATCTGATGAACTAGGTAAATGATAAGCAAATCTTGGCAACAGTAACTGAAGAAACTATAAATGGGAAACAATCATGTAGCTTAGCAATTCTGTTGATTATGTTACGTAACCGAACACTATAAATATTAACCAAGTTAAACGGGGATTTGGGATTCTCAGCTTTGGACATGAGTCCCTGAGACCCCGGGCCCTGAATAAAGCACCGCATATAACTGCTTTCGTAGTTATGTGTTTCTTTACGGGCAACAGTTTTCTGGCGACCCAGATGGGACTTCGGGAGTAGTGTTGACGGTTCGCTTTCCGATTTTGCTCCGTGCCGGCACCGAGGAATTCTCGGGGAGCCATCGGCTGCGCCCGCTCTGCGCTGCTCCTGACGTCCCAAAGTGGTAAGCCCGAAGGTGCTTTATTGTAATATTTGGTCGGGTGCCTGCCTAATAAGACGTGACGGCGATTCACGCAAGGTTGGGCTAACGAGCTCGAGGTCTGGTCTGTGGAAGCCTAGGCGCTGGCCGTCAGACGGAGCGAAAGCCCCGCAGGTCCAGCACTCACGGACATACGTGGCTGTCTCGTGAGTTTGGTTTGGTCTTTTGTTTCCCATCAGAGGCTATCTTTCCGTTTTCTACCCTGTAGATTTAGTGTGTGTGTGTGGAGTGAGTGTGTAAGACCATGGTAATACCGGATAATTCTCCGTTAGGATGTTTATTAAAGCATTGGAAAAGTGCGGGATATTTTCAGAGTATGAGTAAAAGTCGATTTATAGATTATTGTACGAATTGGTGGCCACAATATGAGTATGATGGACCCCGGTGGCCTGAACACGGAAGTTTAGATCCGGGTGTTATAGGTCCATTAATGAGATATTGTTAAGAACTTGAAAAATGGGATGAAGTACCATATGTTGATCTATTTTATGATATACGTAATCATCCAGATATGCAGAGAGAATGTGGAATGTTGTTGGTACATCCCGAAAAAAAGATAAAACAAAATGTGAAGGATGTGTAGGTAATAAGAAGCGTATGACTTGTTTGGCAATACAAAATTCAATAAGAGAGCCAGAGGAGGTATCACTTTTAGCATCACCGACGGCCCCTGTGATGTCCGATATAGATGCAGGGGACGATAGTGATACTGATAGTATTAAGGCGGTAAAACCGTCAGAATCAATTAATACTGGAGCGATCCAGATTAAGTTAACACCGAAGGGTTCGCCAGGGCATTCATCATGCCCAAGACAAGCGCAACGAACCCCAATTGCACAGAGAACAAGACAAGGGAGGAAGGAACAAGAGCAAAACAGTAAAGTATTATTAGCCCCTTTACGAGAGGCAATTTCGGGGACTGATAAAGTATATGGGAAAGTTCCTTTTTCCCCAGGAGATTTAGTAATTTGGAAGCAATCAGCTGGAAAGTGTACAATAATAGGGAAAAAAAAAAAAAAAAAAACCCACAAAGAGAAATCAGGCAGGATTATTAGCAATGTTACAACGAGTAAATCAAGGAATAAGAGGCAGAAGTAGAGGACGAGGTCGAGGAGGATACAGGGTAGGAGGCATGCGGGGAATACCTCAAAATCAGCTAGGGATAAATCAGTGTGCGTTTTGCAGACAACAGGGACATTGGAAAAATGAGTGCCCAGTGAAAATGAATTTGGCCCAGCAGACTTCAGTAGGAGGAACACCAATGGCAGAAACAATGATGTTAGGACATTTGGGGCAACATAGTAGCTGACTAAGTGATGGATTAAAAGTGACAACAGAAATTGATGGGGAAGAGAAACAATTATTGGTAGATACTGGGGCAACTTATTCTGTTTTAAATACTTGTTTAGGAAAGATAGGAGATACGATGATAACTGTGGTAGGAGCTACAGGAAAAACAGAGCAACGGCCCTTTCTGCGGCCATTGCATCTAAATTTTAGGGGTAAAGAATTAGATCATGAATTTCTCTATGTACCGGATTGTCCTACATCTTTGTTAGGACGAGATTTATTGTCAAGATTTAATGCTAAAATAATATTTGAAAATGGAAAAGCTAAGTTGCAGATACCTGAGGAAGAAATAGCTAGAATATTTATAGTAAAAGAAATAGCTAATACAACAATACCAATAGAGGTAGAAAACGCTGTAGTACCATGGGTATGGGAGACACAAGTACCGGGATTAGCGAAAGCAGCAAAACCTGTCATAGTAGAATTGAAAGAAGGTGTCCAACCGGTAAGAGTTAGACAATATCCTATACAGTTAGAAGCTAGGAAAGGGGTAGCACCATTAATTGCAAAATTTTTGATGCACAATGTGTTAGAAGAATGTGAATCTGAATATAATACACCAATATTTCCTATAAGAAAACCTAACGGAGATTATAGGTTAGTTCAAGATTTAAGAGCTGTAAACGAAATAGTTAAAGATATACATCCAGTAGTAGCAAATCCTTATACATTGTTAACATCTGTGGCAGAACAATTTAGATACTTTTCTGTAATTGATTTAAAAGATGCTTTCTTCTGCATCCCATTGGCATTACAAAGTAGGAAATTATTTGCGTTTGAATGGGAAAATCCGGATACAGGACGAAAACGACAGCTGACCTGGACCAGGTTACCACAAGGCTTCAAAAACAGTCCTACAATATTTGGGAATCAGCTGGCACGAGAACTGGAGGATTGGAAGGAGCAAGGATATTTTCAATTACCATCAAAAGCATACTTATTGTTGCAATATGTGGATGACATTTTCGTGGCGACAGAAAGGTATGAAAACTGCATTACTGTTACAGTTGCGTGATTAAATTTACTGGGACAGAGCGGTTATCGAGTTTCTAAGGAAAAAGCCCAAATTGCCCGGGAAAAAGTGATATATCTGGGATGTGAAATTTCCCAAGGACAAAGACGGTTGGGGGTGAATAGAATACAAGCGATTTGTGCCATCCCTGAACCTAGAAATTTGCACGAGTTACGAACTTTTCTAGGAATGACAGGGTGGTGCAGACTCTGGATTTTGAATTATGGACTGTTAGCCAAACCACTGTATGCAGCTTTAAAAGAGCCACAATTAGTTTGGAGTTTAGAGTGTAAAAGGGCTTTTCAAGACTTAAAACAGGCTCTGCAAGAAGCCCCAGCATTAGGATTGCCTGATTTGACAAAAACATTTCAACTCTTTGTACATGAGCGGCAACGACTAGCGCTTGGAGTTTTAACTCAACGAATTGGATCATGGAAGAGACCGGTGGGCTATTTTTCCAAGCAGTTGGATATGGTAAGTGCCGGATGGCCTTCTTGCCTCCGAGCAGTGGCTGCTACTGTAATGTTAGTCCAAGAAGCTAGAAAATTGACATTGGGAACAAAAATGGAAGTATTTGTGCCCCACATGGTGATTGCAGTTTTGGAACAAAAGGGGGGTCATTGGTTGTCATCCAGTAGAATGTTGAAATATCAAGCAATATTGAGAGAACAGGATGATATATTTTTAAAGATAACAACATGTTTGAATCCCGCTGAATTTTTAGGTAGCAAAATAGAGGAAGGCGAGCTGGAACATGATTGTATTGAGGTGATCGAACAAACTTACGCCAGTAGGGTAGATCTGAAAGATATTCCCCTTGTAAATCCTGATTGGACATTATTTACAGACGGTAGCAGCTTTGTTGAGAATGGAACACGATATTCTGGATATGCTGTGGTTACTAAGCTTGAAGTAATTGAAGCAAAGGCATTAATGCCAGGAACGTCAGCGCAAAAGGCAGAACTGGTCGCTCTAATTCGGGCTTTAATACCGAGTACGGATAAGAGAGTGAATATTTGGACAGATTCTAAATACGCTTTTGGAATAATACATATACATGGAGCTTTATGGAAGGAAAGAGGATTGTTGACGGCTCAAGGTAGTATTATTAAATATCGAACCGAGATCTTACAGTTATTAGAGGCTGTGGTACTACCTCAGCAAGTGGCTGTAATGCATTGTCGAGGACATCAGAGGGATGACAGCGATGTGGCACAAGGAAACATGAAGGCAGACCAGGCAGCCAAAATTGCTGCACGGCAAGTATGGACTGAATTAGCTCTAATACCTACTAAGGTAAGCCCGATTACTGCTCATCTCTCTGTAAATCCCTTTTATACCCAAGAAGATGAAAAATTAGCCGATTTGGTAAAGGCACAGAAGAATTCACATGGATGGTATGTAACAGGTAATGGACAAGTAGTAGTGCCTGCTACAATTATGAAACGAATAATACAAACTGAACATAATAAATGCCATTGGGGAGCAGAAGCATTGGTGCAGTTTTTAAAGCGGAGCATTATATCTGCACAAATGTTAACAATAGCAAAAGGGGTGAATGCGAAGTGTCCAGTATGTTTAAAGAATAATCCGGTAATACGAAAACAAATTCAAATGGGAACTTTGAAAGTGGGAATAGAACCAGGTGACTATTGGCAAGTGGATTTTGCAGAATTACCTAAATCAAAAGGGTTTAAGTATTTATTGGTATACGTATGTACCTTTTCAGGGTGGCTAGAAGCATTTCCCTGTAGAACGAATCAAGCTAGAGAAGTAGTAAAAACTTTGTTAAAAGAGATCATACCTAGATTTGGGGTACCTTTAGGAATTTCTTCAGATCGAGGCCCACACTTTATAGCTAAAATAGTACAGGAAATTAGTGAAATGCTTGGAATTAGCTGGGATTTACATACACCGTGGAGGCCACAATCTAGTGGAAAGGTAGAAAGGAAGAATCAAACATTAAAAGGACAAATTAAAAAGATATGCCAGGAAGCTCAAATCCAATGGCCACAGGCATTGCCCCTTGCTTTATTGAGAATTCGTATAAAACCTAGAGAAGGGTTGTCTGTAAGTCCCTATGAAATTCTGTACGGTAAGCCATATACTGCACCAACGAAGGGAATGGGAAGTGCAGATTTACACCTCCAAGGAGATCAAGATGTTTATAGTTATATAATTTCTTTAAGCAGATTACTCACAGCCTTACGTGCCGCGATCATCTGGAATCGCCCTTTGCCGTTGGAGAATCAACCAGGAGACCAAGCGTATGTTCGAAATTGGCAAACGGAGCCTTTAAAGGAACAGTGGCATGGACTTTATTTGGTGCTATTGATAACATTTACCGCTGTGAAAGTAGCAGGAATTGATAATTGGATTCATTATACCAGAGTGAAGAAGGTACCATCACAATGGGGGGTAAAAATGATCACTCCTACAAAACTGAGATTTACATCTTGGTAATACTATGCTGGGTAGGATTAAGTAATGGTTTCGCTCAAATAATACATACATATGCTACTGTACATATAGAAGAACGAATGGATGTAAATTTGACTTGTGATTTTGTTGGAGATATGAGAAGTTCAATCCAAGACATTAGTTGCTATTGGCAGAAGAATGAGTCCAAATTGTCAACTGGGTTTACAGTCCGATGGGATAGTGATACACGAAGGGGTACTATGATTTTATCATTGCGAAATGTAAGTAAGACAGATGTAGGAAACTACACCTGTATTGTTTGGATTAAAGAGAGTTTTGATTATGGAAAAAGGGCATTAGAGGTTACTGCAAAATCAGAACCTATGCAGAAAAGAAACAGAGCCAGGAGAGAGTTAAAAGATTTGGAAAAAGACGAAATGCAACCAATACAAATAATCCAGGCGCCACAACAGGAAACACAAGAAAATCCAATGCAAAAGAAAGTTAGCTGAAAAACACCCAGTCTAGAACTGTACAAAAGTATACACTTGTGACACCCCGAAAGTGAAGTTACCTTTCCACCTGTGGTCCTTGCATTAAGGACAGGTTGTGCCTGTAGAGGAATTAAATACTCAATGAGTGAACCTGTAATACAATTCGGAGTGAGAATAGATTGTAGAACTACGATCAGGAGCACAGGAAATTTAGTTTGGGTTACCAGTGATGGACAATGGACGACTCACCTCCCCTTGGATGGGTTGGTGACTGAAATAACTTTAGGGTTACCAACTCTCTGCCCAATTTGGAAGAAAGCGCCGTTTAAGGGTAGATTAGAAAATTTATGGATAATGAAGAGAGAAATAAAGGATGATGATGATTGGCAAGAACCATCATCCGGTGTGAAGTTAGGTTGGGCTTTAGAATCATTGTTTGCTCCAATTAGTACTTATCGGAATAGAGAAATGTTGTACCGGTTGTTAGGACAAACGGAAAGGCTAGCAAGAGTGACTAAAGAAGGATTTAAGGAAATAAACTTACAATTACAGGCAACCACAAAAATGACCCTGCAAAATAGAATGGCATTAGATATGCTGTTGCTAAAAGAACATGGAGTATGTGGTTATTTACGAGATAAGATTGATCATTGTTGTGTACATATTCCGAATGTTACAGCCGCGGTAGAACGTGATTTGTCTCAGCTAACGCAAATTGAACGTGCAACTGAGGAAGAAAGAGAAGAAAGTGCCCATAATTGGGTGGCTGCTTTAGCAAAGTCATTTGGATTGAACATCTCTGGTTGGGTAGCATCTTTAATTCAATGGTGTATAATAATTATAATTATTATGTTAGCTATTATGGGAGTGTTGCGTTTGATTCAAAATATTGTTAATAAGGAACGGCAACACTTGGGGAAAATTTTAAAAGCTGTTACCAGGAAGAATCATGAACTTCCCCCGAGATATGAAGACATTGGAAATAATTCATTGCAGCTACAATCACCAGTTTGAGACGGTCCAAAGAATATGGAAATCTGCGGAACTGATGATGAAAATCCTTGCAGTCTGGAAGACTTGAAGTATTTTCAAAGGGGGGAATTGTTACATTATATTGATTAGAATAGGTTATACTTGGTAGACAAGATGAAGGTATAATTGCAGGTGTTGGGTACAGTACAATCTGATGAAGTGGGTACAGTACAATCTGATGAACTGGGTACAGCACAATCTGATGAACTAGGTAAATGATAAGCAAATCTTGGCAACAGTAACTGAAGAAACTATAAATGGGAAACAATCATGTAGCTTAGCAATTCTGTTGATTATGTTACGTAACCGAACACTATAAATATTAACCAAGTTAAACGGGGATTTGGGATTCTCAGCTTTGGACATGAGTCCCTGAGACCCCGGGCCCTGAATAAAGCACCGCATATAACTGCTTTCGTAGTTATGTGTTTCTTTACGGGCAACAGTTTTCTGGCGACCCAGATGGGACTTCGGGAGTAGTGTTGACGGTTCGCTTTCCGATTTTGCTCCGTGCCGGCACCGAGGAATTCTCGGGGAGCCATCGGCTGCGCCCGCTCTGCGCTGCTGCTGACGTCCCAAAGTGGTAAGCCCGAAGGTGCTTTATTGTAATATTTGGTCGGGTGCCTGCCTAATAAGACGTGACGGCGATTCACGCAAGGTTGGGCTAACGAGCTCGAGGTCTGGTCTGTGGAAGCCTAGGCGCTGGCCGTCAGACGGAGCGAAAGCCCCGCAGGTCCAGCACTCACGGACATACGTGGCTGTCTCGTGAGTTTGGTTTGGTCTTTTGTTTCCCATCAGAGGCTATCTTTCCGTTTTCTACCCCGTAGATTTAGTGTGTGTGTGTGGAGTGAGTGTGTAAGACCATGGTAATACCGGATAATTCTCCGTTAGGATGTTTATTAAAGCATTGGAAAAGTGCGGGATATTTTCAGAGTATGAGTAAAAGTCGATTTATAGATTATTGTACGAATTGGTGGCCACAATATGAGTATGATGGACCCCGGTGGCCTGAACACGGAAGTTTAGATCCGGGTGTTATAGGTCCATTAATGAGATATTGTTAAGAACTTGAAAAATGGGATGAAGTACCATATGTTGATCTATTTTATGATATACGTAATCATCCAGATATGCAGAGAGAATGTGGAATGTTGTTGGTACATCCCGAAAAAAAGATAAAACAAAACGTGAAGGATGTGTAGGTAATAAGAAGCGTATGACTTGTTTGGCAATACAAAATTCAATAAGAGAGCCAGAGGAGGTATCACTTTTAGCATCACCGACGGCCCCTGTGATGTCCGATATAGATGCAGGGGACGATAGTGATACTGATAGTATTAAGGCGGTAAAACCGTCAGAATCAATTAATACTGGAGCGATCCAGATTAAGTTAACACCGAAGGGTTCGCCAGGGCATTCATCATGCCCAAGACAAGCGCAACGAACCCCAATTGCACAGAGAACAAGACAAGGGAGGAAGGAACAAGAGCAAAACAGTAAAGTATTATTAGCCCCTTTACGAGAGGCAATTTCGGGGACTGATAAAGTATATGGGAAAGTTCCTTTTTCCCCAGGAGATTTAGTAATTTGGAAGCAATCAGCTGGAAAGTGTACAATAATAGGAAAAAAAAAAAACCCACAAAGAGAAATCAGGCAGGATTATTAGCAATGTTACAACGAGTAAATCAAGGAATAAGAGGCAGAAGTAGAGGACGAGGTCGAGGAGGATACAGGGTAGGAGGCATGCGGGGAATACCTCAAAATCAGCTAGGGATAAATCAGTGTGCGTTTTGCAGACAACAGGGACATTGGAAAAATGAGTGCCCAGTGAAAATGAATTTGGCCCAGCAGACTTCAGTAGGAGGAACACCAATGGCAGAAACAATGATGTTAGGACATTTGGGGCAACATAGTAGCTGACTAAGTGATGGATTAAAAGTGACAACAGAAATTGATGGGGAAGAGAAACAATTATTGGTAGATACTGGGGCAACTTATTCTGTTTTAAATACTTGTTTAGGAAAGATAGGAGATACGATGATAACTGTGGTAGGAGCTACAGGAAAAACAGAGCAACGGCCCTTTCTGCGGCCATTGCATCTAAATTTTAGGGGTAAAGAATTAGATCATGAATTTCTCTATGTACCGGATTGTCCTACATCTTTGTTAGGACGAGATTTATTGTCAAGATTTAATGCTAAAATAATATTTGAAAATGGAAAAGCTAAGTTGCAGATACCTGAGGAAGAAATAGCTAGAATATTTATAGTAAAAGAAATAGCTAATACAACAATACCAATAGAGGTAGAAAACGCTGTAGTACCATGGGTATGGGAGACACAAGTACCGGGATTAGCGAAAGCAGCAAAACCTGTCCTAGTAGAATTGAAAGAAGGTGTCCAACCGGTAAGAGTTAGACAATATCCTATACAGTTAGAAGCTAGGAAAGGGGTAGCACCATTAATTGCAAAATTTTTGATGCACAATGTGTTAGAAGAATGTGAATCTGAATATAATACACCAATATTTCCTATAAGAAAACCTAACGGAGATTATAGGTTAGTTCAAGATTTAAGAGCTGTAAACGAAATAGTTAAAGATATACATCCAGTAGTAGCAAATCCTTATACATTGTTAACATCTGTGGCAGAACAATTTAGATACTTTTCTGTAATTGATTTAAAAGATGCTTTCTTCTGCATCCCATTGGCATTACAAAGTAGGAAATTATTTGCGTTTGAATGGGAAAATCCGGATACAGGACGAAAACGACAGCTGACCTGGACCAGGTTACCACAAGGCTTCAAAAACAGTCCTACAATATTTGGGAATCAGCTGGCACGAGAACTGGAGGATTGGAAGGAGCAAGGATATTTTCAATTACCATCAAAAGCATACTTATTGTTGCAATATGTGGATGACATTTTCGTGGCGACAGAAAGGTATGAAAACTGCATTACTGTTACAGTTGCGTGATTAAATTTACTGGGACAGAGCGGTTATCGAGTTTCTAAGGAAAAAGCCCAAATTGCCCGGGAAAAAGTGATATATCTGGGATGTGAAATTTCCCAAGGACAAAGACGGTTGGGGGTGAATAGAATACAAGCGATTTGTGCCATCCCTGAACCTAGAAATTTGCACGAGTTACGAACTTTTCTAGGAATGACAGGGTGGTGCAGACTCTGGATTTTGAATTATGGACTGTTAGCCAAACCACTGTATGCAGCTTTAAAAGAGCCACAATTAGTTTGGAGTTTAGAGTGTAAAAGGGCTTTTCAAGACTTAAAACAGGCTCTGCAAGAAGCCCCAGCATTAGGATTGCCTGATTTGACAAAAACATTTCAACTCTTTGTACATGAGCGGCAACGACTAGCGCTTGGAGTTTTAACTCAACAAATTGGATCATGGAAGAGACCGGTGGGCTATTTTTCCAAGCAGTTGGATATGGTAAGTGCCGGATGGCCTTCTTGCCTCCGAGCAGTGGCTGCTACTGTAATGTTAGTCCAAGAAGCTAGAAAATTGACATTGGGAACAAAAATGGAAGTATTTGTGCCCCACATGGTGATTGCAGTTTTGGAACAAAAGGGGGGTCATTGGTTGTCATCCAGTAGAATGTTGAAATATCAGGCAATATTGAGAGAACAGGATGATATATTTTTAAAGATAACAACATGTTTGAATCCCGCTGAATTTTTAGGTAGCAAAATAGAGGAAGGCGAGCTGGAACATGATTGTATTGAGGTGATCGAACAAACTTACGCCAGTAGGGTAGATCTGAAAGATATTCCCCTTGTAAATCCTGACTGGACATTATTTACAGACGGTAGCAGCTTTGTTGAGAATGGAACGCGATATTCTGGATATGCTGTGGTTACTAAGCTTGAAGTAATTGAAGCAAAGGCATTAATGCCAGGAACGTCAGCGCAAAAGGCAGAACTGGTCGCTCTAATTCGGGCTTTAATACCGAGTACGGATAAGAGGGTGAATATTTGGGCAGATTCTAAATACGCTTTTGGAATAATACATATACATGGAGCTTTATGGAAGGAAAGAGGATTGTTGACGGCTCAAGGTAGTATTATTAAATATCGAACCGAGATCTTACAGTTATTAGAGGCTGTGGTACTACCTCAGCAAGTGGCTGTAATGCATTGTCGAGGACATCAGAGGGATGACAGCGATGTGGCACAAGGAAACATGAAGGCAGACCAGGCAGCCAAAATTGCTGCACGGCAAGTATGGACTGAATTAGCTCTAATACCTACTAAGGTAAGCCCGATTACTGCTCATCTCTCTGTAAATCCCTTTTATACCCAAGAAGATGAAAAATTAGCCGATTTGGTAAAGGCACAGAAGAATTCACATGGATGGTATGTAACAGGTAATGGACAAGTAGTAGTGCCTGCTACAATTATGAAACGAATAATACAAACTGAACATAATAAATGCCATTGGGGAGCAGAAGCATTGGTGCAGTTTTTAAAGCGGAGCATTATATCTGCACAAATGTTAACAATAGCAAAAGGGGTGAATGCGAAGTGTCCAGTATGTTTAAAGAATAATCCGGTAATACGAAAACAAATTCAAATGGGAACTTTGAAAGTGGGAATAGAACCAGGTGACTATTGGCAAGTGGATTTTGCAGAATTACCTAAATCAAAAGGGTTTCAGTATTTATTGGTATACGTATGTACCTTTTCAGGGTGGCTAGAAGCATTTCCCTGTAGAACGAATCAAGCTAGAGAAGTAGTAAAAACTTTGTTAAAAGAGATCATACCTAGATTTGGGGTACCTTTAGGAATTTCTTCAGATCGAGGCCCACACTTTATAGCTAAAATAGTACAGGAAATTAGTGAAATGCTTGGAATTAGCTGGGATTTACATACACCGTGGAGGCCACAATCTAGTGGAAAGGTAGAAAGGAAGAATCAAACATTAAAAGGACAAATTAAAAAGATATGCCAGGAAGCTCAAATCCAATGGCCACAGGCATTGCCCCTTGCTTTATTGAGAATTCGTATAAAACCTAGAGAAGGGTTGTCTGTAAGTCCCTATGAAATTCTGTACGGTAAGCCATATACTGCACCAACGAAGGGAATGGGAAGTGCAGATTTACACCTCCAAGGAGATCAAGATGTTTATAGTTATATAATTTCTTTAAGCAGATTACTCACAGCCTTACGTGCCGCGATCATCTGGAATCGCCCTTTGCCGTTGGAGAATCAACCAGGAGACCAAGCGTATGTTCGAAATTGGCAAACGGAGCCTTTAAAGGAACAGTGGCATGGACTTTATTTGGTGCTATTGATAACATTTACCGCTGTGAAAGTAGCAGGAATTGATAATTGGATTCATTATACCAGAGTGAAGAAGGTACCATCACAATGGGGGGTAAAAATGATCACTCCTACAAAACTGAGATTTACATCTTGGTAATACTATGCTGGGTAGGATTAAGTAATGGTTTCGCTCAAATAATACATACATATGCTACTGTACATATAGAAGAACGAATGGATGTAAATTTGACTTGTGATTTTGTTGGAGATATGAGAAGTTCAATCCAAGACATTAGTTGCTATTGGCAGAAGAATGAGTCCAAATTGTCAACTGGGTTTACAATCCGATGGGATAGTGATACACGAAGGGGTACTATGATTTTATCATTGCGAAATGTAAGTAAGACAGATGTAGGAAACTACACCTGTATTGTTTGGATTAAAGAGAGTTTTGATTATGGAAAAAGGGCATTAGAGGTTACTGCAAAATCAGAACCTATGCAGAAAAGAAACAGAGCCAGGAGAGAGTTAAAAGATTTGGAAAAAGACGAAATGCAACCAATACAAATAATCCAGGCGCCACAACAGGAAACACAAGAAAATCCAATGCAAAAGAAAGTTAGCTGAAAAACACCCAGTCTAGAACTGTACAAAAGTATACACTTGTGACACCCCGAAAGTGAAGTTACCTTTCCACCTGTGGTCCTTGCATTAAGGACAGGTTGTGCCTGTAGAGGAATTAAATACTCAATGAGTGAACCTGTAATACAATTCGGAGTGGGAATAGATTGTAGAACTACGATCAGGAGCACAGGAAATTTAGTTTGGGTTACCAGTGATGGACAATGGACGACTCACCTCCCCTTGGATGGGTTGGTGACTGAAATAACTTTAGGGTTACCAACTCTCTGCCCAATTTGGAAGAAAGCGCCATTTAAGGGTAGATTAGAAAATTTATGGATAATGAAGAGAGAAATAAAGGATGATGATGATTGGCAAGAACCATCATCCGGTGTGAAGTTAGGTTGGGCTTTAGAATCATTGTTTGCTCCAATTAGTACTTATCGGAATAGAGAAATGTTGTACCGGTTGTTAGGACAAACGGAAAGGCTAGCAAGAGTGACTAAAGAAGGATTTAAGGAAATAAACTTACAATTACAGGCAACCACAAAAATGACCCTGCAAAATAGAATGGCATTAGATATGCTGTTGCTAAAAGAACATGGAGTATGTGGTTATTTACGAGATAAGATTGATCATTGTTGTGTACATATTCCGAATGTTACAGCCGCGGTAGAACGTGATTTGTCTCAGCTAACGCAAATTGAACGTGCAACTGAGGAAGAAAGAGAAGAAAGTGCCCATAATTGGGTGGCTGCTTTAGCAAAGTCATTTGGATTGAACATCTCTGGTTGGGTAGCATCTTTAATTCAATGGTGTATAATAATTATAATTATTATGTTAGCTATTATGGGAGTGTTGCGTTTGATTCAAAATATTGTTAATAAGGAACGGCAACACTTGGGGAAAATTTTAAAAGCTGTTACCAGGAAGAATCATGAACTTCCCCCGAGATATGAAGACATTGGAAATAATTCATTGCAGCTACAATCACCAGTTTGAGACGGTCCAAAGAATATGGAAATCTGCGGAACTGATGATGAAAATCCTTGCAGTCTGGAAGACTTGAAGTATTTTCAAAGGGGGGAATTGTTACATTATATTGATTAGAATAGGTTATACTTGGTAGACAAGATGAAGGTATAATTGCAGGTGTTGGGTACAGTACAATCTGATGAAGTGGGTACAGTACAATCTGATGAACTGGGTACAGCACAATCTGATGAACTAGGTAAATGATAAGCAAATCTTGGCAACAGTAACTGAAGAAACTATAAATGGGAAACAATCATGTAGCTTAGCAATTCTGTTGATTATGTTACGTAACCGAACACTATAAATATTAACCAAGTTAAACGGGGATTTGGGATTCTCAGCTTTGGACATGAGTCCCTGAGACCCCGGGCCCTGAATAAAGCACCGCATATAACTGCTTTCGTAGTTATGTGTTTCTTTACGGGCAACAGTTTTCTGGCGACCCAGATGGGACTTCGGGAGTAGTGTTGACGGTTCGCTTTCCGATTTTGCTCCGTGCCGGCACCGAGGAATTCTCGGGGAGCCATCGGCTGCGCCCGCTCTGCGCTGCTGCTGACGTCCCAAAGTGGTAAGCCCGAAGGTGCTTTATTGTAATATTTGGTCGGGTGCCTGCCTAATAAGACGTGACGGCGATTCACGCAAGGTTGGGCTAACGAGCTCGAGGTCTGGTCTGTGGAAGCCTAGGCGCTGGCCGTCAGACGGAGCGAAAGCCCCGCAGGTCCAGCACTCACGGACATACGTGGCTGTCTCGTGAGTTTGGTTTGGTCTTTTGTTTCCCATCAGAGGCTATCTTTCCGTTTTCTACCCCGTAGATTTAGTGTGTGTGTGTGGAGTGAGTGTGTAAGACCATGGTAATACCGGATAATTCTCCGTTAGGATGTTTATTAAAGCATTGGAAAAGTGCGGGATATTTTCAGAGTATGAGTAAAAGTCGATTTATAGATTATTGTACGAATTGGTGGCCACAATATGAGTATGATGGACCCCGGTGGCCTGAACACGGAAGTTTAGATCCGGGTGTTATAGGTCCATTAATGAGATATTGTTAAGAACTTGAAAAATGGGATGAAGTACCATATGTTGATCTATTTTATGATATACGTAATCATCCAGATATGCAGAGAGAATGTGGAATGTTGTTGGTACATCCCGAAAAAAAGATAAAACAAAACGTGAAGGATGTGTAGGTAATAAGAAGCGTATGACTTGTTTGGCAATACAAAATTCAATAAGAGAGCCAGAGGAGGTATCACTTTTAGCATCACCGACGGCCCCTGTGATGTCCGATATAGATGCAGGGGACGATAGTGATACTGATAGTATTAAGGCGGTAAAACCGTCAGAATCAATTAATACTGGAGCGATCCAGATTAAGTTAACACCGAAGGGTTCGCCAGGGCATTCATCATGCCCAAGACAAGCGCAACGAACCCCAATTGCACAGAGAACAAGACAAGGGAGGAAGGAACAAGAGCAAAACAGTAAAGTATTATTAGCCCCTTTACGAGAGGCAATTTCGGGGACTGATAAAGTATATGGGAAAGTTCCTTTTTCCCCAGGAGATTTAGTAATTTGGAAGCAATCAGCTGGAAAGTGTACAATAATAGGAAAAAAAAAAAAACCCACAAAGAGAAATCAGGCAGGATTATTAGCAATGTTACAACGAGTAAATCAAGGAATAAGAGGCAGAAGTAGAGGACGAGGTCGAGGAGGATACAGGGTAGGAGGCATGCGGGGAATACCTCAAAATCAGCTAGGGATAAATCAGTGTGCGTTTTGCAGACAACAGGGACATTGGAAAAATGAGTGCCCAGTGAAAATGAATTTGGCCCAGCAGACTTCAGTAGGAGGAACACCAATGGCAGAAACAATGATGTTAGGACATTTGGGGCAACATAGTAGCTGACTAAGTGATGGATTAAAAGTGACAACAGAAATTGATGGGGAAGAGAAACAATTATTGGTAGATACTGGGGCAACTTATTCTGTTTTAAATACTTGTTTAGGAAAGATAGGAGATACGATGATAACTGTGGTAGGAGCTACAGGAAAAACAGAGCAACGGCCCTTTCTGCGGCCATTGCATCTAAATTTTAGGGGTAAAGAATTAGATCATGAATTTCTCTATGTACCGGATTGTCCTACATCTTTGTTAGGACGAGATTTATTGTCAAGATTTAATGCTAAAATAATATTTGAAAATGGAAAAGCTAAGTTGCAGATACCTGAGGAAGAAATAGCTAGAATATTTATAGTAAAAGAAATAGCTAATACAACAATACCAATAGAGGTAGAAAACGCTGTAGTACCATGGGTATGGGAGACACAAGTACCGGGATTAGCGAAAGCAGCAAAACCTGTCCTAGTAGAATTGAAAGAAGGTGTCCAACCGGTAAGAGTTAGACAATATCCTATACAGTTAGAAGCTAGGAAAGGGGTAGCACCATTAATTGCAAAATTTTTGATGCACAATGTGTTAGAAGAATGTGAATCTGAATATAATACACCAATATTTCCTATAAGAAAACCTAACGGAGATTATAGGTTAGTTCAAGATTTAAGAGCTGTAAACGAAATAGTTAAAGATATACATCCAGTAGTAGCAAATCCTTATACATTGTTAACATCTGTGGCAGAACAATTTAGATACTTTTCTGTAATTGATTTAAAAGATGCTTTCTTCTGCATCCCATTGGCATTACAAAGTAGGAAATTATTTGCGTTTGAATGGGAAAATCCGGATACAGGACGAAAACGACAGCTGACCTGGACCAGGTTACCACAAGGCTTCAAAAACAGTCCTACAATATTTGGGAATCAGCTGGCACGAGAACTGGAGGATTGGAAGGAGCAAGGATATTTTCAATTACCATCAAAAGCATACTTATTGTTGCAATATGTGGATGACATTTTCGTGGCGACAGAAAGGTATGAAAACTGCATTACTGTTACAGTTGCGTGATTAAATTTACTGGGACAGAGCGGTTATCGAGTTTCTAAGGAAAAAGCCCAAATTGCCCGGGAAAAAGTGATATATCTGGGATGTGAAATTTCCCAAGGACAAAGACGGTTGGGGGTGAATAGAATACAAGCGATTTGTGCCATCCCTGAACCTAGAAATTTGCACGAGTTACGAACTTTTCTAGGAATGACAGGGTGGTGCAGACTCTGGATTTTGAATTATGGACTGTTAGCCAAACCACTGTATGCAGCTTTAAAAGAGCCACAATTAGTTTGGAGTTTAGAGTGTAAAAGGGCTTTTCAAGACTTAAAACAGGCTCTGCAAGAAGCCCCAGCATTAGGATTGCCTGATTTGACAAAAACATTTCAACTCTTTGTACATGAGCGGCAACGACTAGCGCTTGGAGTTTTAACTCAACGAATTGGATCATGGAAGAGACCGGTGGGCTATTTTTCCAAGCAGTTGGATATGGTAAGTGCCGGATGGCCTTCTTGCCTCCGAGCAGTGGCTGCTACTGTAACGTTAGTCCAAGAAGCTAGAAAATTGACATTGGGAACAAAAATGGAAGTATTTGTGCCCCACATGGTGATTGCAGTTTTGGAACAAAAGGGGGGTCATTGGTTGTCATCCAGTAGAATGTTGAAATATCAGGCAATATTGAGAGAACAGGATGATATATTTTTAAAGATAACAACATGTTTGAATCCCGCTGAATTTTTAGGTAGCAAAATAGAGGAAGGCGAGCTGGAACATGATTGTATTGAGGTGATCGAACAAACTTACGCCAGTAGGGTAGATCTGAAAGATATTCCCCTTGTAAATCCTGATTGGACATTATTTACAGACGGTAGCAGCTTTGTTGAGAATGGAACGCGATATTCTGGATATGCTGTGGTTACTAAGCTTGAAGTAATTGAAGCAAAGGCATTAATGCCAGGAACGTCAGCGCAAAAGGCAGAACTGGTCGCTCTAATTCGGGCTTTAATACCGAGTACGGATAAGAGGGTGAATATTTGGGCAGATTCTAAATACGCTTTTGGAATAATACATATACATGGAGCTTTATGGAAGGAAAGAGGATTGTTGACGGCTCAAGGTAGTATTATTAAATATCGAACCGAGATCTTACAGTTATTAGAGGCTGTGGTACTACCTCAGCAAGTGGCTGTAATGCATTGTCGAGGACATCAGAGGGATGACAGCGATGTGGCACAAGGAAACATGAAGGCAGACCAGGCAGCCAAAATTGCTGCACGGCAAGTATGGACTGAATTAGCTCTAATACCTACTAAGGTAAGCCCGATTACTGCTCATCTCTCTGTAAATCCCTTTTATACCCAAGAAGATGAAAAATTAGCCGATTTGGTAAAGGCACAGAAGAATTCACATGGATGGTATGTAACAGGTAATGGACAAGTAGTAGTGCCTGCTACAATTATGAAACGAATAATACAAACTGAACATAATAAATGCCATTGGGGAGCAGAAGCATTGGTGCAGTTTTTAAAGCGGAGCATTATATCTGCACAAATGTTAACAATAGCAAAAGGGGTGAATGCGAAGTGTCCAGTATGTTTAAAGAATAATCCGGTAATACGAAAACAAATTCAAATGGGAACTTTGAAAGTGGGAATAGAACCAGGTGACTATTGGCAAGTGGATTTTGCAGAATTACCTAAATCAAAAGGGTTTCAGTATTTATTGGTATACGTATGTACCTTTTCAGGGTGGCTAGAAGCATTTCCCTGTAGAACGAATCAAGCTAGAGAAGTAGTAAAAACTTTGTTAAAAGAGATCATACCTAGATTTGGGGTACCTTTAGGAATTTCTTCAGATCGAGGCCCACACTTTATAGCTAAAATAGTACAGGAAATTAGTGAAATGCTTGGAATTAGCTGGGATTTACATACACCGTGGAGGCCACAATCTAGTGGAAAGGTAGAAAGGAAGAATCAAACATTAAAAGGACAAATTAAAAAGATATGCCAGGAAGCTCAAATCCAATGGCCACAGGCATTGCCCCTTGCTTTATTGAGAATTCGTATAAAACCTAGAGAAGGGTTGTCTGTAAGTCCCTATGAAATTCTGTACGGTAAGCCATATACTGCACCAACGAAGGGAATGGGAAGTGCAGATTTACACCTCCAAGGAGATCAAGATGTTTATAGTTATATAATTTCTTTAAGCAGATTACTCACAGCCTTACGTGCCGCGATCATCTGGAATCGCCCTTTGCCGTTGGAGAATCAACCAGGAGACCAAGCGTATGTTCGAAATTGGCAAACGGAGCCTTTAAAGGAACAGTGGCATGGACTTTATTTGGTGCTATTGATAACATTTACCGCTGTGAAAGTAGCAGGAATTGATAATTGGATTCATTATACCAGAGTGAAGAAGGTACCATCACAATGGGGGGTAAAAATGATCACTCCTACAAAACTGAGATTTACATCTTGGTAATACTATGCTGGGTAGGATTAAGTAATGGTTTCGCTCAAATAATACATACATATGCTACTGTACATATAGAAGAACGAATGGATGTAAATTTGACTTGTGATTTTGTTGGAGATATGAGAAGTTCAATCCAAGACATTAGTTGCTATTGGCAGAAGAATGAGTCCAAATTGTCAAGTGGGTTTACAATCCGATGGGATAGTGATACACGAAGGGGTACTATGATTTTATCATTGCGAAATGTAAGTAAGACAGATGTAGGAAACTACACCTGTATTGTTTGGATTAAAGAGAGTTTTGATTATGGAAAAAGGGCATTAGAGGTTACTGCAAAATCAGAACCTATGCAGAAAAGAAACAGAGCCAGGAGAGAGTTAAAAGATTTGGAAAAAGACGAAATGCAACCAATACAAATAATCCAGGCGCCACAACAGGAAACACAAGAAAATCCAATGCAAAAGAAAGTTAGCTGAAAAACACCCAGTCTAGAACTGTACAAAAGTATACACTTGTGACACCCCGAAAGTGAAGTTACCTTTCCACCTGTGGTCCTTGCATTAAGGACAGGTTGTGCCTGTAGAGGAATTAAATACTCCATGAGTGAACCTGTAATACAATTCGGAGTGAGAATAGATTGTAGAACTACGATCAGGAGCACAGGAAATTTAGTTTGGGTTACAAGTGATGGACAATGGACGACTCACCTCCCCTTGGATGGGTTGGTGACTGAAATAACTTTAGGGTTACCAACTCTCTGCCCAATTTGGAAGAAAGCGCCATTTAAGGGTAGATTAGAAAATTTATGGATAATGAAGAGAGAAATAAAGGATGATGATGATTGGCAAGAACCATCATCCGGTGTGAAGTTAGGTTGGGCTTTAGAATCATTGTTTGCTCCAATTAGTACTTATCGGAATAGAGAAATGTTGTACCGGTTGTTAGGACAAACGGAAAGGCTAGCAAGAGTGACTAAAGAAGGATTTAAGGAAATAAACTTACAATTACAGGCAACCACAAAAATGACCCTGCAAAATAGAATGGCATTAGATATGCTGTTGCTAAAAGAACATGGAGTATGTGGTTATTTACGAGATAAGATTGATCATTGTTGTGTACATATTCCGAATGTTACAGCCGCGGTAGAACGTGATTTGTCTCAGCTAACGCAAATTGAACGTGCAACTGAGGAAGAAAGAGAAGAAAGTGCCCATAATTGGGTGGCTGCTTTAGCAAAGTCATTTGGATTGAACATCTCTGGTTGGGTAGCATCTTTAATTCAATGGTGTATAATAATTATAATTATTATGTTAGCTATTATGGGAGTGTTGCGTTTGATTCAAAATATTGTTAATAAGGAACGGCAACACTTGGGGAAAATTTTAAAAGCTGTTACCAGGAAGAATCATGAACTTCCCCCGAGATATGAAGACATTGGAAATAATTCATTGCAGCTACAATCACCAGTTTGAGACGGTCCAAAGAATATGGAAATCTGCGGAACTGATGATGAAAATCCTTGCAGTCTGGAAGACTTGAAGTATTTTCAAAGGGGGGAATTGTTACATTATATTGATTAGAATAGGTTATACTTGGTAGACAAGATGAAGGTATAATTGCAGGTGTTGGGTACAGTACAATCTGATGAAGTGGGTACAGTACAATCTGATGAACTGGGTACAGCACAATCTGATGAACTAGGTAAATGATAAGCAAATCTTGGCAACAGTAACTGAAGAAACTATAAATGGGAAACAATCATGTAGCTTAGCAATTCTGTTGATTATGTTACGTAACCGAACACTATAAATATTAACCAAGTTAAACGGGGATTTGGGATTCTCAGCTTTGGACATGAGTCCCTGAGACCCCGGGCCCCGAATAAAGCACCGCATATAACTGCTTTCGTAGTTATGTGTTTCTTTACGGGCAACAGTTTTCTGGCGACCCAGATGGGACTTCGGGAGTAGTGTTGACGGTTCGCTTTCCGATTTTGCTCCGTGCCGGCACCGAGGAATTCTCGGGGAGCCATCGGCTGCGCCCGCTCTGCGCTGCTCCTGACGTCCCAAAGTGGTAAGCCCGAAGGTGCTTTATTGTAATATTTGGTCGGGTGCCTGCCTAATAAGACGTGACGGCGATTCACGCAAGGTTGGGCTAACGAGCTCGAGGTCTGGTCTGTGGAAGCCTAGGCGCTGGCCGTCAGACGGAGCGAAAGCCCCGCAGGTCCAGCACTCACGGACATACGTGGCTGTCTCGTGAGTTTGGTTTGGTCTTTTGTTTCCCATCAGAGGCTATCTTTCCGTTTTCTACCCCGTAGATTTAGTGTGTGTGTGTGTGTGGAGTGAGTGTGTAAGACCATGGTAATACCGGATAATTCTCCGTTAGGATGTTTATTAAAGCATTGGAAAAGTGCGGGATATTTTCAGAGTATGAGTAAAAGTCGATTTATAGATTATTGTACGAATTGGTGGCCACAATATGAGTATGATGGACCCCGGTGGCCTGAACACGGAAGTTTAGATCCGGGTGTTATAGGTCCATTAATGAGATATTGTTAAGAACTTGAAAAATGGGATGAAGTACCATATGTTGATCTATTTTATGATATACGTAATCATCCAGATATGCAGAGAGAATGTGGAATGTTGTTGGTACATCCCGAAAAAAAGATAAAACAAAACGTGAAGGATGTGTAGGTAATAAGAAGTGTATGACTTGTTTGGCAATACAAAATTCAATAAGAGAGCCAGAGGAGGTATCACTTTTAGTATCACCGACGGCCCCTGTGATGTCCGATATAGATGCAGGGGACGATAGTGATACTGATAGTATTAAGGCGGTAAAACCGTCAGAATCAATTAATACTGGAGCGATCCAGATTAAGTTAACACCGAAGGGTTCGCCAGGGCATTCATCATGCCCAAGACAAGCGCAACGAACCCCAATTGCACAGAGAACAAGACAAGGGAGGAAGGAACAAGAGCAAAACAGTAAAGTATTATTAGCCCCTTTACGAGAGGCAATTTCGGGGACTGATAAAGTATATGGGAAAGTTCCTTTTTCCCCAGGAGATTTAGTAATTTGGAAGCAATCAGCTGGAAAGTGTACAATAATAGGGAGAAAAAAAAAAAAAAAAACCACAAAGAGAAATCAGGCAGGATTATTAGCAATGTTACAACGAGTAAATCAAGGAATAAGAGGCAGAAGTAGAGGACGAGGTCGAGGAGGATACAGGGTAGGAGGCATGCGGGGAATACCTCAAAATCAGCTAGGGATAAATCAGTGTGCGTTTTGCAGACAACAGGGACATTGGAAAAATGAGTGCCCAGTGAAAATGAATTTGGCCCAGCAGACTTCAGTAGGAGGAACACCAATGGCAGAAACAATGATGTTAGGACATTTGGGGCAACATAGTAGCTGACTAAGTGATGGATTAAAAGTGACAACAGAAATTGATGGGGAAGAGAAACAATTATTGGTAGATACTGGGGCAACTTATTCTGTTTTAAATACTTGTTTAGGAAAGATAGGAGATACGATGATAACTGTGGTAGGAGCTACAGGAAAAACAGAGCAACGGCCCTTTCTGCGGCCATTGCATCTAAATTTTAGGGGTAAAGAATTAGATCATGAATTTCTCTATGTACCGGATTGTCCTACATCTTTGTTAGGACGAGATTTATTGTCAAGATTTAATGCTAAAATAATATTTGAAAATGGAAAAGCTAAGTTGCAGATACCTGAGGAAGAAATAGCTAGAATATTTATAGTAAAAGAAATAGCTAATACAACAATACCAATAGAGGTAGAAAACGCTGTAGTACCATGGGTATGGGAGACACAAGTACCGGGATTAGCGAAAGCAGCAAAACCTGTCATAGTAGAATTGAAAGAAGGTGTCCAACCGGTAAGAGTTAGACAATATCCTATACAGTTAGAAGCTAGGAAAGGGGTAGCACCATTAATTGCAAAATTTTTGATGCACAATGTGTTAGAAGAATGTGAATCTGAATATAATACACCAATATTTCCTATAAGAAAACCTAACGGAGATTATAGGTTAGTTCAAGATTTAAGAGCTGTAAACGAAATAGTTAAAGATATACATCCAGTAGTAGCAAATCCTTATACATTGTTAACATCTGTGGCAGAACAATTTAGATACTTTTCTGTAATTGATTTAAAAGATGCTTTCTTCTGCATCCCATTGGCATTACAAAGTAGGAAATTATTTGCGTTTGAATGGGAAAATCCGGATACAGGACGAAAACGACAGCTGACCTGGACCAGGTTACCACAAGGCTTCAAAAACAGTCCTACAATATTTGGGAATCAGCTGGCACGAGAACTGGAGGATTGGAAGGAGCAAGGATATTTTCAATTACCATCAAAAGCATACTTATTGTTGCAATATGTGGATGACATTTTCGTGGCGACAGAAAGGTATGAAAACTGCATTACTGTTACAGTTGCGTGATTAAATTTACTGGGACAGAGCGGTTATCGAGTTTCTAAGGAAAAAGCCCAAATTGCCCAGGAAAAAGTGATATATCTGGGATGTGAAATTTCCCAAGGACAAAGACGGTTGGGGGTGAATAGAATACAAGCGATTTGTGCCATCCCTGAACCTAGAAATTTGCACGAGTTACGAACTTTTCTAGGAATGACAGGGTGGTGCAGACTCTGGATTTTGAATTATGGACTGTTAGCCAAACCACTGTATGCAGCTTTAAAAGAGCCACAATTAGTTTGGAGTTTAGAGTGTAAAAGGGCTTTTCAAGACTTAAAACAGGCTCTGCAAGAAGCCCCAGCATTAGGATTGCCTGATTTGACAAAAACATTTCAACTCTTTGTACATGAGCGGCAACGACTAGCGCTTGGAGTTTTAACTCAACGAATTGGATCATGGAAGAGACCGGTGGGCTATTTTTCCAAGCAGTTGGATATGGTAAGTGCCGGATGGCCTTCTTGCCTCCGAGCAGTGGCTGCTACTGTAACGTTAGTCCAAGAAGCTAGAAAATTGACATTGGGAACAAAAATGGAAGTATTTGTGCCCCACATGGTGATTGCAGTTTTGGAACAAAAGGGGGGTCATTGGTTGTCATCCAGTAGAATGTTGAAATATCAAGCAATATTGAGAGAACAGGATGATATATTTTTAAAGATAACAACATGTTTGAATCCCGCTGAATTTTTAGGTAGCAAAATAGAGGAAGGCGAGCTGGAACATGATTGTATTGAGGTGATCGAACAAACTTACGCCAGTAGGGTAGATCTGAAAGATATTCCCCTTGTAAATCCTGACTGGACATTATTTACAGACGGTAGCAGCTTTGTTGAGAATGGAACACGATATTCTGGATATGCTGTGGTTACTAAGCTTGAAGTAATTGAAGCAAAGGCATTAATGCCAGGAACGTCAGCGCAAAAGGCAGAACTGGTCGCTCTAATTCGGGCTTTAATACCGAGTACGGATAAGAGGGTGAATATTTGGGCAGATTCTAAATACGCTTTTGGAATAATACATATACATGGAGCTTTATGGAAGGAAAGAGGATTGTTGACGGCTCAAGGTAGTATTACTAAATATCGAACCGAGATCTTACAGTTATTAGAGGCTGTGGTACTACCTCAGCAAGTGGCTGTAATGCATTGTCGAGGACATCAGAGGGATGACAGCGATGTGGCACAAGGAAACATGAAGGCAGACCAGGCAGCCAAAATTGCTGCACGGCAAGTATGGACTGAATTAGCTCTAATACCTACTAAGGTAAGCCCGATTACTGCTCATCTCTCTGTAAATCCCTTTTATACCCAAGAAGATGAAAAATTAGCCGATTTGGTAAAGGCACAGAAGAATTCACATGGATGGTATGTAACAGGTAATGGACAAGTAGTAGTGCCTGCTACAATTATGAAACGAATAATACAAACTGAACATAATAAATGCCATTGGGGAGCAGAAGCATTGGTGCAGTTTTTAAAGCGGAGCATTATATCTGCACAAATGTTAACAATAGCAAAAGGGGTGAATGCGAAGTGTCCAGTATGTTTAAAGAATAATCCGGTAATACGAAAACAAATTCAAATGGGAACTTTGAAAGTGGGAATAGAACCAGGTGACTATTGGCAAGTGGATTTTGCAGAATTACCTAAATCAAAAGGGTTTAAGTATTTATTGGTATACGTATGTACCTTTTCAGGGTGGCTAGAAGCATTTCCCTGTAGAACGAATCAAGCTAGAGAAGTAGTAAAAACTTTGTTAAAAGAGATCATACCTAGATTTGGGGTACCTTTAGGAATTTCTTCAGATCGAGGCCCACACTTTATAGCTAAAATAGTACAGGAAATTAGTGAAATGCTTGGAATTAGCTGGGATTTACATACACCGTGGAGGCCACAATCTAGTGGAAAGGTAGAAAGGAAGAATCAAACATTAAAAGGACAAATTAAAAAGATATGCCAGGAAGCTCAAATCCAATGGCCACAGGCATTGCCCCTTGCTTTATTGAGAATTCGTATAAAACCTAGAGAAGGGTTGTCTGTAAGTCCCTATGAAATTCTGTACGGTAAGCCATATACTGCACCAACGAAGGGAATGGGAAGTGCAGATTTACACCTCCAAGGAGATCAAGATGTTTATAGTTATATAATTTCTTTAAGCAGATTACTCACAGCCTTACGTGCCGCGATCATCTGGAATCGCCCTTTGCCGTTGGAGAATCAACCAGGAGACCAAGCGTATGTTCGAAATTGGCAAACGGAGCCTTTAAAGGAACAGTGGCATGGACTTTATTTGGTGCTATTGATAACATTTACCGCTGTGAAAGTAGCAGGAATTGATAATTGGATTCATTATACCAGAGTGAAGAAGGTACCATCACAATGGGGGGTAAAAATGATCACTCCTACAAAACTGAGATTTACATCTTGGTAATACTATGCTGGGTAGGATTAAGTAATGGTTTCGCTCAAATAATACATACATATGCTACTGTACATATAGAAGAACGAATGGATGTAAATTTGACTTGTGATTTTGTTGGAGATATGAGAAGTTCAATCCAAGACATTAGTTGCTATTGGCAGAAGAATGAGTCCAAATTGTCAACTGGGTTTACAATCCGATGGGATAGTGATACACGAAGGGGTACTATGATTTTATCATTGCGAAATGTAAGTAAGACAGATGTAGGAAACTACACCTGTATTGTTTGGATTAAAGAGAGTTTTGATTATGGAAAAAGGGCATTAGAGGTTACTGCAAAATCAGAACCTATGCAGAAAAGAAACAGAGCCAGGAGAGAGTTAAAAGATTTGGAAAAAGACGAAATGCAACCAATACAAATAATCCAGGCGCCACAACAGGAAACACAAGAAAATCCAATGCAAAAGAAAGTTAGCTGAAAAACACCCAGTCTAGAACTGTACAAAAGTATACACTTGTGACACCCCGAAAGTGAAGTTACCTTTCCACCTGTGGTCCTTGCATTAAGGACAGGTTGTGCCTGTAGAGGAATTAAATACTCAATGAGTGAACCTGTAATACAATTCGGAGTGGGAATAGATTGTAGAACTACGATCAGGAGCACAGGAAATTTAGTTTGGGTTACCAGTGATGGACAATGGACGACTCACCTCCCCTTGGATGGGTTGGTGACTGAAATAACTTTAGGGTTACCAACTCTCTGCCCAATTTGGAAGAAAGCGCCATTTAAGGGTAGATTAGAAAATTTATGGATAATGAAGAGAGAAATAAAGGATGATGATGATTGGCAAGAACCATCATCCGGTGTGAAGTTAGGTTGGGCTTTAGAATCATTGTTTGCTCCAATTAGTACTTATCGGAATAGAGAAATGTTGTACCGGTTGTTAGGACAAACGGAAAGGCTAGCAAGAGTGACTAAAGAAGGATTTAAGGAAATAAACTTACAATTACAGGCAACCACAAAAATGACCCTGCAAAATAGAATGGCATTAGATATGCTGTTGCTAAAAGAACATGGAGTATGTGGTTATTTACGAGATAAGATTGATCATTGTTGTGTACATATTCCGAATGTTACAGCCGCGGTAGAACGTGATTTGTCTCAGCTAACGCAAATTGAACGTGCAACTGAGGAAGAAAGAGAAGAAAGTGCCCATAATTGGGTGGCTGCTTTAGCAAAGTCATTTGGATTGAACATCTCTGGTTGGGTAGCATCTTTAATTCAATGGTGTATAATAATTATAATTATTATGTTAGCTATTATGGGAGTGTTGCGTTTGATTCAAAATATTGTTAATAAGGAACGGCAACACTTGGGGAAAATTTTAAAAGCTGTTACCAGGAAGAATCATGAACTTCCCCCGAGATATGAAGACATTGGAAATAATTCATTGCAGCTACAATCACCAGTTTGAGACGGTCCAAAGAATATGGAAATCTGCGGAACTGATGATGAAAATCCTTGCAGTCTGGAAGACTTGAAGTATTTTCAAAGGGGGGAATTGTTACATTATATTGATTAGAATAGGTTATACTTGGTAGACAAGATGAAGGTATAATTGCAGGTGTTGGGTACAGTACAATCTGATGAAGTGGGTACAGTACAATCTGATGAACTGGGTACAGCACAATCTGATGAACTAGGTAAATGATAAGCAAATCTTGGCAACAGTAACTGAAGAAACTATAAATGGGAAACAATCATGTAGCTTAGCAATTCTGTTGATTATGTTACGTAACCGAACACTATAAATATTAACCAAGTTAAACGGGGATTTGGGATTCTCAGCTTTGGACATGAGTCCCTGAGACCCCGGGCCCCGAATAAAGCACCGCATATAACTGCTTTCGTAGTTATGTGTTTCTTTACGGGCAACAGTTTTCTGGCGACCCAGATGGGACTTCGGGAGTAGTGTTGACGGTTCGCTTTCCGATTTTGCTCCGTGCCGGCACCGAGGAATTCTCGGGGAGCCATCGGCTGCGCCCGCTCTGCGCTGCTCCTGACGTCCCAAAGTGGTAAGCCCGAAGGTGCTTTATTGTAATATTTGGTCGGGTGCCTGCCTAATAAGACGTGACGGCGATTCACGCAAGGTTGGGCTAACGAGCTCGAGGTCTGGTCTGTGGAAGCCTAGGCGCTGGCCGTCAGACGGAGCGAAAGCCCCGCAGGTCCAGCACTCACGGACATACGTGGCTGTCTCGTGAGTTTGGTTTGGTCTTTTGTTTCCCATCAGAGGCTATCTTTCCGTTTTCTACCCCGTAGATTTAGTGTGTGTGTGTGGAGTGAGTGTGTAAGACCATGGTAATACCGGATAATTCTCCGTTAGGATGTTTATTAAAGCATTGGAAAAGTGCGGGATATTTTCAGAGTATGAGTAAAAGTCGATTTATAGATTATTGTACGAATTGGTGGCCACAATATGAGTATGATGGACCCCGGTGGCCTGAACACGGAAGTTTAGATCCGGGTGTTATAGGTCCATTAATGGGATATTGTTAAGAACTTGAAAAATGGGATGAAGTACCATATGTTGATCTATTTTATGATATACGTAATCATCCAGATATGCAGAGAGAATGTGGAATGTTGTTGGTACATCCCGAAAAAAAGATAAAACAAAACGTGAAGGATGTGTAGGTAATAAGAAGCGTATGACTTGTTTGGCAATACAAAATTCAATAAGAGAGCCAGAGGAGGTATCACTTTTAGCATCACCGACGGCCCCTGTGATGTCCGATATAGATGCAGGGGACGATAGTGATACTGATAGTATTAAGGCGGTAAAACCGTCAGAATCAATTAATACTGGAGCGATCCAGATTAAGTTAACACCGAAGGGTTCGCCAGGGCATTCATCATGCCCAAGACAAGCGCAACGAACCCCAATTGCACAGAGAACAAGACAAGGGAGGAAGGAACAAGAGCAAAACAGTAAAGTATTATTAGCCCCTTTACAAGAGGCAATTTCGGGGACTGATAAAGTATATGGGAAAGTTCCTTTTTCCCCAGGAGATTTAGTAATTTGGAAGCAATCAGCTGGAAAGTGTACAATAATAGGGAGAAAAAAAAAAAAAAAAACACAAAGAGAAATCAGGCAGGATTATTAGCAATGTTACAACGAGTAAATCAAGGAATAAGAGGCAGAAGTAGAGGACGAGGTCGAGGAGGATACAGGGTAGGAGGCATGCGGGGAATACCTCAAAATCAGCTAGGGATAAATCAGTGTGCGTTTTGCAGACAACAGGGACATTGGAAAAATGAGTGCCCAGTGAAAATGAATTTGGCCCAGCAGACTTCAGTAGGAGGAACACCAATGGCAGAAACAATGATGTTAGGACATTTGGGGCAACATAGTAGCTGACTAAGTGATGGATTAAAAGTGACAACAGAAATTGATGGGGAAGAGAAACAATTATTGGTAGATACTGGGGCAACTTATTCTGTTTTAAATACTTGTTTAGGAAAGATAGGAGATACGATGATAACTGTGGTAGGAGCTACAGGAAAAACAGAGCAACGGCCCTTTCTGCGGCCATTGCATCTAAATTTTAGGGGTAAAGAATTAGATCATGAATTTCTCTATGTACCGGATTGTCCTACATCTTTGTTAGGACGAGATTTATTGTCAAGATTTAATGCTAAAATAATATTTGAAAATGGAAAAGCTAAGTTGCAGATACCTGAGGAAGAAATAGCTAGAATATTTATAGTAAAAGAAATAGCTAATACAACAATACCAATAGAGGTAGAAAACGCTGTAGTACCATGGGTATGGGAGACACAAGTACCGGGATTAGCGAAAGCAGCAAAACCTGTCATAGTAGAATTGAAAGAAGGTGTCCAACCGGTAAGAGTTAGACAATATCCTATACAGTTAGAAGCTAGGAAAGGGGTAGCACCATTAATTGCAAAATTTTTGATGCACAATGTGTTAGAAGAATGTGAATCTGAATATAATACACCAATATTTCCTATAAGAAAACCTAACGGAGATTATAGGTTAGTTCAAGATTTAAGAGCTGTAAACGAAATAGTTAAAGATATACATCCAGTAGTAGCAAATCCTTATACATTGTTAACATCTGTGGCAGAACAATTTAGATACTTTTCTGTAATTGATTTAAAAGATGCTTTCTTCTGCATCCCATTGGCATTACAAAGTAGGAAATTATTTGCGTTTGAATGGGAAAATCCGGATACAGGACGAAAACGACAGCTGACCTGGACCAGGTTACCACAAGGCTTCAAAAACAGTCCTACAATATTTGGGAATCAGCTGGCACGAGAACTGGAGGATTGGAAGGAGCAAGGATATTTTCAATTACCATCAAAAGCATACTTATTGTTGCAATATGTGGATGACATTTTCGTGGCGACAGAAAGGTATGAAAACTGCATTACTGTTACAGTTGCGTGATTAAATTTACTGGGACAGAGCGGTTATCGAGTTTCTAAGGAAAAAGCCCAAATTGCCCAGGAAAAAGTGATATATCTGGGATGTGAAATTTCCCAAGGACAAAGACGGTTGGGGGTGAATAGAATACAAGCGATTTGTGCCATCCCTGAACCTAGAAATTTGCACGAGTTACGAACTTTTCTAGGAATGACAGGGTGGTGCAGACTCTGGATTTTGAATTATGGACTGTTAGCCAAACCACTGTATGCAGCTTTAAAAGAGCCACAATTAGTTTGGAGTTTAGAGTGTAAAAGGGCTTTTCAAGACTTAAAACAGGCTCTGCAAGAAGCCCCAGCATTAGGATTGCCTGATTTGACAAAAACATTTCAACTCTTTGTACATGAGCGGCAACGACTAGCGCTTGGAGTTTTAACTCAACGAATTGGATCATGGAAGAGACCGGTGGGCTATTTTTCCAAGCAGTTGGATATGGTAAGTGCCGGATGGCCTTCTTGCCTCCGAGCAGTGGCTGCTACTGTAACGTTAGTCCAAGAAGCTAGAAAATTGACATTGGGAACAAAAATGGAAGTATTTGTGCCCCACATGGTGATTGCAGTTTTGGAACAAAAGGGGGGTCATTGGTTGTCATCCAGTAGAATGTTGAAATATCAAGCAATATTGAGAGAACAGGATGATATATTTTTAAAGATAACAACATGTTTGAATCCCGCTGAATTTTTAGGTAGCAAAATAGAGGAAGGCGAGCTGGAACATGATTGTATTGAGGTGATCGAACAAACTTACGCCAGTAGGGTAGATCTGAAAGATATTCCCCTTGTAAATCCTGACTGGACATTATTTACAGACGGTAGCAGCTTTGTTGAGAATGGAACACGATATTCTGGATATGCTGTGGTTACTAAGCTTGAAGTAATTGAAGCAAAGGCATTAATGCCAGGAACGTCAGCGCAAAAGGCAGAACTGGTCGCTCTAATTCGGGCTTTAATACCGAGTACGGATAAGAGGGTGAATATTTGGGCAGATTCTAAATACGCTTTTGGAATAATACATATACATGGAGCTTTATGGAAGGAAAGAGGATTGTTGACGGCTCAAGGTAGTATTACTAAATATCGAACCGAGATCTTACAGTTATTAGAGGCTGTGGTACTACCTCAGCAAGTGGCTGTAATGCATTGTCGAGGACATCAGAGGGATGACAGCGATGTGGCACAAGGAAACATGAAGGCAGACCAGGCAGCCAAAATTGCTGCACGGCAAGTATGGACTGAATTAGCTCTAATACCTACTAAGGTAAGCCCGATTACTGCTCATCTCTCTGTAAATCCCTTTTATACCCAAGAAGATGAAAAATTAGCCGATTTGGTAAAGGCACAGAAGAATTCACATGGATGGTATGTAACAGGTAATGGACAAGTAGTAGTGCCTGCTACAATTATGAAACGAATAATACAAACTGAACATAATAAATGCCATTGGGGAGCAGAAGCATTGGTGCAGTTTTTAAAGCGGAGCATTATATCTGCACAAATGTTAACAATAGCAAAAGGGGTGAATGCGAAGTGTCCAGTATGTTTAAAGAATAATCCGGTAATACGAAAACAAATTCAAATGGGAACTTTGAAAGTGGGAATAGAACCAGGTGACTATTGGCAAGTGGATTTTGCAGAATTACCTAAATCAAAAGGGTTTAAGTATTTATTGGTATACGTATGTACCTTTTCAGGGTGGCTAGAAGCATTTCCCTGTAGAACGAATCAAGCTAGAGAAGTAGTAAAAACTTTGTTAAAAGAGATCATACCTAGATTTGGGGTACCTTTAGGAATTTCTTCAGATCGAGGCCCACACTTTATAGCTAAAATAGTACAGGAAATTAGTGAAATGCTTGGAATTAGCTGGGATTTACATACACCGTGGAGGCCACAATCTAGTGGAAAGGTAGAAAGGAAGAATCAAACATTAAAAGGACAAATTAAAAAGATATGCCAGGAAGCTCAAATCCAATGGCCACAGGCATTGCCCCTTGCTTTATTGAGAATTCGTATAAAACCTAGAGAAGGGTTGTCTGTAAGTCCCTATGAAATTCTGTACGGTAAGCCATATACTGCACCAACGAAGGGAATGGGAAGTGCAGATTTACACCTCCAAGGAGATCAAGATGTTTATAGTTATATAATTTCTTTAAGCAGATTACTCACAGCCTTACGTGCCGCGATCATCTGGAATCGCCCTTTGCCGTTGGAGAATCAACCAGGAGACCAAGCGTATGTTCGAAATTGGCAAACGGAGCCTTTAAAGGAACAGTGGCATGGACTTTATTTGGTGCTATTGATAACATTTACCGCTGTGAAAGTAGCAGGAATTGATAATTGGATTCATTATACCAGAGTGAAGAAGGTACCATCACAATGGGGGGTAAAAATGATCACTCCTACAAAACTGAGATTTACATCTTGGTAATACTATGCTGGGTAGGATTAAGTAATGGTTTCGCTCAAATAATACATACATATGCTACTGTACATATAGAAGAACGAATGGATGTAAATTTGACTTGTGATTTTGTTGGAGATATGAGAAGTTCAATCCAAGACATTAGTTGCTATTGGCAGAAGAATGAGTCCAAATTGTCAACTGGGTTTACAATCCGATGGGATAGTGATACACGAAGGGGTACTATGATTTTATCATTGCGAAATGTAAGTAAGACAGATGTAGGAAACTACACCTGTATTGTTTGGATTAAAGAGAGTTTTGATTATGGAAAAAGGGCATTAGAGGTTACTGCAAAATCAGAACCTATGCAGAAAAGAAACAGAGCCAGGAGAGAGTTAAAAGATTTGGAAAAAGACGAAATGCAACCAATACAAATAATCCAGGCGCCACAACAGGAAACACAAGAAAATCCAATGCAAAAGAAAGTTAGCTGAAAAACACCCAGTCTAGAACTGTACAAAAGTATACACTTGTGACACCCCGAAAGTGAAGTTACCTTTCCACCTGTGGTCCTTGCATTAAGGACAGGTTGTGCCTGTAGAGGAATTAAATACTCAATGAGTGAACCTGTAATACAATTCGGAGTGGGAATAGATTGTAGAACTACGATCAGGAGCACAGGAAATTTAGTTTGGGTTACCAGTGATGGACAATGGACGACTCACCTCCCCTTGGATGGGTTGGTGACTGAAATAACTTTAGGGTTACCAACTCTCTGCCCAATTTGGAAGAAAGCGCCATTTAAGGGTAGATTAGAAAATTTATGGATAATGAAGAGAGAAATAAAGGATGATGATGATTGGCAAGAACCATCATCCGGTGTGAAGTTAGGTTGGGCTTTAGAATCATTGTTTGCTCCAATTAGTACTTATCGGAATAGAGAAATGTTGTACCGGTTGTTAGGACAAACGGAAAGGCTAGCAAGAGTGACTAAAGAAGGATTTAAGGAAATAAACTTACAATTACAGGCAACCACAAAAATGACCCTGCAAAATAGAATGGCATTAGATATGCTGTTGCTAAAAGAACATGGAGTATGTGGTTATTTACGAGATAAGATTGATCATTGTTGTGTACATATTCCGAATGTTACAGCCGCGGTAGAACGTGATTTGTCTCAGCTAACGCAAATTGAACGTGCAACTGAGGAAGAAAGAGAAGAAAGTGCCCATAATTGGGTGGCTGCTTTAGCAAAGTCATTTGGATTGAACATCTCTGGTTGGGTAGCATCTTTAATTCAATGGTGTATAATAATTATAATTATTATGTTAGCTATTATGGGAGTGTTGCGTTTGATTCAAAATATTGTTAATAAGGAACGGCAACACTTGGGGAAAATTTTAAAAGCTGTTACCAGGAAGAATCATGAACTTCCCCCGAGATATGAAGACATTGGAAATAATTCATTGCAGCTACAATCACCAGTTTGAGACGGTCCAAAGAATATGGAAATCTGCGGAACTGATGATGAAAATCCTTGCAGTCTGGAAGACTTGAAGTATTTTCAAAGGGGGGAATTGTTACATTATATTGATTAGAATAGGTTATACTTGGTAGACAAGATGAAGGTATAATTGCAGGTGTTGGGTACAGCACAATCTGATGAACTAGGTAAATGATAAGCAAATCTTGGCAACAGTAACTGAAGAAACTATAAATGGGAAACAATCATGTAGCTTAGCAATTCTGTTGATTATGTTACGTAACCGAACACTATAAATATTAACCAAGTTAAACGGGGATTTGGGATTCTCAGCTTTGGACATGAGTCCCTGAGACCCCGGGCCCTGAATAAAGCACCGCATATAACTGCTTTCGTAGTTATGTGTTTCTTTACGGGCAACACACGGGAAAGAGAAAAAGAACGCGTGTAAATCGAAGTGTTTTGTTGGAAGCGAAATGCAATTTTCTGTCTTTGTTACAGAGGCGGAACCGACAATAGCAAATGCTGACAAAGAGCAAAGCCGGACGAGCGAGCGGTTTTTTGCGCTTACTCCCGAAGGGGCGGGCTGAAAGGAGGAAGCAAAAATGCAGCAGCGGACCCTCGATCTCCCCAGAAGCTGCGACAGTAGGAGGCGTTCTGGCCCGGGTAACCAAGGTAACTCTTGATGCGGAACGTTCGTTCTTTCGGCCTCCCTCCCGGAGGCAGCGCTGAGGACTAAGCGACCCGTTGCTGCCCTGCGCCTCTTGTTAACCGTAGCTGCCTTAGTTTTGCTTCGGTCGTTTGTATTTTGTTTTGTTATCGTACACGCGTACGTAGAAAAGGAAAGATAGGATATTTAATTTTTAGATTCGTTGCCACGGCTGAAGCTGAAGAGACAGAAAAACGTAAGCGAGCCGAAGTAATAAAATTAAAGGGAACCGAGCGAGAGCCGTCTCCGTCGCCCCGAAAGGGAAAGCCCGTTCCTCCCGGTGAGGAAGGTTCGCCGGTAATAGCGATCGGAATAACAGATGAGCGACATCTAACGGAAGGTGCGTACGCGTTACGGAAAGGACGCTGCGTCCATCCGTTTCCGTGCGCGTGACTCTCTGCATCTGTGAAGCGTCGTGCTTTAAGAGCTCCAAGACGGCAAATTCCCGTCTTCGGGGAACGGCGGTCAGGTGGCCAGCGAGAGAGGGAGAGGCAAGCGTGCGAATTGTAAAACGAAGAGGAAGGCTCATTTAGCGCGACCCCAGGTTAATTGCCTGGCAATGGTCTTTGGGGCAGCAGGAAGACGGCAGCTCGAAGAAAAGGTAAAGCCTTGCGGAATTAGGACTCCTTCCTTCTCGTGTAGTAGATCCGCTTTTGTGCTTAGAAACAACTTTGGATTGTTAATTTCTGCTGAGCTTTGAATACGTCACGTCACGGACTCTTAGGCGACACGGGGGAGTTCAGCTGCGCAGCCTGCCAGAGGAACGTCGCCCACGAGGCCTCGCTAGCCTTGAGGAGCTGTAGGCGCCGATGCACGTGGCTCGTTCTGTCGGGCGCGCAGAGGTTTGCTTTGGCTGCCGAAATTTCAGCTTGGCTTTGCGCCCTGTAGCGGTGGTATTTTTGTATTTCTAAATTGTGTTAATGCTAGGCGTTCGGCACATCGGGGAACGACTGTGTGCTGCCGTGAAGAACTGCAGGCTCCCGCCCTCAGCCCGCTCTCGGCAAGTTATCGGGTGTCGAGAGCGGCCGGGAGACTCCGAATGCCGGCGGAAAGGTTCTCTGCCCGCTCCTGACGAGGAGCCTTCGGCCGCGGGAAGGTCGGCGGCGTCCTTCCCGGACTCGTGAGTAATAAGCCGCGGTTCGCGGGCCGGCAGGGCAGGGCAGGGGAGGGGAGGGGGGGGGGAATAGCGCCTGGTAGCCCGGCGGCTCCGGCGTCGCCGTTGCTAGCGGGGCCCCGAGGTCCATGTGAAGCCTCAGCTGCCTGTCGGGAGCTTTGTTTTGGTGTGTTTACCTGGCAAAAGCAGCGAGGGAGGCCTCAAAGAAGAATTTTCGTGCCTAGGTGGGTAAGCTGCGACCCCAGCTGTCTTTGCCTTGCTTTGCCGCTTAGTGTCGTAACGGCGACTTGGGAGCCCGCGATAAAAACCGTTCCGGGGCCGAAGGGAGGCCCTGCGTTTGCCCCGCTTGGGAAACCGTCGTTAAAGCTTGGGGGGGGCCGAGCTCCGAAAGGAGACTCTGCCGGTGACCTCGGTGGTCCGATTCGTTTGCAGGCTGACGTTCCGAGGGCCGGCGAGCGGAAGAGGAGCAGCTCAGCCCGTTCGGTTGATTTCGGCGATCCTGTTTTAAGGAAGCGCGTAAGTGCAGACGGGGTCTGGGAGGCTTTTCGCCCGAGACGGGAAAGAGCGAGGAAGACTGGAGAGCGTGGAAAAACTAGGTGCCGCGGGTACTGAAGCTGTTAAGGGCTGAGAGAATTTGGGCTTAAGCATCTGAAAGGGGCTGCTAACGCGCAAGGAGCGGTAAAATACCATCGCTGGACAGCAGGCTCCTTTCCGGCCCTCCGGCCCCCTCTGCAGCCTTCTCGTTCTGTTTGTTTCTGTTCCTCTTTTCTGGCTGGGCTGTGCAGCGATCCCGGAAGGACGTGTCTTTTGAGGTGTGCCTTTGCGAAGGTGGTTCGGCTGCCTGGGGGGATGGATCAAAGCCTTTGAGGCTCCCTCCGATCTGTTTCATTTCCTTTTGAATTTCTTCCTTTCTTTGCTTTCTCCTAGGGCGTCTGTCAGCTAACGAGTAAAGAAGATGGAACGGCCTGTCCGCAGAGGAGAACTGACGCACGGTAAACGTGAATACGCTAGACCTCCGCTACGTCACGGGCGTTTGTTTACGTCCGTGCGTTCAAATCTCTAGTTGCGCATTCGGGACGCGGCATCTGCCCGCTATCCGACTCCTCCGTGTAGCGTAGAAGGCGCTGTACAGCTGCCGGTCTCTACGGGAGGTTGTTAGTGAGAAGGAGAACGGTGTATTCCAGCTCGCGACCGCCAAACGGGCTCCTTTAGGTCCGCTTTCAGACTTGGGGCCTACTTCATCGGTCCGCTTGGACGTGGTTTCTTGGGGGGAACGCTAGTGCTTTCCCTGTGCTTTTCCTGCGTCGAAACCGGTAGTTTATAGGCCAGAGCGGTTATGCCGTACCTTCCTTTGAGAGGCGTTTCGTCCGCGTCTCGGGCTTCGGGGAAAATCAATTGGACGGAATTGCCGAAGGCGCGCCTTGAAATAGGCGGTAAATCTAGAAGCGTGTCTGAATCGCGAGGGGCTCGTAACTTGGTCTTTGTCCTCAACGTCTGCTTTTCTTTCGCTCTTATTGCAGGCTTCCCTCCAACGATCGGCGTCGCTGCGGCGTCTCGTGTTTCACGGGCAGCGGTCTCTGCTCAGTAAGGACGTGAGAACTCCTGCGCTCCCGGAGAGCCCGGGATCCCTGCTCCGGGCTGGTCATTTTAGGCCTTTGTGCGGAGCGTTCTTTCTAGCTACGCGCCCCGCGTGAGCCTCTCCTTCGGCCGTTTTCCCAAGGCGGCGGAAACGCTTCTGGGAAACGCCGTCGTTTCCGAAACGTTTCGCCGTGTCCTTGCCGGTAGGGGATACCGTGAGAGCGGGCAGAGGCGGCCGACGTCTGTGCGAGGAAAGAAGCGTGGCGCAAAGAAGGGACCTCTTTGGCCCGCCTGGTCCGCTTTAGAGAGTTTTCTTTTGGACCCGAAGATCGGGTCTGCGAGTGCCGCGCTCAGCGCACGCGTTTGTTCCCCCCCCCCCCCCCCCCCCGTTCTTTTAGCAAGACCGTGCGTGTCCTCGAGCTGTTTGTCCCGAGGGGGGAGTCGCTGCGGGAATTGCTGGGGAGGCCCTGACGGCGGGACGTGAAAAAGACGCCTTTGACCGCGTGCGTGCGGCCGAAGGAACGTCAGCCCAAGAATCCGAAGAAGACATGCCGCGTGCCAGCATCTCGTACCGTTTAATAATAAAACCCGAGCAGTCTGTCAAGCAAATAGCGCGGCTTGCTTTGGGCTGTTTATTTTGTTTAACGATCAGTAAAGGCGAAAGGTCGAAAGTTCTAAAGAAGAACGGCTGCTTCTTGGAACGCTTGCAAATTGTCCCGTTAAGTAGGTGGGTGGTTTTTTTGTTTTCGTTTTGTTTTTTTAAGTGCAGCCTCTGACTCTTTTTTGTCTGTGGAGTATTTTGCAACGATGTTCAAAGGAAAGCGCTGTTACTGAAGCCTCTAGGAGCAGCGGCTCGAGCACGACACGCGGCGACGCTGCGCCTCGCAGCAGGCGCTGTAAGTAAGGGCAGATGAGCCGAGGCGAGGGTGGTGAAATGTCTGCAAAGGGCGGGCGGGGGGGCTCTGCAGCGGTGTGCGCGTGCCGGGGGCGGCCGCGCGCCCTGCTGCCCTCGGGGCGTCAAAAAAGCGGTACGGCACGGAAAGGGGGGCGCGCAGGCGCACGGCGGCCGGCCGCGCGCCCTGCTGCCCTCGGGGCGTCCAAAAAGCGGTACGGCACGATAAAGGGGGGCGCGCATGCGCACTGGGTTCCGCCGTGCTCACTGCTGCCACCCTGTGTCCAAAAATCGGTACTGCACCCTGTGGGGGGGGCTCGCGTGCGCACTGGGTTCCGCCGTGCTCACTGCTGCCACCCTGTGTCCAAAAATCGGTACTGCACCCTGTGGGGGGGGCGCGCGTGCGCACAGCGTTCCGCCGCGCTCACTGCTGCCACCCTGTGTCCAAAAATCGGTACTGCACCCTGTGGGGGGGGCTCGCGTGCGCACTGGGTTCCGCCGTGCTCACTGCTGCCACCCTGTGTCCAACAATCGGTACTGCAACCTGTGGGGGGGGCGCGCACGCGCACAGCGTTCCGCCGCGCTCACTGCTGCCACCCTGTGTCCAAAAATCGGTACTGCACCCGGTGGGGGGGCGCGCATGCGCAGACAGCCGGCGCGCACATGCTCAGTGCCGGTCGCCATGTTTGCTGCTGCTCTCCGCCGTTTCGGTAACGGGTAAGCGAATGGAGCGTGCTCGTCGCCCCTTCCCGGCGCTCTTGGAGCGGCCACGGGCTCGGGCAGCCTCGGGGCGCTCGCTGGGAGTCCCGGGCTGCCGCGGCGGGCTGCGGTTCGCACGCGTGAGCCGCCCGGCTGCAGCGCCGCGGCGCGAGCATGCCATTGCGGGTCTCGCCTCCCTTCGTGCTCCCCCCCGCCCCTCGGGCTCCCCCGGCTCCCCCCCGCCCCTCGGGATTCCCCGCTCCACCCGCCCCTCGCGCTCCCCCCCGCTTCTCGGGCTCCCCTCGCGCTCCCCCCCACCCCCGCGCTCCCCCCTGCTTCTCGGGCTCCCCTCGCGCTCCCCCCCCGCTCCTCGGGCTCCCCCTGCTTCCCTCGCGCTCCGCCCCGCCCCTCGCGCTCCCCCCCGCTTCTCGGGCTCCCCTCGCGCTCCGCCCCGCCCCTCGGGCTCCCCCTGCTCCCCTCGGGCTCCCCCTGCTCCCCTCGCGCTCCCCCTGCTCCCCTCGCGCTCCGCCCCACCCCTCGCGCTCCCCTCGCGCTCCGCCCCGCCCCTCGGGCTCCCCCTGCTCCCCCCGCGCTCCCCCCCGCTTCTCGGGCTCCCCTCGCGCTCCGCCCCGCCCCTCGGGCTCCCCCTGCTCCCCTCGCGCTCCCCCTGCTCCCCTCGCGCTCCGCCCCGCTTCTCGGGCTCCCCTCGCGCTCCCCCCCGCTTCTCGGGCTCCCCTCGCGCTCCGCCCCGCCCCTCGCGCTCCCCCTGCTCCCCTCGCGCTCCCCCTGCTCCCCTCGCGCTCCCCCTGCTCCCCTCGCGCTCCGCCTCGCCCCTCGCGCTCCCCTCGCGCTCCGCCCCGCCCCTCGGGCTCCCCCTGCTCCCCTCGCGCTCCCCCCCGCTTCTCGGGCTCCCCTCGCGCTCCCCCCCGCTTCTCGGGCTCCCCCCTGCTTCTCAGGCTCCTCTCACGCTCCCCCCCGCTCCTCGGGCTCCCCTTGCTCCCCTCGCGCTCTGCCCCACCCCTCGCACTCCCCCTGCTCCCCTCGCGCTCCCCCCCGCTTCTCGGGCTCCCCCCTGCTTCTCAGGCTCCTCTCGGGCTCCCCTTGCTCCCCTCGCGCTCCGCCCCGCCCCTCGCGCTCCCCCTGGTCCCCTCGCGCTCCCCCCCGCCCCCGCGCTCCCCCCCGCTTCTCGGGCTCCCCTCGTGCTCCCCCCCGCTCCTCGGGCCCCCCTGCTCCCCTCACGCTCCCCCCCGCCTCTCGCGCTCCCCTCGCACTCCGCCCCGCCCCTCGGGCTCCCCTCCCGCTCCCCTCGCTCCCCCCCGCCCCTCCCGCTCCCCTCGCTCCCCCCCCCCCGCGCTGTCCGAGCCGGCACGTGCGCGGTGCTCAAGCGTCACTGCCGCCGCAGTCCGTTGGCGAGCGGCGCATGCGCGGCGGCGGGGAAGCAAGATGGCGGCAAGCAGGGAGGGCGTTTTCGCTCGGCGGCGGCGGCGGCGGGTGAGTGCGGAGGTGTCATGGAGTGAAGGATGTGGGGCCCCCGGGTGAGGCGAACGCATAGGTTCGGGGGGCGTCGGGCTGCATCCTGCCCGCTGCGGCCGTCGCTGCGTGGAGGCGGCGGTGCGGGGCGAGTGGGGGTGCGGGGCGAGTGGGGGGGCGGGCTGGGACCCGGCGCCGCGCCGGGAGCGCGGGTGTGACTTTGCGTTTTGCGTGCGCGGCGTTTAGGGCGCCAGTTCGTTGGCAGCGCGGGCCGGGGCACGCGCTCGCCCCTGCGGAGGCGGCGCGGCGGAGCGGAGCGGGGGGGCAGGCGGGCCCCGGAGCAGGGTTGCGGCGCGGCGTCGGCCCTGTAGTGTTTCCAAACGGCTTACCCCGTAACGTACGATGCAAAGCGGTGTATTAAGACCTTTCCTTTGAGGGAAAGAAGGAAAAAGAAAGAAAGGGGGGAAAGAAAAAAAAAAAAAAAACCACGGGAAAGAGAAAAAGAACGCGTGTAAATCGAAGTGTTTTGTTGGAAGCGAAATGCAATTTTCTGTCTTTGTTACAGAGGCGGAACCGACAATAGCAAATGCTGACAAAGAGCAAAGCCGGACGAGCGAGCGGTTTTTTGCGCTTACTCCCGAAGGGGCGGGCTGAAAGGAGGAAGCAAAAATGCAGCAGCGGACCCTCGATCTCCCCAGAAGCTGCGACAGTAGGAGGCGTTCTGGCCCGGGTAACCAAGGTAACTCTTGATGCGGAACGTTCGTTCTTTCGGCCTCCCTCCCGGAGGCAGCGCTGAGGACTAAGCGACCCGTTGCTGCCCTGCGCCTCTTGTTAACCGTAGCTGCCTTAGTTTTGCTTCGGTCGTTTGTATTTTGTTTTGTTATCGTACACGCGTACGTAGAAAAGGAAAGATAGGATATTTAATTTTTAGGTTCGTTGCCACGGCTGAAGCTGAAGAGACAGAAAAACGTAAGCGAGCCGAAGTAATAAAATTAAAGGGAACCGAGCGAGAGCCGTCTCCGTCGCCCCGAAAGGGAAAGCCCGTTCCTCCCGGTGAGGAAGGTTCGCCGGTAATAGCGATCGGAATAACAGATGAGCGACATCTAACGGAAGGTGCGTACGCGTTACGGAAAGGACGCTGCGTCCATCCGTTTCCGTGCGCGTGACTCTCTGCATCTGTGAAGCGTCGTGCTTTAAGAGCTCCAAGACGGCAAATTCCCGTCTTCGGGGAACGGCGGTCAGGTGGCCAGCGAGAGAGGGAGAGGCAAGCGTGCGAATTGTAAAACGAAGAGGAAGGCTCATTTAGCGCGACCCCAGGTTAATTGCCTGGCAATGGTCTTTGGGGCAGCAGGAAGACGGCAGCTCGAAGAAAAGGTAAAGCCTTGCGGAATTAGGACTCCTTCCTTCTCGTGTAGTAGATCCGCTTTTGTGCTTAGAAACAACTTTGGATTGTTAATTTCTGCTGAGCTTTGAATACGTCACGTCACGGACTCTTAGGCGACACGGGGGAGTTCAGCTGCGCAGCCTGCCAGAGGAACGTCGCCCACGAGGCCTCGCTAGCCTTGAGGAGCTGTAGGCGCCGATGCACGTGGCTCGTTCTGTCGGGCGCGCAGAGGTTTGCTTTGGCTGCCGAAATTTCAGCTTGGCTTTGCGCCCTGTAGCGGTGGTATTTTTGTATTTCTAAATTGTGTTAATGCTAGGCGTTCGGCACATCGGGGAACGACTGTGTGCTGCCGTGAAGAACTGCAGGCTCCCGCCCTCAGCCCTTTCTCGGCAAGTTATCGGGTGTCGAGAGCGGCCGGGAGACTCCGAATGCCGGCGGAAAGGTTCTCTGCCCGCTCCTGACGAGGAGCCTTCGGCCGCGGGAAGGTCGGCGGCGTCCTTCCCGGACTCGTGAGTAATAAGCCGCGGTTCGCGGGCCGGCAGGGCAGGGCAGGGGAGGGGAGGGGAGGGGGGGGGGAATAGCGCCTGGTAGCCCGGCGGCTCCGGCGTCGCCGTTGCTAGCGGGGCCCCGAGGTCCATGTGAAGCCTCAGCTGCCTGTCGGGAGCTTTGTTTTGGTGTGTTTACCTGGCAAAAGCAGCGAGGGAGGCCTCAAAGAAGAATTTTCGTGCCTAGGTGGGTAAGCTGCGACCCCAGCTGTCTTTGCCTTGCTTTGCCGCTTAGTGTCGTAACGGCGACTTGGGAGCCCGCGATAAAAACCGTTCCGGGGCCGAAGGGAGGCCCTGCGTTTGCCCCGCTTGGGAAACCGTCGTTAAAGCTTGGGGGGGGCCGAGCTCCGAAAGGAGACTCTGCCGGTGACCTCGGTGGTCCGATTCGTTTGCAGGCTGACGTTCCGAGGGCCGGCGAGCGGAAGAGGAGCAGCTCAGCCCGTTCGGTTGATTTCGGCGATCCTGTTTTAAGGAAGCGCGTAAGTGCAGACGGGGTCTGGGAGGCTTTTCGCCCGAGACGGGAAAGAGCGAGGAAGACTGGAGAGCGTGGAAAAACTAGGTGCCGCGGGTACTGAAGCTGTTAAGGGCTGAGAGAATTTGGGCTTAAGCATCTGAAAGGGGCTGCTAACGCGCAAGGAGCGGTAAAATACCATCGCTGGACAGCAGGCTCCTTTCCGGCCCTCCGTCCCCCTCTGCAGCCTTCTCGTTCTGTTTGTTTCTGTTCCTCTTTTCTGGCTGGGCTGTGCAGCGATCCCGGAAGGACGTGTCTTTTGAGGTGTGCCTTTGCGAAGGTGGTTCGGCTGCCTGGGGGGATGGATCAAAGCCTTTGAGGCTCCCTCCGATCTGTTTCATTTCCTTTTGAATTTCTTCCTTTCTTTGCTTTCTCCTAGGGCGTCTGTCAGCTAACGAGTAAAGAAGATGGAACGGCCTGTCCGCAGAGGAGAACTGACGCACGGTAAACGTGAATACGCTAGACCTCCGCTACGTCACGGGCGTTTGTTTACGTCCGTGCGTTCCAATCTCTAGTTGCGCATTCGGGACGCGGCATCTGCCCGCTATCCGACTCCTCCGTGTAGCGTAGAAGGCGCTGTACAGCTGCCGGTCTCTACGGGAGGTTGTTAGTGAGAAGGAGAACGGTGTATTCCAGCTCGCGACCGCCAAACGGGCTCCTTTAGGTCCGCTTTCAGACTTGGGGCCTACTTCATCGGTCCGCTTGGACGTGGTTTCTTGGGGGGAACGCTAGTGCTTTCCCTGTGCTTTTCCTGCGTCGAAACCGGTAGTTTATAGGCCAGAGCGGTTATGCCGTACCTTCCTTTGAGAGGCGTTTCGTCCGCGTCTCGGGCTTCGGGGAAAATCAATTGGACGGAATTGCCGAAGGCGCGCCTTGAAATAGGCGGTAAATCTAGAAGCGTGTCTGAATCGCGAGGGGCTCGTAACTTGGTCTTTGTCCTCAACGTCTGCTTTTCTTTCGCTCTTATTGCAGGCTTCCCTCCAACGATCGGCGTCGCTGCGGCGTCTCGTGTTTCACGGGCAGCGGTCTCTGCTCAGTAAGGACGTGAGAACTCCTGCGCTCCCGGAGAGCCCGGGATCCCTGCTCCGGGCTGGTCATTTTAGGCCTTTGTGCGGAGCGTTCTTTCTAGCTACGCGCCCCGCGTGAGCCTCTCCTTCGGCCGTTTTCCCAAGGCGGCGGAAACGCTTCTGGGAAACGCCGTCGTTTCCGAAACGTTTCGCCGTGTCCTTGCCGGTAGGGGATACCGTGAGAGCGGGCAGAGGCGGCCGACGTCTGTGCGAGGAAAGAAGCGTGGCGCAAAGAAGGGACCTCTTTGGCCCGCCTGGTCCGCTTTAGAGAGTTTTCTTTTGGACCCGAAGATCGGGTCTGCGAGTGCCGCGCTCAGCGCACGCGTTTGTTCCCCCCCCCCCCGTTCTTTTAGCAAGACCGTGCGTGTCCTCGAGCTGTTTGTCCCGAGGGGGGAGTCGCTGCGGGAATTGCTGGGGAGGCCCTGACGGCGGGACGTGAAAAAGACGCCTTTGACCGCGTGCGTGCGGCCGAAGGAACGTCAGCCCAAGAATCCGAATAAGACATGCCGCGTGCCAGCATCTCGTACCGTTTAATAATAAAAACCGAGCAGTCTGTCAAGCAAATAGCGCGGCTTGCTTTGGGCTGTTTATTTTGTTTAACGATCAGTAAAGGCGAGAGGTCGAAAGTTCTAAAGAAGAACGGCTGCTTCTTGGAACGCTTGCAAATTGTCCCGTTAAGTAGGTGGGTGGTTTTTTTGTTTTCGTTTTGTTTTTTTAAGTGCAGCCTCTGACTCTTTTTTGTCTGTGGAGTATTTTGCAACGATGTTCAAAGGAAAGCGCTGTTACTGAAGCCTCTAGGAGCAGCGGCTCGAGCACGACACGCGGCGACGCTGCGCCTCGCAGCAGGCGCTGTAAATAAGGGCAGATGAGCCGAGGCGAGGGTGGTGAAATGTCTGCAAAGGGCGGGCGGGGGGGCTCTGCAGCGGTGTGCGCGTGCCGGGGGCGGCCGCGCGCCCTGCTGCCCTCGGGGCGTCAAAAAAGCGGTACGGCACGGAAAGGGGGGCGCGCAGGCGCACGGCGGCCGGCCGCGCGCCCTGCTGCCCTCGGGGCGTCCAAAAAGCGGTACGGCACGATAAAGGGGGGCGCGCATGCGCACTGGGTTCCGCCGTGCTCACTGCTGCCACCCTGTGTCCAAAAATCGGTACTGCACCCTGTGGGGGGGGCGCGCGTGCGCACAGCGTTCCGCCGCGCTCACTGCTGCCACCCTGTGTCCAAAAATCGGTACTGCACCCTGTGGGGGGGCGCGCGTGCGCACTGGGTTCTGCCATGCTCACTGCTGCCACCCTGTGTCCAAAAATCGGTACTGCACCCTGTGGGGGGGGCGCGCACGCGCACAGCGTTCCGCCGCGCTCACTGCTGCCACCCTGTGTCCAAAAAGCGGTACTGCACCCGGTGGGGGGGCGCGCATGCGCAGACAGCCGGCGCGCACATGCTCAGTGCCGGTCGCCATGTTTGCTGCTGCTCTCCGCCGTTTCGGTAACGGGTAAGCGAATGGAGCGTGCTCGTCGCCCCTTCCCGGCGCTCTTGGAGCGGCCACGGGCTCGGGCAGCCTCGGGGCGCTCGCTGGGAGTCCCGGGCTGCCGCGGCGGGCTGCGGTTCGCACGCGTGAGCCGCCCGGCTGCAGCGCCGCGGCGCGAGCATGCCATTGCGGGTCTCGCCTCCCTTCGTGCTCCCCCCCGCCCCTCGGGCTCCCCGGCTCCCCCCCCGCCCCTCGGGATTCCCCGCTCCACCCGCCCCTCGCGCTCCCCCCTGCTTCTCGGGCTCCCCTCGCGCTCCGCCCCGCCCCTCGCGCTCCCCCCCGTTTCTCGGGCTCCCCTCGCGCTCCGCCCCGCCCCTCGGGCTCCCCCTGCTCCCCTCGGGCTCCCCCTGCTCCCCTCGCTCTCCCCCTGCTCCCCTCGCGCTCCGCCTCGCCCCTCGCGCTCCCCTCGCGCTCCGCCCCGCCCCTCGGGCTCCCCCTGCTCCCCTCGCGCTCCCCCCCGCTTCTCGGGCTCCCCTCGCGCTCCCCCCCGCTTCTCGGGCTCCCCCTTGCTTCTCAGGCTCCTCTCACGCTCCCCCCCGCTCCTCGGGCTCCCCTTGCTCCCCTCGCGCTCTGCCCCGCCCCTCGCACTCCCCCTGCTCCCCTCGCGCTCCCCCCCGCCCCCGCGCTCCCCCCCGCTTCTCGGGCTCCCCTCGTGCTCCCCCCCGCTCCTCGGGCCCCCCTGCTCCCCTCACGCTCCCCCCCGCCTCTCGCGCTCCCCTCGCACTCCGCCCCGCCCCTCGGGCTCCCCTCCCGCTCCCCTCGCTCCCCCCCGCCCCTCCCGCTCCCCTCGCTCCCCCCCCCCCGCGCTGTCCGAGCCGGCACGTGCGCGGTGCTCAAGCGTCACTGCCGCCGCAGTCCGTTGGCGAGCGGCGCATGCGCGGCGGCGGGGAAGCAAGATGGCGGCAAGCAGGGAGGGCGTTTTCGCTCGGCGGCGGCGGCGGCGGGTGAGTGCGGAGGTGTCGTGGAGTGAAGGATGTGGGGCCCCCGGGTGAGGCGAACGCATAGGTTCGGGGGGCGTCGGGCTGCATCCTGCCCGCTGCGGCCGTCGCTGCGTGGAGGCGGCGGTGCGGGGCGAGTGGGGGGGGGGGCGGGCTGGGACCCGGCGCCGCGCCGGGAGCGCGGGTGTGACTTTGCGTTTTGCGTGCGCGGCGTTTAGGGCGCCAGTTCGTTGGCAGCGCGGGCCGGGGCACGCGCTCGCCCCTGCGGAGGCGGCGCGGCGGAGCGGAGCGGGGGGGCAGGCGGGCCCCGGAGCAGGGTTGCGGCGCGGCGTCGGCCCTGTAGTGTTTCCAAACGGCTTACCCCGTAACGTACGATGCAAAGCGGTGTATTAAGACCTTTCCTTTGAGGGAAAGAAGGAAAAAGAAAGAAAGGGGGGAAAGAAAAAAAAAAAAAAAACCGCGGGAAAGAGAAAAAGAACGCGTGTAAATCGAAGTGTTTTGTTGGAAGCGAAATGCAATTTTCTGTCTTTGTTACAGAGGCGGAACCGACAATAGCAAATGCTGACAAAGAGCAAAGCCGGACGAGCGAGCGGTTTTTTGCGCTTACTCCCGAAGGGGCGGGCTGAAAGGAGGAAGCAAAAATGCAGCAGCGGACCCTCGATCTCCCCAGAAGCTGCGACAGTAGGAGGCGTTCTGGCCCGGGTAACCAAGGTAACTCTTGATGCGGAACGTTCGTTCTTTCGGCCTCCCTCCCGGAGGCAGCGCTGAGGACTAAGCGACCCGTTGCTGCCCTGCGCCTCTTGTTAACCGTAGCTGCCTTAGTTTTGCTTCGGTCGTTTGTATTTTGTTTTGTTATCGTACACGCGTACGTAGAAAAGGAAAGATAGGATATTTAATTTTTAGGTTCGTTGCCACGGCTGAAGCTGAAGAGACAGAAAAACGTAAGCGAGCCGAAGTAATAAAATTAAAGGGAACCGAGCGAGAGCCGTCTCCGTCGCCCCGAAAGGGAAAGCCCGTTCCTCCCGGTGAGGAAGGTTCGCCGGTAATAGCGATCGGAATAACAGATGAGCGACATCTAACGGAAGGTGCGTACGCGTTACGGAAAGGACGCTGCGTCCATCCGTTTCCGTGCGCGTGACTCTCTGCATCTGTGAAGCGTCGTGCTTTAAGAGCTCCAAGACGGCAAATTCCCGTCTTCGGGGAACGGCGGTCAGGTGGCCAGCGAGAGAGGGAGAGGCAAGCGTGCGAATTGTAAAACGAAGAGGAAGGCTCATTTAGCGCGACCCCAGGTTAATTGCCTGGCAATGGTCTTTGGGGCAGCAGGAAGACGGCAGCTCGAAGAAAAGGTAAAGCCTTGCGGAATTAGGACTCCTTCCTTCTCGTGTAGTAGATCCGCTTTTGTGCTTAGAAACAACTTTGGATTGTTAATTTCTGCTGAGCTTTGAATACGTCACGTCACGGACTCTTAGGCGACACGGGGGAGTTCAGCTGCGCAGCCTGCCAGAGGAACGTCGCCCACGAGGCCTCGCTAGCCTTGAGGAGCTGTAGGCGCCGATGCACGTGGCTCGTTCTGTCGGGCGCGCAGAGGTTTGCTTTGGCTGCCGAAATTTCAGCTTGGCTTTGCGCCCTGTAGCGGTGGTATTTTTGTATTTCTAAATTGTGTTAATGCTAGGCGTTCGGCACATCGGGGAACGACTGTGTGCTGCCGTGAAGAACTGCAGGCTCCCGCCCTCAGCCCTTTCTCGGCAAGTTATCGGGTGTCGAGAGCGGCCGGGAGACTCCGAATGCCGGCGGAAAGGTTCTCTGCCCGCTCCTGACGAGGAGCCTTCGGCCGCGGGAAGGTCGGCGGCGTCCTTCCCGGACTCGTGAGTAATAAGCCGCGGTTCGCGGGCCGGCAGGGCAGGGCAGGGGAGGGGAGGGGAGGGGGGGGGGAATAGCGCCTGGTAGCCCGGCGGCTCCGGCGTCGCCGTTGCTAGCGGGGCCCCGAGGTCCATGTGAAGCCTCAGCTGCCTGTCGGGAGCTTTGTTTTGGTGTGTTTACCTGGCAAAAGCAGCGAGGGAGGCCTCAAAGAAGAATTTTCGTGCCTAGGTGGGTAAGCTGCGACCCCAGCTGTCTTTGCCTTGCTTTGCCGCTTAGTGTCGTAACGGCGACTTGGGAGCCCGCGATAAAAACCGTTCCGGGGCCGAAGGGAGGCCCTGCGTTTGCCCCGCTTGGGAAACCGTCGTTAAAGCTTGGGGGGGGCCGAGCTCCGAAAGGAGACTCTGCCGGTGACCTCGGTGGTCCGATTCGTTTGCAGGCTGACGTTCCGAGGGCCGGCGAGCGGAAGAGGAGCAGCTCAGCCCGTTCGGTTGATTTCGGCGATCCTGTTTTAAGGAAGCGCGTAAGTGCAGACGGGGTCTGGGAGGCTTTTCGCCCGAGACGGGAAAGAGCGAGGAAGACTGGAGAGCGTGGAAAAACTAGGTGCCGCGGGTACTGAAGCTGTTAAGGGCTGAGAGAATTTGGGCTTAAGCATCTGAAAGGGGCTGCTAACGCGCAAGGAGCGGTAAAATACCATCGCTGGACAGCAGGCTCCTTTCCGGCCCTCCGTCCCCCTCTGCAGCCTTCTCGTTCTGTTTGTTTCTGTTCCTCTTTTCTGGCTGGGCTGTGCAGCGATCCCGGAAGGACGTGTCTTTTGAGGTGTGCCTTTGCGAAGGTGGTTCGGCTGCCTGGGGGGATGGATCAAAGCCTTTGAGGCTCCCTCCGATCTGTTTCATTTCCTTTTGAATTTCTTCCTTTCTTTGCTTTCTCCTAGGGCGTCTGTCAGCTAACGAGTAAAGAAGATGGAACGGCCTGTCCGCAGAGGAGAACTGACGCACGGTAAACGTGAATACGCTAGACCTCCGCTACGTCACGGGCGTTTGTTTACGTCCGTGCGTTCCAATCTCTAGTTGCGCATTCGGGACGCGGCATCTGCCCGCTATCCGACTCCTCCGTGTAGCGTAGAAGGCGCTGTACAGCTGCCGGTCTCTACGGGAGGTTGTTAGTGAGAAGGAGAACGGTGTATTCCAGCTCGCGACCGCCAAACGGGCTCCTTTAGGTCCGCTTTCAGACTTGGGGCCTACTTCATCGGTCCGCTTGGACGTGGTTTCTTGGGGGGAACGCTAGTGCTTTCCCTGTGCTTTTCCTGCGTCGAAACCGGTAGTTTATAGGCCAGAGCGGTTATGCCGTACCTTCCTTTGAGAGGCGTTTCGTCCGCGTCTCGGGCTTCGGGGAAAATCAATTGGACGGAATTGCCGAAGGCGCGCCTTGAAATAGGCGGTAAATCTAGAAGCGTGTCTGAATCGCGAGGGGCTCGTAACTTGGTCTTTGTCCTCAACGTCTGCTTTTCTTTCGCTCTTATTGCAGGCTTCCCTCCAACGATCGGCGTCGCTGCGGCGTCTCGTGTTTCACGGGCAGCGGTCTCTGCTCAGTAAGGACGTGAGAACTCCTGCGCTCCCGGAGAGCCCGGGATCCCTGCTCCGGGCTGGTCATTTTAGGCCTTTGTGCGGAGCGTTCTTTCTAGCTACGCGCCCCGCGTGAGCCTCTCCTTCGGCCGTTTTCCCAAGGCGGCGGAAACGCTTCTGGGAAACGCCGTCGTTTCCGAAACGTTTCGCCGTGTCCTTGCCGGTAGGGGATACCGTGAGAGCGGGCAGAGGCGGCCGACGTCTGTGCGAGGAAAGAAGCGTGGCGCAAAGAAGGGACCTCTTTGGCCCGCCTGGTCCGCTTTAGAGAGTTTTCTTTTGGACCCGAAGATCGGGTCTGCGAGTGCCGCGCTCAGCGCACGCGTTTGTTCCCCCCCCCCCCCCCCCCGTTCTTTTAGCAAGACCGTGCGTGTCCTCGAGCTGTTTGTCCCGAGGGGGGAGTCGCTGCGGGAATTGCTGGGGAGGCCCTGACGGCGGGACGTGAAAAAGACGCCTTTGACCGCGTGCGTGCGGCCGAAGGAACGTCAGCCCAAGAATCCGAAGAAGACATGCCGCGTGCCAGCATCTCGTACCGTTTAATAATAAAAACCGAGCAGTCTGTCAAGCAAATAGCGCGGCTTGCTTTGGGCTGTTTATTTTGTTTAACGATCAGTAAAGGCGAGAGGTCGAAAGTTCTAAAGAAGAACGGCTGCTTCTTGGAACGCTTGCAAATTGTCCTGTTAAGTAGGTGGGTGGTTTTTTTGTTTTCGTTTTGTTTTTTTAAGTGCAGCCTCTGACTCTTTTTTGTCTGTGGAGTATTTTGCAACGATGTTCAAAGGAAAGCGCTGTTACTGAAGCCTCTAGGAGCAGCGGCTCGAGCACGACACGCGGCGACGCTGCGCCTCGCAGCAGGCGCTGTAAGTAAGGGCAGATGAGCCGAGGCGAGGGTGGTGAAATGTCTGCAAAGGGCGGGCGGGGGGGCTCTGCAGCGGTGTGCGCGTGCCGGGGGCGGCCGCGCGCCCTGCTGCCCTCGGGGCGTCAAAAAAGCAGTACGGCACGGAAAGGGGGGCGCGCATGCGCACTGGGTTCCGCCGTGCTCACTGCTGCCACCCTGTGTCCAAAAATCGGTACTGCACCCTGTGGGGGGGCGCGCGTGCGCACTGGGTTCTGCCATGCTCACTGCTGCCACCCTGTGTCCAAAAATCGGTACTGCACCCTGTGGGGGGGGCTCGCGTGCGCACTGGGTTCTGCCATGCTCACTGCTGCCACCCTGTGTCCAAAAATCGGTACTGCACCCTGTGGGGGGACTCGCGTGCGCACTGGGTTCCGCCGTGCTCACTGCTGCCACCCTGTGTCCAAAAATCGGTACTGCACCCTGTGGGGGGGGCGCGCACGCGCACAGCGTTCCGCCGCGCTCACTGCTGCCACCCTGTGTCCAAAAAGCGGTACTGCACCCGGTGGGGGGGGGCGCGCATGCGCAGACAGCCGGCGCGCACATGCTCAGTGCCGGTCGCCATGTTTGCTGCTGCTCTCCGCCGTTTCGGTAACGGGTAAGCGAATGGAGCGTGCTCGTCGCCCCTTCCCGGTGCTCTTGGAGCGGCCACGGGCTCGGGCAGCCTCGGGGCGCTCGCTGGGAGTCCCGGGCTGCCGCGGCGGGCTGCGGTTCGCACGCGTGAGCCGCCCGGCTGCAGCGCCGCGGCGCGAGCATGCCATTGCGGGTCTCGCCTCCCTTCGTGCTCCCCCCCGCCCCTCGGGCTCCCCGGCTCCCCCCCGCCCCTCGGGATTCCCCGCTCCACCCGCCCCTCGCGCTCCCCCCCGCTTCTCGGGCTCCCCTCGCGCTCCCCCCCACCCCCGCGCTCCCCCCTGCTTCTCGGGCTCCCCTCGCGCTCCCCCCCCGCTCCTCGGGCTCCCCCTGCTCCCCTCGCGCTCCGCCCCGCCCCTCGCGCTCCCCCCCGCTTCTCGGGCTCCCCTCGCGCTCCGCCCCGCCCCTCGGGCTCCCCCTGCTCCCCTCGCGCTCCCCCTGCTCCCCTCGCGCTCCCCCTGCTCCCCTCGCGCTCCGCCTCGCCCCTCGCGCTCCCCTCGCGCTCCGCCCCGCCCCTCGGGCTCCCCCTGCTCCCCTCGCGCTCCCCCCTGCTTCTCAGGCTCCTCTCACGCTCCCCCCCGCTCCTCGGGCCCCCCCAGCTCCCCTCGCGCTCTGCCCCGCCCCTCGCACTCCCCCTGCTCCCCTCGCGCTCCCCCCTGCTTCTCGGGCTCCCCCCTGCTTCTCAGGCTCCTCTCGGGCTCCCCTCGTGCTCCCCCCCGCTCCTCGGGCCCCCCTGCTCCCCTCACGCTCCCCCCCGCCTCTCGCGCTCCCCTCGCACTCCGCCCCGCCCCTCGGGCTCCCCTCGCTCCCCCCCGCCCCTCGGGCTCCCTCTGCTCCCCTCCCGCTCCCCTCGCTCCCCCCCCCCCGCGCTGTCCGAGCCGGCACGTGCGCGGTGCTCAAGCGTCACTGCCGCCGCAGTCCGTTGGCGAGCGGCGCATGCGCAGCGGCGGGGAAGCAAGATGGCGGCGAGCAGGGAGGGCGTTTTCGCTTGGCGGCGGCGGCGGCGGGTGAGTGCGGAGGTGTCGTGGAGTGAAGGATGTGGGGCCCCCGGGTGAGGCGAACGCATAGGTTCGGGGGGCGTCAGGCTGCATCCTGCCCGCTGCGGCCGTCGCTGCGTGGAGGCGGCGGTGCGGGGCGAGTGGGGGGGCGGGCTGGGACCCGGCGCCGCGCCGGGAGCGCGGGTGTGACTTTGCGTTTTGCGTGCGCGGCGTTTAGGGCGCCAGTTCGTTGGCAGCGCGGGCCGGGGCACGCGCTCGCCCCTGCGGAGGCGGCGCGGCGGAGCGGAGCGGGGGGGCAGGCGGGCCCCGGAGCAGGGTTGCGGCGCGGCGTCGGCCCTGTAGTGTTTCCAAACGGCTTACCCCGTAACGTACGATGCAAAGCGGTGTATTAAGACCTTTCCTTTGAGGGAAAGAAGGAAAAAGAAAGAAAGGGGGGAAAGAAAAAAAAAAAAACACGGGAAAAAGAAAAAGAACGCGTGTAAATCGAAGTGTTTTGTTGGAAGCGAAATGCAATTTTCTGTCTTTGTTACAGAGGCGGAACCGACAATAGCAAATGCTGACAAAGAGCAAAGCCGGACGAGCGAGCGGTTTTTTGCGCTTACTCCCGAAGGGGCGGGCTGAAAGGAGGAAGCAAAAATGCAGCAGCGGACCCTCGATCTCCCCAGAAGCTGCGACAGTAGGAGGCGTTCTGGCCCGGGTAACCAAGGTAACTCTTGATGCGGAACGTTCGTTCTTTCGGCCTCCCTCCCGGAGGCAGCGCTGAGGACTAAGCGACCCGTTGCTGCCCTGCGCCTCTTGTTAACCGTAGCTGCCTTAGTTTTGCTTCGGTCGTTTGTATTTTGTTTTGTTATCGTACACGCGTACGTAGAAAAGGAAAGATAGGATATTTAATTTTTAGATTCGTTGCCACGGCTGAAGCTGAAGAGACAGAAAAACGTAAGCGAGCCGAAGTAATAAAATTAAAGGGAACCGAGCGAGAGCCGTCTCCGTCGCCCCGAAAGGGAAAGCCCGTTCCTCCCGGTGAGGAAGGTTCGCCGGTAATAGCGATCGGAATAACAGATGAGCGACATCTAACGGAAGGTGCGTACGCGTTACGGAAAGGACGCTGCGTCCATCCGTTTCCGTGCGCGTGACTCTCTGCATCTGTGAAGCGTCGTGCTTTAAGAGCTCCAAGACGGCAAATTCCCGTCTTCGGGGAACGGCGGTCAGGTGGCCAGCGAGAGAGGGAGAGGCAAGCGTGCGAATTGTAAAACGAAGAGGTGGCTTTCAGGAAGGCTCATTTAGCGCGACCCCAGGTTAATTGCCTGGCAATGGTATGTGGGGCAGCAGGAAGACGGCAGCTCGAAGAAAAGGTAAAGCCTTGCGGAATTAGGACTCCTTCCTTCTCGTGTAGTAGATCCGCTTTTGTGCTTAGAAACAACTTTGGATTGTTAATTTCTGCTGAGCTTTGAATACGTCACGTCACGGACTCTTAGGCGACACGGGGGAGTTCAGCTGCGCAGCCTGCCAGAGGAACGTCGCCCACGAGGCCTCGCTAGCCTTGAGGAGCTGTAGGCGCCGATGCACGTGGCTCGTTCTGTCGGGCGCGCAGAGGTTTGCTTTGGCTGCCGAAATTTCAGCTTGGCTTTGCGCCCTGTAGCGGTGGTATTTTTGTATTTCTAAATTGTGTTAATGCTAGGCGTTCGGCACATCGGGGAACGACTGTGTGCTGCCGTGAAGAACTGCAGGCTCCCGCCCTCAGCCCTTTCTCGGCAAGTTATCGGGTGTCGAGAGCGGCCGGGAGACTCCGAATGCCGGCGGAAAGGTTCTCTGCCCGCTCCTGACGAGGAGCCTTCGGCCGCGGGAAGGTCGGCGGCGTCCTTCCCGGACTCGTGAGTAATAAGCCGCGGTTCGCGGGCCGGCAGGGCAGGGGAGGGGAGGGGAGGGGAGGGGGGGGGAATAGCGCCTGGTAGCCCGGCGGCTCCGGCGTCGCCGTTGCTAGCGGGGCCCCGAGGTCCATGTGAAGCCTCAGCTGCCTGTCGGGAGCTTTGTTTTGGTGTGTTTACCTGGCAAAAGCAGCGAGGGAGGCCTCAAAGAAGAATTTTCGTGCCTAGGTGGGTAAGCTGCGACCCCAGCTGTCTTTGCCTTGCTTTGCCGCTTAGTGTCGTAACGGCGACTTGGGAGCCCGCGATAAAAACCGTTCCGGGGCCGAAGGGAGGCCCTGCGTTTGCCCCGCTTGGGAAACCGTCGTTAAAGCTTGGGGGGGGCCGAGCTCCGAAAGGAGACTCTGCCGGTGACCTCGGTGGTCCGATTCGTTTGCAGGCTGACGTTCCGAGGGCCGGCGAGCGGAAGAGGAGCAGCTCAGCCCGTTCGGTTGATTTCGGCGATCCTGTTTTAAGGAAGCGCGTAAGTGCAGACGGGGTCTGGGAGGCTTTTCGCCCGAGACGGGAAAGAGCGAGGAAGACTGGAGAGCGTGGAAAAACTAGGTGCCGCGGGTACTGAAGCTGTTAAGGGCTGAGAGAATTTGGGCTTAAGCATCTGAAAGGGGCTGCTAACGCGCAAGGAGCGGTAAAATACCATCGCTGGACAGCAGGCTCCTTTCCGGCCCTCCGTCCCCCTCTGCAGCCTTCTCGTTCTGTTTGTTTCTGTTCCTCTTTTCTGGCTGGGCTGTGCAGCGATCCCGGAAGGACGTGTCTTTTGAGGTGTGCCTTTGCGAAGGTGGTTCGGCTGCCTGGGGGGATGGATCAAAGCCTTTGAGGCTCCCTCCGATCTGTTTCATTTCCTTTTGAATTTCTTCCTTTCTTTGCTTTCTCCTAGGGCGTCTGTCAGCTAACGAGTAAAGAAGATGGAACGGCCTGTCCGCAGAGGAGAACTGACGCACGGTAAACGTGAATACGCTAGACCTCCGCTACGTCACGGGCGTTTGTTTACGTCCGTGCGTTCCAATCTCTAGTTGCGCATTCGGGACGCGGCATCTGCCCGCTATCCGACTCCTCCGTGTAGCGTAGAAGGCGCTGTACAGCTGCCGGTCTCTACGGGAGGTTGTTAGTGAGAAGGAGAACGGTGTATTCCAGCTCGCGACCGCCAAACGGGCTCCTTTAGGTCCGCTTTCAGACTTGGGGCCTACTTCATCGGTCCGCTTGGACGTGGTTTCTTGGGGGGAACGCTAGTGCTTTCCCTGTGCTTTTCCTGCGTCGAAACCGGTAGTTTATAGGCCAGAGCGGTTATGCCGTACCTTCCTTTGAGAGGCGTTTCGTCCGCGTCTCGGGCTTCGGGGAAAATCAATTGGACGGAATTGCCGAAGGCGCGCCTTGAAATAGGCGGTAAATCTAGAAGCGTGTCTGAATCGCGAGGGGCTCGTAACTTGGTCTTTGTCCTCAACGTCTGCTTTTCTTTCGCTCTTATTGCAGGCTTCCCTCCAACGATCGGCGTCGCTGCGGCGTCTCGTGTTTCACGGGCAGCGGTCTCTGCTCAGTAAGGACGTGAGAACTCCTGCGCTCCCGGAGAGCCCAGGATCCCTGCTCCGGGCTGGTCATTTTAGGCCTTTGTGCGGAGCGTTCTTTCTAGCTACGCGCCCCGCGTGAGCCTCTCCTTCGGCCGTTTTCCCAAGGCGGCGGAAACGCTTCTGGGAAACGCCGTCGTTTCCGAAACGTTTCGCCGTGTCCTTGCCGGTAGGGGATACCGTGAGAGCGGGCAGAGGCGGCCGACGTCTGTGCGAGGAAAGAAGCGTGGCGCAAAGAAGGGACCTCTTTGGCCCGCCTGGTCCGCTTTAGAGAGTTTTCTTTTGGACCCGAAGATCGGGTCTGCGAGTGCCGCGCTCAGCGCACGCGTTTGTTCCCCCCCCCCCCCCCCCGTTCTTTTAGCAAGACCGTGCGTGTCCTCGAGCTGTTTGTCCCGAGGGGGGAGTCGCTGCGGGAATTGCTGGGGAGGCCCTGACGGCGGGACGTGAAAAAGACGCCTTTGACCGCGTGCGTGCGGCCGAAGGAACGTCAGCCCAAGAATCCGAAGAAGACATGCCGCGTGCCAGCATCTCGTACCGTTTAATAATAAAAACCGAGCAGTCTGTCAAGCAAATAGCGCGGCTTGCTTTGGGCTGTTTATTTTGTTTAACGATCAGTAAAGGCGAGAGGTCGAAAGTTCTAAAGAAGAACGGCTGCTTCTTGGAACGCTTGCAAATTGTCCTGTTAAGTAGGTGGGTGGTTTTTTTGTTTTCGTTTTGTTTTTTTAAGTGCAGCCTCTGACTCTTTTTTGTCTGTGGAGTATTTTGCAACGATGTTCAAAGGAAAGCGCTGTTACTGAAGCCTCTAGGAGCAGCGGCTCGAGCACGACACGCGGCGACGCTGCGCCTCGCAGCAGGCGCTGTAAGTAAGGGCAGATGAGCCGAGGCGAGGGTGGTGAAATGTCTGCAAAGGGCGGGCGGGGGGGCTCTGCAGCGGTGTGCGCGTGCCGGGGGCGGCCGCGCGCCCTGCTGCCCTCGGGGCGTCAAAAAAGCAGTACGGCACGGAAAGGGGGGCGCGCATGCGCACTGGGTTCCGCCGTGCTCACTGCTGCCACCCTGTGTCCAAAAATCGGTACTGCACCCTGTGGGGGGGCGCGCGTGCGCACTGGGTTCTGCCATGCTCACTGCTGCCACCCTGTGTCCAAAAATCGGTACTGCACCCTGTGGGGGGGGCTCGCGTGCGCACTGGGTTCTGCCATGCTCACTGCTGCCACCCTGTGTCCAAAAATCGGTACTGCACCCTGTGGGGGGACTCGCGTGCGCACTGGGTTCCGCCGTGCTCACTGCTGCCACCCTGTGTCCAAAAATCGGTACTGCACCCTGTGGGGGGGGCGCGCACGCGCACAGCGTTCCGCCGCGCTCACTGCTGCCACCCTGTGTCCAAAAAGCGGTACTGCACCCGGTGGGGGGGGGCGCGCATGCGCAGACAGCCGGCGCGCACATGCTCAGTGCCGGTCGCCATGTTTGCTGCTGCTCTCCGCCGTTTCGGTAACGGGTAAGCGAATGGAGCGTGCTCGTCGCCCCTTCCCGGTGCTCTTGGAGCGGCCACGGGCTCGGGCAGCCTCGGGGCGCTCGCTGGGAGTCCCGGGCTGCCGCGGCGGGCTGCGGTTCGCACGCGTGAGCCGCCCGGCTGCAGCGCCGCGGCGCGAGCATGCCATTGCGGGTCTCGCCTCCCTTCGTGCTCCCCCCCGCCCCTCGGGCTCCCCGGCTCCCCCCCGCCCCTCGGGATTCCCCGCTCCACCCGCCCCTCGCGCTCCCCCCCGCTTCTCGGGCTCCCCTCGCGCTCCCCCCCACCCCCGCGCTCCCCCCTGCTTCTCGGGCTCCCCTCGCGCTCCCCCCCCGCTCCTCGGGCTCCCCCTGCTCCCCTCGCGCTCCGCCCCGCCCCTCGCGCTCCCCCCCGCTTCTCGGGCTCCCCTCGCGCTCCGCCCCGCCCCTCGGGCTCCCCCTGCTCCCCTCGCGCTCCCCCTGCTCCCCTCGCGCTCCGCCTCGCCCCTCGCGCTCCCCTCGCGCTCCGCCCCGCCCCTCGGGCTCCCCCTGCTCCCCTCGCGCTCCCCCCTGCTTCTCAGGCTCCTCTCACGCTCCCCCCCGCTCCTCGGGCCCCCCCAGCTCCCCTCGCGCTCTGCCCCGCCCCTCGCACTCCCCCTGCTCCCCTCGCGCTTCCCCCTGCTTCTCGGGCTCCCCCCTGCTTCTCAGGCTCCTCTCGGGCTCCCCTTGCTCCCCTCGCGCTCCGCCCCGCCCCTCGCGCTCCCCCTGGTCCCCTCGCGCTCCCCCCCGCCCCCGCGCTCCCCCCCGCTTCTCGGGCTCCCCTCGTGCTCCCCCCCGCTCCTCGGGCCCCCCTGCTCCCCTCACGCTCCCCCCCGCCTCTCGCGCTCCCCTCGCACTCCGCCCCGCCCCTCGGGCTCCCCTCGCTCCCCCCCGCCCCTCGGGCTCCCTCTGCTCCCCTCCCGCTCCCCTCGCTCCCCCCCCCCCGCGCTGTCCGAGCCGGCACGTGCGCGGTGCTCAAGCGTCACTGCCGCCGCAGTCCGTTGGCGAGCGGCGCATGCGCGGCGGCGGGGAAGCAAGATGGCGGCGAGCAGGGAGGGCGTTTTCGCTTGGCGGCGGCGGCGGCGGGTGAGTGCGGAGGTGGCGTGGAGTGAAGGATGTGGGGCCCCCGGGTGAGGCGAACGCATAGGTTCGGGGGGCGTCGGGCTGCATCCTGCCCGCTGCGGCCGTCGCTGCGTGGAGGCGGCGGTGCGGGGCGAGTGGGGGGGCGGGCTGGGACCCGGCGCCGCGCCGGGAGCGCGGGTGTGACTTTGCGTTTTGCGTGCGCGGCGTTTAGGGCGCCAGTTCGTTGGCAGCGCGGGCCGGGGCACGCGCTCGCCCCTGCGGAGGCGGCGCGGCGGAGCGGAGCGGGGGGGCAGGCGGGCCCCGGAGCAGGGTTGCGGCGCGGCGTCGGCCCTGTAGTGTTTCCAAACGGCTTACCCCGTAACGTACGATGCAAAGCGGTGTATTAAGACCTTTCCTTTGAGGGAAAGAAGGAAAAAGAAAGAAAGGGGGGAAAGAAAGAAAAAAAAAAAAACACCACGGGAAAGAGAAAAAGAACGCGTGTAAATCGAAGTGTTTTGTTGGAAGCGAAATGCAATTTTCTGTCTTTGTTACAGAGGCGGAACCGACAATAGCAAATGCTGACAAAGAGCAAAGCCGGACGAGCGAGCGGTTTTTTGCGCTTACTCCCGAAGGGGCGGGCTGAAAGGAGGAAGCAAAAATGCAGCAGCGGACCCTCGATCTCCCCAGAAGCTGCGACAGTAGGAGGCGTTCTGGCCCGGGTAACCAAGGTAACTCTTGATGCGGAACGTTCGTTCTTTCGGCCTCCCTCCCGGAGGCAGCGCTGAGGACTAAGCGACCCGTTGCTGCCCTGCGCCTCTTGTTAACCGTAGCTGCCTTAGTTTTGCTTCGGTCGTTTGTATTTTGTTTTGTTATCGTACACGCGTACGTAGAAAAGGAAAGATAGGATATTTAATTTTTAGATTCGTTGCCACGGCTGAAGCTGAAGAGACAGAAAAACGTAAGCGAGCCGAAGTAATAAAATTAAAGGGAACCGAGCGAGAGCCGTCTCCGTCGCCCCGAAAGGGAAAGCCCGTTCCTCCCGGTGAGGAAGGTTCGCCGGTAATAGCGATCGGAATAACAGATGAGCGACATCTAACGGAAGGTGCGTACGCGTTACGGAAAGGACGCTGCGTCCATCCGTTTCCGTGCGCGTGACTCTCTGCATCTGTGAAGCGTCGTGCTTTAAGAGCTCCAAGACGGCAAATTCCCGTCTTCGGGGAACGGCGGTCAGGTGGCCAGCGAGAGAGGGAGAGGCAAGCGTGCGAATTGTAAAACGAAGAGGTGGCTTTCAGGAAGGCTCATTTAGCGCGACCCCAGGTTAATTGCCTGGCAATGGTCTTTGGGGCAGCAGGAAGACGGCAGCTCGAAGAAAAGGTAAAGCCTTGCGGAATTAGGACTTCTTCCTTCTCGTGTAGTAGATCCGCTTTTGTGCTTAGAAACAACTTTGGATTGTTAATTTCTGCTGAGCTTTGAATACGTCACGTCACGGACTCTTAGGCGACACGGGGGAGTTCAGCTGCGCAGCCTGCCAGAGGAACGTCGCCCACGAGGCCTCGCTAGCCTTGAGGAGCTGTAGGCGCCGATGCACGTGGCTCGTTCTGTCGGGCGCGCAGAGGTTTGCTTTGGCTGCCGAAATTTCAGCTTGGCTTTGCGCCCTGTAGCGGTGGTATTTTTGTATTTCTAAATTGTGTTAATGCTAGGCGTTCGGCACATCGGGGAACGACTGTGTGCTGCCGTGAAGAACTGCAGGCTCCCGCCCTCAGCCCTTTCTCGGCAAGTTATCGGGTGTCGAGAGCGGCCGGGAGACTCCGAATGCCGGCGGAAAGGTTCTCTGCCCGCTCCTGACGAGGAGCCTTCGGCCACGGGAAGGTCGGCGGCGTCCTTCCCGGACTCGTGAGTAATAAGCCGCGGTTCGCGGGCCGGCAGGGCAGGGCAGGGGAGGGGAGGGGAGGGGGGGGGAATAGCGCCTGGTAGCCCGGCGGCTCCGGCGTCGCCGTTGCTAGCGGGGCCCCGAGGTCCATGTGAAGCCTCAGCTGCCTGTCGGGAGCTTTGTTTTGGTGTGTTTACCTGGCAAAAGCAGCGAGGGAGGCCTCAAAGAAGAATTTTCGTGCCTAGGTGGGTAAGCTGCGACCCCAGCTGTCTTTGCCTTGCTTTGCCGCTTAGTGTCGTAACGGCGACTTGGGAGCCCGCGATAAAAACCGTTCCGGGGCCGAAGGGAGGCCCTGCGTTTGCCCCGCTTGGGAAACCGTCGTTAAAGCTTGGGGGGGGCCGAGCTCCGAAAGGAGACTCTGCCGGTGACCTCGGTGGTCCGATTCGTTTGCAGGCTGACGTTCCGAGGGCCGGCGAGCGGAAGAGGAGCAGCTCAGCCCGTTCGGTTGATTTCGGCGATCCTGTTTTAAGGAAGCGCGTAAGTGCAGACGGGGTCTGGGAGGCTTTTCGCCCGAGACGGGAAAGAGCGAGGAAGACTGGAGAGCGTGGAAAAACTAGGTGCCGCGGGTACTGAAGCTGTTAAGGGCTGAGAGAATTTGGGCTTAAGCATCTGAAAGGGGCTGCTAACGCGCAAGGAGCGGTAAAATACCATCGCTGGACAGCAGGCTCCTTTCCGGCCCTCCGTCCCCCTCTGCAGCCTTCTCGTTCTGTTTGTTTCTGTTCCTCTTTTCTGGCTGGGCTGTGCAGCGATCCCGGAAGGACGTGTCTTTTGAGGTGTGCCTTTGCGAAGGTGGTTCGGCTGCCTGGGGGGATGGATCAAAGCCTTTGAGGCTCCCTCCGATCTGTTTCATTTCCTTTTGAATTTCTTCCTTTCTTTGCTTTCTCCTAGGGCGTCTGTCAGCTAACGAGTAAAGAAGATGGAACGGCCTGTCCGCAGAGGAGAACTGACGCACGGTAAACGTGAATACGCTAGACCTCCGCTACGTCACGGGCGTTTGTTTACGTCCGTGCGTTCCAATCTCTAGTTGCGCATTCGGGACGCGGCATCTGCCCGCTATCCGACTCCTCCGTGTAGCGTAGAAGGCGCTGTACAGCTGCCGGTCTCTACGGGAGGTTGTTAGTGAGAAGGAGAACGGTGTATTCCAGCTCGCGACCGCCAAACGGGCTCCTTTAGGTCCGCTTTCAGACTTGGGGCCTACTTCATCGGTCCGCTTGGACGTGGTTTCTTGGGGGGAACGCTAGTGCTTTCCCTGTGCTTTTCCTGCGTCGAAACCGGTAGTTTATAGGCCAGAGCGGTTATGCCGTACCTTCCTTTGAGAGGCGTTTCGTCCGCGTCTCGGGCTTCGGGGAAAATCAATTGGACGGAATTGCCGAAGGCGCGCCTTGAAATAGGCGGTAAATCTAGAAGCGTGTCTGAATCGCGAGGGGCTCATAACTTGGTCTTTGTCCTCAACGTCTGCTTTTCTTTCGCTCTTATTGCAGGCTTCCCTCCAACGATCGGCGTCGCTGCGGCGTCTCGTGTTTCACGGGCAGCGGTCTCTGCTCAGTAAGGACGTGAGAACTCCTGCGCTCCCGGAGAGCCCGGGATCCCTGCTCCGGGCTGGTCATTTTAGGCCTTTGTGCGGAGCGTTCTTTCTAGCTACGCGCCCCGCGTGAGCCTCTCCTTCGGCCGTTTTCCCAAGGCAGCGGAAACGCTTCTGGGAAACGCCGTCGTTTCCGAAACGTTTCGCCGTGTCCTTGCCGGTAGGGGATACCGTGAGAGCGGGCAGAGGCGGCCGACGTCTGTGCGAGGAAAGAAGCGTGGCGCAAAGAAGGGACCTCTTTGGCCCGCCTGGTCCGCTTTAGAGAGTTTTCTTTTGGACCCGAAGATCGGGTCTGCGAGTGCCGCGCTCAGCGCACGCGTTTGTTCCCCCCCCCCCCCCCCCCCGTTCTTTTAGCAAGACCGTGCGTGTCCTCGAGCTGTTTGTCCCGAGGGGGGAGTCGCTGCGGGAATTGCTGGGGAGGCCCTGACGGCGGGACGTGAAAAAGACGCCTTTGACCGCGTGCGTGCGGCCGAAGGAACGTCAGCCCAAGAATCCGAATAAGACATGCCGCGTGCCAGCATCTCGTACCGTTTAATAATAAAACCCGAGCAGTCTGTCAAGCAAATAGCGCGGCTTGCTTTGGGCTGTTTATTTTGTTTAACGATCAGTAAAGGCGAGAGGTCGAAAGTTCTAAAGAAGAACGGCTGCTTCTTGGAACGCTTGCAAATTGTCCCGTTAAGTAGGTGGGTGGTTTTTTTGTTTTCGTTTTGATTTTTTAAGTGCAGCCTCTGACTCTTTTTTTGTCTGTGGAGTATTTTGCAACGATGTTCAAAGGAAAGCGCTGTTACTGGAGCCTCTAGGAGCAGCGGCTCGAGCACGACACGCGGCGACGCTGCGCCTCGCAGCAGGCGCTGTAAATAAGGGCAGATGAGCCGAGGCGAGGGTGGTGAAATGTCTGCAAAGGGCGGGCGGGGGGGCTCTGCAGCGGTGTGCGCGTGCCGGGGGCGGCCGCGCGCCCTGCTGCCCTCGGGGCGTCAAAAAAGCAGTACGGCACGGAAAGGGGGGCGCGCAGGCGCACGGCGGCCGGCCGCGCGCCCTGCTGCCCTCGGGGCGTCAAAAAAGCGGTACGGCACGATAAAGGGGGGCGCGCATGCGCACTGGGTTCCGCCGTGCTCACTGCTGCCACCCTGTGTCCAAAAATCGGTACTGCACCCTGTGGGGGGGCGCGCGTGCGCACTGGGTTCCGCCGTGCTCACTGCTGCCACCCTGTGTCCAAAAATCGGTACTGCACCCTGTGGGGGGGCTCGCGTGCGCACTGGGTTCCGCCGTGCTCACTGCTGCCACCCTGTGTCCAAAAATCGGTACTGCACCCTGTGGGGGGACTCGCGTGCGCACTGGGTTCCGCCGTGCTCACTGCTGCCACCCTGTGTCCAAAAATCGGTACTGCACCCTGTGGGGGGGGCGCGCACGCGCACAGCGTTCCGCCGCGCTCACTGCTGCCACCCTGTGTCCAAAAAGCGGTACTGCACCCGGTGGGGGGGGCGCGCATGCGCAGACAGCCGGCGCGCACATGCTCAGTGCCGGTCGCCATGTTTGCTGCTGCTCTCCGCCGTTTCGGTAACGGGTAAGCGAATGGAGCGTGCTCGTCGCCCCTTCCCGGTGCTCTTGGAGCGGCCACGGGCTCGGGCAGCCTCGGGGCGCTCGCTGGGAGTCCCGGGCTGCCGCGGCGGGCTGCGGTTCGCACGCGTGAGCCGCCCGGCTGCAGCGCCGCGGCGCGAGCATGCCATTGCGGGTCTCGCCTCCCTTCGTGCTCCCCCCCGCCCCTCGGGCTCCCCGGCTCCCCCCCGCCCCTCGGGATTCCCCGCTCCACCCGCCCCTCGCGCTCCCCCCCGCTTCTCGGGCTCCCCTCGCGCTCCCCCCCACCCCCGCGCTCCCCCCTGCTTCTCGGGCTCCCCTCGCGCTCCCCCCCCGCTCCTCGGGCTCCCCCTGCTCCCCTCGCGCTCCGCCCCGCCCCTCGCGCTCCCCCCCGCTTCTCGGGCTCCCCTCGCGCTCCGCCCCGCCCCTCGGGCTCCCCCTGCTCCCCTCGCGCTCCCCCTGCTCCCCTCGCGCTCCCCCTGCTCCCCTCGCGCTCCGCCTCGCCCCTCGCGCTCCCCTCGCGCTCCGCCCCGCCCCTCGGGCTCCCCCTGCTCCCCTCGCGCTCCCCCCTGCTTCTCAGGCTCCTCTCACGCTCCCCCCCGCTCCTCGGGCCCCCCCAGCTCCCCTCGCGCTCTGCCCCGCCCCTCGCACTCCCCCTGCTCCCCTCGCGCTTCCCCCTGCTTCTCGGGCTCCCCCCTGCTTCTCAGGCTCCTCTCGGGCTCCCCTTGCTCCCCTCGCGCTCCGCCCCGCCCCTCACGCTCCCCCTGGTCCCCTCGCGCTCCCCCCCGCCCCCGCGCTCCCCCCCGCTTCTCGGGCTCCCCTCGTGCTCCCCCCCGCTCCTCGGGCCCCCCTGCTCCCCTCACGCTCCCCCCCGCCTCTCGCGCTCCCCTCGCACTCCGCCCCGCCCCTCGGGCTCCCCTCGCTCCCCCCCGCCCCTCGGGCTCCCTCTGCTCCCCTCCCGCTCCCCTCGCTCCCCCCCCCCCGCGCTGTCCGAGCCGGCACGTGCGCGGTGCTCAAGCGTCACTGCCGCCGCAGTCCGTTGGCGAGCGGCGCATGCGCGGCGGCGGGGAAGCAAGATGGCGGCGAGCAGGGAGGGCGTTTTCGCTTGGCGGCGGCGGCGGCGGGTGAGTGCGGAGGTGTCGTGGAGTGAAGGATGTGGGGCCCCCGGGTGAGGCGAACGCATAGGTTCGGGGGGCGTCGGGCTGCATCCTGCCCGCTGCGGCCGTCGCTGCGTGGAGGCGGCGGTGCGGGGCGAGTGGGGGGGCGGGCTGGGACCCGGCGCCGCGCCGGGAGCGCGGGTGTGACTTTGCGTTTTGCGTGCGCGGCGTTTAGGGCGCCAGTTCGTTGGCAGCGCGGGCCGGGGCACGCGCTCGCCCCTGCGGAGGCGGCGCGGCGGAGCGGAGCGGGGGGGCAGGCGGGCCCCGGAGCAGGGTTGCGGCGCGGCGTCGGCCCTGTAGTGTTTCCAAACGGCTTACCCCGTAACGTACGATGCAAAGCGGTGTATTAAGACCTTTCCTTTGAGGGAAAGAAGGAAAAAGAAAGAAAGGGGGGAAAGAAAGAAAAAAAAAAAAAACACCACGGGAAAGAGAAAAAGAACGCGTGTAAATCGAAGTGTTTTGTTGGAAGCGAAATGCAATTTTCTGTCTTTGTTACAGAGGCGGAACCGACAATAGCAAATGCTGACAAAGAGCAAAGCCGGACGAGCGAGCGGTTTTTTGCGCTTACTCCCGAAGGGGCGGGCTGAAAGGAGGAAGCAAAAATGCAGCAGCGGACCCTCGATCTCCCCAGAAGCTGCGACAGTAGGAGGCGTTCTGGCCCGGGTAACCAAGGTAACTCTTGATGCGGAACGTTCGTTCTTTCGGCCTCCCTCCCGGAGGCAGCGCTGAGGACTAAGCGACCCGTTGCTGCCCTGCGCCTCTTGTTAACCGTAGCTGCCTTAGTTTTGCTTCGGTCGTTTGTATTTTGTTTTGTTATCGTACACGCGTACGTAGAAAAGGAAAGATAGGATATTTAATTTTTAGGTTCGTTGCCACGGCTGAAGCTGAAGAGACAGAAAAACGTAAGCGAGCCGAAGTAATAAAATTAAAGGGAACCGAGCGAGAGCCGTCTCCGTCGCCCCGAAAGGGAAAGCCCGTTCCTCCCGGTGAGGAAGGTTCGCCGGTAATAGCGATCGGAATAACAGATGAGCGACATCTAACGGAAGGTGCGTACGCGTTACGGAAAGGACGCTGCGTCCATCCGTTTCCGTGCGCGTGACTCTCTGCATCTGTGAAGCGTCGTGCTTTAAGAGCTCCAAGACGGCAAATTCCCGTCTTCGGGGAACGGCGGTCAGGTGGCCAGCGAGAGAGGGAGAGGCAAGCGTGCGAATTGTAAAACGAAGAGGTGGCTTTCAGGAAGGCTCATTTAGCGCGACCCCAGGTTAATTGCCTGGCAATGGTCTTTGGGGCAGCAGGAAGACGGCAGCTCGAAGAAAAGGTAAAGCCTTGCGGAATTAGGACTTCTTCCTTCTCGTGTAGTAGATCCGCTTTTGTGCTTAGAAACAACTTTGGATTGTTAATTTCTGCTGAGCTTTGAATACGTCACGTCACGGACTCTTAGGCGACACGGGGGAGTTCAGCTGCGCAGCCTGCCAGAGGAACGTCGCCCACGAGGCCTCGCTAGCCTTGAGGAGCTGTAGGCGCCGATGCACGTGGCTCGTTCTGTCGGGCGCGCAGAGGTTTGCTTTGGCTGCCGAAATTTCAGCTTGGCTTTGCGCCCTGTAGCGGTGGTATTTTTGTATTTCTAAATTGTGTTAATGCTAGGCGTTCGGCACATCGGGGAACGACTGTGTGCTGCCGTGAAGAACTGCAGGCTCCCGCCCTCAGCCCTTTCTCGGCAAGTTATCGGGTGTCGAGAGCGGCCGGGAGACTCCGAATGCCGGCGGAAAGGTTCTCTGCCCGCTCCTGACGAGGAGCCTTCGGCCGCGGGAAGGTCGGCGGCGTCCTTCCCGGACTCGTGAGTAATAAGCCGCGGTTCGCGGGCCGGCAGGGCAGGGCAGGGGAGGGGAGGGGAGGGGGGGGGAATAGCGCCTGGTAGCCCGGCGGCTCCGGCGTCGCCGTTGCTAGCGGGGCCCCGAGGTCCATGTGAAGCCTCAGCTGCCTGTCGGGAGCTTTGTTTTGGTGTGTTTACCTGGCAAAAGCAGCGAGGGAGGCCTCAAAGAAGAATTTTCGTGCCTAGGTGGGTAAGCTGCGACCCCAGCTGTCTTTGCCTTGCTTTGCCGCTTAGTGTCGTAACGGCGACTTGGGAGCCCGCGATAAAAACCGTTCCGGGGCCGAAGGGAGGCCCTGCGTTTGCCCCGCTTGGGAAACCGTCGTTAAAGCTTGGGGGGGGCCGAGCTCCGAAAGGAGACTCTGCCGGTGACCTCGGTGGTCCGATTCGTTTGCAGGCTGACGTTCCGAGGGCCGGCGAGCGGAAGAGGAGCAGCTCAGCCCGTTCGGTTGATTTCGGCGATCCTGTTTTAAGGAAGCGCGTAAGTGCAGACGGGGTCTGGGAGGCTTTTCGCCCGAGACGGGAAAGAGCGAGGAAGACTGGAGAGCGTGGAAAAACTAGGTGCCGCGGGTACTGAAGCTGTTAAGGGCTGAGAGAATTTGGGCTTAAGCATCTGAAAGGGGCTGCTAACGCGCAAGGAGCGGTAAAATACCATCGCTGGACAGCAGGCTCCTTTCCGGCCCTCCGTCCCCCTCTGCAGCCTTCTCGTTCTGTTTGTTTCTGTTCCTCTTTTCTGGCTGGGCTGTGCAGCGATCCCGGAAGGACGTGTCTTTTGAGGTGTGCCTTTGCGAAGGTGGTTCGGCTGCCTGGGGGGATGGATCAAAGCCTTTGAGGCTCCCTCCGATCTGTTTCATTTCCTTTTGAATTTCTTCCTTTCTTTGCTTTCTCCTAGGGCGTCTGTCAGCTAACGAGTAAAGAAGATGGAACGGCCTGTCCGCAGAGGAGAACTGACGCACGGTAAACGTGAATACGCTAGACCTCCGCTACGTCACGGGCGTTTGTTTACGTCCGTGCGTTCCAATCTCTAGTTGCGCATTCGGGACGCGGCATCTGCCCGCTATCCGACTCCTCCGTGTAGCGTAGAAGGCGCTGTACAGCTGCCGGTCTCTACGGGAGGTTGTTAGTGAGAAGGAGAACGGTGTATTCCAGCTCGCGACCGCCAAACGGGCTCCTTTAGGTCCGCTTTCAGACTTGGGGCCTACTTCATCGGTCCGCTTGGACGTGGTTTCTTGGGGGGAACGCTAGTGCTTTCCCTGTGCTTTTCCTGCGTCGAAACCGGTAGTTTATAGGCCAGAGCGGTTATGCCGTACCTTCCTTTGAGAGGCGTTTCGTCCGCGTCTCGGGCTTCGGGGAAAATCAATTGGACGGAATTGCCGAAGGCGCGCCTTGAAATAGGCGGTAAATCTAGAAGCGTGTCTGAATCGCGAGGGGCTCATAACTTGGTCTTTGTCCTCAACGTCTGCTTTTCTTTCGCTCTTATTGCAGGCTTCCCTCCAACGATCGGCGTCGCTGCGGCGTCTCGTGTTTCACGGGCAGCGGTCTCTGCTCAGTAAGGACGTGAGAACTCCTGCGCTCCCGGAGAGCCCGGGATCCCTGCTCCGGGCTGGTCATTTTAGGCCTTTGTGCGGAGCGTTCTTTCTAGCTACGCGCCCCGCGTGAGCCTCTCCTTCGGCCGTTTTCCCAAGGCAGCGGAAACGCTTCTGGGAAACGCCGTCGTTTCCGAAACGTTTCGCCGTGTCCTTGCCGGTAGGGGATACCGTGAGAGCGGGCAGAGGCGGCCGACGTCTGTGCGAGGAAAGAAGCGTGGCGCAAAGAAGGGACCTCTTTGGCCCGCCTGGTCCGCTTTAGAGAGTTTTCTTTTGGACCCGAAGATCGGGTCTGCGAGTGCCGCGCTCAGCGCACGCGTTTGTTCCCCCCCCCCCCCCCCCCCCCCGTTCTTTTAGCAAGACCGTGCGTGTCCTCGAGCTGTTTGTCCCGAGGGGGGAGTCGCTGCGGGAATTGCTGGGGAGGCCCTGACGGCGGGACGTGAAAAAGACGCCTTTGACCGCGTGCGTGCGGCCGAAGGAACGTCAGCCCAAGAATCCGAATAAGACATGCCGCGTGCCAGCATCTCGTACCGTTTAATAATAAAACCCGAGCAGTCTGTCAAGCAAATAGCGCGGCTTGCTTTGGGCTGTTTATTTTGTTTAACGATCAGTAAAGGCGAGAGGTCGAAAGTTCTAAAGAAGAACGGCTGCTTCTTGGAACGCTTGCAAATTGTCCCGTTAAGTAGGTGGGTGGTTTTTTTGTTTTCGTTTTGATTTTTTAAGTGCAGCCTCTGACTCTTTTTTTGTCTGTGGAGTATTTTGCAACGATGTTCAAAGGAAAGCGCTGTTACTGGAGCCTCTAGGAGCAGCGGCTCGAGCACGACACGCGGCGACGCTGCGCCTCGCAGCAGGCGCTGTAAATAAGGGCAGATGAGCCGAGGCGAGGGTGGTGAAATGTCTGCAAAGGGCGGGCGGGGGGGCTCTGCAGCGGTGTGCGCGTGCCGGGGGCGGCCGCGCGCCCTGCTGCCCTCGGGGCGTCAAAAAAGCAGTACGGCACGGAAAGGGGGGCGCGCAGGCGCACGGCGGCCGGCCGCGCGCCCTGCTGCCCTCGGGGCGTCAAAAAAGCGGTACGGCACGATAAAGGGGGGCGCGCATGCGCACTGGGTTCCGCCGTGCTCACTGCTGCCACCCTGTGTCCAAAAATCGGTACTGCACCCTGTGGGGGGGCGCGCGTGCGCACTGGGTTCCGCCGTGCTCACTGCTGCCACCCTGTGTCCAAAAATCGGTACTGCACCCTGTGGGGGGGCTCGCGTGCGCACTGGGTTCCGCCGTGCTCACTGCTGCCACCCTGTGTCCAAAAATCGGTACTGCACCCTGTGGGGGGACTCGCGTGCGCACTGGGTTCCGCCGTGCTCACTGCTGCCACCCTGTGTCCAAAAATCGGTACTGCACCCTGTGGGGGGGGCGCGCACGCGCACAGCGTTCCGCCGCGCTCACTGCTGCCACCCTGTGTCCAAAAAGCGGTACTGCACCCGGTGGGGGGGGCGCGCATGCGCAGACAGCCGGCGCGCACATGCTCAGTGCCGGTCGCCATGTTTGCTGCTGCTCTCCGCCGTTTCGGTAACGGGTAAGCGAATGGAGCGTGCTCGTCGCCCCTTCCCGGTGCTCTTGGAGCGGCCACGGGCTCGGGCAGCCTCGGGGCGCTCGCTGGGAGTCCCGGGCTGCCGCGGCGGGCTGCGGTTCGCACGCGTGAGCCGCCCGGCTGCAGCGCCGCGGCGCGAGCATGCCATTGCGGGTCTCGCCTCCCTTCGTGCTCCCCCCCGCCCCTCGGGCTCCCCGGCTCCCCCCCGCCCCTCGGGATTCCCCGCTCCACCCGCCCCTCGCGCTCCCCCCCGCTTCTCGGGCTCCCCTCGCGCTCCCCCCCACCCCCGCGCTCCCCCCTGCTTCTCGGGCTCCCCTCGCGCTCCCCCCCCGCTCCTCGGGCTCCCCCTGCTCCCCTCGCGCTCCGCCCCGCCCCTCGCGCTCCCCCCCGCTTCTCGGGCTCCCCTCGCGCTCCGCCCCGCCCCTCGGGCTCCCCCTGCTCCCCTCGCGCTCCCCCTGCTCCCCTCGCGCTCCCCCTGCTCCCCTCGCGCTCCGCCTCGCCCCTCGCGCTCCCCTCGCGCTCCGCCCCGCCCCTCGGGCTCCCCCTGCTCCCCTCGCGCTCCCCCCTGCTTCTCAGGCTCCTCTCACGCTCCCCCCCGCTCCTCGGGCCCCCCCAGCTCCCCTCGCGCTCTGCCCCGCCCCTCGCACTCCCCCTGCTCCCCTCGCGCTTCCCCCTGCTTCTCGGGCTCCCCCCTGCTTCTCAGGCTCCTCTCGGGCTCCCCTTGCTCCCCTCGCGCTCCGCCCCGCCCCTCACGCTCCCCCTGGTCCCCTCGCGCTCCCCCCCGCCCCCGCGCTCCCCCCCCGCTTCTCGGGCTCCCCTCGTGCTCCCCCCCGCTCCTCGGGCCCCCCTGCTCCCCTCACGCTCCCCCCCGCCTCTCGCGCTCCCCTCGCACTCCGCCCCGCCCCTCGGGCTCCCCTCGCTCCCCCCCGCCCCTCGGGCTCCCTCTGCTCCCCTCCCGCTCCCCTCGCTCCCCCCCCCCCCGCGCTGTCCGAGCCGGCACGTGCGCGGTGCTCAAGCGTCACTGCCGCCGCAGTCCGTTGGCGAGCGGCGCATGCGCGGCGGCGGGGAAGCAAGATGGCGGCGAGCAGGGAGGGCGTTTTCGCTTGGCGGCGGCGGCGGCGGGTGAGTGCGGAGGTGTCGTGGAGTGAAGGATGTGGGGCCCCCGGGTGAGGCGAACGCATAGGTTCGGGGGGCGTCGGGCTGCATCCTGCCCGCTGCGGCCGTCGCTGCGTGGAGGCGGCGGTGCGGGGCGAGTGGGGGGGCGGGCTGGGACCCGGCGCCGCGCCGGGAGCGCGGGTGTGACTTTGCGTTTTGCGTGCGCGGCGTTTAGGGCGCCAGTTCGTTGGCAGCGCGGGCCGGGGCACGCGCTCGCCCCTGCGGAGGCGGCGCGGCGGAGCGGAGCGGGGGGGCAGGCGGGCCCCGGAGCAGGGTTGCGGCGCGGCGTCGGCCCTGTAGTGTTTCCAAACGGCTTACCCCGTAACGTACGATGCAAAGCGGTGTATTAAGACCTTTCCTTTGAGGGAAAGAAGGAAAAAGAAAGAAAGGGGGGAAAGAAAGAAAAAAAAAAAAAACACCACGGGAAAGAGAAAAAGAACGCGTGTAAATCGAAGTGTTTTGTTGGAAGCGAAATGCAATTTTCTGTCTTTGTTACAGAGGCGGAACCGACAATAGCAAATGCTGACAAAGAGCAAAGCCGGACGAGCGAGCGGTTTTTTGCGCTTACTCCCGAAGGGGCGGGCTGAAAGGAGGAAGCAAAAATGCAGCAGCGGACCCTCGATCTCCCCAGAAGCTGCGACAGTAGGAGGCGTTCTGGCCCGGGTAACCAAGGTAACTCTTGATGCGGAACGTTCGTTCTTTCGGCCTCCCTCCCGGAGGCAGCGCTGAGGACTAAGCGACCCGTTGCTGCCCTGCGCCTCTTGTTAACCGTAGCTGCCTTAGTTTTGCTTCGGTCGTTTGTATTTTGTTTTGTTATCGTACACGCGTACGTAGAAAAGGAAAGATAGGATATTTAATTTTTAGGTTCGTTGCCACGGCTGAAGCTGAAGAGACAGAAAAACGTAAGCGAGCCGAAGTAATAAAATTAAAGGGAACCGAGCGAGAGCCGTCTCCGTCGCCCCGAAAGGGAAAGCCCGTTCCTCCCGGTGAGGAAGGTTCGCCGGTAATAGCGATCGGAATAACAGATGAGCGACATCTAACGGAAGGTGCGTACGCGTTACGGAAAGGACGCTGCGTCCATCCGTTTCCGTGCGCGTGACTCTCTGCATCTGTGAAGCGTCGTGCTTTAAGAGCTCCAAGACGGCAAATTCCCGTCTTCGGGGAACGGCGGTCAGGTGGCCAGCGAGAGAGGGAGAGGCAAGCGTGCGAATTGTAAAACGAAGAGGTGGCTTTCAGGAAGGCTCATTTAGCGCGACCCCAGGTTAATTGCCTGGCAATGGTATGTGGGGCAGCAGGAAGACGGCAGCTCGAAGAAAAGGTAAAGCCTTGCGGAATTAGGACTCCTTCCTTCTCGTGTAGTAGATCCGCTTTTGTGCTTAGAAACAACTTTGGATTGTTAATTTCTGCTGAGCTTTGAATACGTCACGTCACGGACTCTTAGGCGACACGGGGGAGTTCAGCTGCGCAGCCTGCCAGAGGAACGTCGCCCACGAGGCCTCGCTAGCCTTGAGGAGCTGTAGGCGCCGATGCACGTGGCTCGTTCTGTCGGGCGCGCAGAGGTTTGCTTTGGCTGCCGAAATTTCAGCTTGGCTTTGCGCCCTGTAGCGGTGGTATTTTTGTATTTCTAAATTGTGTTAATGCTAGGCGTTCGGCACATCGGGGAACGACTGTGTGCTGCCGTGAAGAACTGCAGGCTCCCGCCCTCAGCCCTTTCTCGGCAAGTTATCGGGTGTCGAGAGCGGCCGGGAGACTCCGAATGCCGGCGGAAAGGTTCTCTGCCCGCTCCTGACGAGGAGCCTTCGGCCGCGGGAAGGTCGGCGGCGTCCTTCCCGGACTCGTGAGTAATAAGCCGCGGTTCGCGGGCCGGCAGGGCAGGGGAGGGGAGGGGAGGGGAGGGGGGGGGAATAGCGCCTGGTAGCCCGGCGGCTCCGGCGTCGCCGTTGCTAGCGGGGCCCCGAGGTCCATGTGAAGCCTCAGCTGCCTGTCGGGAGCTTTGTTTTGGTGTGTTTACCTGGCAAAAGCAGCGAGGGAGGCCTCAAAGAAGAATTTTCGTGCCTAGGTGGGTAAGCTGCGACCCCAGCTGTCTTTGCCTTGCTTTGCCGCTTAGTGTCGTAACGGCGACTTGGGAGCCCGCGATAAAAACCGTTCCGGGGCCGAAGGGAGGCCCTGCGTTTGCCCCGCTTGGGAAACCGTCGTTAAAGCTTGGGGGGGGCCGAGCTCCGAAAGGAGACTCTGCCGGTGACCTCGGTGGTCCGATTCGTTTGCAGGCTGACGTTCCGAGGGCCGGCGAGCGGAAGAGGAGCAGCTCAGCCCGTTCGGTTGATTTCGGCGATCCTGTTTTAAGGAAGCGCGTAAGTGCAGACGGGGTCTGGGAGGCTTTTCGCCCGAGACGGGAAAGAGCGAGGAAGACTGGAGAGCGTGGAAAAACTAGGTGCCGCGGGTACTGAAGCTGTTAAGGGCTGAGAGAATTTGGGCTTAAGCATCTGAAAGGGGCTGCTAACGCGCAAGGAGCGGTAAAATACCATCGCTGGACAGCAGGCTCCTTTCCGGCCCTCCGTCCCCCTCTGCAGCCTTCTCGTTCTGTTTGTTTCTGTTCCTCTTTTCTGGCTGGGCTGTGCAGCGATCCCGGAAGGACGTGTCTTTTGAGGTGTGCCTTTGCGAAGGTGGTTCGGCTGCCTGGGGGGATGGATCAAAGCCTTTGAGGCTCCCTCCGATCTGTTTCATTTCCTTTTGAATTTCTTCCTTTCTTTGCTTTCTCCTAGGGCGTCTGTCAGCTAACGAGTAAAGAAGATGGAACGGCCTGTCCGCAGAGGAGAACTGACGCACGGTAAACGTGAATACGCTAGACCTCCGCTACGTCACGGGCGTTTGTTTACGTCCGTGCGTTCCAATCTCTAGTTGCGCATTCGGGACGCGGCATCTGCCCGCTATCCGACTCCTCCGTGTAGCGTAGAAGGCGCTGTACAGCTGCCGGTCTCTACGGGAGGTTGTTAGTGAGAAGGAGAACGGTGTATTCCAGCTCGCGACCGCCAAACGGGCTCCTTTAGGTCCGCTTTCAGACTTGGGGCCTACTTCATCGGTCCGCTTGGACGTGGTTTCTTGGGGGGAACGCTAGTGCTTTCCCTGTGCTTTTCCTGCGTCGAAACCGGTAGTTTATAGGCCAGAGCGGTTATGCCGTACCTTCCTTTGAGAGGCGTTTCGTCCGCGTCTCGGGCTTCGGGGAAAATCAATTGGACGGAATTGCCGAAGGCGCGCCTTGAAATAGGCGGTAAATCTAGAAGCGTGTCTGAATCGCGAGGGGCTCGTAACTTGGTCTTTGTCCTCAACGTCTGCTTTTCTTTCGCTCTTATTGCAGGCTTCCCTCCAACGATCGGCGTCGCTGCGGCGTCTCGTGTTTCACGGGCAGCGGTCTCTGCTCAGTAAGGACGTGAGAACTCCTGCGCTCCCGGAGAGCCCAGGATCCCTGCTCCGGGCTGGTCATTTTAGGCCTTTGTGCGGAGCGTTCTTTCTAGCTACGCGCCCCGCGTGAGCCTCTCCTTCGGCCGTTTTCCCAAGGCGGCGGAAACGCTTCTGGGAAACGCCGTCGTTTCCGAAACGTTTCGCCGTGTCCTTGCCGGTAGGGGATACCGTGAGAGCGGGCAGAGGCGGCCGACGTCTGTGCGAGGAAAGAAGCGTGGCGCAAAGAAGGGACCTCTTTGGCCCGCCTGGTCCGCTTTAGAGAGTTTTCTTTTGGACCCGAAGATCGGGTCTGCGAGTGCCGCGCTCAGCGCACGCGTTTGTTCCCCCCCCCCCCCCCCCCGTTCTTTTAGCAAGACCGTGCGTGTCCTCGAGCTGTTTGTCCCGAGGGGGGAGTCGCTGCGGGAATTGCTGGGGAGGCCCTGACGGCGGGACGTGAAAAAGACGCCTTTGACCGCGTGCGTGCGGCCGAAGGAACGTCAGCCCAAGAATCCGAAGAAGACATGCCGCGTGCCAGCATCTCGTACCGTTTAATAATAAAAACCGAGCAGTCTGTCAAGCAAATAGCGCGGCTTGCTTTGGGCTGTTTATTTTGTTTAACGATCAGTAAAGGCGAGAGGTCGAAAGTTCTAAAGAAGAACGGCTGCTTCTTGGAACGCTTGCAAATTGTCCTGTTAAGTAGGTGGGTGGTTTTTTTGTTTTCGTTTTGTTTTTTTAAGTGCAGCCTCTGACTCTTTTTTGTCTGTGGAGTATTTTGCAACGATGTTCAAAGGAAAGCGCTGTTACTGAAGCCTCTAGGAGCAGCGGCTCGAGCACGACACGCGGCGACGCTGCGCCTCGCAGCAGGCGCTGTAAGTAAGGGCAGATGAGCCGAGGCGAGGGTGGTGAAATGTCTGCAAAGGGCGGGCGGGGGGGCTCTGCAGCGGTGTGCGCGTGCCGGGGGCGGCCGCGCGCCCTGCTGCCCTCGGGGCGTCAAAAAAGCAGTACGGCACGGAAAGGGGGGCGCGCATGCGCACTGGGTTCCGCCGTGCTCACTGCTGCCACCCTGTGTCCAAAAATCGGTACTGCACCCTGTGGGGGGGCGCGCGTGCGCACTGGGTTCTGCCATGCTCACTGCTGCCACCCTGTGTCCAAAAATCGGTACTGCACCCTGTGGGGGGGGCTCGCGTGCGCACTGGGTTCTGCCATGCTCACTGCTGCCACCCTGTGTCCAAAAATCGGTACTGCACCCTGTGGGGGGACTCGCGTGCGCACTGGGTTCCGCCGTGCTCACTGCTGCCACCCTGTGTCCAAAAATCGGTACTGCACCCTGTGGGGGGGGCGCGCACGCGCACAGCGTTCCGCCGCGCTCACTGCTGCCACCCTGTGTCCAAAAAGCGGTACTGCACCCGGTGGGGGGGGGCGCGCATGCGCAGACAGCCGGCGCGCACATGCTCAGTGCCGGTCGCCATGTTTGCTGCTGCTCTCCGCCGTTTCGGTAACGGGTAAGCGAATGGAGCGTGCTCGTCGCCCCTTCCCGGTGCTCTTGGAGCGGCCACGGGCTCGGGCAGCCTCGGGGCGCTCGCTGGGAGTCCCGGGCTGCCGCGGCGGGCTGCGGTTCGCACGCGTGAGCCGCCCGGCTGCAGCGCCGCGGCGCGAGCATGCCATTGCGGGTCTCGCCTCCCTTCGTGCTCCCCCCCGCCCCTCGGGCTCCCCGGCTCCCCCCCGCCCCTCGGGATTCCCCGCTCCACCCGCCCCTCGCGCTCCCCCCCGCTTCTCGGGCTCCCCTCGCGCTCCCCCCCACCCCCGCGCTCCCCCCTGCTTCTCGGGCTCCCCTCGCGCTCCCCCCCCCGCTCCTCGGGCTCCCCCTGCTCCCCTCGCGCTCCGCCCCGCCCCTCGCGCTCCCCCCCGCTTCTCGGGCTCCCCTCGCGCTCCGCCCCGCCCCTCGGGCTCCCCCTGCTCCCCTCGCGCTCCCCCTGCTCCCCTCGCGCTCCGCCTCGCCCCTCGCGCTCCCCTCGCGCTCCGCCCCGCCCCTCGGGCTCCCCCTGCTCCCCTCGCGCTCCCCCCTGCTTCTCAGGCTCCTCTCACGCTCCCCCCCGCTCCTCGGGCCCCCCCAGCTCCCCTCGCGCTCTGCCCCGCCCCTCGCACTCCCCCTGCTCCCCTCGCGCTTCCCCCTGCTTCTCGGGCTCCCCCCTGCTTCTCAGGCTCCTCTCGGGCTCCCCTTGCTCCCCTCGCGCTCCGCCCCGCCCCTCGCGCTCCCCCTGGTCCCCTCGCGCTCCCCCCCGCCCCCGCGCTCCCCCCCGCTTCTCGGGCTCCCCTCGTGCTCCCCCCCGCTCCTCGGGCCCCCCTGCTCCCCTCACGCTCCCCCCCGCCTCTCGCGCTCCCCTCGCACTCCGCCCCGCCCCTCGGGCTCCCCTCGCTCCCCCCCGCCCCTCGGGCTCCCTCTGCTCCCCTCCCGCTCCCCTCGCTCCCCCCCCCCCGCGCTGTCCGAGCCGGCACGTGCGCGGTGCTCAAGCGTCACTGCCGCCGCAGTCCGTTGGCGAGCGGCGCATGCGCGGCGGCGGGGAAGCAAGATGGCGGCGAGCAGGGAGGGCGTTTTCGCTTGGCGGCGGCGGCGGCGGGTGAGTGCGGAGGTGGCGTGGAGTGAAGGATGTGGGGCCCCCGGGTGAGGTGAACGCATAGGTTCGGGGGGCGTCGGGCTGCATCCTGCCCGCTGCGGCCGTCGCTGCGTGGAGGCGGCGGTGCGGGGCGAGTGGGGGGGCGGGCTGGGACCCGGCGCCGCGCCGGGAGCGCGGGTGTGACTTTGCGTTTTGCGTGCGCGGCGTTTAGGGCGCCAGTTCGTTGGCAGCGCGGGCCGGGGCACGCGCTCGCCCCTGCGGAGGCGGCGCGGCGGAGCGGAGCGGGGGGGCAGGCGGGCCCCGGAGCAGGGTTGCGGCGCGGCGTCGGCCCTGTAGTGTTTCCAAACGGCTTACCCCGTAACGTACGATGCAAAGCGGTGTATTAAGACCTTTCCTTTGAGGGAAAGAAGGAAAAAGAAAGAAAGGGGGGAAAGAAAGAAAAAAAAAAAAAAACACCACGGGAAAGAGAAAAAGAACGCGTGTAAATCGAAGTGTTTTGTTGGAAGCGAAATGCAATTTTCTGTCTTTGTTACAGAGGCGGAACCGACAATAGCAAATGCTGACAAAGAGCAAAGCCGGACGAGCGAGCGGTTTTTTGCGCTTACTCCCGAAGGGGCGGGCTGAAAGGAGGAAGCAAAAATGCAGCAGCGGACCCTCGATCTCCCCAGAAGCTGCGACAGTAGGAGGCGTTCTGGCCCGGGTAACCAAGGTAACTCTTGATGCGGAACGTTCGTTCTTTCGGCCTCCCTCCCGGAGGCAGCGCTGAGGACTAAGCGACCCGTTGCTGCCCTGCGCCTCTTGTTAACCGTAGCTGCCTTAGTTTTGCTTCGGTCGTTTGTATTTTGTTTTGTTATCGTACACGCGTACGTAGAAAAGGAAAGATAGGATATTTAATTTTTAGATTCGTTGCCACGGCTGAAGCTGAAGAGACAGAAAAACGTAAGCGAGCCGAAGTAATAAAATTAAAGGGAACCGAGCGAGAGCCGTCTCCGTCGCCCCGAAAGGGAAAGCCCGTTCCTCCCGGTGAGGAAGGTTCGCCGGTAATAGCGATCGGAATAACAGATGAGCGACATCTAACGGAAGGTGCGTACGCGTTACGGAAAGGACGCTGCGTCCATCCGTTTCCGTGCGCGTGACTCTCTGCATCTGTGAAGCGTCGTGCTTTAAGAGCTCCAAGACGGCAAATTCCCGTCTTCGGGGAACGGCGGTCAGGTGGCCAGCGAGAGAGGGAGAGGCAAGCGTGCGAATTGTAAAACGAAGAGGTGGCTTTCAGGAAGGCTCATTTAGCGCGACCCCAGGTTAATTGCCTGGCAATGGTCTTTGGGGCAGCAGGAAGACGGCAGCTCGAAGAAAAGGTAAAGCCTTGCGGAATTAGGACTTCTTCCTTCTCGTGTAGTAGATCCGCTTTTGTGCTTAGAAACAACTTTGGATTGTTAATTTCTGCTGAGCTTTGAATACGTCACGTCACGGACTCTTAGGCGACACGGGGGAGTTCAGCTGCGCAGCCTGCCAGAGGAACGTCGCCCACGAGGCCTCGCTAGCCTTGAGGAGCTGTAGGCGCCGATGCACGTGGCTCGTTCTGTCGGGCGCGCAGAGGTTTGCTTTGGCTGCCGAAATTTCAGCTTGGCTTTGCGCCCTGTAGCGGTGGTATTTTTGTATTTCTAAATTGTGTTAATGCTAGGCGTTCGGCACATCGGGGAACGACTGTGTGCTGCCGTGAAGAACTGCAGGCTCCCGCCCTCAGCCCTTTCTCGGCAAGTTATCGGGTGTCGAGAGCGGCCGGGAGACTCCGAATGCCGGCGGAAAGGTTCTCTGCCCGCTCCTGACGAGGAGCCTTCGGCCGCGGGAAGGTCGGCGGCGTCCTTCCCGGACTCGTGAGTAATAAGCCGCGGTTCGCGGGCCGGCAGGGCAGGGCAGGGGAGGGGAGGGGAGGGGGGGGGGAATAGCGCCTGGTAGCCCGGCGGCTCCGGCGTCGCCGTTGCTAGCGGGGCCCCGAGGTCCATGTGAAGCCTCAGCTGCCTGTCGGGAGCTTTGTTTTGGTGTGTTTACCTGGCAAAAGCAGCGAGGGAGGCCTCAAAGAAGAATTTTCGTGCCTAGGTGGGTAAGCTGCGACCCCAGCTGTCTTTGCCTTGCTTTGCCGCTTAGTGTCGTAACGGCGACTTGGGAGCCCGCGATAAAAACCGTTCCGGGGCCGAAGGGAGGCCCTGCGTTTGCCCCGCTTGGGAAACCGTCGTTAAAGCTTGGGGGGGGCCGAGCTCCGAAAGGAGACTCTGCCGGTGACCTCGGTGGTCCGATTCGTTTGCAGGCTGACGTTCCGAGGGCCGGCGAGCGGAAGAGGAGCAGCTCAGCCCGTTCGGTTGATTTCGGCGATCCTGTTTTAAGGAAGCGCGTAAGTGCAGACGGGGTCTGGGAGGCTTTTCGCCCGAGACGGGAAAGAGCGAGGAAGACTGGAGAGCGTGGAAAAACTAGGTGCCGCGGGTACTGAAGCTGTTAAGGGCTGAGAGAATTTGGGCTTAAGCATCTGAAAGGGGCTGCTAACGCGCAAGGAGCGGTAAAATACCATCGCTGGACAGCAGGCTCCTTTCCGGCCCTCCGTCCCCCTCTGCAGCCTTCTCGTTCTGTTTGTTTCTGTTCCTCTTTTCTGGCTGGGCTGTGCAGCGATCCCGGAAGGACGTGTCTTTTGAGGTGTGCCTTTGCGAAGGTGGTTCGGCTGCCTGGGGGGATGGATCAAAGCCTTTGAGGCTCCCTCCGATCTGTTTCATTTCCTTTTGAATTTCTTCCTTTCTTTGCTTTCTCCTAGGGCGTCTGTCAGCTAACGAGTAAAGAAGATGGAACGGCCTGTCCGCAGAGGAGAACTGACGCACGGTAAACGTGAATACGCTAGACCTCCGCTACGTCACGGGCGTTTGTTTACGTCCGTGCGTTCCAATCTCTAGTTGCGCATTCGGGACGCGGCATCTGCCCGCTATCCGACTCCTCCGTGTAGCGTAGAAGGCGCTGTACAGCTGCCGGTCTCTACGGGAGGTTGTTAGTGAGAAGGAGAACGGTGTATTCCAGCTCGCGACCGCCAAACGGGCTCCTTTAGGTCCGCTTTCAGACTTGGGGCCTACTTCATCGGTCCGCTTGGACGTGGTTTCTTGGGGGGAACGCTAGTGCTTTCCCTGTGCTTTTCCTGCGTCGAAACCGGTAGTTTATAGGCCAGAGCGGTTATGCCGTACCTTCCTTTGAGAGGCGTTTCGTCCGCGTCTCGGGCTTCGGGGAAAATCAATTGGACGGAATTGCCGAAGGCGCGCCTTGAAATAGGCGGTAAATCTAGAAGCGTGTCTGAATCGCGAGGGGCTCATAACTTGGTCTTTGTCCTCAACGTCTGCTTTTCTTTCGCTCTTATTGCAGGCTTCCCTCCAACGATCGGCGTCGCTGCGGCGTCTCGTGTTTCACGGGCAGCGGTCTCTGCTCAGTAAGGACGTGAGAACTCCTGCGCTCCCGGAGAGCCCGGGATCCCTGCTCCGGGCTGGTCATTTTAGGCCTTTGTGCGGAGCGTTCTTTCTAGCTACGCGCCCCGCGTGAGCCTCTCCTTCGGCCGTTTTCCCAAGGCAGCGGAAACGCTTCTGGGAAACGCCGTCGTTTCCGAAACGTTTCGCCGTGTCCTTGCCGGTAGGGGATACCGTGAGAGCGGGCAGAGGCGGCCGACGTCTGTGCGAGGAAAGAAGCGTGGCGCAAAGAAGGGACCTCTTTGGCCCGCCTGGTCCGCTTTAGAGAGTTTTCTTTTGGACCCGAAGATCGGGTCTGCGAGTGCCGCGCTCAGCGCACGCGTTTGTTCCCCCCCCCCCCCCCCCCCCGTTCTTTTAGCAAGACCGTGCGTGTCCTCGAGCTGTTTGTCCCGAGGGGGGAGTCGCTGCGGGAATTGCTGGGGAGGCCCTGACGGCGGGACGTGAAAAAGACGCCTTTGACCGCGTGCGTGCGGCCGAAGGAACGTCAGCCCAAGAATCCGAATAAGACATGCCGCGTGCCAGCATCTCGTACCGTTTAATAATAAAACCCGAGCAGTCTGTCAAGCAAATAGCGCGGCTTGCTTTGGGCTGTTTATTTTGTTTAACGATCAGTAAAGGCGAGAGGTCGAAAGTTCTAAAGAAGAACGGCTGCTTCTTGGAACGCTTGCAAATTGTCCCGTTAAGTAGGTGGGTGGTTTTTTTGTTTTCGTTTTGATTTTTTAAGTGCAGCCTCTGACTCTTTTTTTGTCTGTGGAGTATTTTGCAACGATGTTCAAAGGAAAGCGCTGTTACTGGAGCCTCTAGGAGCAGCGGCTCGAGCACGACACGCGGCGACGCTGCGCCTCGCAGCAGGCGCTGTAAATAAGGGCAGATGAGCCGAGGCGAGGGTGGTGAAATGTCTGCAAAGGGCGGGCGGGGGGGCTCTGCAGCGGTGTGCGCGTGCCGGGGGCGGCCGCGCGCCCTGCTGCCCTCGGGGCGTCAAAAAAGCAGTACGGCACGGAAAGGGGGGCGCGCAGGCGCACGGCGGCCGGCCGCGCGCCCTGCTGCCCTCGGGGCGTCAAAAAAGCGGTACGGCACGATAAAGGGGGGCGCGCATGCGCACTGGGTTCCGCCGTGCTCACTGCTGCCACCCTGTGTCCAAAAATCGGTACTGCACCCTGTGGGGGGGCGCGCGTGCGCACTGGGTTCCGCCGTGCTCACTGCTGCCACCCTGTGTCCAAAAATCGGTACTGCACCCTGTGGGGGGGCTCGCGTGCGCACTGGGTTCCGCCGTGCTCACTGCTGCCACCCTGTGTCCAAAAATCGGTACTGCACCCTGTGGGGGGACTCGCGTGCGCACTGGGTTCCGCCGTGCTCACTGCTGCCACCCTGTGTCCAAAAATCGGTACTGCACCCTGTGGGGGGGGCGCGCACGCGCACAGCGTTCCGCCGCGCTCACTGCTGCCACCCTGTGTCCAAAAAGCGGTACTGCACCCGGTGGGGGGGGCGCGCATGCGCAGACAGCCGGCGCGCACATGCTCAGTGCCGGTCGCCATGTTTGCTGCTGCTCTCCGCCGTTTCGGTAACGGGTAAGCGAATGGAGCGTGCTCGTCGCCCCTTCCCGGTGCTCTTGGAGCGGCCACGGGCTCGGGCAGCCTCGGGGCGCTCGCTGGGAGTCCCGGGCTGCCGCGGCGGGCTGCGGTTCGCACGCGTGAGCCGCCCGGCTGCAGCGCCGCGGCGCGAGCATGCCATTGCGGGTCTCGCCTCCCTTCGTGCTCCCCCCCGCCCCTCGGGCTCCCCGGCTCCCCCCCGCCCCTCGGGATTCCCCGCTCCACCCGCCCCTCGCGCTCCCCCCCGCTTCTCGGGCTCCCCTCGCGCTCCCCCCCACCCCCGCGCTCCCCCCTGCTTCTCGGGCTCCCCTCGCGCTCCCCCCCCGCTCCTCGGGCTCCCCCTGCTCCCCTCGCGCTCCGCCCCGCCCCTCGCGCTCCCCCCCGCTTCTCGGGCTCCCCTCGCGCTCCGCCCCGCCCCTCGGGCTCCCCCTGCTCCCCTCGCGCTCCCCCTGCTCCCCTCGCGCTCCCCCTGCTCCCCTCGCGCTCCGCCTCGCCCCTCGCGCTCCCCTCGCGCTCCGCCCCGCCCCTCGGGCTCCCCCTGCTCCCCTCGCGCTCCCCCCTGCTTCTCAGGCTCCTCTCACGCTCCCCCCCGCTCCTCGGGCCCCCCCAGCTCCCCTCGCGCTCTGCCCCGCCCCTCGCACTCCCCCTGCTCCCCTCGCGCTCCCCCCTGCTTCTCGGGCTCCCCCCTGCTTCTCAGGCTCCTCTCGGGCTCCCCTTGCTCCCCTCGCGCTCCGCCCCGCCCCTCGCGCTCCCCCTGGTCCCCTCGCGCTCCCCCCCGCCCCCGCGCTCCCCCCCGCTTCTCGGGCTCCCCTCGTGCTCCCCCCCGCTCCTCGGGCCCCCCTGCTCCCCTCACGCTCCCCCCCGCCTCTCGCGCTCCCCTCGCACTCCGCCCCGCCCCTCGGGCTCCCCTCGCTCCCCCCCGCCCCTCGGGCTCCCTCTGCTCCCCTCCCGCTCCCCTCGCTCCCCCCCCCCCGCGCTGTCCGAGCCGGCACGTGCGCGGTGCTCAAGCGTCACTGCCGCCGCAGTCCGTTGGCGAGCGGCGCATGCGCGGCGGCGGGGAAGCAAGATGGCGGCGAGCAGGGAGGGCGTTTTCGCTTGGCGGCGGCGGCGGCGGGTGAGTGCGGAGGTGTCGTGGAGTGAAGGATGTGGGGCCCCCGGGTGAGGCGAACGCATAGGTTCGGGGGGCGTCGGGCTGCATCCTGCCCGCTGCGGCCGTCGCTGCGTGGAGGCGGCGGTGCGGGGCGAGTGGGGGGGCGGGCTGGGACCCGGCGCCGCGCCGGGAGCGCGGGTGTGACTTTGCGTTTTGCGTGCGCGGCGTTTAGGGCGCCAGTTCGTTGGCAGCGCGGGCCGGGGCACGCGCTCGCCCCTGCGGAGGCGGCGCGGCGGAGCGGAGCGGGGGGGCAGGCGGGCCCCGGAGCAGGGTTGCGGCGCGGCGTCGGCCCTGTAGTGTTTCCAAACGGCTTACCCCGTAACGTACGATGCAAAGCGGTGTATTAAGACCTTTCCTTTGAGGGAAAGAAGGAAAAAGAAAGAAAGGGGGGAAAGAAAGAAAAAAAAAAAAAACACCACGGGAAAGAGAAAAAGAACGCGTGTAAATCGAAGTGTTTTGTTGGAAGCGAAATGCAATTTTCTGTCTTTGTTACAGAGGCGGAACCGACAATAGCAAATGCTGACAAAGAGCAAAGCCGGACGAGCGAGCGGTTTTTTGCGCTTACTCCCGAAGGGGCGGGCTGAAAGGAGGAAGCAAAAATGCAGCAGCGGACCCTCGATCTCCCCAGAAGCTGCGACAGTAGGAGGCGTTCTGGCCCGGGTAACCAAGGTAACTCTTGATGCGGAACGTTCGTTCTTTCGGCCTCCCTCCCGGAGGCAGCGCTGAGGACTAAGCGACCCGTTGCTGCCCTGCGCCTCTTGTTAACCGTAGCTGCCTTAGTTTTGCTTCGGTCGTTTGTATTTTGTTTTGTTATCGTACACGCGTACGTAGAAAAGGAAAGATAGGATATTTAATTTTTAGATTCGTTGCCACGGCTGAAGCTGAAGAGACAGAAAAACGTAAGCGAGCCGAAGTAATAAAATTAAAGGGAACCGAGCGAGAGCCGTCTCCGTCGCCCCGAAAGGGAAAGCCTGTTCCTCCCGGTGAGGAAGGTTCGCCGGTAATAGCGATCGGAATAACAGATGAGCGACATCTAACGGAAGGTGCGTACGCGTTACGGAAAGGACGCTGCGTCCATCCGTTTCCGTGCGCGTGACTCTCTGCATCTGTGAAGCGTCGTGCTTTAAGAGCTCCAAGACGGCAAATTCCCGTCTTCGGGGAACGGCGGTCAGGTGGCCAGCGAGAGAGGGAGAGGCAAGCGTGCGAATTGTAAAACGAAGAGGTGGCTTTCAGGAAGGCTCATTTAGCGCGACCCCAGGTTAATTGCCTGGCAATGGTCTTTGGGGCAGCAGGAAGACGGCAGCTCGAAGAAAAGGTAAAGCCTTGCGGAATTAGGACTCCTTCCTTCTCGTGTAGTAGATCCGCTTTTGTGCTTAGAAACAACTTTGGATTGTTAATTTCTGCTGAGCTTTGAATACGTCACGTCACGGACTCTTAGGCGACACGGGGGAGTTCAGCTGCGCAGCCTGCCAGAGGAACGTCGCCCACGAGGCCTCGCTAGCCTTGAGGAGCTGTAGGCGCCGATGCACGTGGCTCGTTCTGTCGGGCGCGCAGAGGTTTGCTTTGGCTGCCGAAATTTCAGCTTGGCTTTGCGCCCTGTAGCGGTGGTATTTTTGTATTTCTAAATTGTGTTAATGCTAGGCGTTCGGCACATCGGGGAACGACTGTGTGCTGCCGTGAAGAACTGCAGGCTCCCGCCCTCAGCCCTTTCTCGGCAAGTTATCGGGTGTCGAGAGCGGCCGGGAGACTCCGAATGCCGGCGGAAAGGTTCTCTGCCCGCTCCTGACGAGGAGCCTTCGGCCGCGGGAAGGTCGGCGGCGTCCTTCCCGGACTCGTGAGTAATAAGCCGCGGTTCGCGGGCCGGCAGGGCAGGGCAGGGGAGGGGAGGGGAGGGGGGGGGAATAGCGCCTGGTAGCCCGGCGGCTCCGGCGTCGCCGTTGCTAGCGGGGCCCCGAGGTCCATGTGAAGCCTCAGCTGCCTGTCGGGAGCTTTGTTTTGGTGTGTTTACCTGGCAAAAGCAGCGAGGGAGGCCTCAAAGAAGAATTTTCGTGCCTAGGTGGGTAAGCTGCGACCCCAGCTGTCTTTGCCTTGCTTTGCCGCTTAGTGTCGTAACGGCGACTTGGGAGCCCGCGATAAAAACCGTTCCGGGGCCGAAGGGAGGCCCTGCGTTTGCCCCGCTTGGGAAACCGTCGTTAAAGCTTGGGGGGGGCCGAGCTCCGAAAGGAGACTCTGCCGGTGACCTCGGTGGTCCGATTCGTTTGCAGGCTGACGTTCCGAGGGCCGGCGAGCGGAAGAGGAGCAGCTCAGCCCGTTCGGTTGATTTCGGCGATCCTGTTTGAAGGAAGCGCGTAAGTGCAGACGGGGTCTGGGAGGCTTTTCGCCCGAGACGGGAAAGAGCGAGGAAGACTGGAGAGCGTGGAAAAACTAGGTGCCGCGGGTACTGAAGCTGTTAAGGGCTGAGAGAATTTGGGCTTAAGCATCTGAAAGGGGCTGCTAACGCGCAAGGAGCGGTAAAATACCATCGCTGGACAGCAGGCTCCTTTCCGGCCCTCCGTCCCCCTCTGCAGCCTTCTCGTTCTGTTTGTTTCTGTTCCTCTTTTCTGGCTGGGCTGTGCAGCGATCCCGGAAGGACGTGTCTTTTGAGGTGTGCCTTTGCGAAGGTGGTTCGGCTGCCTGGGGGGATGGATCAAAGCCTTTGAGGCTCCCTCCGATCTGTTTCATTTCCTTTTGAATTTCTTCCTTTCTTTGCTTTCTCCTAGGGCGTCTGTCAGCTAACGAGTAAAGAAGATGGAACGGCCTGTCCGCAGAGGAGAACTGACGCACGGTAAACGTGAATACGCTAGACCTCCGCTACGTCACGGGCGTTTGTTTACGTCCGTGCGTTCCAATCTCTAGTTGCGCATTCGGGACGCGGCATCTGCCCGCTATCCGACTCCTCCGTGTAGCGTAGAAGGCGCTGTACAGCTGCCGGTCTCTACGGGAGGTTGTTAGTGAGAAGGAGAACGGTGTATTCCAGCTCGCGACCGCCAAACGGGCTCCTTTAGGTCCGCTTTCAGACTTGGGGCCTACTTCATCGGTCCGCTTGGACGTGGTTTCTTGGGGGGAACGCTAGTGCTTTCCCTGTGCTTTTCCTGCGTCGAAACCGGTAGTTTATAGGCCAGAGCGGTTATGCCGTACCTTCCTTTGAGAGGCGTTTCGTCCGCGTCTCGGGCTTCGGGGAAAATCAATTGGACGGAATTGCCGAAGGCGCGCCTTGAAATAGGCGGTAAATCTAGAAGCGTGTCTGAATCGCGAGGGGCTCGTAACTTGGTCTTTGTCCTCAACGTCTGCTTTTCTTTCGCTCTTATTGCAGGCTTCCCTCCAACGATCGGCGTCGCTGCGGCGTCTCGTGTTTCACGGGCAGCGGTCTCTGCTCAGTAAGGACGTGAGAACTCCTGCGCTCCCGGAGAGCCCGGGATCCCTGCTCCGGGCTGGTCATTTTAGGCCTTTGTGCGGAGCGTTCTTTCTAGCTACGCGCCCCGCGTGAGCCTCTCCTTCGGCCGTTTTCCCAAGGCGGCGGAAACGCTTCTGGGAAACGCCGTCGTTTCCGAAACGTTTCGCCGTGTCCTTGCCGGTAGGGGATACCGTGAGAGCGGGCAGAGGCGGCCGACGTCTGTGCGAGGAAAGAAGCGTGGCGCAAAGAAGGGACCTCTTTGGCCCGCCTGGTCCGCTTTAGAGAGTTTTCTTTTGGACCCGAAGATCGGGTCTGCGAGTGCCGCGCTCAGCGCACGCGTTTGTTCCCCCCCCCCCCCCCGTTCTTTTAGCAAGACCGTGCGTGTCCTCGAGCTGTTTGTCCCGAGGGGGGAGTCGCTGCGGGAATTGCTGGGGAGGCCCTGACGGCGGGACGTGAAAAAGACGCCTTTGACCGCGTGCGTGCGGCCGAAGGAACGTCAGCCCAAGAATCCGAATAAGACATGCCGCGTGCCAGCATCTCGTACCGTTTAATAATAAAACCCGAGCAGTCTGTCAAGCAAATAGCGCGGCTTGCTTTGGGCTGTTTATTTTGTTTAACGATCAGTAAAGGCGAGAGGTCGAAAGTTCTAAAGAAGAACGGCTGCTTCTTGGAACGCTTGCAAATTGTCCTGTTAAGTAGGTGGGTGGTTTTTTTGTTTTCGTTTTGTTTTTTTAAGTGCAGCCTCTGACTCTTTTTTGTCTGTGGAGTATTTTGCAACGATGTTCAAAGGAAAGCGCTGTTACTGAAGCCTCTAGGAGCAGCGGCTCGAGCACGACACGCGGCGACGCTGCGCCTCGCAGCAGGCGCTGTAAGTAAGGGCAGATGAGCCGAGGCGAGGGTGGTGAAATGTCTGCAAAGGGCGGGCGGGGGGGCTCTGCAGCGGTGTGCGCGTGCCGGGGGCGGCCGCGCGCCCTGCTGCCCTCGGGGCGTCAAAAAAGCAGTACGGCACGGAAAGGGGGGCGCGCATGCGCACTGGGTTCCGCCGTGCTCACTGCTGCCACCCTGTGTCCAAAAATCGGTACTGCACCCTGTGGGGGGGCGCGCGTGCGCACTGGGTTCTGCCATGCTCACTGCTGCCACCCTGTGTCCAAAAATCGGTACTGCACCCTGTGGGGGGGGCTCGCGTGCGCACTGGGTTCTGCCATGCTCACTGCTGCCACCCTGTGTCCAAAAATCGGTACTGCACCCTGTGGGGGGACTCGCGTGCGCACTGGGTTCCGCCGTGCTCACTGCTGCCACCCTGTGTCCAAAAATCGGTACTGCACCCTGTGGGGGGGGCGCGCACGCGCACAGCGTTCCGCCGCGCTCACTGCTGCCACCCTGTGTCCAAAAAGCGGTACTGCACCCGGTGGGGGGGGGCGCGCATGCGCAGACAGCCGGCGCGCACATGCTCAGTGCCGGTCGCCATGTTTGCTGCTGCTCTCCGCCGTTTCGGTAACGGGTAAGCGAATGGAGCGTGCTCGTCGCCCCTTCCCGGTGCTCTTGGAGCGGCCACGGGCTCGGGCAGCCTCGGGGCGCTCGCTGGGAGTCCCGGGCTGCCGCGGCGGGCTGCGGTTCGCACGCGTGAGCCGCCCGGCTGCAGCGCCGCGGCGCGAGCATGCCATTGCGGGTCTCGCCTCCCTTCGTGCTCCCCCCCGCCCCTCGGGCTCCCCGGCTCCCCCCCGCCCCTCGGGATTCCCCGCTCCACCCGCCCCTCGCGCTCCCCCCCGCTTCTCGGGCTCCCCTCGCGCTCCCCCCCACCCCCGCGCTCCCCCCTGCTTCTCGGGCTCCCCTCGCGCTCCCCCCCCGCTCCTCGGGCTCCCCCTGCTCCCCTCGCGCTCCGCCCCGCCCCTCGCGCTCCCCCCCGCTTCTCGGGCTCCCCTCGCGCTCCGCCCCGCCCCTCGGGCTCCCCCTGCTCCCCTCGCGCTCCCCCTGCTCCCCTCGCGCTCCCCCTGCTCCCCTCGCGCTCCGCCTCGCCCCTCGCGCTCCCCTCGCGCTCCGCCCCGCCCCTCGGGCTCCCCCTGCTCCCCTCGCGCTCCCCCCTGCTTCTCAGGCTCCTCTCACGCTCCCCCCCGCTCCTCGGGCCCCCCCAGCTCCCCTCGCGCTCTGCCCCGCCCCTCGCACTCCCCCTGCTCCCCTCGCGCTCCCCCCTGCTTCTCGGGCTCCCCCCTGCTTCTCAGGCTCCTCTCGGGCTCCCCTTGCTCCCCTCGCGCTCCGCCCCGCCCCTCGCGCTCCCCCTGGTCCCCTCGCGCTCCCCCCCGCCCCCGCGCTCCCCCCCGCTTCTCGGGCTCCCCTCGTGCTCCCCCCCGCTCCTCGGGCCCCCCTGCTCCCCTCACGCTCCCCCCCGCCTCTCGCGCTCCCCTCGCACTCCGCCCCGCCCCTCGGGCTCCCCTCGCTCCCCCCCGCCCCTCGGGCTCCCTCTGCTCCCCTCCCGCTCCCCTCGCTCCCCCCCCCCCGCGCTGTCCGAGCCGGCACGTGCGCGGTGCTCAAGCGTCACTGCCGCCGCAGTCCGTTGGCGAGCGGCGCATGCGCGGCGGCGGGGAAGCAAGATGGCGGCGAGCAGGGAGGGCGTTTTCGCTTGGCGGCGGCGGCGGCGGGTGAGTGCGGAGGTGTCGTGGAGTGAAGGATGTGGGGCCCCCGGGTGAGGCGAACGCATAGGTTCGGGGGGCGTCGGGCTGCATCCTGCCCGCTGCGGCCGTCGCTGCGTGGAGGCGGCGGTGCGGGGCGAGTGGGGGGGCGGGCTGGGACCCGGCGCCGCGCCGGGAGCGCGGGTGTGACTTTGCGTTTTGCGTGCGCGGCGTTTAGGGCGCCAGTTCGTTGGCAGCGCGGGCCGGGGCACGCGCTCGCCCCTGCGGAGGCGGCGCGGCGGAGCGGAGCGGGGGGGCAGGCGGGCCCCGGAGCAGGGTTGCGGCGCGGCGTCGGCCCTGTAGTGTTTCCAAACGGCTTACCCCGTAACGTACGATGCAAAGCGGTGTATTAAGACCTTTCCTTTGAGGGAAAGAAGGAAAAAGAAAGAAAGGGGGGAAAGAAAAAAAAAAAAAAACACGGGAAAGAGAAAAAGAACGCGTGTAAATCGAAGTGTTTTGTTGGAAGCGAAATGCAATTTTCTGTCTTTGTTACAGAGGCGGAACCGACAATAGCAAATGCTGACAAAGAGCAAAGCCGGACGAGCGAGCGGTTTTTTGCGCTTACTCCCGAAGGGGCGGGCTGAAAGGAGGAAGCAAAAATGCAGCAGCGGACCCTCGATCTCCCCAGAAGCTGCGACAGTAGGAGGCGTTCTGGCCCGGGTAACCAAGGTAACTCTTGATGCGGAACGTTCGTTCTTTCGGCCTCCCTCCCGGAGGCAGCGCTGAGGACTAAGCGACCCGTTGCTGCCCTGCGCCTCTTGTTAACCGTAGCTGCCTTAGTTTTGCTTCGGTCGTTTGTATTTTGTTTTGTTATCGTACACGCGTACGTAGAAAAGGAAAGATAGGATATTTAATTTTTAGATTCGTTGCCACGGCTGAAGCTGAAGAGACAGAAAAACGTAAGCGAGCCGAAGTAATAAAATTAAAGGGAACCGAGCGAGAGCCGTCTCCGTCGCCCCGAAAGGGAAAGCCTGTTCCTCCCGGTGAGGAAGGTTCGCCGGTAATAGCGATCGGAATAACAGATGAGCGACATCTAACGGAAGGTGCGTACGCGTTACGGAAAGGACGCTGCGTCCATCCGTTTCCGTGCGCGTGACTCTCTGCATCTGTGAAGCGTCGTGCTTTAAGAGCTCCAAGACGGCAAATTCCCGTCTTCGGGGAACGGCGGTCAGGTGGCCAGCGAGAGAGGGAGAGGCAAGCGTGCGAATTGTAAAACGAAGAGGTGGCTTTCAGGAAGGCTCATTTAGCGCGACCCCAGGTTAATTGCCTGGCAATGGTCTTTGGGGCAGCAGGAAGACGGCAGCTCGAAGAAAAGGTAAAGCCTTGCGGAATTAGGACTCCTTCCTTCTCGTGTAGTAGATCCGCTTTTGTGCTTAGAAACAACTTTGGATTGTTAATTTCTGCTGAGCTTTGAATACGTCACGTCACGGACTCTTAGGCGACACGGGGGAGTTCAGCTGCGCAGCCTGCCAGAGGAACGTCGCCCACGAGGCCTCGCTAGCCTTGAGGAGCTGTAGGCGCCGATGCACGTGGCTCGTTCTGTCGGGCGCGCAGAGGTTTGCTTTGGCTGCCGAAATTTCAGCTTGGCTTTGCGCCCTGTAGCGGTGGTATTTTTGTATTTCTAAATTGTGTTAATGCTAGGCGTTCGGCACATCGGGGAACGACTGTGTGCTGCCGTGAAGAACTGCAGGCTCCCGCCCTCAGCCCTTTCTCGGCAAGTTATCGGGTGTCGAGAGCGGCCGGGAGACTCCGAATGCCGGCGGAAAGGTTCTCTGCCCGCTCCTGACGAGGAGCCTTCGGCCGCGGGAAGGTCGGCGGCGTCCTTCCCGGACTCGTGAGTAATAAGCCGCGGTTCGCGGGCCGGCAGGGCAGGGCAGGGGAGGGGAGGGGAGGGGGGGGGAATAGCGCCTGGTAGCCCGGCGGCTCCGGCGTCGCCGTTGCTAGCGGGGCCCCGAGGTCCATGTGAAGCCTCAGCTGCCTGTCGGGAGCTTTGTTTTGGTGTGTTTACCTGGCAAAAGCAGCGAGGGAGGCCTCAAAGAAGAATTTTCGTGCCTAGGTGGGTAAGCTGCGACCCCAGCTGTCTTTGCCTTGCTTTGCCGCTTAGTGTCGTAACGGCGACTTGGGAGCCCGCGATAAAAACCGTTCCGGGGCCGAAGGGAGGCCCTGCGTTTGCCCCGCTTGGGAAACCGTCGTTAAAGCTTGGGGGGGGCCGAGCTCCGAAAGGAGACTCTGCCGGTGACCTCGGTGGTCCGATTCGTTTGCAGGCTGACGTTCCGAGGGCCGGCGAGCGGAAGAGGAGCAGCTCAGCCCGTTCGGTTGATTTCGGCGATCCTGTTTTAAGGAAGCGCGTAAGTGCAGACGGGGTCTGGGAGGCTTTTCGCCCGAGACGGGAAAGAGCGAGGAAGACTGGAGAGCGTGGAAAAACTAGGTGCCGCGGGTACTGAAGCTGTTAAGGGCTGAGAGAATTTGGGCTTAAGCATCTGAAAGGGGCTGCTAACGCGCAAGGAGCGGTAAAATACCATCGCTGGACAGCAGGCTCCTTTCCGGCCCTCCGTCCCCCTCTGCAGCCTTCTCGTTCTGTTTGTTTCTGTTCCTCTTTTCTGGCTGGGCTGTGCAGCGATCCCGGAAGGACGTGTCTTTTGAGGTGTGCCTTTGCGAAGGTGGTTCGGCTGCCTGGGGGGATGGATCAAAGCCTTTGAGGCTCCCTCCGATCTGTTTCATTTCCTTTTGAATTTCTTCCTTTCTTTGCTTTCTCCTAGGGCGTCTGTCAGCTAACGAGTAAAGAAGATGGAACGGCCTGTCCGCAGAGGAGAACTGACGCACGGTAAACGTGAATACGCTAGACCTCCGCTACGTCACGGGCGTTTGTTTACGTCCGTGCGTTCAAATCTCTAGTTGCGCATTCGGGACGCGGCATCTGCCCGCTATCCGACTCCTCCGTGTAGCGTAGAAGGCGCTGTACAGCTGCCGGTCTCTACGGGAGGTTGTTAGTGAGAAGGAGAACGGTGTATTCCAGCTCGCGACCGCCAAACGGGCTCCTTTAGGTCCGCTTTCAGACTTGGGGCCTACTTCATCGGTCCGCTTGGACGTGGTTTCTTGGGGGGAACGCTAGTGCTTTCCCTGTGCTTTTCCTGCGTCGAAACCGGTAGTTTATAGGCCAGAGCGGTTATGCCGTACCTTCCTTTGAGAGGCGTTTCGTCCGCGTCTCGGGCTTCGGGGAAAATCAATTGGACGGAATTGCCGAAGGCGCGCCTTGAAATAGGCGGTAAATCTAGAAGCGTGTCTGAATCGCGAGGGGCTCGTAACTTGGTCTTTGTCCTCAACGTCTGCTTTTCTTTCGCTCTTATTGCAGGCTTCCCTCCAACGATCGGCGTCGCTGCGGCGTCTCGTGTTTCACGGGCAGCGGTCTCTGCTCAGTAAGGACGTGAGAACTCCTGCGCTCCCGGAGAGCCCAGGATCCCTGCTCCGGGCTGGTCATTTTAGGCCTTTGTGCGGAGCGTTCTTTCTAGCTACGCGCCCCGCGTGAGCCTCTCCTTCGGCCGTTTTCCCAAGGCGGCGGAAACGCTTCTGGGAAACGCCGTCGTTTCCGAAACGTTTCGCCGTGTCCTTGCCGGTAGGGGATACCGTGAGAGCGGGCAGAGGCGGCCGACGTCTGTGCGAGGAAAGAAGCGTGGCGCAAAGAAGGGACCTCTTTGGCCCGCCTGGTCCGCTTTAGAGAGTTTTCTTTTGGACCCGAAGATCGGGTCTGCGAGTGCCGCGCTCAGCGCACGCGTTTGTTCCCCCCCCCCCCCCCGTTCTTTTAGCAAGACCGTGCGTGTCCTCGAGCTGTTTGTCCCGAGGGGGGAGTCGCTGCGGGAATTGCTGGGGAGGCCCTGACGGCGGGACGTGAAAAAGACGCCTTTGACCGCATGCGTGCGGCCGAAGGAACGTCAGCCCAAGAATCCGAAGAAGACATGCCGCGTGCCAGCATCTCGTACCGTTTAATAATAAAAACCGAGCAGTCTGTCAAGCAAATAGCGCGGCTTGCTTTGGGCTGTTTATTTTGTTTAACGATCAGTAAAGGCGAGAGGTCGAAAGTTCTAAAGAAGAACGGCTGCTTCTTGGAACGCTTGCAAATTGTCCTGTTAAGTAGGTGGGTGGTTTTTTTGTTTTCGTTTTGTTTTTTTAAGTGCAGCCTCTGACTCTTTTTTGTCTGTGGAGTATTTTGCAACGATGTTCAAAGGAAAGCGCTGTTACTGAAGCCTCTAGGAGCAGCGGCTCGAGCACGACACGCGGCGACGCTGCGCCTCGCAGCAGGCGCTGTAAGTAAGGGCAGATGAGCCGAGGCGAGGGTGGTGAAATGTCTGCAAAGGGCGGGCGGGGGGGCTCTGCAGCGGTGTGCGCGTGCCGGGGGCGGCCGCGCGCCCTGCTGCCCTCGGGGCGTCAAAAAAGCAGTACGGCACGGAAAGGGGGGCGCGCATGCGCACTGGGTTCCGCCGTGCTCACTGCTGCCACCCTGTGTCCAAAAATCGGTACTGCACCCTGTGGGGGGGCGCGCGTGCGCACTGGGTTCTGCCATGCTCACTGCTGCCACCCTGTGTCCAAAAATCGGTACTGCACCCTGTGGGGGGGGCTCGCGTGCGCACTGGGTTCTGCCATGCTCACTGCTGCCACCCTGTGTCCAAAAATCGGTACTGCACCCTGTGGGGGGACTCGCGTGCGCACTGGGTTCCGCCGTGCTCACTGCTGCCACCCTGTGTCCAAAAATCGGTACTGCACCCTGTGGGGGGGGCGCGCACGCGCACAGCGTTCCGCCGCGCTCACTGCTGCCACCCTGTGTCCAAAAAGCGGTACTGCACCCGGTGGGGGGGGCGCGCATGCGCAGACAGCCGGCGCGCACATGCTCAGTGCCGGTCGCCATGTTTGCTGCTGCTCTCCGCCGTTTCGGTAACGGGTAAGCGAATGGAGCGTGCTCGTCGCCCCTTCCCGGTGCTCTTGGAGCGGCCACGGGCTCGGGCAGCCTCGGGGCGCTCGCTGGGAGTCCCGGGCTGCCGCGGCGGGCTGCGGTTCGCACGCGTGAGCCGCCCGGCTGCAGCGCCGCGGCGCGAGCATGCCATTGCGGGTCTCGCCTCCCTTCGCGCTCCCCCCCGCTTCTCGGGCTCCCCTCGCGCTCCCCCCCACCCCCGCGCTCCCCCCTGCTTCTCGGGCTCCCCTCGCGCTCCCCCCCCGCTCCTCGGGCTCCCCCTGCTCCCCTCGCGCTCCGCCCCGCCCCTCGCGCTCCCCCCCGCTTCTCGGGCTCCCCTCGCGCTCCGCCCCGCCCCTCGGGCTCCCCCTGCTCCCCTCGCGCTCCCCCTGCTCCCCTCGCGCTCCCCCTGCTCCCCTCGCGCTCCGCCTCGCCCCTCGCGCTCCCCTCGCGCTCCGCCCCGCCCCTCGGGCTCCCCCTGCTCCCCTCGCGCTCCCCCCTGCTTCTCAGGCTCCTCTCACGCTCCCCCCCGCTCCTCGGGCCCCCCCAGCTCCCCTCGCGCTCTGCCCCGCCCCTCGCACTCCTCCTGCTCCCCTCGCGCTTCCCCCTGCTTCTCGGGCTCCCCCCTGCTTCTCAGGCTCCTCTCGGGCTCCCCTTGCTCCCCTCGCGCTCCGCCCCGCCCCTCGCGCTCCCCCTGGTCCCCTCGCGCTCCCCCCCGCCCCCGCGCTCCCCCCCGCTTCTCGGGCTCCCCTCGTGCTCCCCCCCGCTCCTCGGGCCCCCCTGCTCCCCTCACGCTCCCCCCCGCCTCTCGCGCTCCCCTCGCACTCCGCCCCGCCCCTCGGGCTCCCCTCGCTCCCCCCCGCCCCTCGGGCTCCCTCTGCTCCCCTCCCGCTCCCCTCGCTCCCCCCCCCCCGCGCTGTCCGAGCCGGCACGTGCGCGGTGCTCAAGCGTCACTGCCGCCGCAGTCCGTTGGCGAGCGGCGCATGCGCGGCGGCGGGGAAGCAAGATGGCGGCGAGCAGGGAGGGCGTTTTCGCTTGGCGGCGGCGGCGGCGGGTGAGTGCGGAGGTGTCGTGGAGTGAAGGATGTGGGGCCCCCGGGTGAGGCGAACGCATAGGTTCGGGGGGCGTCGGGCTGCATCCTGCCCGCTGCGGCCGTCGCTGCGTGGAGGCGGCGGTGCGGGGCGAGTGGGGGGGCGGGCTGGGACCCGGCGCCGCGCCGGGAGCGCGGGTGTGACTTTGCGTTTTGCGTGCGCGGCGTTTAGGGCGCCAGTTCGTTGGCAGCGCGGGCCGGGGCACGCGCTCGCCCCTGCGGAGGCGGCGCGGCGGAGCGGAGCGGGGGGGCAGGCGGGCCCCGGAGCAGGGTTGCGGCGCGGCGTCGGCCCTGTAGTGTTTCCAAACGGCTTACCCCGTAACGTACGATGCAAAGCGGTGTATTAAGACCTTTCCTTTGAGGGAAAGAAGGAAAAAGAAAGAAAGGGGGGAAAGAAAAAAAAAAAAAAACACGGGAAAGAGAAAAAGAACGCGTGTAAATCGAAGTGTTTTGTTGGAAGCGAAATGCAATTTTCTGTCTTTGTTACAGAGGCGGAACCGACAATAGCAAATGCTGACAAAGAGCAAAGCCGGACGAGCGAGCGGTTTTTTGCGCTTACTCCCGAAGGGGCGGGCTGAAAGGAGGAAGCAAAAATGCAGCAGCGGACCCTCGATCTCCCCAGAAGCTGCGACAGTAGGAGGCGTTCTGGCCCGGGTAACCAAGGTAACTCTTGATGCGGAACGTTCGTTCTTTCGGCCTCCCTCCCGGAGGCAGCGCTGAGGACTAAGCGACCCGTTGCTGCCCTGCGCCTCTTGTTAACCGTAGCTGCCTTAGTTTTGCTTCGGTCGTTTGTATTTTGTTTTGTTATCGTACACGCGTACGTAGAAAAGGAAAGATAGGATATTTAATTTTTAGATTCGTTGCCACGGCTGAAGCTGAAGAGACAGAAAAACGTAAGCGAGCCGAAGTAATAAAATTAAAGGGAACCGAGCGAGAGCCGTCTCCGTCGCCCCGAAAGGGAAAGCCTGTTCCTCCCGGTGAGGAAGGTTCGCCGGTAATAGCGATCGGAATAACAGATGAGCGACATCTAACGGAAGGTGCGTACGCGTTACGGAAAGGACGCTGCGTCCATCCGTTTCCGTGCGCGTGACTCTCTGCATCTGTGAAGCGTCGTGCTTTAAGAGCTCCAAGACGGCAAATTCCCGTCTTCGGGGAACGGCGGTCAGGTGGCCAGCGAGAGAGGGAGAGGCAAGCGTGCGAATTGTAAAACGAAGAGGTGGCTTTCAGGAAGGCTCATTTAGCGCGACCCCAGGTTAATTGCCTGGCAATGGTCTTTGGGGCAGCAGGAAGACGGCAGCTCGAAGAAAAGGTAAAGCCTTGCGGAATTAGGACTCCTTCCTTCTCGTGTAGTAGATCCGCTTTTGTGCTTAGAAACAACTTTGGATTGTTAATTTCTGCTGAGCTTTGAATACGTCACGTCACGGACTCTTAGGCGACACGGGGGAGTTCAGCTGCGCAGCCTGCCAGAGGAACGTCGCCCACGAGGCCTCGCTAGCCTTGAGGAGCTGTAGGCGCCGATGCACGTGGCTCGTTCTGTCGGGCGCGCAGAGGTTTGCTTTGGCTGCCGAAATTTCAGCTTGGCTTTGCGCCCTGTAGCGGTGGTATTTTTGTATTTCTAAATTGTGTTAATGCTAGGCGTTCGGCACATCGGGGAACGACTGTGTGCTGCCGTGAAGAACTGCAGGCTCCCGCCCTCAGCCCTTTCTCGGCAAGTTATCGGGTGTCGAGAGCGGCCGGGAGACTCCGAATGCCGGCGGAAAGGTTCTCTGCCCGCTCCTGACGAGGAGCCTTCGGCCGCGGGAAGGTCGGCGGCGTCCTTCCCGGACTCGTGAGTAATAAGCCGCGGTTCGCGGGCCGGCAGGGCAGGGCAGGGGAGGGGAGGGGAGGGGGGGGGAATAGCGCCTGGTAGCCCGGCGGCTCCGGCGTCGCCGTTGCTAGCGGGGCCCCGAGGTCCATGTGAAGCCTCAGCTGCCTGTCGGGAGCTTTGTTTTGGTGTGTTTACCTGGCAAAAGCAGCGAGGGAGGCCTCAAAGAAGAATTTTCGTGCCTAGGTGGGTAAGCTGCGACCCCAGCTGTCTTTGCCTTGCTTTGCCGCTTAGTGTCGTAACGGCGACTTGGGAGCCCGCGATAAAAACCGTTCCGGGGCCGAAGGGAGGCCCTGCGTTTGCCCCGCTTGGGAAACCGTCGTTAAAGCTTGGGGGGGGCCGAGCTCCGAAAGGAGACTCTGCCGGTGACCTCGGTGGTCCGATTCGTTTGCAGGCTGACGTTCCGAGGGCCGGCGAGCGGAAGAGGAGCAGCTCAGCCCGTTCGGTTGATTTCGGCGATCCTGTTTTAAGGAAGCGCGTAAGTGCAGACGGGGTCTGGGAGGCTTTTCGCCCGAGACGGGAAAGAGCGAGGAAGACTGGAGAGCGTGGAAAAACTAGGTGCCGCGGGTACTGAAGCTGTTAAGGGCTGAGAGAATTTGGGCTTAAGCATCTGAAAGGGGCTGCTAACGCGCAAGGAGCGGTAAAATACCATCGCTGGACAGCAGGCTCCTTTCCGGCCCTCCGTCCCCCTCTGCAGCCTTCTCGTTCTGTTTGTTTCTGTTCCTCTTTTCTGGCTGGGCTGTGCAGCGATCCCGGAAGGACGTGTCTTTTGAGGTGTGCCTTTGCGAAGGTGGTTCGGCTGCCTGGGGGGATGGATCAAAGCCTTTGAGGCTCCCTCCGATCTGTTTCATTTCCTTTTGAATTTCTTCCTTTCTTTGCTTTCTCCTAGGGCGTCTGTCAGCTAACGAGTAAAGAAGATGGAACGGCCTGTCCGCAGAGGAGAACTGACGCACGGTAAACGTGAATACGCTAGACCTCCGCTACGTCACGGGCGTTTGTTTACGTCCGTGCGTTCCAATCTCTAGTTGCGCATTCGGGACGCGGCATCTGCCCGCTATCCGACTCCTCCGTGTAGCGTAGAAGGCGCTGTACAGCTGCCGGTCTCTACGGGAGGTTGTTAGTGAGAAGGAGAACGGTGTATTCCAGCTCGCGACCGCCAAACGGGCTCCTTTAGGTCCGCTTTCAGACTTGGGGCCTACTTCATCGGTCCGCTTGGACGTGGTTTCTTGGGGGGAACGCTAGTGCTTTCCCTGTGCTTTTCCTGCGTCGAAACCGGTAGTTTATAGGCCAGAGCGGTTATGCCGTACCTTCCTTTGAGAGGCGTTTCGTCCGCGTCTCGGGCTTCGGGGAAAATCAATTGGACGGAATTGCCGAAGGCGCGCCTTGAAATAGGCGGTAAATCTAGAAGCGTGTCTGAATCGCGAGGGGCTCGTAACTTGGTCTTTGTCCTCAACGTCTGCTTTTCTTTCGCTCTTATTGCAGGCTTCCCTCCAACGATCGGCGTCGCTGCGGCGTCTCGTGTTTCACGGGCAGCGGTCTCTGCTCAGTAAGGACGTGAGAACTCCTGCGCTCCCGGAGAGCCCGGGATCCCTGCTCCGGGCTGGTCATTTTAGGCCTTTGTGCGGAGCGTTCTTTCTAGCTACGCGCCCCGCGTGAGCCTCTCCTTCGGCCGTTTTCCCAAGGCGGCGGAAACGCTTCTGGGAAACGCCGTCGTTTCCGAAACGTTTCGCCGTGTCCTTGCCGGTAGGGGATACCGTGAGAGCGGGCAGAGGCGGCCGACGTCTGTGCGAGGAAAGAAGCGTGGCGCAAAGAAGGGACCTCTTTGGCCCGCCTGGTCCGCTTTAGAGAGTTTTCTTTTGGACCCGAAGATCGGGTCTGCGAGTGCCGCGCTCAGCGCACGCGTTTGTTCCCCCCCCCCCCCCCCCCGTTCTTTTAGCAAGACCGTGCGTGTCCTCGAGCTGTTTGTCCCGAGGGGGGAGTCGCTGCGGGAATTGCTGGGGAGGCCCTGACGGCGGGACGTGAAAAAGACGCCTTTGACCGCGTGCGTGCGGCCGAAGGAACGTCAGCCCAAGAATCCGAATAAGACATGCCGCGTGCCAGCATCTCGTACCGTTTAATAATAAAACCCGAGCAGTCTGTCAAGCAAATAGCGCGGCTTGCTTTGGGCTGTTTATTTTGTTTAACGATCAGTAAAGGCGAGAGGTCGAAAGTTCTAAAGAAGAACGGCTGCTTCTTGGAACGCTTGCAAATTGTCCCGTTAAGTAGGTGGGTGGTTTTTTTGTTTTCGTTTTGATTTTTTAAGTGCAGCCTCTGACTCTTTTTTTGTCTGTGGAGTATTTTGCAACGATGTTCAAAGGAAAGCGCTGTTACTGGAGCCTCTAGGAGCAGCGGCTCGAGCACGACACGCGGCGACGCTGCGCCTCGCAGCAGGCGCTGTAAATAAGGGCAGATGAGCCGAGGCGAGGGTTGAAATGTCTGCAAAGGGCGGGCGGGGGGGCTCTGCAGCGGTGTGCGCGTGCCGGGGGCGGCCGCGCGCCCTGCTGCCCTCGGGGCGTCAAAAAAGCAGTACGGCACGGAAAGGGGGGCGCGCATGCGCACTGGGTTCCGCCGTGCTCACTGCTGCCACCCTGTGTCCAAAAATCGGTACTGCACCCTGTGGGGGGGCGCGCGTGCGCACTGGGTTCTGCCATGCTCACTGCTGCCACCCTGTGTCCAAAAATCGGTACTGCACCCTGTGGGGGGACTCGCGTGCGCACTGGGTTCCGCCGTGCTCACTGCTGCCACCCTGTGTCCAAAAATCGGTACTGCACCCTGTGGGGGGGGCGCGCACGCGCACAGCGTTCCGCCGCGCTCACTGCTGCCACCCTGTGTCCAAAAAGCGGTACTGCACCCGGTGGGGGGGGGCGCGCATGCGCAGACAGCCGGCGCGCACATGCTCAGTGCCGGTCGCCATGTTTGCTGCTGCTCTCCGCCGTTTCGGTAACGGGTAAGCGAATGGAGCGTGCTCGTCGCCCCTTCCCGGTGCTCTTGGAGCGGCCACGGGCTCGGGCAGCCTCGGGGCGCTCGCTGGGAGTCCCGGGCTGCCGCGGCGGGCTGCGGTTCGCACGCGTGAGCCGCCCGGCTGCAGCGCCGCGGCGCGAGCATGCCATTGCGGGTCTCGCCTCCCTTCGTGCTCCCCCCCGCCCCTCGGGCTCCCCGGCTCCCCCCCGCCCCTCGGGATTCCCCGCTCCACCCGCCCCTCGCGCTCCCCCCCGCTTCTCGGGCTCCCCTCGCGCTCCCCCCCACCCCCGCGCTCCCCCCTGCTTCTCGGGCTCCCCTCGCGCTCCCCCCCCGCTCCTCGGGCTCCCCCTGCTCCCCTCGCGCTCCGCCCCGCCCCTCGCGCTCCCCCCCGCTTCTCGGGCTCCCCTCGCGCTCCGCCCCGCCCCTCGGGCTCCCCCTGCTCCCCTCGCGCTCCCCCTGCTCCCCTCGCGCTCCCCCTGCTCCCCTCGCGCTCCGCCTCGCCCCTCGCGCTCCCCTCGCGCTCCGCCCCGCCCCTCGGGCTCCCCCTGCTCCCCTCGCGCTCCCCCCTGCTTCTCAGGCTCCTCTCACGCTCCCCCCCGCTCCTCGGGCCCCCCCAGCTCCCCTCGCGCTCTGCCCCGCCCCTCGCACTCCCCCTGCTCCCCTCGCGCTCCCCCCTGCTTCTCGGGCTCCCCCCTGCTTCTCAGGCTCCTCTCGGGCTCCCCTTGCTCCCCTCGCGCTCCGCCCCGCCCCTCGCGCTCCCCCTGGTCCCCTCGCGCTCCCCCCCGCCCCCGCGCTCCCCCCCGCTTCTCGGGCTCCCCTCGTGCTCCCCCCCGCTCCTCGGGCCCCCCTGCTCCCCTCCCGCTCCCCCCCGCCTCTCGCGCTCCCCTCGCACTCCGCCCCGCCCCTCGGGCTCCCCTCGCTCCCCCCCGCCCCTCGGGCTCCCTCTGCTCCCCTCCCGCTCCCCTCGCTCCCCCCCCCCCGCGCTGTCCGAGCCGGCACGTGCGCGGTGCTCAAGCGTCACTGCCGCCGCAGTCCGTTGGCGAGCGGCGCATGCGCGGCGGCGGGGAAGCAAGATGGCGGCGAGCAGGGAGGGCGTTTTCGTTTGGCGGCGGCGGCGGCGGGTGAGTGCGGAGGTGTCGTGGAGTGAAGGATGTGGGGCCCCCGGGTGAGGCGAACGCATAGGTTCGGGGGGCGTCGGGCTGCATCCTGCCCGCTGCGGCCGTCGCTGCGTGGAGGCGGCGGTGCGGGGCGAGTGGGGGGGCGGGCTGGGACCCGGCGCCGCGCCGGGAGCGCGGGTGTGACTTTGCGTTTTGCGTGCGCGGCGTTTAGGGCGCCAGTTCGTTGGCAGCGCGGGCCGGGGCACGCGCTCGCCCCTGCGGAGGCGGCGCGGCGGAGCGGAGCGGGGGGGCAGGCGGGCCCCGGAGCAGGGTTGCGGCGCGGCGTCGGCCCTGTAGTGTTTCCAAACGGCTTACCCCGTAACGTACGATGCAAAGCGGTGTATTAAGACCTTTCCTTTGAGGGAAAGAAGGAAAAAGAAAGAAAGGGGGGAAAGAAAAAAAAAAAAAACCACGGGAAAGAGAAAAAGAACGCGTGTAAATCGAAGTGTTTTGTTGGAAGCGAAATGCAATTTTCTGTCTTTGTTACAGAGGCGGAACCGACAATAGCAAATGCTGACAAAGAGCAAAGCCGGACGAGCGAGCGGTTTTTTGCGCTTACTCCCGAAGGGGCGGGCTGAAAGGAGGAAGCAAAAATGCAGCAGCGGACCCTCGATCTCCCCAGAAGCTGCGACAGTAGGAGGCGTTCTGGCCCGGGTAACCAAGGTAACTCTTGATGCGGAACGTTCGTTCTTTCGGCCTCCCTCCCGGAGGCAGCGCTGAGGACTAAGCGACCCGTTGCTGCCCTGCGCCTCTTGTTAACCGTAGCTGCCTTAGTTTTGCTTCGGTCGTTTGTATTTTGTTTTGTTATCGTACACGCGTACGTAGAAAAGGAAAGATAGGATATTTAATTTTTAGATTCGTTGCCACGGCTGAAGCTGAAGAGACAGAAAAACGTAAGCGAGCCGAAGTAATAAAATTAAAGGGAACCGAGCGAGAGCCGTCTCCGTCGCCCCGAAAGGGAAAGCCTGTTCCTCCCGGTGAGGAAGGTTCGCCGGTAATAGCGATCGGAATAACAGATGACCGACATCTAACGGAAGGTGCGTACGCGTTACGGAAAGGACGCTGCGTCCATCCGTTTCCGTGCGCGTGACTCTCTGCATCTGTGAAGCGTCGTGCTTTAAGAGCTCCAAGACGGCAAATTCCCGTCTTCGGGGAACGGCGGTCAGGTGGCCAGCGAGAGAGGGAGAGGCAAGCGTGCGAATTGTAAAACGAAGAGGTGGCTTTCAGGAAGGCTCATTTAGCGCGACCCCAGGTTAATTGCCTGGCAATGGTCTTTGGGGCAGCAGGAAGACGGCAGCTCGAAGAAAAGGTAAAGCCTTGCGGAATTAGGACTCCTTCCTTCTCGTGTAGTAGATCCGCTTTTGTGCTTAGAAACAACTTTGGATTGTTAATTTCTGCTGAGCTTTGAATACGTCACGTCACGGACTCTTAGGCGACACGGGGGAGTTCAGCTGCGCAGCCTGCCAGAGGAACGTCGCCCACGAGGCCTCGCTAGCCTTGAGGAGCTGTAGGCGCCGATGCACGTGGCTCGTTCTGTCGGGCGCGCAGAGGTTTGCTTTGGCTGCCGAAATTTCAGCTTGGCTTTGCGCCCTGTAGCGGTGGTATTTTTGTATTTCTAAATTGTGTTAATGCTAGGCGTTCGGCACATCGGGGAACGACTGTGTGCTGCCGTGAAGAACTGCAGGCTCCCGCCCTCAGCCCTTTCTCGGCAAGTTATCGGGTGTCGAGAGCGGCCGGGAGACTCCGAATGCCGGCGGAAAGGTTCTCTGCCCGCTCCTGACGAGGAGCCTTCGGCCGCGGGAAGGTCGGCGGCGTCCTTCCCGGACTCGTGAGTAATAAGCCGCGGTTCGCGGGCCGGCAGGGCAGGGCAGGGGAGGGGAGGGGAGGGGGGGGGAATAGCGCCTGGTAGCCCGGCGGCTCCGGCGTCGCCGTTGCTAGCGGGGCCCCGAGGTCCATGTGAAGCCTCAGCTGCCTGTCGGGAGCTTTGTTTTGGTGTGTTTACCTGGCAAAAGCAGCGAGGGAGGCCTCAAAGAAGAATTTTCGTGCCTAGGTGGGTAAGCTGCGACCCCAGCTGTCTTTGCCTTGCTTTGCCGCTTAGTGTCGTAACGGCGACTTGGGAGCCCGCGATAAAAACCGTTCCGGGGCCGAAGGGAGGCCCTGCGTTTGCCCCGCTTGGGAAACCGTCGTTAAAGCTTGGGGGGGGCCGAGCTCCGAAAGGAGACTCTGCCGGTGACCTCGGTGGTCCGATTCGTTTGCAGGCTGACGTTCCGAGGGCCGGCGAGCGGAAGAGGAGCAGCTCAGCCCGTTCGGTTGATTTCGGCGATCCTGTTTTAAGGAAGCGCGTAAGTGCAGACGGGGTCTGGGAGGCTTTTCGCCCGAGACGGGAAAGAGCGAGGAAGACTGGAGAGCGTGGAAAAACTAGGTGCCGCGGGTACTGAAGCTGTTAAGGGCTGAGAGAATTTGGGCTTAAGCATCTGAAAGGGGCTGCTAACGCGCAAGGAGCGGTAAAATACCATCGCTGGACAGCAGGCTCCTTTCCGGCCCTCCGTCCCCCTCTGCAGCCTTCTCGTTCTGTTTGTTTCTGTTCCTCTTTTCTGGCTGGGCTGTGCAGCGATCCCGGAAGGACGTGTCTTTTGAGGTGTGCCTTTGCGAAGGTGGTTCGGCTGCCTGGGGGGATGGATCAAAGCCTTTGAGGCTCCCTCCGATCTGTTTCATTTCCTTTTGAATTTCTTCCTTTCTTTGCTTTCTCCTAGGGCGTCTGTCAGCTAACGAGTAAAGAAGATGGAACGGCCTGTCCGCAGAGGAGAACTGACGCACGGTAAACGTGAATACGCTAGACCTCCGCTACGTCACGGGCGTTTGTTTACGTCCGTGCGTTCCAATCTCTAGTTGCGCATTCGGGACGCGGCATCTGCCCGCTATCCGACTCCTCCGTGTAGCGTAGAAGGCGCTGTACAGCTGCCGGTCTCTACGGGAGGTTGTTAGTGAGAAGGAGAACGGTGTATTCCAGCTCGCGACCGCCAAACGGGCTCCTTTAGGTCCGCTTTCAGACTTGGGGCCTACTTCATCGGTCCGCTTGGACGTGGTTTCTTGGGGGGAACGCTAGTGCTTTCCCTGTGCTTTTCCTGCGTCGAAACCGGTAGTTTATAGGCCAGAGCGGTTATGCCGTACCTTCCTTTGAGAGGCGTTTCGTCCGCGTCTCGGGCTTCGGGGAAAATCAATTGGACGGAATTGCCGAAGGCGCGCCTTGAAATAGGCGGTAAATCTAGAAGCGTGTCTGAATCGCGAGGGGCTCGTAACTTGGTCTTTGTCCTCAACGTCTGCTTTTCTTTCGCTCTTATTGCAGGCTTCCCTCCAACGATCGGCGTCGCTGCGGCGTCTCGTGTTTCACGGGCAGCGGTCTCTGCTCAGTAAGGACGTGAGAACTCCTGCGCTCCCGGAGAGCCCGGGATCCCTGCTCCGGGCTGGTCATTTTAGGCCTTTGTGCGGAGCGTTCTTTCTAGCTACGCGCCCCGCGTGAGCCTCTCCTTCGGCCGTTTTCCCAAGGCGGCGGAAACGCTTCTGGGAAACGCCGTCGTTTCCGAAACGTTTCGCCGTGTCCTTGCCGGTAGGGGATACCGTGAGAGCGGGCAGAGGCGGCCGACGTCTGTGCGAGGAAAGAAGCGTGGCGCAAAGAAGGGACCTCTTTGGCCCGCCTGGTCCGCTTTAGAGAGTTTTCTTTTGGACCCGAAGATCGGGTCTGCGAGTGCCGCGCTCAGCGCACGCGTTTGTTCCCCCCCCCCCCCCCCCGTTCTTTTAGCAAGACCGTGCGTGTCCTCGAGCTGTTTGTCCCGAGGGGGGAGTCGCTGCGGGAATTGCTGGGGAGGCCCTGACGGCGGGACGTGAAAAAGACGCCTTTGACCGCGTGCGTGCGGCCGAAGGAACGTCAGCCCAAGAATCCGAATAAGACATGCCGCGTGCCAGCATCTCGTACCGTTTAATAATAAAACCCGAGCAGTCTGTCAAGCAAATAGCGCAGCTTGCTTTGGGCTGTTTATTTTGTTTAACGATCAGTAAAGGCGAGAGGTCGAAAGTTCTAAAGAAGAACGGCTGCTTCTTGGAACACTTGCAAATTGTCCCGTTAAGTAGGTGGGTGGTTTTTTTGTTTTCGTTTTGATTTTTTAAGTGCAGCCTCTGACTCTTTTTTTGTCTGTGGAGTATTTTGCAACGATGTTCAAAGGAAAGCGCTGTTACTGGAGCCTCTAGGAGCAGCGGCTCGAGCACGACACGCGGCGACGCTGCGCCTCGCAGCAGGCGCTGTAAATAAAGGCAGATGAGCCGAGGCGAGGGTGGTGAAATGTCTGCAAAGGGCGGGCGGGGGGGCTCTGCAGCGGTGTGCGCGTGCCGGGGGCGGCCGCGCGCCCTGCTGCCCTCGGGGCGTCAAAAAAGCAGTACGGCACGGAAAGGGGGGCGCGCAGGCGCACGGCGGCCGGCCGCGCGCCCTGCTGCCCTCGGGGCGTCAAAAAAGCGGTACGGCACGATAAAGGGGGGCGCGCATGCGCACTGGGTTCCGCCGTGCTCACTGCTGCCACCCTGTGTCCAAAAATCGGTACTGCACCCTGTGGGGGGGCGCGCGTGCGCACTGGGTTCCGCCGTGCTCACTGCTGCCACCCTGTGTCCAAAAATCGGTACTGCACCCTGTGGGGGGGGCTCGCGTGCGCACTGGGTTCCGCCGTGCTCACTGCTGCCACCCTGTGTCCAAAAATCGGTACTGCACCCTGTGGGGGGGGCGCGCACGCGCACAGCGTTCCGCCGCGCTCACTGCTGCCACCCTGTGTCCAAAAAGCGGTACTGCACCCGGTGGGGGGGGCGCGCATGCGCAGACAGCCGGCGCGCACATGCTCAGTGCCGGTCGCCATGTTTGCTGCTGCTCTCCGCCGTTTCGGTAACGGGTAAGCGAATGGAGCGTGCTCGTCGCCCCTTCCCGGTGCTCTTGGAGCGGCCACGGGCTCGGGCAGCCTCGGGGCGCTCGCTGGGAGTCCCGGGCTGCCGCGGCGGGCTGCGGTTCGCACGCGTGAGCCGCCCGGCTGCAGCGCCGCGGCGCGAGCATGCCATTGCGGGTCTCGCCTCCCTTCGTGCTCCCCCCCGCCCCTCGGGCTCCCCGGCTCCCCCCCGCCCCTCGGGATTCCCCGCTCCACCCGCCCCTCGCGCTCCCCCCCGCTTCTCGGGCTCCCCTCGCGCTCCCCCCCACCCCCGCGCTCCCCCCTGCTTCTCGGGCTCCCCTCGCGCTCCCCCCCCGCTCCTCGGGCTCCCCCTGCTCCCCTCGCGCTCCGCCCCGCCCCTCGCGCTCCCCCCCGCTTCTCGGGCTCCCCTCGCGCTCCGCCCCGCCCCTCGGGCTCCCCCTGCTCCCCTCGCGCTCCCCCTGCTCCCCTCGCGCTCCCCCTGCTCCCCTCGCGCTCCGCCTCGCCCCTCGCGCTCCCCTCGCGCTCCGCCCCGCCCCTCGGGCTCCCCCTGCTCCCCTCGCGCTCCCCCCTGCTTCTCAGGCTCCTCTCACGCTCCCCCCCGCTCCTCGGGCCCCCCCAGCTCCCCTCGCGCTCTGCCCCGCCCCTCGCACTCCCCCTGCTCCCCTCGCGCTTCCCCCTGCTTCTCGGGCTCCCCCCTGCTTCTCAGGCTCCTCTCGGGCTCCCCTTGCTCCCCTCGCGCTCCGCCCCGCCCCTCGCGCTCCCCCTGGTCCCCTCGCGCTCCCCCCCGCCCCCGCGCTCCCCCCCGCTTCTCGGGCTCCCCTCGTGCTCCCCCCCGCTCCTCGGGCCCCCCTGCTCCCCTCACGCTCCCCCCCGCCTCTCGCGCTCCCCTCGCACTCCGCCCCGCCCCTCGGGCTCTCCTCGCTCCCCCCCGCCCCTCGGGCTCCCTCTGCTCCCCTCCCGCTCCCCTCGCTCCCCCCCCCCCGCGCTGTCCGAGCCGGCACGTGCGCGGTGCTCAAGCGTCACTGCCGCCGCAGTCCGTTGGCGAGCGGCGCATGCGCGGCGGCGGGGAAGCAAGATGGCGGCGAGCAGGGAGGGCGTTTTCGCTTGGCGGCGGCGGCGGCGGGTGAGTGCGGAGGTGGCGTGGAGTGAAGGATGTGGGGCCCCCGGGTGAGGCGAACGCATAGGTTCGGGGGGCGTCGGGCTGCATCCTGCCCGCTGCGGCCGTCGCTGCGTGGAGGCGGCGGTGCGGGGCGAGTGGGGGGGCGGGCTGGGACCCGGCGCCGCGCCGGGAGCGCGGGTGTGACTTTGCGTTTTGCGTGCGCGGCGTTTAGGGCGCCAGTTCGTTGGCAGCGCGGGCCGGGGCACGCGCTCGCCCCTGCGGAGGCGGCGCGGCGGAGCGGAGCGGGGGGGCAGGCGGGCCCCGGAGCAGGGTTGCGGCGCGGCGTCGGCCCTGTAGTGTTTCCAAACGGCTTACCCCGTAACGTACGATGCAAAGCGGTGTATTAAGACCTTTCCTTTGAGGGAAAGAAGGAAAAAGAAAGAAAGGGGGGAAAGAAGAAAAAAAAAAAAAACACCACGGGAAAGAGAAAAAGAACGCGTGTAAATCGAAGTGTTTTGTTGGAAGCGAAATGCAATTTTCTGTCTTTGTTACAGAGGCGGAACCGACAATAGCAAATGCTGACAAAGAGCAAAGCCGGACGAGCGAGCGGTTTTTTGCGCTTACTCCCGAAGGGGCGGGCTGAAAGGAGGAAGCAAAAATGCAGCAGCGGACCCTCGATCTCCCCAGAAGCTGCGACAGTAGGAGGCGTTCTGGCCCGGGTAACCAAGGTAACTCTTGATGCGGAACGTTCGTTCTTTCGGCCTCCCTCCCGGAGGCAGCGCTGAGGACTAAGCGACCCGTTGCTGCCCTGCGCCTCTTGTTAACCGTAGCTGCCTTAGTTTTGCTTCGGTCGTTTGTATTTTGTTTTGTTATCGTACACGCGTACGTAGAAAAGGAAAGATAGGATATTTAATTTTTAGATTCGTTGCCACGGCTGAAGCTGAAGAGACAGAAAAACGTAAGCGAGCCGAAGTAATAAAATTAAAGGGAACCGAGCGAGAGCCGTCTCCGTCGCCCCGAAAGGGAAAGCCCGTTCCTCCCGGTGAGGAAGGTTCGCCGGTAATAGCGATCGGAATAACAGATGACCGACATCTAACGGAAGGTGCGTACGCGTTACGGAAAGGACGCTGCGTCCATCCGTTTCCGTGCGCGTGACTCTCTGCATCTGTGAAGCGTCGTGCTTTAAGAGCTCCAAGACGGCAAATTCCCGTCTTCGGGGAACGGCGGTCAGGTGGCCAGCGAGAGAGGGAGAGGCAAGCGTGCGAATTGTAAAACGAAGAGGTGGCTTTCAGGAAGGCTCATTTAGCGCGACCCCAGGTTAATTGCCTGGCAATGGTCTTTGGGGCAGCAGGAAGACGGCAGCTCGAAGAAAAGGTAAAGCCTTGCGGAATTAGGACTCCTTCCTTCTCGTGTAGTAGATCCGCTTTTGTGCTTAGAAACAACTTTGGATTGTTAATTTCTGCTGAGCTTTGAATACGTCACGTCACGGACTCTTAGGCGACACGGGGGAGTTCAGCTGCGCAGCCTGCCAGAGGAACGTCGCCCACGAGGCCTCGCTAGCCTTGAGGAGCTGTAGGCGCCGATGCACGTGGCTCGTTCTGTCGGGCGCGCAGAGGTTTGCTTTGGCTGCCGAAATTTCAGCTTGGCTTTGCGCCCTGTAGCGGTGGTATTTTTGTATTTCTAAATTGTGTTAATGCTAGGCGTTCGGCACATCGGGGAACGACTGTGTGCTGCCGTGAAGAACTGCAGGCTCCCGCCCTCAGCCCTTTCTCGGCAAGTTATCGGGTGTCGAGAGCGGCCGGGAGACTCCGAATGCCGGCGGAAAGGTTCTCTGCCCGCTCCTGACGAGGAGCCTTCGGCCGCGGGAAGGTCGGCGGCGTCCTTCCCGGACTCGTGAGTAATAAGCCGCGGTTCGCGGGCCGGCAGGGCAGGGCAGGGGAGGGGAGGGGAGGGGGGGGGGAATAGCGCCTGGTAGCCCGGCGGCTCCGGCGTCGCCGTTGCTAGCGGGGCCCCGAGGTCCATGTGAAGCCTCAGCTGCCTGTCGGGAGCTTTGTTTTGGTGTGTTTACCTGGCAAAAGCAGCGAGGGAGGCCTCAAAGAAGAATTTTCGTGCCTAGGTGGGTAAGCTGCGACCCCAGCTGTCTTTGCCTTGCTTTGCCGCTTAGTGTCGTAACGGCGACTTGGGAGCCCGCGATAAAAACCGTTCCGGGGCCGAAGGGAGGCCCTGCGTTTGCCCCGCTTGGGAAACCGTCGTTAAAGCTTGGGGGGGGCCGAGCTCCGAAAGGAGACTCTGCCGGTGACCTCGGTGGTCCGATTCGTTTGCAGGCTGACGTTCCGAGGGCCGGCGAGCGGAAGAGGAGCAGCTCAGCCCGTTCGGTTGATTTCGGCGATCCTGTTTTAAGGAAGCGCGTAAGTGCAGACGGGGTCTGGGAGGCTTTTCGCCCGAGACGGGAAAGAGCGAGGAAGACTGGAGAGCGTGGAAAAACTAGGTGCCGCGGGTACTGAAGCTGTTAAGGGCTGAGAGAATTTGGGCTTAAGCATCTGAAAGGGGCTGCTAACGCGCAAGGAGCGGTAAAATACCATCGCTGGACAGCAGGCTCCTTTCCGGCCCTCCGTCCCCCTCTGCAGCCTTCTCGTTCTGTTTGTTTCTGTTCCTCTTTTCTGGCTGGGCTGTGCAGCGATCCCGGAAGGACGTGTCTTTTGAGGTGTGCCTTTGCGAAGGTGGTTCGGCTGCCTGGGGGGATGGATCAAAGCCTTTGAGGCTCCCTCCGATCTGTTTCATTTCCTTTTGAATTTCTTCCTTTCTTTGCTTTCTCCTAGGGCGTCTGTCAGCTAACGAGTAAAGAAGATGGAACGGCCTGTCCGCAGAGGAGAACTGACGCACGGTAAACGTGAATACGCTAGACCTCCGCTACGTCACGGGCGTTTGTTTACGTCCGTGCGTTCCAATCTCTAGTTGCGCATTCGGGACGCGGCATCTGCCCGCTATCCGACTCCTCCGTGTAGCGTAGAAGGCGCTGTACAGCTGCCGGTCTCTACGGGAGGTTGTTAGTGAGAAGGAGAACGGTGTATTCCAGCTCGCGACCGCCAAACGGGCTCCTTTAGGTCCGCTTTCAGACTTGGGGCCTACTTCATCGGTCCGCTTGGACGTGGTTTCTTGGGGGGAACGCTAGTGCTTTCCCTGTGCTTTTCCTGCGTCGAAACCGGTAGTTTATAGGCCAGAGCGGTTATGCCGTACCTTCCTTTGAGAGGCGTTTCGTCCGCGTCTCGGGCTTCGGGGAAAATCAATTGGACGGAATTGCCGAAGGCGCGCCTTGAAATAGGCGGTAAATCTAGAAGCGTGTCTGAATCGCGAGGGGCTCGTAACTTGGTCTTTGTCCTCAACGTCTGCTTTTCTTTCGCTCTTATTGCAGGCTTCCCTCCAACGATCGGCGTCGCTGCGGCGTCTCGTGTTTCACGGGCAGCGGTCTCTGCTCAGTAAGGACGTGAGAACTCCTGCGCTCCCGGAGAGCCCGGGATCCCTGCTCCGGGCTGGTCATTTTAGGCCTTTGTGCGGAGCGTTCTTTCTAGCTACGCGCCCCGCGTGAGCCTCTCCTTCGGCCGTTTTCCCAAGGCGGCGGAAACGCTTCTGGGAAACGCCGTCGTTTCCGAAACGTTTCGCCGTGTCCTTGCCGGTAGGGGATACCGTGAGAGCGGGCAGAGGCGGCCGACGTCTGTGCGAGGAAAGAAGCGTGGCGCAAAGAAGGGACCTCTTTGGCCCGCCTGGTCCGCTTTAGAGAGTTTTCTTTTGGACCCGAAGATCGGGTCTGCGAGTGCCGCGCTCAGCGCACGCGTTTGTTCCCCCCCCCCCCCCCCCGTTCTTTTAGCAAGACCGTGCGTGTCCTCGAGCTGTTTGTCCCGAGGGGGGAGTCGCTGCGGGAATTGCTGGGGAGGCCCTGACGGCGGGACGTGAAAAAGACGCCTTTGACCGCGTGCGTGCGGCCGAAGGAACGTCAGCCCAAGAATCCGAATAAGACATGCCGCGTGCCAGCATCTCGTACCGTTTAATAATAAAACCCGAGCAGTCTGTCAAGCAAATAGCGCAGCTTGCTTTGGGCTGTTTATTTTGTTTAACGATCAGTAAAGGCGAGAGGTCGAAAGTTCTAAAGAAGAACGGCTGCTTCTTGGAACACTTGCAAATTGTCCCGTTAAGTAGGTGGGTGGTTTTTTTGTTTTCGTTTTGATTTTTTAAGTGCAGCCTCTGACTCTTTTTTTGTCTGTGGAGTATTTTGCAACGATGTTCAAAGGAAAGCGCTGTTACTGGAGCCTCTAGGAGCAGCGGCTCGAGCACGACACGCGGCGACGCTGCGCCTCGCAGCAGGCGCTGTAAATAAAGGCAGATGAGCCGAGGCGAGGGTGGTGAAATGTCTGCAAAGGGCGGGCGGGGGGGCTCTGCAGCGGTGTGCGCGTGCCGGGGGCGGCCGCGCGCCCTGCTGCCCTCGGGGCGTCAAAAAAGCAGTACGGCACGGAAAGGGGGGCGCGCAGGCGCACGGCGGCCGGCCGCGCGCCCTGCTGCCCTCGGGGCGTCAAAAAAGCGGTACGGCACGATAAAGGGGGGCGCGCATGCGCACTGGGTTCCGCCGTGCTCACTGCTGCCACCCTGTGTCCAAAAATCGGTACTGCACCCTGTGGGGGGGCGCGCGTGCGCACTGGGTTCCGCCGTGCTCACTGCTGCCACCCTGTGTCCAAAAATCGGTACTGCACCCTGTGGGGGGGGCTCGCGTGCGCACTGGGTTCCGCCGTGCTCACTGCTGCCACCCTGTGTCCAAAAATCGGTACTGCACCCTGTGGGGGGGGCGCGCACGCGCACAGCGTTCCGCCGCGCTCACTGCTGCCACCCTGTGTCCAAAAAGCGGTACTGCACCCGGTGGGGGGGGCGCGCATGCGCAGACAGCCGGCGCGCACATGCTCAGTGCCGGTCGCCATGTTTGCTGCTGCTCTCCGCCGTTTCGGTAACGGGTAAGCGAATGGAGCGTGCTCGTCGCCCCTTCCCGGTGCTCTTGGAGCGGCCACGGGCTCGGGCAGCCTCGGGGCGCTCGCTGGGAGTCCCGGGCTGCCGCGGCGGGCTGCGGTTCGCACGCGTGAGCCGCCCGGCTGCAGCGCCGCGGCGCGAGCATGCCATTGCGGGTCTCGCCTCCCTTCGTGCTCCCCCCCGCCCCTCGGGCTCCCCGGCTCCCCCCCGCCCCTCGGGATTCCCCGCTCCACCCGCCCCTCGCGCTCCCCCCCGCTTCTCGGGCTCCCCTCGCGCTCCCCCCCACCCCCGCGCTCCCCCCTGCTTCTCGGGCTCCCCTCGCGCTCCCCCCCCGCTCCTCGGGCTCCCCCTGCTCCCCTCGCGCTCCGCCCCGCCCCTCGCGCTCCCCCCCGCTTCTCGGGCTCCCCTCGCGCTCCGCCCCGCCCCTCGGGCTCCCCCTGCTCCCCTCGCGCTCCCCCTGCTCCCCTCGCGCTCCCCCTGCTCCCCTCGCGCTCCGCCTCGCCCCTCGCGCTCCCCTCGCGCTCCGCCCCGCCCCTCGGGCTCCCCCTGCTCCCCTCGCGCTCCCCCCTGCTTCTCAGGCTCCTCTCACGCTCCCCCCCGCTCCTCGGGCCCCCCCAGCTCCCCTCGCGCTCTGCCCCGCCCCTCGCACTCCCCCTGCTCCCCTCGCGCTTCCCCCTGCTTCTCGGGCTCCCCCCTGCTTCTCAGGCTCCTCTCGGGCTCCCCTTGCTCCCCTCGCGCTCCGCCCCGCCCCTCGCGCTCCCCCTGGTCCCCTCGCGCTCCCCCCCGCCCCCGCGCTCCCCCCCGCTTCTCGGGCTCCCCTCGTGCTCCCCCCCGCTCCTCGGGCCCCCCTGCTCCCCTCACGCTCCCCCCCGCCTCTCGCGCTCCCCTCGCACTCCGCCCCGCCCCTCGGGCTCTCCTCGCTCCCCCCCGCCCCTCGGGCTCCCTCTGCTCCCCTCCCGCTCCCCTCGCTCCCCCCCCCCCCGCGCTGTCCGAGCCGGCACGTGCGCGGTGCTCAAGCGTCACTGCCGCCGCAGTCCGTTGGCGAGCGGCGCATGCGCGGCGGCGGGGAAGCAAGATGGCGGCGAGCAGGGAGGGCGTTTTCGCTTGGCGGCGGCGGCGGCGGGTGAGTGCGGAGGTGGCGTGGAGTGAAGGATGTGGGGCCCCCGGGTGAGGCGAACGCATAGGTTCGGGGGGCGTCGGGCTGCATCCTGCCCGCTGCGGCCGTCGCTGCGTGGAGGCGGCGGTGCGGGGCGAGTGGGGGGGCGGGCTGGGACCCGGCGCCGCGCCGGGAGCGCGGGTGTGACTTTGCGTTTTGCGTGCGCGGCGTTTAGGGCGCCAGTTCGTTGGCAGCGCGGGCCGGGGCACGCGCTCGCCCCTGCGGAGGCGGCGCGGCGGAGCGGAGCGGGGGGGCAGGCGGGCCCCGGAGCAGGGTTGCGGCGCGGCGTCGGCCCTGTAGTGTTTCCAAACGGCTTACCCCGTAACGTACGATGCAAAGCGGTGTATTAAGACCTTTCCTTTGAGGGAAAGAAGGAAAAAGAAAGAAAGGGGGGAAAGAAAGAAAAAAAAAAAAACACCACGGGAAAGAGAAAAAGAACGCGTGTAAATCGAAGTGTTTTGTTGGAAGCGAAATGCAATTTTCTGTCTTTGTTACAGAGGCGGAACCGACAATAGCAAATGCTGACAAAGAGCAAAGCCGGACGAGCGAGCGGTTTTTTGCGCTTACTCCCGAAGGGGCGGGCTGAAAGGAGGAAGCAAAAATGCAGCAGCGGACCCTCGATCTCCCCAGAAGCTGCGACAGTAGGAGGCGTTCTGGCCCGGGTAACCAAGGTAACTCTTGATGCGGAACGTTCGTTCTTTCGGCCTCCCTCCCGGAGGCAGCGCTGAGGACTAAGCGACCCGTTGCTGCCCTGCGCCTCTTGTTAACCGTAGCTGCCTTAGTTTTGCTTCGGTCGTTTGTATTTTGTTTTGTTATCGTACACGCGTACGTAGAAAAGGAAAGATAGGATATTTAATTTTTAGATTCGTTGCCACGGCTGAAGCTGAAGAGACAGAAAAACGTAAGCGAGCCGAAGTAATAAAATTAAAGGGAACCGAGCGAGAGCCGTCTCCGTCGCCCCGAAAGGGAAAGCCCGTTCCTCCCGGTGAGGAAGGTTCGCCGGTAATAGCGATCGGAATAACAGATGAGCGACATCTAACGGAAGGTGCGTACGCGTTACGGAAAGGACGCTGCGTCCATCCGTTTCCGTGCGCGTGACTCTCTGCATCTGTGAAGCGTCGTGCTTTAAGAGCTCCAAGACGGCAAATTCCCGTCTTCGGGGAACGGCGGTCAGGTGGCCAGCGAGAGAGGGAGAGGCAAGCGTGCGAATTGTAAAACGAAGAGGTGGCTTTCAGGAAGGCTCATTTAGCGCGACCCCAGGTTAATTGCCTGGCAATGGTCTTTGGGGCAGCAGGAAGACGGCAGCTCGAAGAAAAGGTAAAGCCTTGCGGAATTAGGACTTCTTCCTTCTCGTGTAGTAGATCCGCTTTTGTGCTTAGAAACAACTTTGGATTGTTAATTTCTGCTGAGCTTTGAATACGTCACGTCACGGACTCTTAGGCGACACGGGGGAGTTCAGCTGCGCAGCCTGCCAGAGGAACGTCGCCCACGAGGCCTCGCTAGCCTTGAGGAGCTGTAGGCGCCGATGCACGTGGCTCGTTCTGTCGGGCGCGCAGAGGTTTGCTTTGGCTGCCGAAATTTCAGCTTGGCTTTGCGCCCTGTAGCGGTGGTATTTTTGTATTTCTAAATTGTGTTAATGCTAGGCGTTCGGCACATCGGGGAACGACTGTGTGCTGCCGTGAAGAACTGCAGGCTCCCGCCCTCAGCCCTTTCTCGGCAAGTTATCGGGTGTCGAGAGCGGCCGGGAGACTCCGAATGCCGGCGGAAAGGTTCTCTGCCCGCTCCTGACGAGGAGCCTTCGGCCGCGGGAAGGTCGGCGGCGTCCTTCCCGGACTCGTGAGTAATAAGCCGCGGTTCGCGGGCCGGCAGGGCAGGGCAGGGGAGGGGAGGGGAGGGGGGGGGAATAGCGCCTGGTAGCCCGGCGGCTCCGGCGTCGCCGTTGCTAGCGGGGCCCCGAGGTCCATGTGAAGCCTCAGCTGCCTGTCGGGAGCTTTGTTTTGGTGTGTTTACCTGGCAAAAGCAGCGAGGGAGGCCTCAAAGAAGAATTTTCGTGCCTAGGTGGGTAAGCTGCGACCCCAGCTGTCTTTGCCTTGCTTTGCCGCTTAGTGTCGTAACGGCGACTTGGGAGCCCGCGATAAAAACCGTTCCGGGGCCGAAGGGAGGCCCTGCGTTTGCCCCGCTTGGGAAACCGTCGTTAAAGCTTGGGGGGGGCCGAGCTCCGAAAGGAGACTCTGCCGGTGACCTCGGTGGTCCGATTCGTTTGCAGGCTGACGTTCCGAGGGCCGGCGAGCGGAAGAGGAGCAGCTCAGCCCGTTCGGTTGATTTCGGCGATCCTGTTTTAAGGAAGCGCGTAAGTGCAGACGGGGTCTGGGAGGCTTTTCGCCCGAGACGGGAAAGAGCGAGGAAGACTGGAGAGCGTGGAAAAACTAGGTGCCGCGGGTACTGAAGCTGTTAAGGGCTGAGAGAATTTGGGCTTAAGCATCTGAAAGGGGCTGCTAACGCGCAAGGAGCGGTAAAATACCATCGCTGGACAGCAGGCTCCTTTCCGGCCCTCCGTCCCCCTCTGCAGCCTTCTCGTTCTGTTTGTTTCTGTTCCTCTTTTCTGGCTGGGCTGTGCAGCGATCCCGGAAGGACGTGTCTTTTGAGGTGTGCCTTTGCGAAGGTGGTTCGGCTGCCTGGGGGGATGGATCAAAGCCTTTGAGGCTCCCTCCGATCTGTTTCATTTCCTTTTGAATTTCTTCCTTTCTTTGCTTTCTCCTAGGGCGTCTGTCAGCTAACGAGTAAAGAAGATGGAACGGCCTGTCCGCAGAGGAGAACTGACGCACGGTAAACGTGAATACGCTAGACCTCCGCTACGTCACGGGCGTTTGTTTACGTCCGTGCGTTCCAATCTCTAGTTGCGCATTCGGGACGCGGCATCTGCCCGCTATCCGACTCCTCCGTGTAGCGTAGAAGGCGCTGTACAGCTGCCGGTCTCTACGGGAGGTTGTTAGTGAGAAGGAGAACGGTGTATTCCAGCTCGCGACCGCCAAACGGGCTCCTTTAGGTCCGCTTTCAGACTTGGGGCCTACTTCATCGGTCCGCTTGGACGTGGTTTCTTGGGGGGAACGCTAGTGCTTTCCCTGTGCTTTTCCTGCGTCGAAACCGGTAGTTTATAGGCCAGAGCGGTTATGCCGTACCTTCCTTTGAGAGGCGTTTCGTCCGCGTCTCGGGCTTCGGGGAAAATCAATTGGACGGAATTGCCGAAGGCGCGCCTTGAAATAGGCGGTAAATCTAGAAGCGTGTCTGAATCGCGAGGGGCTCGTAACTTGGTCTTTGTCCTCAACGTCTGCTTTTCTTTCGCTCTTATTGCAGGCTTCCCTCCAACGATCGGCGTCGCTGCGGCGTCTCGTGTTTCACGGGCAGCGGTCTCTGCTCAGTAAGGACGTGAGAACTCCTGCGCTCCCGGAGAGCCCGGGATCCCTGCTCCGGGCTGGTCATTTTAGGCCTTTGTGCGGAGCGTTCTTTCTAGCTACGCGCCCCGCGTGAGCCTCTCCTTCGGCCGTTTTCCCAAGGCGGCGGAAACGCTTCTGGGAAACGCCGTCGTTTCCGAAACGTTTCGCCGTGTCCTTGCCGGTAGGGGATACCGTGAGAGCGGGCAGAGGCGGCCGACGTCTGTGCGAGGAAAGAAGCGTGGCGCAAAGAAGGGACCTCTTTGGCCCGCCTGGTCCGCTTTAGAGAGTTTTCTTTTGGACCCGAAGATCGGGTCTGCGAGTGCCGCGCTCAGCGCACGCGTTTGTTCCCCCCCCCCCCCCCCGTTCTTTTAGCAAGACCGTGCGTGTCCTCGAGCTGTTTGTCCCGAGGGGGGAGTCGCTGCAGGAATTGCTGGGGAGGCCCTGACGGCGGGACGTGAAAAAGACGCCTTTGACCGCGTGCGTGCGGCCGAAGGAACGTCAGCCCAAGAATCCGAATAAGACATGCCGCGTGCCAGCATCTCGTACCGTTTAATAATAAAACCCGAGCAGTCTGTCAAGCAAATAGCGCGGCTTGCTTTGGGCTGTTTATTTTGTTTAACGATCAGTAAAGGCGAGAGGTCGAAAGTTCTAAAGAAGAACGGCTGCTTCTTGGAACGCTTGCAAATTGTCCCGTTAAGTAGGTGGGTGGTTTTTTTGTTTTCGTTTTGATTTTTTAAGTGCAGCCTCTGACTCTTTTTTTGTCTGTGGAGTATTTTGCAACGATGTTCAAAGGAAAGCGCTGTTACTGGAGCCTCTAGGAGCAGCGGCTCGAGCACGACACGCGGCGACGCTGCGCCTCGCAGCAGGCGCTGTAAATAAGGGCAGATGAGCCGAGGCGAGGGTGGTGAAATGTCTGCAAAGGGCGGGCGGGGGGGCTCTGCAGCGGTGTGCGCGTGCCGGGGGCGGCCGCGCGCCCTGCTGCCCTCGGGGCGTCAAAAAAGCGGTACGGCACGATAAAGGGGGGCGCGCATGCGCACTGGGTTCCGCCGTGCTCACTGCTGCCACCCTGTGTCCAAAAATCGGTACTGCACCCTGTGGGGGGGCGCGCGTGCGCACTGGGTTCCGCCGTGCTCACTGCTGCCACCCTGTGTCCAAAAATCGGTACTGCACCCTGTGGGGGGGCTCGCGTGCGCACTGGGTTCCGCCGTGCTCACTGCTGCCACCCTGTGTCCAAAAATCGGTACTGCACCCTGTGGGGGGACTCGCGTGCGCACTGGGTTCCGCCGTGCTCACTGCTGCCACCCTGTGTCCAAAAATCGGTACTGCACCCTGTGGGGGGGGCGCGCACGCGCACAGCGTTCCGCCGCGCTCACTGCTGCCACCCTGTGTCCAAAAAGCGGTACTGCACCCGGTGGGGGGGGCGCGCATGCGCAGACAGCCGGCGCGCACATGCTCAGTGCCGGTCGCCATGTTTGCTGCTGCTCTCCGCCGTTTCGGTAACGGGTAAGCGAATGGAGCGTGCTCGTCGCCCCTTCCCGGTGCTCTTGGAGCGGCCACGGGCTCGGGCAGCCTCGGGGCGCTCGCTGGGAGTCCCGGGCTGCCGCGGCGGGCTGCGGTTCGCACGCGTGAGCCGCCCGGCTGCAGCGCCGCGGCGCGAGCATGCCATTGCGGGTCTCGCCTCCCTTCGTGCTCCCCCCCCGCCCCTCGGGCTCCCCGGCTCCCCCCCGCCCCTCGGGATTCCCCGCTCCACCCGCCCCTCGCGCTCCCCCCCGCTTCTCGGGCTCCCCTCGCGCTCCCCCCCACCCCCGCGCTCCCCCCTGCTTCTCGGGCTCCCCTCGCGCTCCCCCCCCGCTCCTCGGGCTCCCCCTGCTCCCCTCGCGCTCCGCCCCGCCCCTCGCGCTCCCCCCCCGCTTCTCGGGCTCCCCTCGCGCTCCGCCCCGCCCCTCGGGCTCCCCCTGCTCCCCTCGCGCTCCCCCTGCTCCCCTCGCGCTCCCCCTGCTCCCCTCGCGCTCCGCCTCGCCCCTCGCGCTCCCCTCGCGCTCCGCCCCGCCCCTCGGGCTCCCCCTGCTCCCCTCGCGCTCCCCCCTGCTTCTCAGGCTCCTCTCACGCTCCCCCCCGCTCCTCGGGCCCCCCCAGCTCCCCTCGCGCTCTGCCCCGCCCCTCGCACTCCCCCTGCTCCCCTCGCGCTTCCCCCTGCTTCTCGGGCTCCCCCCTGCTTCTCAGGCTCCTCTCGGGCTCCCCTTGCTCCCCTCGCGCTCCGCCCCGCCCCTCGCGCTCCCCCTGGTCCCCTCGCGCTCCCCCCCGCCCCCGCGCTCCCCCCCGCTTCTCGGGCTCCCCTCGTGCTCCCCCCCGCTCCTCGGGCCCCCCTGCTCCCCTCACGCTCCCCCCCGCCTCTCGCGCTCCCCTCGCACTCCGCCCCGCCCCTCGGGCTCCCCTCGCTCCCCCCCGCCCCTCGGGCTCCCTCTGCTCCCCTCCCGCTCCCCTCGCTCCCCCCCCCCCCGCGCTGTCCGAGCCGGCACGTGCGCGGTGCTCAAGCGTCACTGCCGCCGCAGTCCGTTGGCGAGCGGCGCATGCGCGGCGGCGGGGAAGCAAGATGGCGGCGAGCAGGGAGGGCGTTTTCGCTTGGCGGCGGCGGCGGCGGGTGAGTGCGGAGGTGTCGTGGAGTGAAGGATGTGGGGCCCCCGGGTGAGGCGAACGCATAGGTTCGGGGGGCGTCGGGCTGCATCCTGCCCGCTGCGGCCGTCGCTGCGTGGAGGCGGCGGTGCGGGGCGAGTGGGGGGGCGGGCTGGGACCCGGCGCCGCGCCGGGAGCGCGGGTGTGACTTTGCGTTTTGCGTGCGCGGCGTTTAGGGCGCCAGTTCGTTGGCAGCGCGGGCCGGGGCACGCGCTCGCCCCTGCGGAGGCGGCGCGGCGGAGCGGAGCGGGGGGGCAGGCGGGCCCCGGAGCAGGGTTGCGGCGCGGCGTCGGCCCTGTAGTGTTTCCAAACGGCTTACCCCGTAACGTACGATGCAAAGCGGTGTATTAAGACCTTTCCTTTGAGGGAAAGAAGGAAAAAGAAAGAAAGGGGGGAAAGAAAGAAAAAAAAAAAAAACACCACGGGAAAGAGAAAAAGAACGCGTGTAAATCGAAGTGTTTTGTTGGAAGCGAAATGCAATTTTCTGTCTTTGTTACAGAGGCGGAACCGACAATAGCAAATGCTGACAAAGAGCAAAGCCGGACGAGCGAGCGGTTTTTTGCGCTTACTCCCGAAGGGGCGGGCTGAAAGGAGGAAGCAAAAATGCAGCAGCGGACCCTCGATCTCCCCAGAAGCTGCGACAGTAGGAGGCGTTCTGGCCCGGGTAACCAAGGTAACTCTTGATGCGGAACGTTCGTTCTTTCGGCCTCCCTCCCGGAGGCAGCGCTGAGGACTAAGCGACCCGTTGCTGCCCTGCGCCTCTTGTTAACCGTAGCTGCCTTAGTTTTGCTTCGGTCGTTTGTATTTTGTTTTGTTATCGTACACGCGTACGTAGAAAAGGAAAGATAGGATATTTAATTTTTAGATTCGTTGCCACGGCTGAAGCTGAAGAGACAGAAAAACGTAAGCGAGCCGAAGTAATAAAATTAAAGGGAACCGAGCGAGAGCCGTCTCCGTCGCCCCGAAAGGGAAAGCCCGTTCCTCCCGGTGAGGAAGGTTCGCCGGTAATAGCGATCGGAATAACAGATGAGCGACATCTAACGGAAGGTGCGTACGCGTTACGGAAAGGACGCTGCGTCCATCCGTTTCCGTGCGCGTGACTCTCTGCATCTGTGAAGCGTCGTGCTTTAAGAGCTCCAAGACGGCAAATTCCCGTCTTCGGGGAACGGCGGTCAGGTGGCCAGCGAGAGAGGGAGAGGCAAGCGTGCGAATTGTAAAACGAAGAGGTGGCTTTCAGGAAGGCTCATTTAGCGCGACCCCAGGTTAATTGCCTGGCAATGGTATGTGGGGCAGCAGGAAGACGGCAGCTCGAAGAAAAGGTAAAGCCTTGCGGAATTAGGACTTCTTCCTTCTCGTGTAGTAGATCCGCTTTTGTGCTTAGAAACAACTTTGGATTGTTAATTTCTGCTGAGCTTTGAATACGTCACGTCACGGACTCTTAGGCGACACGGGGGAGTTCAGCTGCGCAGCCTGCCAGAGGAACGTCGCCCACGAGGCCTCGCTAGCCTTGAGGAGCTGTAGGCGCCGATGCACGTGGCTCGTTCTGTCGGGCGCGCAGAGGTTTGCTTTGGCTGCCGAAATTTCAGCTTGGCTTTGCGCCCTGTAGCGGTGGTATTTTTGTATTTCTAAATTGTGTTAATGCTAGGCGTTCGGCACATCGGGGAACGACTGTGTGCTGCCGTGAAGAACTGCAGGCTCCCGCCCTCAGCCCTTTCTCGGCAAGTTATCGGGTGTCGAGAGCGGCCGGGAGACTCCGAATGCCGGCGGAAAGGTTCTCTGCCCGCTCCTGACGAGGAGCCTTCGGCCGCGGGAAGGTCGGCGGCGTCCTTCCCGGACTCGTGAGTAATAAGCCGCGGTTCGCGGGCCGGCAGGGCAGGGCAGGGGAGGGGAGGGGAGGGGGGGGGAATAGCGCCTGGTAGCCCGGCGGCTCCGGCGTCGCCGTTGCTAGCGGGGCCCCGAGGTCCATGTGAAGCCTCAGCTGCCTGTCGGGAGCTTTGTTTTGGTGTGTTTACCTGGCAAAAGCAGCGAGGGAGGCCTCAAAGAAGAATTTTCGTGCCTAGGTGGGTAAGCTGCGACCCCAGCTGTCTTTGCCTTGCTTTGCCGCTTAGTGTCGTAACGGCGACTTGGGAGCCCGCGATAAAAACCGTTCCGGGGCCGAAGGGAGGCCCTGCGTTTGCCCCGCTTGGGAAACCGTCGTTAAAGCTTGGGGGGGGCCGAGCTCCGAAAGGAGACTCTGCCGGTGACCTCGGTGGTCCGATTCGTTTGCAGGCTGACGTTCCGAGGGCCGGCGAGCGGAAGAGGAGCAGCTCAGCCCGTTCGGTTGATTTCGGCGATCCTGTTTTAAGGAAGCGCGTAAGTGCAGACGGGGTCTGGGAGGCTTTTCGCCCGAGACGGGAAAGAGCGAGGAAGACTGGAGAGCGTGGAAAAACTAGGTGCCGCGGGTACTGAAGCTGTTAAGGGCTGAGAGAATTTGGGCTTAAGCATCTGAAAGGGGCTGCTAACGCGCAAGGAGCGGTAAAATACCATCGCTGGACAGCAGGCTCCTTTCCGGCCCTCCGTCCCCCTCTGCAGCCTTCTCGTTCTGTTTGTTTCTGTTCCTCTTTTCTGGCTGGGCTGTGCAGCGATCCCGGAAGGACGTGTCTTTTGAGGTGTGCCTTTGCGAAGGTGGTTCGGCTGCCTGGGGGGATGGATCAAAGCCTTTGAGGCTCCCTCCGATCTGTTTCATTTCCTTTTGAATTTCTTCCTTTCTTTGCTTTCTCCTAGGGCGTCTGTCAGCTAACGAGTAAAGAAGATGGAACGGCCTGTCCGCAGAGGAGAACTGACGCACGGTAAACGTGAATACGCTAGACCTCCGCTACGTCACGGGCGTTTGTTTACGTCCGTGCGTTCCAATCTCTAGTTGCGCATTCGGGACGCGGCATCTGCCCGCTATCCGACTCCTCCGTGTAGCGTAGAAGGCGCTGTACAGCTGCCGGTCTCTACGGGAGGTTGTTAGTGAGAAGGAGAACGGTGTATTCCAGCTCGCGACCGCCAAACGGGCTCCTTTAGGTCCGCTTTCAGACTTGGGGCCTACTTCATCGGTCCGCTTGGACGTGGTTTCTTGGGGGGAACGCTAGTGCTTTCCCTGTGCTTTTCCTGCGTCGAAACCGGTAGTTTATAGGCCAGAGCGGTTATGCCGTACCTTCCTTTGAGAGGCGTTTCGTCCGCGTCTCGGGCTTCGGGGAAAATCAATTGGACGGAATTGCCGAAGGCGCGCCTTGAAATAGGCGGTAAATCTAGAAGCGTGTCTGAATCGCGAGGGGCTCGTAACTTGGTCTTTGTCCTCAACGTCTGCTTTTCTTTCGCTCTTATTGCAGGCTTCCCTCCAACGATCGGCGTCGCTGCGGCGTCTCGTGTTTCACGGGCAGCGGTCTCTGCTCAGTAAGGACGTGAGAACTCCTGCGCTCCCGGAGAGCCCGGGATCCCTGCTCCGGGCTGGTCATTTTAGGCCTTTGTGCGGAGCGTTCTTTCTAGCTACGCGCCCCGCGTGAGCCTCTCCTTCGGCCGTTTTCCCAAGGCGGCGGAAACGCTTCTGGGAAACGCCGTCGTTTCCGAAACGTTTCGCCGTGTCCTTGCCGGTAGGGGATACCGTGAGAGCGGGCAGAGGCGGCCGACGTCTGTGCGAGGAAAGAAGCGTGGCGCAAAGAAGGGACCTCTTTGGCCCGCCTGGTCCGCTTTAGAGAGTTTTCTTTTGGACCCGAAGATCGGGTCTGCGAGTGCCGCGCTCAGCGCACGCGTTTGTTCCCCCCCCCCCCCCCGTTCTTTTAGCAAGACCGTGCGTGTCCTCGAGCTGTTTGTCCCGAGGGGGGAGTCGCTGCGGGAATTGCTGGGGAGGCCCTGACGGCGGGACGTGAAAAAGACGCCTTTGACCGCGTGCGTGCGGCCGAAGGAACGTCAGCCCAAGAATCCGAATAAGACATGCCGCGTGCCAGCATCTCGTACCGTTTAATAATAAAACCCGAGCAGTCTGTCAAGCAAATAGCGCGGCTTGCTTTGGGCTGTTTATTTTGTTTAACGATCAGTAAAGGCGAGAGGTCGAAAGTTCTAAAGAAGAACGGCTGCTTCTTGGAACGCTTGCAAATTGTCCCGTTAAGTAGGTGGGTGGTTTTTTTGTTTTCGTTTTGATTTTTTAAGTGCAGCCTCTGACTCTTTTTTTGTCTGTGGAGTATTTTGCAACGATGTTCAAAGGAAAGCGCTGTTACTGGAGCCTCTAGGAGCAGCGGCTCGAGCACGACACGCGGCGACGCTGCGCCTCGCAGCAGGCGCTGTAAATAAGGGCAGATGAGCCGAGGCGAGGGTGGTGAAATGTCTGCAAAGGGCGGGCGGGGGGGCTCTGCAGCGGTGTGCGCGTGCCGGGGGCGGCCGCGCGCCCTGCTGCCCTCGGGGCGTCAAAAAAGCGGTACGGCACGATAAAGGGGGGCGCGCATGCGCACTGGGTTCCGCCGTGCTCACTGCTGCCACCCTGTGTCCAAAAATCGGTACTGCACCCTGTGGGGGGGCGCGCGTGCGCACTGGGTTCCGCCGTGCTCACTGCTGCCACCCTGTGTCCAAAAATCGGTACTGCACCCTGTGGGGGGGGCGCGCACGCGCACAGCGTTCCGCCGCGCTCACTGCTGCCACCCTGTGTCCAAAAAGCGGTACTGCACCCGGTGGGGGGGGCGCGCATGCGCAGACAGCCGGCGCGCACATGCTCAGTGCCGGTCGCCATGTTTGCTGCTGCTCTCCGCCGTTTCGGTAACGGGTAAGCGAATGGAGCGTGCTCGTCGCCCCTTCCCGGTGCTCTTGGAGCGGCCACGGGCTCGGGCAGCCTCGGGGCGCTCGCTGGGAGTCCCGGGCTGCCGCGGCGGGCTGCGGTTCGCACGCGTGAGCCGCCCGGCTGCAGCGCCGCGGCGCGAGCATGCCATTGCGGGTCTCGCCTCCCTTCGTGCTCCCCCCCGCCCCTCGGGCTCCCCGGCTCCCCCCCGCCCCTCGGGATTCCCCGCTCCACCCGCCCCTCGCGCTCCCCCCCGCTTCTCGGGCTCCCCTCGCGCTCCCCCCCACCCCCGCGCTCCCCCCTGCTTCTCGGGCTCCCCTCGCGCTCCCCCCCCGCTCCTCGGGCTCCCCCTGCTCCCCTCGCGCTCCGCCCCGCCCCTCGCGCTCCCCCCCGCTTCTCGGGCTCCCCTCGCGCTCCGCCCCGCCCCTCGGGCTCCCCCTGCTCCCCTCGCGCTCCCCCTGCTCCCCTCGCGCTCCCCCTGCTCCCCTCGCGCTCCGCCTCGCCCCTCGCGCTCCCCTCGCGCTCCGCCCCGCCCCTCGGGCTCCCCCTGCTCCCCTCGCGCTCCCCCCTGCTTCTCAGGCTCCTCTCACGCTCCCCCCCGCTCCTCGGGCCCCCCCAGCTCCCCTCGCGCTCTGCCCCGCCCCTCGCACTCCCCCTGCTCCCCTCGCGCTTCCCCCTGCTTCTCGGGCTCCCCCCTGCTTCTCAGGCTCCTCTCGGGCTCCCCTTGCTCCCCTCGCGCTCCGCCCCGCCCCTCGCGCTCCCCCTGGTCCCCTCGCGCTCCCCCCCGCCCCCGCGCTCCCCCCCGCTTCTCGGGCTCCCCTCGTGCTCCCCCCCGCTCCTCGGGCCCCCCTGCTCCCCTCACGCTCCCCCCCGCCTCTCGCGCTCCCCTCGCACTCCGCCCCGCCCCTCGGGCTCCCCTCGCTCCCCCCCGCCCCTCGGGCTCCCTCTGCTCCCCTCCCGCTCCCCTCGCTCCCCCCCCCCCGCGCTGTCCGAGCCGGCACGTGCGCGGTGCTCAAGCGTCACTGCCGCCGCAGTCCGTTGGCGAGCGGCGCATGCGCGGCGGCGGGGAAGCAAGATGGCGGCGAGCAGGGAGGGCGTTTTCGCTTGGCGGCGGCGGCGGCGGGTGAGTGCGGAGGTGTCGTGGAGTGAAGGATGTGGGGCCCCCGGGTGAGGCGAACGCATAGGTTCGGGGGGCGTCGGGCTGCATCCTGCCCGCTGCGGCCGTCGCTGCGTGGAGGCGGCGGTGCGGGGCGAGTGGGGGGGCGGGCTGGGACCCGGCGCCGCGCCGGGAGCGCGGGTGTGACTTTGCGTTTTGCGTGCGCGGCGTTTAGGGCGCCAGTTCGTTGGCAGCGTGGGCCGGGGCACGCGCTCGCCCCTGCGGAGGCGGCGCGGCGGAGCGGAGCGGGGGGGCAGGCGGGCCCCGGAGCAGGGTTGCGGCGCGGCGTCGGCCCTGTAGTGTTTCCAAACGGCTTACCCCGTAACGTACGATGCAAAGCGGTGTATTAAGACCTTTCCTTTGAGGGAAAGAAGGAAAAAGAAAGAAAGGGGGGAAAGAAAGAAAAAAAAAAAAAACACCACGGGAAAGAGAAAAAGAACGCGTGTAAATCGAAGTGTTTTGTTGGAAGCGAAATGCAATTTTCTGTCTTTGTTACAGAGGCGGAACCGACAATAGCAAATGCTGACAAAGAGCAAAGCCGGACGAGCGAGCGGTTTTTTGCGCTTACTCCCGAAGGGGCGGGCTGAAAGGAGGAAGCAAAAATGCAGCAGCGGACCCTCGATCTCCCCAGAAGCTGCGACAGTAGGAGGCGTTCTGGCCCGGGTAACCAAGGTAACTCTTGATGCGGAACGTTCGTTCTTTCGGCCTCCCTCCCGGAGGCAGCGCTGAGGACTAAGCGACCCGTTGCTGCCCTGCGCCTCTTGTTAACCGTAGCTGCCTTAGTTTTGCTTCGGTCGTTTGTATTTTGTTTTGTTATCGTACACGCGTACGTAGAAAAGGAAAGATAGGATATTTAATTTTTAGATTCGTTGCCACGGCTGAAGCTGAAGAGACAGAAAAACGTAAGCGAGCCGAAGTAATAAAATTAAAGGGAACCGAGCGAGAGCCGTCTCCGTCGCCCCGAAAGGGAAAGCCCGTTCCTCCCGGTGAGGAAGGTTCGCCGGTAATAGCGATCGGAATAACAGATGAGCGACATCTAACGGAAGGTGCGTACGCGTTACGGAAAGGACGCTGCGTCCATCCGTTTCCGTGCGCGTGACTCTCTGCATCTGTGAAGCGTCGTGCTTTAAGAGCTCCAAGACGGCAAATTCCCGTCTTCGGGGAACGGCGGTCAGGTGGCCAGCGAGAGAGGGAGAGGCAAGCGTGCGAATTGTAAAACGAAGAGGTGGCTTTCAGGAAGGCTCATTTAGCGCGACCCCAGGTTAATTGCCTGGCAATGGTCTTTGGGGCAGCAGGAAGACGGCAGCTCGAAGAAAAGGTAAAGCCTTGCGGAATTAGGACTCCTTCCTTCTCGTGTAGTAGATCCGCTTTTGTGCTTAGAAACAACTTTGGATTGTTAATTTCTGCTGAGCTTTGAATACGTCACGTCACGGACTCTTAGGCGACACGGGGGAGTTCAGCTGCGCAGCCTGCCAGAGGAACGTCGCCCACGAGGCCTCGCTAGCCTTGAGGAGCTGTAGGCGCCGATGCACGTGGCTCGTTCTGTCGGGCGCGCAGAGGTTTGCTTTGGCTGCCGAAATTTCAGCTTGGCTTTGCGCCCTGTAGCGGTGGTATTTTTGTATTTCTAAATTGTGTTAATGCTAGGCGTTCGGCACATCGGGGAACGACTGTGTGCTGCCGTGAAGAACTGCAGGCTCCCGCCCTCAGCCCTTTCTCGGCAAGTTATCGGGTGTCGAGAGCGGCCGGGAGACTCCGAATGCCGGCGGAAAGGTTCTCTGCCCGCTCCTGACGAGGAGCCTTCGGCCGCGGGAAGGTCGGCGGCGTCCTTCCCGGACTCGTGAGTAATAAGCCGCGGTTCGCGGGCCGGCAGGGCAGGGCAGGGGAGGGGAGGGGAGGGGGGGGGAATAGCGCCTGGTAGCCCGGCGGCTCCGGCGTCGCCGTTGCTAGCGGGGCCCCGAGGTCCATGTGAAGCCTCAGCTGCCTGTCGGGAGCTTTGTTTTGGTGTGTTTACCTGGCAAAAGCAGCGAGGGAGGCCTCAAAGAAGAATTTTCGTGCCTAGGTGGGTAAGCTGCGACCCCAGCTGTCTTTGCCTTGCTTTGCCGCTTAGTGTCGTAACGGCGACTTGGGAGCCCGCGATAAAAACCGTTCCGGGGCCGAAGGGAGGCCCTGCGTTTGCCCCGCTTGGGAAACCGTCGTTAAAGCTTGGGGGGGGCCGAGCTCCGAAAGGAGACTCTGCCGGTGACCTCGGTGGTCCGATTCGTTTGCAGGCTGACGTTCCGAGGGCCGGCGAGCGGAAGAGGAGCAGCTCAGCCCGTTCGGTTGATTTCGGCGATCCTGTTTTAAGGAAGCGCGTAAGTGCAGACGGGGTCTGGGAGGCTTTTTGCCCGAGACGGGAAAGAGCGAGGAAGACTGGAGAGCGTGGAAAAACTAGGTGCCGCGGGTACTGAAGCTGTTAAGGGCTGAGAGAATTTGGGCTTAAGCATCTGAAAGGGGCTGCTAACGCGCAAGGAGCGGTAAAATACCATCGCTGGACAGCAGGCTCCTTTCCGGCCCTCCGTCCCCCTCTGCAGCCTTCTCGTTCTGTTTGTTTCTGTTCCTCTTTTCTGGCTGGGCTGTGCAGCGATCCCGGAAGGACGTGTCTTTTGAGGTGTGCCTTTGCGAAGGTGGTTCGGCTGCCTGGGGGGATGGATCAAAGCCTTTGAGGCTCCCTCCGATCTGTTTCATTTCCTTTTGAATTTCTTCCTTTCTTTGCTTTCTCCTAGGGCGTCTGTCAGCTAACGAGTAAAGAAGATGGAACGGCCTGTCCGCAGAGGAGAACTGACGCACGGTAAACGTGAATACGCTAGACCTCCGCTACGTCACGGGCGTTTGTTTACGTCCGTGCGTTCCAATCTCTAGTTGCGCATTCGGGACGCGGCATCTGCCCGCTATCCGACTCCTCCGTGTAGCGTAGAAGGCGCTGTACAGCTGCCGGTCTCTACGGGAGGTTGTTAGTGAGAAGGAGAACGGTGTATTCCAGCTCGCGACCGCCAAACGGGCTCCTTTAGGTCCGCTTTCAGACTTGGGGCCTACTTCATCGGTCCGCTTGGACGTGGTTTCTTGGGGGGAACGCTAGTGCTTTCCCTGTGCTTTTCCTGCGTCGAAACCGGTAGTTTATAGGCCAGAGCGGTTATGCCGTACCTTCCTTTGAGAGGCGTTTCGTCCGCGTCTCGGGCTTCGGGGAAAATCAATTGGACGGAATTGCCGAAGGCGCGCCTTGAAATAGGCGGTAAATCTAGAAGCGTGTCTGAATCGCGAGGGGCTCGTAACTTGGTCTTTGTCCTCAACGTCTGCTTTTCTTTCGCTCTTATTGCAGGCTTCCCTCCAACGATCGGCGTCGCTGCGGCGTCTCGTGTTTCACGGGCAGCGGTCTCTGCTCAGTAAGGACGTGAGAACTCCTGCGCTCCCGGAGAGCCCAGGATCCCTGCTCCGGGCTGGTCATTTTAGGCCTTTGTGCGGAGCGTTCTTTCTAGCTACGCGCCCCGCGTGAGCCTCTCCTTCGGCCGTTTTCCCAAGGCGGCGGAAACGCTTCTGGGAAACGCCGTCGTTTCCGAAACGTTTCGCCGTGTGATATGTGCTAATTTGTTACATCAAATTGAGAAACAGCCTTGAAACATCCTGGACTGTGATGTGTGCTAATTGGTTACATCAAAGTAAGAAACAGCCTTGGAAACATCTGTGGGAACATCCTACATCCTGTGGTGGGGGCATGTACCCTGCCTGAGATAAGGGAGTTGAGATAGCAAAGCGGCAATGTTAGTTTAGATAGCCTAATATGGTGATGGCGATGTCACACAACTGTGAAATATAGCACGACTTCGAAAGTTGTAAAATATATGCGTGACCTGAGGGTCACCACTCACAATGCAGAGGGCTGAAGAAGACCCCCTAGCAACAGCCGGCGCAACCGCAGAAGTTACAGGAAGTGCCACATATACCTGGAGCTGGAATTGCATATAAGGAGACTGTGAGGGGGGGATTGCGCGCGCCGTTGGTGGAGCAGGAGATTCCCCCGGCCGCCCAGCGCTGTTTTGCTTACTTGTGACTTGCTCAATTATTTTATTAAATTGGAATTTATGCAACCCGGCCCGAGTGGTTGTCAATTTGTCGCGTTTACCTGTAACAATTTGGTGCCGTGACTCGGATACAGGCTTCCCTGGTTTCAGGACTCTGACTCAGGGGAGGCGCCCCATCCCATCTTCGGATGGCCCCTGAGTGGGTAGTTCCCCTACCAGAACCTGTATTTCCGAACCCTAAATCAGGACAAGTAAGCAAAAGAACTGCAGTACCCCGTAAACTTTGTGCACGAAGATCCGAACGAAGACTCAGGACTGAGTGAGTATATGTATGCGGTTCCGTTCGGTTGGGGTGGGATACCCGGAGCACGTGAGAAGTCCCCAGGGGAGTGCGGACCCTCCAGGAGAGGGGGTCCTTGTGTAACAGGGGACGGAGTGAGTGCGGACCCTCCATGAGGGTGATTGTGTAACAGGGGACCGAAACGGGGCACCCGTCGGCCGACTGGGCCGCCCGCTGCGAAGGGACAACCGTCCTAGCAGTTAAAGACTCGGGTGGTGTGAGTGCGGTCCCCTGCAGAGAGAGAGAGTTGTAATAGGGGACCGAAATGGGGCACCCATCGGCCGACTGGGCCACCCGCTGCGAAGGGACAACCGTCCTAGCAGTTAAAGACTCGGGTGGTGTGAGTGCGGTCCCCTGCGGAAAGAAAGAGAGTGACTGGGGTGGGTGCTCCGGAAGATGGGACGGAAAAAGAGCAAGTCTTCTGATCCCATAGAGGGCTTTACGGTACAGTTACCAGATATACCGCCCGATAGCCCTTTAGGATTAATGATTAAGTATTGGAACGATTGGCCCTCCAGAAAAGGCAAAAAGTCGAGAAAAAAAAAATGGTACATTACTGTATGCAAGTATGGGGTGGGAAGCAGATTAGAGGAGACCACCTTTATTGGCCAGTATACGGGTCTTTTGAAAATTGGATATGTCAGGCTCTAACTATATATGTGAATTCAAAGGAGCCCTTTAGTTTAGAAGAAAGTGAGTATGCTAGTTTATGGATAAGACCAGATACTCGGACCATGATATTTACCTTGAAAGAGAAGGGTTCGAGGAAGAAAAGCAAAACACTGGAGGAACTTCCCGTTTCTCCTCCCCCCTATATTCCCTCAGCTCCGGCTCAAAACCCAACACCAGCCCCTCCTCATAGCCCCTCTCCGATGACCCCAGACTGGGATCTAAACCCTCCTAGTTCCCCAGAAGAAACCCGAAGGGTCACGAGGAGTCAAACGAGGGGAGGTGGGCGACCTGATCAGCTGTACCCCTTGCGAGAACTCCCCATGGGAGGACCGCAGCCGGGGATGGGATTTGTGTCTATGCCCCTGAGTTCAGGGGACGTACGGGATTTTAAGAAAGAAATGTGGAATTTATTAGAAGACCCTTTAGGAGTGGCTGAGAAATTAGATCAGTTTTTAGGTCCAAGCCTTTATACATGGGAGGAATTACAATCCATCTTAAGCATATTATTTACAGCGGAAGAAAGGGAAATGACCCGTAGGGCTGGGATGCGGATTTGGGATCAACAACACCAACAAGGTCCCGCTGCAGATATTAAATGGCCCACTCAACGGCCGGACTGGGACAATCAGAATGCTGAGCATCGGACACATATGTCCGATCTGAGAGCCATAATAGTTCAGGGAATCAGGGAATCTGTTCCCAGGGGGCAAAATATTAATAAGGCCTTCATGGAACAACAAAAGAAGGATGAGACACCAACAGAGTGGCTCGAGAGACTTAGAAAAAATCTGCAACTTTATTCCGGGGTAGACCCCAGTACCCCTGTGGGACAGGCTCTATTGAAAACACAGTTTGTAGCAAAGGCCTTTCCAGATATTAGAAGAAAGCTAGAGAAGTTAGATGATTGGCAAGATAGGGGGCTGGACGAATTGCTGAGGGAAGCTCAGAAAGTGCATGTGCGGAGGGAAGAGGAAACCCATCGGCGGCAGGCAAAGATTCTGATGGCAGCAGTCCGAGAAGGGCAGAGAGGAATCCAGGCACAACCCCCTAGGTCGTATAACAGACCTAAAAGAAAGCCACTTCACCAAGAAGGACAACCCAGAGAAGTTGTGACGAGGGACTTGAGGCAGGTGGAGTGTTTTTATTGCCAGAAAAAAGGGCATCTGAAGAGGAATTGTAGGAAGCGAATGCAGGATGAGCAAATGTTCCAAGAAGATTAGGGGGGTCAGGGGCTCTATTTGCTGGGGACTCATAAAGGAACTGAGCCCTTGATAAAATTGAAATTAGGTCCCCAGCGACAAGAAGTAGAATTCCTTGTGGATTCTGGGGCAGAAAGATCTACTGTCCAAACGGTACCCTGGGGGTGTAAGCTATCCCCAGAGAACTTATAAGTGATAGGAGCTAAGGGAGAGCCCTTTAAGGTCCCAGTAATTAAAAATGTGGAAATAGAATCAGACTCTCGATTAAGTGTTGGATCCTTTTTATTAGTTCCCGAAGCTGAATATAATTTACTGGGCCGAGATATGATGGTTGAATTGGGAGTCAATTTAGAAGTAGAGAATCAAGAATTAGTTATAAAATTATGCACCCTTACTATTGAAGATGAGGCCAAAATCAACCCTGAAGTTTGGTATACCCCAGAATCAGTAGGAAACTAGATATTGCTCCTTTTGAAGTGAGCATACGGAATCCAGAAATCCCTGTTAGAGTCAAGCAATATCCAATGTCACAGGAAGGGAGGCAAGGACTCCGACCAGTAATCCAGAGGCTAATAAATCAAAGGTTACTGGAGCCTTGTATGTCTCCCTATAATACCCCCATACTGCCCGTAAAGAAACCAGACGGTACTTATAGATTGGTACAAGATTTAAGAGAAATAAACAAAAGAACAATTACCAGGTTCCCAATTGTAGCTAACCCCGATATCATACTTAGTCAGCTGTCACCTGAGGCTAAATGGTATACGGTTATAGACCTGAAAGATGCATTTTGGGCATGCCCCCTTAAGGAAGAATGTAGAGACTTTTTTGCCTTCGAGTGGGAAGACCCAGATACCCATAGGAAACAACAACTCCGATGGACTGTTTTACCACAAGGGTTTACAGAATCCCCTAATTTGTTTGGGCAAGCCCTGGAGCAGGTTCTAAGTACTTACGAAACTAATCCTCAAATTACTTTAACACAATATGTGGATGATTTGCTTTTAGCAGGAAAAACCCAGGAGGAAGTTAGATGTGAGAGTATTAAGTTGTTAAATTTCCTAAGTTTAAAGGGATTGAAAGTATCGAAATCAAAGTTGCAATTTACGGAAGAAGAGGTGAAGTATTTGGGACATTGGCTTAGCAAGGGCACAAAAAAATTGGACCCTGAAAGGGTAAATGGTATACTGTCAATAAGACCCCCGAAGAGCAAAAGACAGGTCCGACAATTGCTGGGGTTATTAGGGTATTGCAGACAATGGATTGAAAATTATAGCAATAAAGTAAAATTTTTATATAAAAAAACTAATAGTAGATGGGCTAATAAAATGGACTCAAACCGATAATCAAAGCCTCGAAGAATTGAAGGCTGACTTGGTGAATGCACCTGTTTTGAGTTTACCAGATATTAAGAGACCATTCTACATGTTTATTAATACACAGGAAGGAACAGCCTTTGGAGTCCTAACACAGGAATGGGCAGGGAAAAAGAAACCTATAGGGTATTTTTCAAAATTGCTAGACCCCGTCAGTCGGGGATGGCCCACTTGCCTACAAGCCATTGTAGCTACAGCCTTATTAGTAGAAGAGGCTAAAAAGATAACCTTTGGAGGAGAATTAAAAATATATACCCCTCATAATATACGAGGAGTATTACAACAAAAAGCCGAAAAATGGATAACCGATGCCAGACTATTAAAATACGAGGGCATTTTAATCCATTCTCCAAAGTTGGAAATTGAGACTACAAGCTTGCAGAATCCAGCCCAGTTCCTGTATGGGGAACCCAGTGGTCAATTAAGACATGATTGCATGCGTCTAATAGAATACCAAACAAAAATAAGAGAAGATTTAGAAGAAGAAGAGTTACCAGAGGGGACTAAATTCTTTGTGGACGGATCCTCTCGCGTAGTTGAAGGGAAATGCAGATCAGGGTATGCTATTGTAGATGGAAAGTCTCTAGAGTTAATAGAATCAGGGCCCCTACACAAAACTTGGTCGGCCCAGGCTTGTGAATTGTATGCAGTTTTTAGAGCCTTAGAAATTTTAAAGGGCAAAATAGGGACTATATACACCGACTCTAAATATGCTTATGGAGTAGTACACACATTTGGGAAAATGTGGGAAGAACGGGGACTGATTAATTCACAAGGGAAGAATTTAGTGCACGAAAAATTAATCAGAAAAACTTTAGAAGCTCTGAGGGGACCTCGGAGAATCGCAGTAGTACATGTTAGGGACCATCAAAAAGGCACATTTTACCACATAAGGGGAAATAATCTAGCAGATGAAGAAGCAAAAAAAGCAGCTTTACACCTATTGTCTGAAGGAAAAGAGGGCCAAGATAAACTAGATACCAGGATGAGTTTTACTAAACAGGAAATAGATACATTACGACAGATAGGAGCCCTAGAAAAAGAAGGTAAATGGGTGCTGCCCGATGATAGAGAAATTGTATCCAAAGGCGTAGCTTGGAGAATCATGAAAGAATTCCACCGACAGACTCACTGGGGAGTGCAAGCATTAGTAGACCAGTTTGGAACTAAATATATGTGCATTGGAATATATGACATAGCAAAAAGACTAGTGGGAGAATGTTTGACCTGTCAGAAGGTTAACAAGCAGCACCTCAGAAAAAAGGTCCCAGGGGGACGATCCATAGCCAGGAGACCATTTGAGAAAATACAGGTTGACTTTACAGAACTCCCAGAAGTGGGCAGGTATAAATACCTATTAGTTATAGTAGATCATTTAACTTACTTTGTAGAAGCTTTTCCCGTAGCCCGAGCAACTGCGAAATCGGTAACCAAGATATTGTTAGAAAATATCATACCCCGGTATGGGAATGTATTGGTCATAGACTCAGACAGGGGGCCACATTTTACATCCAAGGTCATTAAAGAAACATTAGATCCTTTAGGAATCAAGTGGGAGTATCACACTCCCTGGCATCCTCAAAGTTCAGGAAAGGTAGAAAGGATGAATGGGGAAATAAAAAAACAGTTAACAAAGCTAATGATGGAAACCCAGATGAATTGGATCAAGTGTTTACCCTTAGCTTTGTTGAATATACGAACTCAGCCCAGAACTGACACAGGAGTCTCCCCTTTTGAAATGTTATATGGGATGCCATATGATTTAGAAATACCAAAAGAACATCCTAAAGTAGAAGAGAGATTATTACAGAAATATATTACAGAGCTTATGAAGAGAAGACAAGAATTGATAAAGAAAGGACTAATAGCACAGAGACCTCCACTAGATGTAGCCATTCACCGAGTTAACCCTGGAGACAAGGTTTTAATTAAAACCTGGAAAGACTCATCCTTGACTCCCCGCTTGGAGGGACCTTTCCTTGTTTTGCTTACCACAGACACTGCTATTCGTACCGCAGAGCGAGGATGGACACATGCTAGCAGAATTAAAGGACCGATTTCAGAATCATCGTGGGAAGCCTTTGGAAACCTGGACAATTTAAAAGTAACCTTTAAGAAGAAACCTGGAAACCTCGATAAGTGAGACCACCTTTTGTAAAACCTAACATAGTATTTGTTATAACCCCACATTGTATTTGTTATCCCTTTGTGTGTTATGCATGTAGGGTTTGTAAAGGGAAGTAGTGGACTCATTGTTAGTACGGGTATCTCCCTAACAGCATTTGCCGCCCTTGTTACGACAAAATTGACTTATTGGACATTAAAAGATCTTAAGAAAAGATCGGTAGAACGGTGGGAAGCCTTTGTTAAAAGGAGTACAACCAGAGAAAGGTTGTACCCACGCCAACCACCCCAAATCACATAAGGCCAAAATTGAAAACACCAATTATAGGCGGACCGCGCCGTATGTTGAGTGTCACTCTTGGGAACTGGGAAGCCTTTAAAAAAATCTAAAAGGCTCATACAGGAGGTTCCCCTGAAGAATACGGCTGCTGCCGAGAAGACGGTACACCCTGCTGCTCTGAAGCAAAAGAGTAGGCAGGGGAGGCAGAGACGTATAGAACTTGTGGGGATCGAGGCCGATAAGCCACCTCCTAAGCAGGAATACCCAAAATTGTAAGACCCAGACTCTTTAAAGTCCCAGAGACACTTGGCATCACGGACCGCCCCTCCAAGGCATTAAGGGTTCGTAAAATATCCGTTGACCAAGCCATGGGTCCACTACTCCTCTGGAAGATGATTGTGCTGGGCTTATTAGGAAGACGAATCCAAGGGGAACATAATGTACACCAACCCTTTAAATGGTCATTAATGAGATGGGAAGATCAAACAGTGATCCAAGTACGAAGCGTACCCGGGAAACCTACATTCACACCTACCTTGTGTGAATTGGTACCCATTGAGCCATGTTTAAATCTAAAGGGGTTTTACTTTTGCCCTAGTTCTAATCCTGGGCGAGGATACTGTAACTACCCAAACTCTTATTATTGTGCTTATTGGGGATGTGAAACTATAGCCTCTGATTGGACACCCGGCGCAGGATCAGATAAGTTTATTCAGACCCAGTGGGGACCCTATGGTTGTACACCCCCCAAACGAGACTCTTCTGGAGGTACGCGTCCGTCCTCCCATTCGGACTGTAAACATTTAATGATAAATATCACCCGTCCTGAAGATCCAGGGTGGTTTTTGGGAAAGACCTGGGGAGTCCGGTACTGGGAGCCCGGGACCGATAGGGGTGGATTGATTTTCATAAAGAAAGAAAGTGTGCAACCTGCTCCTCAAGCAATAGGGCCGAATCTAGCCGTTAAAGGAGCAAAATTAAGAATCAAACCAACGGCTGCGATAATGAATTTGACAAGTATTCCTATGAGCCACCCCACCCCGAAAGATACTGTTGTAATCTCAGAAAGTAAAGCCACAGAGGGGGTAGACAATCCTCTGTGGAAGATTGTACAGGCAACCTACAAAGTATTAAATGCTACAACCCCTAGTATAACCACCCATTGCTGGTTATGCTACGACATAAGACCCCTTTTTATGAAGCAATAGGAGTAAATATGACATATACTGTGAGCAATGATCCCGGCTCACAGTGTCAATGGGAAGATAAGAAGAAGGGGTTGACCATGGAGCAAGTTACGGGAATGGGAATGTGTATTGGTAAAATACCAAAATCAAAGAAAAAGCTGTGTGGGTCTGTGACACTGCAAACCTACACCTCCGAAATTGGATGGATTATTCCCACCCAAGGAGCTAGGTGGATATGTTCAAAAACGGGCCTAACTCCCTGTGTCTCCCTAAGGGTACTTGGTGAGTCCCAAGAATATTGTATACAAATAGAGGTAGTTCCCAGGATCTTGTACCACCCAGAAAATGTGATGTACGACCATTGGGACACCCCTCATCCGGTCCGAGTAAAGAGAGAACCAATCACCGCAATTACTATAGCCACCTTACTGGGCCTAGGGGCAGTAGGAGCGGGAACTGGAATCTCCTCCTTAGTGGTGCAGCAGCAGAGCCTTAGCACCCTACGAGCAGCAGTGGATGAGGACTTAGAACGAATAGAAAAATCCATTACAGCCTTAGAAAAATCGTTGACATCGCTATCAGAAGTAGTTTTACAGAACAGAAGAGGGATGGACCTCTTATTTTTGCAACAGGGAGGATTGTGTGCAGCCCTAGGAGAAGAATGTTGTTTTTACACGGATCATACAGGAGTTGTCAGGGATACTATGGCGAAATTGAGAGAAGGCCTTGAAAAACGTAAAAAGGAAAGAGAAGCCCAGCAAGGGTGGTATGAATCATGGTTCAGTCATTCTCCCTGGCTAACAACCTTATTGTCTACCATCGCGGGCCCATTGACTTTACTAGTACTAGTGTTGACCTTTGGACCGTGTATAGTAAATAAAATAATTAACTTAGCAAAAAGCAGACTCGAAGCTGCCCACCTACTGTTGATAAGAAGTCAATATGAACAACTAAATGAAGATGAGAGTAAGCATAACCCTATGCTCTCCCTGGCACAGGAGGTTGTTGCTCGATTTGATGAACAAATTAGAAGGGACCAAAACAAAAAGGGGGGATTGTGATATGTGCTAATTTGTTACATCAAATTGAGAAACAGCCTTGAAACATCCTGGACTGTGATGTGTGCTAATTGGTTACATCAAAGTAAGAAACAGCCTTGGAAACATCTGTGGGAACATCCTACATCCTGTGGTGGGGGCATGTACCCTGCCTGAGATAAGGGAGTTGAGATAGCAAAGCGGCAATGTTAGTTTAGATAGCCTAATATGGTGATGGCGATGTCACACAACTGTGAAATATAGCACGACTTCGAAAGTTGTAAAATATATGCGTGACCTGAGGGTCACCACTCACAATGCAGAGGGCTGAAGAAGACCCCCTAGCAACAGCCGGCGCAACCGCAGAAGTTACAGGAAGTGCCACATATACCTGGAGCTGGAATTGCATATAAGGAGACTGTGAGGGGGGGATTGCGCGCGCCGTTGGTGGAGCAGGAGATTCCCCTGGCCGCCCAGCGCTGTTTTGCTTACTTGTGACTTGCTCAATTATTTTATTAAATTGGAATTTATGCAACCCGGCCCGAGTGGTTGTCAATTTGTCGCGTTTACCTGTAACAGCCGTGTCCTTGCCGGTAGGGGATACCGTGAGAGCGGGCAGAGGCGGCCGACGTCTGTGCGAGGAAAGAAGCGTGGCGCAAAGAAGGGACCTCTTTGGCCCGCCTGGTCCGCTTTAGAGAGTTTTCTTTTGGACCCGAAGATCGGGTCTGCGAGTGCCGCGCTCAGCGCACGCGTTTGTTCCCCCCCCCCCCCGTTCTTTTAGCAAGACCGTGCGTGTCCTCGAGCTGTTTGTCCCGAGGGGGGAGTCGCTGCGGGAATTGCTGGGGAGGCCCTGACGGCGGGACGTGAAAAAGACGCCTTTGACCGCGTGCGTGCGGCCGAAGGAACGTCGGCCCAAGAATCCGAATAAGACATGCCGCGTGCCAGCATCTCGTACCGTTTAATAATAAAACCCGAGCAGTCTGTCAAGCAAATAGCGCGGCTTGCTTTGGGCTGTTTATTTTGTTTAACGATCAGTAAAGGCGAGAGGTCGAAAGTTCTAAAGAAGAACGGCTGCTTCTTGGAACGCTTGCAAATTGTCCCGTTAAGTAGGTGGGTGGTTTTTTTGTTTTCGTTTTGTTTTTTTAAGTGCAGCCTCTGACTCTTTTTTTGTCTGTGGAGTATTTTGCAACGATGTTCAAAGGAAAGCGCTGTTACTGGAGCCTCTAGGAGCAGCGGCTCGAGCACGACACGCGGCGACGCTGCGCCTCGCAGCAGGCGCTGTAAATAAGGGCAGATGAGCCGAGGCGAGGGTGGTGAAATGTCTGCAAAGGGCGGGCGGGGGGGCTCTGCAGCGGTGTGCGCGTGCCGGGGGCGGCCGCGCGCCCTGCTGCCCTCGGGGCGTCAAAAAAGCAGTACGGCACGGAAAGGGGGGCGCGCATGCGCACTGGGTTCCGCCGTGCTCACTGCTGCCACCCTGTGTCCAAAAATCGGTACTGCACCCTGTGGGGGGGGCGCGCACGCGCACAGCGTTCCGCCGCGCTCACTGCTGCCACCCTGTGTCCAAAAAGCGGTACTGCACCCGGTGGGGGGGGCGCGCATGCGCAGACAGCCGGCGCGCACATGCTCAGTGCCGGTCGCCATGTTTGCTGCTGCTCTCCGCCGTTTCGGTAACGGGTAAGCGAATGGAGCGTGCTCGTCGCCCCTTCCCGGTGCTCTTGGAGCGGCCACGGGCTCGGGCAGCCTCGGGGCGCTCGCTGGGAGTCCCGGGCTGCCGCGGCGGGCTGCGGTTCGCACGCGTGAGCCGCCCGGCTGCAGCGGCGCGGCGCGAGCATGCCATTGCGGGTCTCGCCTCCCTTCGTGCTCCCCCCCACCCCTCGGGCTCCCCCGGCTCCCCCCCGCCCCTCGGGATTCCCCGCTCCACCCGCCCCTCGCGCTCCCCCCCGCTTCTCGGGCTCCCCTCGCGCTCCCCCCCACCCCCGCGCTCCCCCCCGCTTCTCGGGCTCCCCTCGCGCTCCGCCCCGTCCCTCGGGCTCCCCTTGCTCCCCTCGCGCTCCGCCCCGCCCCTCGCGCTCCCCCTGGTCCCCTCGCGCTCCCCCCCGCCCCCGCGCTCCCCCCCGCTTCTCGGGCTCCCCTCGTGCTCCCCCCCGCTCCTCGGGCCCCCCTGCTCCCCTCACGCTCCCCCCCGCCTCTCGCGCTCCCCTCGCACTCCGCCCCGCCCCTCGGGCTCCCCTCGCTCCCCCCCGCCCCTCGGGCTCCCTCTGCTCCCCTCCCGCTCCCCTCGCTCCCCCCCCCCCGCGCTGTCCGAGCCGGCACGTGCGCGGTGCTCAAGCGTCACTGCCGCCGCAGTCCGTTGGCGAGCGGCGCATGCGCGGCGGCGGGGAAGCAAGATGGCGGCGAGCAGGGAGGGCGTTTTCGCTTGGCGGCGGCGGCGGCGGGTGAGTGCGGAGGTGGCGTGGAGTGAAGGATGTGGGGCCCCCGGGTGAGGCGAACGCATAGGTTCGGGGGGCGTCGGGCTGCATCCTGCCCGCTGCGGCCGTCGCTGCGTGGAGGCGGCGGTGCGGGGCGAGTGGGGGGGCGGGCTGGGACCCGGCGCCGCGCCGGGAGCGCGGGTGTGACTTTGCGTTTTGCGTGCGCGGCGTTTAGGGCGCCAGTTCGTTGGCAGCGCGGGCCGGGGCACGCGCTCGCCCCTGCGGAGGCGGCGCGGCGGAGCGGAGCGGGGGGGCAGGCGGGCCCCGGAGCAGGGTTGCGGCGCGGCGTCGGCCCTGTAGCGTTTCCAAACGGCTTACCCCGTAACGTACGATGCAAAGCGGTGTATTAAGACCTTTCCTTTGAGGGAAAGAAGGAAAAAGAAAGAAAGGGGGGAAAGAAAAAAAAAAAAAAAAAACCACGGGAAAGAGAAAAAGAACGCGTGTAAATCGAAGTGTTTTGTTGGAAGCGAAATGCAATTTTCTGTCTTTGTTACAGAGGCGGAACCGACAATAGCAAATGCTGACAAAGAGCAAAGCCGGACGAGCGAGCGGTTTTTTGCGCTTACTCCCGAAGGGGCGGGCTGAAAGGAGGAAGCAAAAATGCAGCAGCGGACCCTCGATCTCCCCAGAAGCTGCGACAGTAGGAGGCGTTCTGGCCCGGGTAACCAAGGTAACTCTTGATGCGGAACGTTCGTTCTTTCGGCCTCCCTCCCGGAGGCAGCGCTGAGGACTAAGCGACCCGTTGCTGCCCTGCGCCTCTTGTTAACCGTAGCTGCCTTAGTTTTGCTTCGGTCGTTTGTATTTTGTTTTGTTATCGTACACGCGTACGTAGAAAAGGAAAGATAGGATATTTAATTTTTAGATTCGTTGCCACGGCTGAAGCTGAAGAGACAGAGAAACGTAAGCGAGCCGAAGTAATAAAATTAAAGGGAACCGAGCGAGAGCCGTCTCCGTCGCCCCGAAAGGGAAAGCCCGTTCCTCCCGGTGAGGAAGGTTCGCCGGTAATAGCGATCGGAATAACAGATGAGCGACATCTAACGGAAGGTGCGTACGCGTTACGGAAAGGACGCTGCGTCCATCCGTTTCCGTGCGCGTGACTCTCTGCATCTGTGAAGCGTCGTGCTTTAAGAGCTCCAAGACGGCAAATTCCCGTCTTCGGGGAACGGCGGTCAGGTGGCCAGAGAGAGAGGGAGAGGCAAGCGTGCGAATTGTAAAACGAAGAGGAAGGCTCATTTAGCGCGACCCCAGGTTAATTGCCTGGCAATGGTCTTTGGGGCAGCAGGAAGACGGCAGCTCGAAGAAAAGGTAAAGCCTTGCGGAATTAGGACTCCTTCCTTCTCGTGTAGTAGATCCGCTTTTGTGCTTAGAAACAACTTTGGATTGTTAATTTCTGCTGAGCTTTGAATACGTCACGTCACGGACTCTTAGGCGACACGGGGGAGTTCAGCTGCGCAGCCTGCCAGAGGAACGTCGCCCACGAGGCCTCGCTAGCCTTGAGGAGCTGTAGGCGCCGATGCACGTGGCTCGTTCTGTCGGGCGCGCAGAGGTTTGCTTTGGCTGCCGAAATTTCAGCTTGGCTTTGCGCCCTGTAGCGGTGGTATTTTTGTATTTCTAAATTGTGTTAATGCTAGGCGTTCGGCACATCGGGGAACGACTGTGTGCTGCTGTGAAGAACTGCAGGCTCCCGCCCTCAGCCCTTTCTCGGCAAGTTATCGGGTGTCGAGAGCGGCCGGGAGACTCCGAATGCCGGCGGAAAGGTTCTCTGCCCGCTCCTGACGAGGAGCCTTCGGCCGCGGGAAGGTCGGCGGCGTCCTTCCCGGACTCGTGAGTAATAAGCCGCGGTTCGCGGGCCGGCAGGGCAGGGCAGGGGAGGGGAGGGGAGGGGGGGGGGGAATAGCGCCTGGTAGCCCGGCGGCTCCGGCGTCGCCGTTGCTAGCGGGGCCCCGAGGTCCATGTGAAGCCTCAGCTGCCTGTCGGGAGCTTTGTTTTGGTGTGTTTACCTGGCAAAAGCAGCGAGGGAGGCCTCAAAGAAGAATTTTCGTGCCTAGGTGGGTAAGCTGCGACCCCAGCTGTCTTTGCCTTGCTTTGCCGCTTAGTGTCGTAACGGCGACTTGGGAGCCCGCGATAAAAACCGTTCCGGGGCCGAAGGGAGGCCCTGCGTTTGCCCCGCTTGGGAAACCGTCGTTAAAGCTTGGGGGGGGCCGAGCTCCGAAAGGAGACTCTGCCGGTGACCTCGGTGGTCCGATTCGTTTGCAGGCTGACGTTCCGAGGGCCGGCGAGCGGAAGAGGAGCAGCTCAGCCCGTTCGGTTGATTTCGGCGATCCTGTTTGAAGGAAGCGCGTAAGTGCAGACGGGGTCTGGGAGGCTTTTCGCCCGAGACGGGAAAGAGCGAGGAAGACTGGAGAGCGTGGAAAAACTAGGTGCCGCGGGTACTGAAGCTGTTAAGGGCTGAGAGAATTTGGGCTTAAGCATCTGAAAGGGGCTGCTAACGCGCAAGGAGCGGTAAAATACCATCGCTGGACAGCAGGCTCCTTTCCGGCCCTCCGTCCCCCTCTGCAGCCTTCTCGTTCTGTTTGTTTCTGTTCCTCTTTTCTGGCTGGGCTGTGCAGCGATCCCGGAAGGACGTGTCTTTTGAGGTGTGCCTTTGCGAAGGTGGTTCGGCTGCCTGGGGGGATGGATCAAAGCCTTTGAGGCTCCCTCCGATCTGTTTCATTTCCTTTTGAATTTCTTCCTTTCTTTGCTTTCTCCTAGGGCGTCTGTCAGCTAACGAGTAAAGAAGATGGAACGGCCTGTCCGCAGAGGAGAACTGACGCACGGTAAACGTGAATACGCTAGACCTCCGCTACGTCACGGGCGTTTGTTTACGTCCGTGCGTTCCAATCTCTAGTTGCGCATTCGGGACGCGGCATCTGCCCGCTATCCGACTCCTCCGTGTAGCGTAGAAGGCGCTGTACAGCTGCCGGTCTCTACGGGAGGTTGTTAGTGAGAAGGAGAACGGTGTATTCCAGCTCGCGACCGCCAAACGGGCTCCTTTAGGTCCGCTTTCAGACTTGGGGCCTACTTCATCGGTCCGCTTGGACGTGGTTTCTTGGGGGGAACGCTAGTGCTTTCCCTGTGCTTTTCCTGCGTCGAAACCGGTAGTTTATAGGCCAGAGCGGTTATGCCGTACCTTCCTTTGAGAGGCGTTTCGTCCGCGTCTCGGGCTTCGGGGAAAATCAATTGGACGGAATTGCCGAAGGCGCGCCTTGAAATAGGCGGTAAATCTAGAAGCGTGTCTGAATCGCGAGGGGCTCGTAACTTGGTCTTTGTCCTCAACGTCTGCTTTTCTTTCGCTCTTATTGCAGGCTTCCCTCCAACGATCGGCGTCGCTGCGGCGTCTCGTGTTTCACGGGCAGCGGTCTCTGCTCAGTAAGGACGTGAGAACTCCTGCGCTCCCGGAGAGCCCAGGATCCCTGCTCCGGGCTGGTCATTTTAGGCCTTTGTGCGGAGCGTTCTTTCTAGCTACGCGCCCCGCGTGAGCCTCTCCTTCGGCCGTTTTCCCAAGGCGGCGGAAACGCTTCTGGGAAACGCCGTCGTTTCCGAAACGTTTCGCCGTGTGATATGTGCTAATTTGTTACATCAAATTGAGAAACAGCCTTGAAACATCCTGGACTGTGATGTGTGCTAATTGGTTACATCAAAGTAAGAAACAGCCTTGGAAACATCTGTGGGAACATCCTACATCCTGTGGTGGGGGCATGTACCCTGCCTGAGATAAGGGAGTTGAGATAGCAAAGCGGCAATGTTAGTTTAGATAGCCTAATATGGTGATGGCGATGTCACACAACTGTGAAATATAGCACGACTTCGAAAGTTGTAAAATATATGCGTGACCTGAGGGTCACCACTCACAATGCAGAGGGCTGAAGAAGACCCCCTAGCAACAGCCGGCGCAACCGCAGAAGTTACAGGAAGTGCCACATATACCTGGAGCTGGAATTGCATATAAGGAGACTGTGAGGGGGGGATTGCGCGCGCCGTTGGTGGAGCAGGAGATTCCCCCGGCCGCCCAGCGCTGTTTTGCTTACTTGTGACTTGCTCAATTATTTTATTAAATTGGAATTTATGCAACCCGGCCCGAGTGGTTGTCAATTTGTCGCGTTTACCTGTAACAATTTGGTGCCGTGACTCGGATACAGGCTTCCCTGGTTTCAGGACTCTGACTCAGGGGAGGCGCCCCATCCCATCTTCGGATGGCCCCTGAGTGGGTAGTTCCCCTACCAGAACCTGTATTTCCGAACCCTAAATCAGGACAAGTAAGCAAAAGAACTGCAGTACCCCGTAAACTTTGTGCACGAAGATCCGAACGAAGACTCAGGACTGAGTGAGTATATGTATGCGGTTCCGTTCGGTTGGGGTGGGATACCCGGAGCACGTGAGAAGTCCCCAGGGGAGTGCGGACCCTCCAGGAGAGGGGGTCCTTGTGTAACAGGGGACGGAGTGAGTGCGGACCCTCCATGAGGGTGATTGTGTAACAGGGGACCGAAACGGGGCACCCGTCGGCCGACTGGGCCGCCCGCTGCGAAGGGACAACCGTCCTAGCAGTTAAAGACTCGGGTGGTGTGAGTGCGGTCCCCTGCAGAGAGAGAGAGTTGTAATAGGGGACCGAAATGGGGCACCCATCGGCCGACTGGGCCACCCGCTGCGAAGGGACAACCGTCCTAGCAGTTAAAGACTCGGGTGGTGTGAGTGCGGTCCCCTGCGGAAAGAAAGAGAGTGACTGGGGTGGGTGCTCCGGAAGATGGGACGGAAAAAGAGCAAGTCTTCTGATCCCATAGAGGGCTTTACGGTACAGTTACCAGATATACCGCCCGATAGCCCTTTAGGATTAATGATTAAGTATTGGAACGATTGGCCCTCCAGAAAAGGCAAAAAGTCGAGAAAAAAAAAATGGTACATTACTGTATGCAAGTATGGGGTGGGAAGCAGATTAGAGGAGACCACCTTTATTGGCCAGTATACGGGTCTTTTGAAAATTGGATATGTCAGGCTCTAACTATATATGTGAATTCAAAGGAGCCCTTTAGTTTAGAAGAAAGTGAGTATGCTAGTTTATGGATAAGACCAGATACTCGGACCATGATATTTACCTTGAAAGAGAAGGGTTCGAGGAAGAAAAGCAAAACACTGGAGGAACTTCCCGTTTCTCCTCCCCCCTATATTCCCTCAGCTCCGGCTCAAAACCCAACACCAGCCCCTCCTCATAGCCCCTCTCCGATGACCCCAGACTGGGATCTAAACCCTCCTAGTTCCCCAGAAGAAACCCGAAGGGTCACGAGGAGTCAAACGAGGGGAGGTGGGCGACCTGATCAGCTGTACCCCTTGCGAGAACTCCCCATGGGAGGACCGCAGCCGGGGATGGGATTTGTGTCTATGCCCCTGAGTTCAGGGGACGTACGGGATTTTAAGAAAGAAATGTGGAATTTATTAGAAGACCCTTTAGGAGTGGCTGAGAAATTAGATCAGTTTTTAGGTCCAAGCCTTTATACATGGGAGGAATTACAATCCATCTTAAGCATATTATTTACAGCGGAAGAAAGGGAAATGACCCGTAGGGCTGGGATGCGGATTTGGGATCAACAACACCAACAAGGTCCCGCTGCAGATATTAAATGGCCCACTCAACGGCCGGACTGGGACAATCAGAATGCTGAGCATCGGACACATATGTCCGATCTGAGAGCCATAATAGTTCAGGGAATCAGGGAATCTGTTCCCAGGGGGCAAAATATTAATAAGGCCTTCATGGAACAACAAAAGAAGGATGAGACACCAACAGAGTGGCTCGAGAGACTTAGAAAAAATCTGCAACTTTATTCCGGGGTAGACCCCAGTACCCCTGTGGGACAGGCTCTATTGAAAACACAGTTTGTAGCAAAGGCCTTTCCAGATATTAGAAGAAAGCTAGAGAAGTTAGATGATTGGCAAGATAGGGGGCTGGACGAATTGCTGAGGGAAGCTCAGAAAGTGCATGTGCGGAGGGAAGAGGAAACCCATCGGCGGCAGGCAAAGATTCTGATGGCAGCAGTCCGAGAAGGGCAGAGAGGAATCCAGGCACAACCCCCTAGGTCGTATAACAGACCTAAAAGAAAGCCACTTCACCAAGAAGGACAACCCAGAGAAGTTGTGACGAGGGACTTGAGGCAGGTGGAGTGTTTTTATTGCCAGAAAAAAGGGCATCTGAAGAGGAATTGTAGGAAGCGAATGCAGGATGAGCAAATGTTCCAAGAAGATTAGGGGGGTCAGGGGCTCTATTTGCTGGGGACTCATAAAGGAACTGAGCCCTTGATAAAATTGAAATTAGGTCCCCAGCGACAAGAAGTAGAATTCCTTGTGGATTCTGGGGCAGAAAGATCTACTGTCCAAACGGTACCCTGGGGGTGTAAGCTATCCCCAGAGAACTTATAAGTGATAGGAGCTAAGGGAGAGCCCTTTAAGGTCCCAGTAATTAAAAATGTGGAAATAGAATCAGACTCTCGATTAAGTGTTGGATCCTTTTTATTAGTTCCCGAAGCTGAATATAATTTACTGGGCCGAGATATGATGGTTGAATTGGGAGTCAATTTAGAAGTAGAGAATCAAGAATTAGTTATAAAATTATGCACCCTTACTATTGAAGATGAGGCCAAAATCAACCCTGAAGTTTGGTATACCCCAGAATCAGTAGGAAACTAGATATTGCTCCTTTTGAAGTGAGCATACGGAATCCAGAAATCCCTGTTAGAGTCAAGCAATATCCAATGTCACAGGAAGGGAGGCAAGGACTCCGACCAGTAATCCAGAGGCTAATAAATCAAAGGTTACTGGAGCCTTGTATGTCTCCCTATAATACCCCCATACTGCCCGTAAAGAAACCAGACGGTACTTATAGATTGGTACAAGATTTAAGAGAAATAAACAAAAGAACAATTACCAGGTTCCCAATTGTAGCTAACCCCGATATCATACTTAGTCAGCTGTCACCTGAGGCTAAATGGTATACGGTTATAGACCTGAAAGATGCATTTTGGGCATGCCCCCTTAAGGAAGAATGTAGAGACTTTTTTGCCTTCGAGTGGGAAGACCCAGATACCCATAGGAAACAACAACTCCGATGGACTGTTTTACCACAAGGGTTTACAGAATCCCCTAATTTGTTTGGGCAAGCCCTGGAGCAGGTTCTAAGTACTTACGAAACTAATCCTCAAATTACTTTAACACAATATGTGGATGATTTGCTTTTAGCAGGAAAAACCCAGGAGGAAGTTAGATGTGAGAGTATTAAGTTGTTAAATTTCCTAAGTTTAAAGGGATTGAAAGTATCGAAATCAAAGTTGCAATTTACGGAAGAAGAGGTGAAGTATTTGGGACATTGGCTTAGCAAGGGCACAAAAAAATTGGACCCTGAAAGGGTAAATGGTATACTGTCAATAAGACCCCCGAAGAGCAAAAGACAGGTCCGACAATTGCTGGGGTTATTAGGGTATTGCAGACAATGGATTGAAAATTATAGCAATAAAGTAAAATTTTTATATAAAAAAACTAATAGTAGATGGGCTAATAAAATGGACTCAAACCGATAATCAAAGCCTCGAAGAATTGAAGGCTGACTTGGTGAATGCACCTGTTTTGAGTTTACCAGATATTAAGAGACCATTCTACATGTTTATTAATACACAGGAAGGAACAGCCTTTGGAGTCCTAACACAGGAATGGGCAGGGAAAAAGAAACCTATAGGGTATTTTTCAAAATTGCTAGACCCCGTCAGTCGGGGATGGCCCACTTGCCTACAAGCCATTGTAGCTACAGCCTTATTAGTAGAAGAGGCTAAAAAGATAACCTTTGGAGGAGAATTAAAAATATATACCCCTCATAATATACGAGGAGTATTACAACAAAAAGCCGAAAAATGGATAACCGATGCCAGACTATTAAAATACGAGGGCATTTTAATCCATTCTCCAAAGTTGGAAATTGAGACTACAAGCTTGCAGAATCCAGCCCAGTTCCTGTATGGGGAACCCAGTGGTCAATTAAGACATGATTGCATGCGTCTAATAGAATACCAAACAAAAATAAGAGAAGATTTAGAAGAAGAAGAGTTACCAGAGGGGACTAAATTCTTTGTGGACGGATCCTCTCGCGTAGTTGAAGGGAAATGCAGATCAGGGTATGCTATTGTAGATGGAAAGTCTCTAGAGTTAATAGAATCAGGGCCCCTACACAAAACTTGGTCGGCCCAGGCTTGTGAATTGTATGCAGTTTTTAGAGCCTTAGAAATTTTAAAGGGCAAAATAGGGACTATATACACCGACTCTAAATATGCTTATGGAGTAGTACACACATTTGGGAAAATGTGGGAAGAACGGGGACTGATTAATTCACAAGGGAAGAATTTAGTGCACGAAAAATTAATCAGAAAAACTTTAGAAGCTCTGAGGGGACCTCGGAGAATCGCAGTAGTACATGTTAGGGACCATCAAAAAGGCACATTTTACCACATAAGGGGAAATAATCTAGCAGATGAAGAAGCAAAAAAAGCAGCTTTACACCTATTGTCTGAAGGAAAAGAGGGCCAAGATAAACTAGATACCAGGATGAGTTTTACTAAACAGGAAATAGATACATTACGACAGATAGGAGCCCTAGAAAAAGAAGGTAAATGGGTGCTGCCCGATGATAGAGAAATTGTATCCAAAGGCGTAGCTTGGAGAATCATGAAAGAATTCCACCGACAGACTCACTGGGGAGTGCAAGCATTAGTAGACCAGTTTGGAACTAAATATATGTGCATTGGAATATATGACATAGCAAAAAGACTAGTGGGAGAATGTTTGACCTGTCAGAAGGTTAACAAGCAGCACCTCAGAAAAAAGGTCCCAGGGGGACGATCCATAGCCAGGAGACCATTTGAGAAAATACAGGTTGACTTTACAGAACTCCCAGAAGTGGGCAGGTATAAATACCTATTAGTTATAGTAGATCATTTAACTTACTTTGTAGAAGCTTTTCCCGTAGCCCGAGCAACTGCGAAATCGGTAACCAAGATATTGTTAGAAAATATCATACCCCGGTATGGGAATGTATTGGTCATAGACTCAGACAGGGGGCCACATTTTACATCCAAGGTCATTAAAGAAACATTAGATCCTTTAGGAATCAAGTGGGAGTATCACACTCCCTGGCATCCTCAAAGTTCAGGAAAGGTAGAAAGGATGAATGGGGAAATAAAAAAACAGTTAACAAAGCTAATGATGGAAACCCAGATGAATTGGATCAAGTGTTTACCCTTAGCTTTGTTGAATATACGAACTCAGCCCAGAACTGACACAGGAGTCTCCCCTTTTGAAATGTTATATGGGATGCCATATGATTTAGAAATACCAAAAGAACATCCTAAAGTAGAAGAGAGATTATTACAGAAATATATTACAGAGCTTATGAAGAGAAGACAAGAATTGATAAAGAAAGGACTAATAGCACAGAGACCTCCACTAGATGTAGCCATTCACCGAGTTAACCCTGGAGACAAGGTTTTAATTAAAACCTGGAAAGACTCATCCTTGACTCCCCGCTTGGAGGGACCTTTCCTTGTTTTGCTTACCACAGACACTGCTATTCGTACCGCAGAGCGAGGATGGACACATGCTAGCAGAATTAAAGGACCGATTTCAGAATCATCGTGGGAAGCCTTTGGAAACCTGGACAATTTAAAAGTAACCTTTAAGAAGAAACCTGGAAACCTCGATAAGTGAGACCACCTTTTGTAAAACCTAACATAGTATTTGTTATAACCCCACATTGTATTTGTTATCCCTTTGTGTGTTATGCATGTAGGGTTTGTAAAGGGAAGTAGTGGACTCATTGTTAGTACGGGTATCTCCCTAACAGCATTTGCCGCCCTTGTTACGACAAAATTGACTTATTGGACATTAAAAGATCTTAAGAAAAGATCGGTAGAACGGTGGGAAGCCTTTGTTAAAAGGAGTACAACCAGAGAAAGGTTGTACCCACGCCAACCACCCCAAATCACATAAGGCCAAAATTGAAAACACCAATTATAGGCGGACCGCGCCGTATGTTGAGTGTCACTCTTGGGAACTGGGAAGCCTTTAAAAAAATCTAAAAGGCTCATACAGGAGGTTCCCCTGAAGAATACGGCTGCTGCCGAGAAGACGGTACACCCTGCTGCTCTGAAGCAAAAGAGTAGGCAGGGGAGGCAGAGACGTATAGAACTTGTGGGGATCGAGGCCGATAAGCCACCTCCTAAGCAGGAATACCCAAAATTGTAAGACCCAGACTCTTTAAAGTCCCAGAGACACTTGGCATCACGGACCGCCCCTCCAAGGCATTAAGGGTTCGTAAAATATCCGTTGACCAAGCCATGGGTCCACTACTCCTCTGGAAGATGATTGTGCTGGGCTTATTAGGAAGACGAATCCAAGGGGAACATAATGTACACCAACCCTTTAAATGGTCATTAATGAGATGGGAAGATCAAACAGTGATCCAAGTACGAAGCGTACCCGGGAAACCTACATTCACACCTACCTTGTGTGAATTGGTACCCATTGAGCCATGTTTAAATCTAAAGGGGTTTTACTTTTGCCCTAGTTCTAATCCTGGGCGAGGATACTGTAACTACCCAAACTCTTATTATTGTGCTTATTGGGGATGTGAAACTATAGCCTCTGATTGGACACCCGGCGCAGGATCAGATAAGTTTATTCAGACCCAGTGGGGACCCTATGGTTGTACACCCCCCAAACGAGACTCTTCTGGAGGTACGCGTCCGTCCTCCCATTCGGACTGTAAACATTTAATGATAAATATCACCCGTCCTGAAGATCCAGGGTGGTTTTTGGGAAAGACCTGGGGAGTCCGGTACTGGGAGCCCGGGACCGATAGGGGTGGATTGATTTTCATAAAGAAAGAAAGTGTGCAACCTGCTCCTCAAGCAATAGGGCCGAATCTAGCCGTTAAAGGAGCAAAATTAAGAATCAAACCAACGGCTGCGATAATGAATTTGACAAGTATTCCTATGAGCCACCCCACCCCGAAAGATACTGTTGTAATCTCAGAAAGTAAAGCCACAGAGGGGGTAGACAATCCTCTGTGGAAGATTGTACAGGCAACCTACAAAGTATTAAATGCTACAACCCCTAGTATAACCACCCATTGCTGGTTATGCTACGACATAAGACCCCTTTTTATGAAGCAATAGGAGTAAATATGACATATACTGTGAGCAATGATCCCGGCTCACAGTGTCAATGGGAAGATAAGAAGAAGGGGTTGACCATGGAGCAAGTTACGGGAATGGGAATGTGTATTGGTAAAATACCAAAATCAAAGAAAAAGCTGTGTGGGTCTGTGACACTGCAAACCTACACCTCCGAAATTGGATGGATTATTCCCACCCAAGGAGCTAGGTGGATATGTTCAAAAACGGGCCTAACTCCCTGTGTCTCCCTAAGGGTACTTGGTGAGTCCCAAGAATATTGTATACAAATAGAGGTAGTTCCCAGGATCTTGTACCACCCAGAAAATGTGATGTACGACCATTGGGACACCCCTCATCCGGTCCGAGTAAAGAGAGAACCAATCACCGCAATTACTATAGCCACCTTACTGGGCCTAGGGGCAGTAGGAGCGGGAACTGGAATCTCCTCCTTAGTGGTGCAGCAGCAGAGCCTTAGCACCCTACGAGCAGCAGTGGATGAGGACTTAGAACGAATAGAAAAATCCATTACAGCCTTAGAAAAATCGTTGACATCGCTATCAGAAGTAGTTTTACAGAACAGAAGAGGGATGGACCTCTTATTTTTGCAACAGGGAGGATTGTGTGCAGCCCTAGGAGAAGAATGTTGTTTTTACACGGATCATACAGGAGTTGTCAGGGATACTATGGCGAAATTGAGAGAAGGCCTTGAAAAACGTAAAAAGGAAAGAGAAGCCCAGCAAGGGTGGTATGAATCATGGTTCAGTCATTCTCCCTGGCTAACAACCTTATTGTCTACCATCGCGGGCCCATTGACTTTACTAGTACTAGTGTTGACCTTTGGACCGTGTATAGTAAATAAAATAATTAACTTAGCAAAAAGCAGACTCGAAGCTGCCCACCTACTGTTGATAAGAAGTCAATATGAACAACTAAATGAAGATGAGAGTAAGCATAACCCTATGCTCTCCCTGGCACAGGAGGTTGTTGCTCGATTTGATGAACAAATTAGAAGGGACCAAAACAAAAAGGGGGGATTGTGATATGTGCTAATTTGTTACATCAAATTGAGAAACAGCCTTGAAACATCCTGGACTGTGATGTGTGCTAATTGGTTACATCAAAGTAAGAAACAGCCTTGGAAACATCTGTGGGAACATCCTACATCCTGTGGTGGGGGCATGTACCCTGCCTGAGATAAGGGAGTTGAGATAGCAAAGCGGCAATGTTAGTTTAGATAGCCTAATATGGTGATGGCGATGTCACACAACTGTGAAATATAGCACGACTTCGAAAGTTGTAAAATATATGCGTGACCTGAGGGTCACCACTCACAATGCAGAGGGCTGAAGAAGACCCCCTAGCAACAGCCGGCGCAACCGCAGAAGTTACAGGAAGTGCCACATATACCTGGAGCTGGAATTGCATATAAGGAGACTGTGAGGGGGGGATTGCGCGCGCCGTTGGTGGAGCAGGAGATTCCCCTGGCCGCCCAGCGCTGTTTTGCTTACTTGTGACTTGCTCAATTATTTTATTAAATTGGAATTTATGCAACCCGGCCCGAGTGGTTGTCAATTTGTCGCGTTTACCTGTAACAGCCGTGTCCTTGCCGGTAGGGGATACCGTGAGAGCGGGCAGAGGCGGCCGACGTCTGTGCGAGGAAAGAAGCGTGGCGCAAAGAAGGGACCTCTTTGGCCCGCCTGGTCCGCTTTAGAGAGTTTTCTTTTGGACCCGAAGATCGGGTCTGCGAGTGCCGCGCTCAGCGCACGCGTTTGTTCCCCCCCCCCCCCGTTCTTTTAGCAAGACCGTGCGTGTCCTCGAGCTGTTTGTCCCGAGGGGGGAGTCGCTGCGGGAATTGCTGGGGAGGCCCTGACGGCGGGACGTGAAAAAGACGCCTTTGACCGCGTGCGTGCGGCCGAAGGAACGTCGGCCCAAGAATCCGAATAAGACATGCCGCGTGCCAGCATCTCGTACCGTTTAATAATAAAACCCGAGCAGTCTGTCAAGCAAATAGCGCGGCTTGCTTTGGGCTGTTTATTTTGTTTAACGATCAGTAAAGGCGAGAGGTCGAAAGTTCTAAAGAAGAACGGCTGCTTCTTGGAACGCTTGCAAATTGTCCCGTTAAGTAGGTGGGTGGTTTTTTTGTTTTCGTTTTGTTTTTTTAAGTGCAGCCTCTGACTCTTTTTTTGTCTGTGGAGTATTTTGCAACGATGTTCAAAGGAAAGCGCTGTTACTGGAGCCTCTAGGAGCAGCGGCTCGAGCACGACACGCGGCGACGCTGCGCCTCGCAGCAGGCGCTGTAAATAAGGGCAGATGAGCCGAGGCGAGGGTGGTGAAATGTCTGCAAAGGGCGGGCGGGGGGGCTCTGCAGCGGTGTGCGCGTGCCGGGGGCGGCCGCGCGCCCTGCTGCCCTCGGGGCGTCAAAAAAGCAGTACGGCACGGAAAGGGGGGCGCGCATGCGCACTGGGTTCCGCCGTGCTCACTGCTGCCACCCTGTGTCCAAAAATCGGTACTGCACCCTGTGGGGGGGGCGCGCACGCGCACAGCGTTCCGCCGCGCTCACTGCTGCCACCCTGTGTCCAAAAAGCGGTACTGCACCCGGTGGGGGGGGCGCGCATGCGCAGACAGCCGGCGCGCACATGCTCAGTGCCGGTCGCCATGTTTGCTGCTGCTCTCCGCCGTTTCGGTAACGGGTAAGCGAATGGAGCGTGCTCGTCGCCCCTTCCCGGTGCTCTTGGAGCGGCCACGGGCTCGGGCAGCCTCGGGGCGCTCGCTGGGAGTCCCGGGCTGCCGCGGCGGGCTGCGGTTCGCACGCGTGAGCCGCCCGGCTGCAGCGGCGCGGCGCGAGCATGCCATTGCGGGTCTCGCCTCCCTTCGTGCTCCCCCCCACCCCTCGGGCTCCCCCGGCTCCCCCCCGCCCCTCGGGATTCCCCGCTCCACCCGCCCCTCGCGCTCCCCCCCGCTTCTCGGGCTCCCCTCGCGCTCCCCCCCACCCCCGCGCTCCCCCCCGCTTCTCGGGCTCCCCTCGCGCTCCGCCCCGTCCCTCGGGCTCCCCTTGCTCCCCTCGCGCTCCGCCCCGCCCCTCGCGCTCCCCCTGGTCCCCTCGCGCTCCCCCCCGCCCCCGCGCTCCCCCCCGCTTCTCGGGCTCCCCTCGTGCTCCCCCCCGCTCCTCGGGCCCCCCTGCTCCCCTCACGCTCCCCCCCGCCTCTCGCGCTCCCCTCGCACTCCGCCCCGCCCCTCGGGCTCCCCTCGCTCCCCCCCGCCCCTCGGGCTCCCTCTGCTCCCCTCCCGCTCCCCTCGCTCCCCCCCCCCCGCGCTGTCCGAGCCGGCACGTGCGCGGTGCTCAAGCGTCACTGCCGCCGCAGTCCGTTGGCGAGCGGCGCATGCGCGGCGGCGGGGAAGCAAGATGGCGGCGAGCAGGGAGGGCGTTTTCGCTTGGCGGCGGCGGCGGCGGGTGAGTGCGGAGGTGGCGTGGAGTGAAGGATGTGGGGCCCCCGGGTGAGGCGAACGCATAGGTTCGGGGGGCGTCGGGCTGCATCCTGCCCGCTGCGGCCGTCGCTGCGTGGAGGCGGCGGTGCGGGGCGAGTGGGGGGGCGGGCTGGGACCCGGCGCCGCGCCGGGAGCGCGGGTGTGACTTTGCGTTTTGCGTGCGCGGCGTTTAGGGCGCCAGTTCGTTGGCAGCGCGGGCCGGGGCACGCGCTCGCCCCTGCGGAGGCGGCGCGGCGGAGCGGAGCGGGGGGGCAGGCGGGCCCCGGAGCAGGGTTGCGGCGCGGCGTCGGCCCTGTAGTGTTTCCAAACGGCTTACCCCGTAACGTACGATGCAAAGCGGTGTATTAAGACCTTTCCTTTGAGGGAAAGAAGGAAAAAGAAAGAAAGAGGGGAAAGAAAAAAAAAAAAAACACGGGAAAGAGAAAAAGAACGCGTGTAAATCGAAGTGTTTTGTTGGAAGCGAAATGCAATTTTCTGTCTTTGTTACAGAGGCGGAACCGACAATAGCAAATGCTGACAAAGAGCAAAGCCGGACGAGCGAGCGGTTTTTTGCGCTTACTCCCGAAGGGGCGGGCTGAAAGGAGGAAGCAAAAATGCAGCAGCGGACCCTCGATCTCCCCAGAAGCTGCGACAGTAGGAGGCGTTCTGGCCCGGGTAACCAAGGTAACTCTTGATGCGGAACGTTCGTTCTTTCGGCCTCCCTCCCGGAGGCAGCGCTGAGGACTAAGCGACCCGTTGCTGCCCTGCGCCTCTTGTTAACCGTAGCTGCCTTAGTTTTGCTTCGGTCGTTTGTATTTTGTTTTGTTATCGTACACGCGTACGTAGAAAAGGAAAGATAGGATATTTAATTTTTAGATTCGTTGCCACGGCTGAAGCTGAAGAGACAGAGAAACGTAAGCGAGCCGAAGTAATAAAATTAAAGGGAACCGAGCGAGAGCCGTCTCCGTCGCCCCGAAAGGGAAAGCCCGTTCCTCCCGGTGAGGAAGGTTCGCCGGTAATAGCGATCGGAATAACAGATGAGCGACATCTAACGGAAGGTGCGTACGCGTTACGGAAAGGACGCTGCGTCCATCCGTTTCCGTGCGCGTGACTCTCTGCATCTGTGAAGCGTCGTGCTTTAAGAGCTCCAAGACGGCAAATTCCCGTCTTCGGGGAACGGCGGTCAGGTGGCCAGCGAGAGAGGGAGAGGCAAGCGTGCGAATTGTAAAACGAAGAGGAAGGCTCATTTAGCGCGACCCCAGGTTAATTGCCTGGCAATGGTCTTTGGGGCAGCAGGAAGACGGCAGCTCGAAGAAAAGGTAAAGCCTTGCGGAATTAGGACTCCTTCCTTCTCGTGTAGTAGATCCGCTTTTGTGCTTAGAAACAACTTTGGATTGTTAATTTCTGCTGAGCTTTGAATACGTCACGTCACGGACTCTTAGGCGACACGGGGGAGTTCAGCTGCGCAGCCTGCCAGAGGAACGTCGCCCACGAGGCCTCGCTAGCCTTGAGGAGCTGTAGGCGCCGATGCACGTGGCTCGTTCTGTCGGGCGCGCAGAGGTTTGCTTTGGCTGCCGAAATTTCAGCTTGGCTTTGCGCCCTGTAGCGGTGGTATTTTTGTATTTCTAAATTGTGTTAATGCTAGGCGTTCGGCACATCGGGGAACGACTGTGTGCTGCCGTGAAGAACTGCAGGCTCCCGCCCTCAGCCCTTTCTCGGCAAGTTATCGGGTGTCGAGAGCGGCCGGGAGACTCCGAATGCCGGCGGAAAGGTTCTCTGCCCGCTCCTGACGAGGAGCCTTCGGCCGCGGGAAGGTCGGCGGCGTCCTTCCCGGACTCGTGAGTAATAAGCCGCGGTTCGCGGGCCGGCAGGGCAGGGCAGGGGAGGGGAGGGGAGGGGGGGGGAATAGCGCCTGGTAGCCCGGCGGCTCCGGCGTCGCCGTTGCTAGCGGGGCCCCGAGGTCCATGTGAAGCCTCAGCTGCCTGTCGGGAGCTTTGTTTTGGTGTGTTTACCTGGCAAAAGCAGCGAGGGAGGCCTCAAAGAAGAATTTTCGTGCCTAGGTGGGTAAGCTGCGACCCCAGCTGTCTTTGCCTTGCTTTGCCGCTTAGTGTCGTAACGGCGACTTGGGAGCCCGCGATAAAAACCGTTCCGGGGCCGAAGGGAGGCCCTGCGTTTGCCCCGCTTGGGAAACCGTCGTTAAAGCTTGGGGGGGGCCGAGCTCCGAAAGGAGACTCTGCCGGTGACCTCGGTGGTCCGATTCGTTTGCAGGCTGACGTTCCGAGGGCCGGCGAGCGGAAGAGGAGCAGCTCAGCCCGTTCGGTTGATTTCGGCGATCCTGTTTTAAGGAAGCGCGTAAGTGCAGACGGGGTCTGGGAGGCTTTTCGCCCGAGACGGGAAAGAGCGAGGAAGACTGGAGAGCGTGGAAAAACTAGGTGCCGCGGGTACTGAAGCTGTTAAGGGCTGAGAGAATTTGGGCTTAAGCATCTGAAAGGGGCTGCTAACGCGCAAGGAGCGGTAAAATACCATCGCTGGACAGCAGGCTCCTTTCCGGCCCTCCGTCCCCCTCTGCAGCCTTCTCGTTCTGTTTGTTTCTGTTCCTCTTTTCTGGCTGGGCTGTGCAGCGATCCCGGAAGGACGTGTCTTTTGAGGTGTGCCTTTGCGAAGGTGGTTCGGCTGCCTGGGGGGATGGATCAAAGCCTTTGAGGCTCCCTCCGATCTGTTTCATTTCCTTTTGAATTTCTTCCTTTCTTTGCTTTCTCCTAGGGCGTCTGTCAGCTAACGAGTAAAGAAGATGGAACGGCCTGTCCGCAGAGGAGAACTGACGCACGGTAAACGTGAATACGCTAGACCTCCGCTACGTCACGGGCGTTTGTTTACGTCCGTGCGTTCAAATCTCTAGTTGCGCATTCGGGACGCGGCATCTGCCCGCTATCCGACTCCTCCGTGTAGCGTAGAAGGCGCTGTACAGCTGCCGGTCTCTACGGGAGGTTGTTAGTGAGAAGGAGAACGGTGTATTCCAGCTCGCGACCGCCAAACGGGCTCCTTTAGGTCCGCTTTCAGACTTGGGGCCTACTTCATCGGTCCGCTTGGACGTGGTTTCTTGGGGGGAACGCTAGTGCTTTCCCTGTGCTTTTCCTGCGTCGAAACCGGTAGTTTATAGGCCAGAGCGGTTATGCCGTACCTTCCTTTGAGAGGCGTTTCGTCCGCGTCTCGGGCTTCGGGGAAAATCAATTGGACGGAATTGCCGAAGGCGCGCCTTGAAATAGGCGGTAAATCTAGAAGCGTGTCTGAATCGCGAGGGGCTCGTAACTTGGTCTTTGTCCTCAACGTCTGCTTTTCTTTCGCTCTTATTGCAGGCTTCCCTCCAACGATCGGCGTCGCTGCGGCGTCTCGTGTTTCACGGGCAGCGGTCTCTGCTCAGTAAGGACGTGAGAACTCCTGCGCTCCCGGAGAGCCCGGGATCCCTGCTCCGGGCTGGTCATTTTAGGCCTTTGTGCGGAGCGTTCTTTCTAGCTACGCGCCCCGCGTGAGCCTCTCCTTCGGCCGTTTTCCCAAGGCGGCGGAAACGCTTCTGGGAAACGCCGTCGTTTCCGAAACGTTTCGCCGTGTCCTTGCCGGTAGGGGATACCGTGAGAGCGGGCAGAGGCGGCCGACGTCTGTGCGAGGAAAGAAGCGTGGCGCAAAGAAGGGACCTCTTTGGCCCGCCGGGTCCGCTTTAGAGAGTTTTCTTTTGGACCCGAAGATCGGGTCTGCGAGTGCCGCGCTCAGCGCACGCGTTTGTTCCCCCCCCCCCCCCGTTCTTTTAGCAAGACCGTGCGTGTCCTCGAGCTGTTTGTCCCGAGGGGGGAGTCGCTGCGGGAATTGCTGGGGAGGCCCTGACGGCGGGACGTGAAAAAGACGCCTTTGACCGCGTGCGTGCGGCCGAAGGAACGTCAGCCCAAGAATCCGAAGAAGACATGCCGCGTGCCAGCATCTCGTACCGTTTAATAATAAAAACCGAGCAGTCTGTCAAGCAAATAGCGCGGCTTGCTTTGGGCTGTTTATTTTGTTTAACGATCAGTAAAGGCGAGAGGTCGAAAGTCCTAAAGAAGAACGGCTGCTTCTTGGAACGCTTGCAAATTGTCCCGTTAAGTAGGTGGGTGGTTTTTTTGTTTTCGTTTTGTTTTTTTAAGTGCAGCCTCTGACTCTTTTTTGTCTGTGGAGTATTTTGCAACGATGTTCAAAGGAAAGCGCTGTTACTGAAGCCTCTAGGAGCAGCGGCTCGAGCACGACACGCGGCGACGCTGCGCCTCGCAGCAGGCGCTGTAAGTAAGGGCAGATGAGCCGAGGCGAGGGTGGTGAAATGTCTGCAAAGGGCGGGCGGGGGGGCTCTGCAGCGGTGTGCGCGTGCCGGGGGCGGCCGCGCGCCCTGCTGCCCTCGGGGCGTCAAAAAAGCAGTACGGCACGGAAAGGGGGGCGCGCATGCGCACTGGGTTCCGCCGTGCTCACTGCTGCCACCCTGTGTCCAAAAATCGGTACTGCACCCTGTGGGGGGTGGCGCGCGTGCGCACTGGGTTCCGCCGTGCTCACTGCTGCCACCCTGTGTCCAAAAATCGGTACTGCACCCTGTGGGGGGGGCTCGCGTGCGCACTGGGTTCCGCCGTGCTCACTGCTGCCACCCTGTGTCCAAAAAGCGGTACTGCACCCGGTGGGGGGGGCGCGCATGCGCAGACAGCCGGCGCGCACATGCTCAGTGCCGGTCGCCATGTTTGCTGCTGCTCTCCGCCGTTTCGGTAACGGGTAAGCGAATGGAGCGTGCTCGTCGCCCCTTCCCGGTGCTCTTGGAGCGGCCACGGGCTCGGGCAGCCTCGGGGCGCTCGCTGGGAGTCCCGGGCTGCCGCGGCGGGCTGCGGTTCGCACGCGTGAGCCGCCCGGCTGCAGCGCCGCGGCGCGAGCATGCCATTGCGGGTCTCGCCTCCCTTCGTGCCCCCCCCCGCCCCTCGGGCTCCCCGGCTCCCCCCCGCCCCTCGGGATTCCCCGCTCCACCCGCCCCTCGCGCTCCCCCCCGCTTCTCGGGCTCCCCTCGCGCTCCCCCCCACCCCCGCGCTCCCCCCTGCTTCTCGGGCTCCCCTCGCGCTCCCCCCCCGCTCCTCGGGCTCCCCCTGCTCCCCTCGCGCTCCGCCCCGCCCCTCGCGCTCCCCCCCGCTTCTCGGGCTCCCCTCGCGCTCCGCCCCGCCCCTCGGGCTCCCCCTGCTCCCCTCGCGCTCCCCCTGCTCCCCTCGCGCTCCGCCCCGCCCCTCGCGCTCCCCTCGCGCTCCCCCTGCTCCCCTCGGGCTCCCCCTGCTCCCCTCGCGCTCCCCCCCACTTCTCGGGCTCCCCTCGCGCTCCCCCCCGCTTCTCGGGCTCCCCTCGCGCTCCGCCCCGCCCCTCGCGCTCCCCCTGCTCCCCTCGCGCTCCCCCTGCTCCCCTCGCGCTCCCCCTGCTCCCCTCGCGCTCCGCCCCGCCCCTCGCGCTCCCCTCGCGCTCCGCCCCGCCCCTCGGGCTCCCCCTGCTCCCCTCGCGCTCCCCCCCGCTTCTCGGGCTCCCCTCGCGCTCCCCCCCGCTTCTCGGGCTCCCCCCTGCTTCTCAGGCTCCTCTCACGCTCCCCCCCGCTCCTCGGGCTCCCCTTGCTCCCCTCGCGCTCTGCCCCGCCCCTCGCACTCCCCCTGCTCCCTTCGCGCTCCCCCCCGCTTCTCGGGCTCCCCCCTGCTTCTCAGGCTCCTCTCGGGCTCCCCTTGCTCCCCTCGCGCTCCGCCCCGCCCCTCGCGCTCCCCCTGGTCCCCTCGCGCTCCCCCCCGCCCCCGCGCTCCCCCCCGCTTCTCGGGCTCCCCTCGTGCTCCCCCCCGCTCCTCGGGCCCCCCTGCTCCCCTCACGCTCCCCCCCGCCTCTCGCGCTCCCCTCGCACTCCGCCCCGCCCCTCGGGCTCCCCTCGCTCCCCCCCGCCCCTCCCGCTCCCCTCGCTCCCCCCCCCCCGCGCTGTCCGAGCCGGCACGTGCGCGGTGCTCAAGCGTCACTGCCGCCGCAGTCCGTTGGCGAGCGGCGCATGCGCGGCGGCGGGGAAGCAAGATGGCGGCAAGCAGGGAGGGCGTTTTCGCTTGGCGGCGGCGGCGGCGGGTGAGTGCGGAGGTGGCGTGGAGTGAAGGATGTGGGGCCCCCGGGTGAGGCGAACGCATAGGTTCGGGGGGCGTCGGGCTGCATCCTGCCCGCTGCGGCCGTCGCTGCGTGGAGGCGGCGGTGCGGGGCGAGTGGGGGTGCGGGGCGAGTGGGGGTGCGGGGCGAGTGGGGGGGCGGGCTGGGACCCGGCGCCGCGCCGGGAGCGCGGGTGTGACTTTGCGTTTTGCGTGCGCGGCGTTTAGGGCGCCAGTTCGTTGGCAGCGCGGGCCGGGGCACGCGCTCACCCCTGCGGAGGCGGCGCGGCGGAGCGGAGCGGGGGGGCAGGCGGGCCCCGGAGCAGGGTTGCGGCGCGGCGTCGGCCCTGTAGCGTTTCCAAACGGCTTACCCCGTAACGTACGATGCAAAGCGGTGTATTAAGACCTTTCCTTTGAGGGAAAGAAGGAAAAAGAAAGAAAGGGGGGAAAGAAAAAAAAAAAAAAAAAACCACGGGAAAGAGAAAAAGAACGCGTGTAAATCGAAGTGTTTTGTTGGAAGCGAAATGCAATTTTCTGTCTTTGTTACAGAGGCGGAACCGACAATAGCAAATGCTGACAAAGAGCAAAGCCGGACGAGCGAGCGGTTTTTTGCGCTTACTCCCGAAGGGGCGGGCTGAAAGGAGGAAGCAAAAATGCAGCAGCGGACCCTCGATCTCCCCAGAAGCTGCGACAGTAGGAGGCGTTCTGGCCCGGGTAACCAAGGTAACTCTTGATGCGGAACGTTCGTTCTTTCGGCCTCCCTCCCGGAGGCAGCGCTGAGGACTAAGCGACCCGTTGCTGCCCTGCGCCTCTTGTTAACCGTAGCTGCCTTAGTTTTGCTTCGGTCGTTTGTATTTTGTTTTGTTATCGTACACGCGTACGTAGAAAAGGAAAGATAGGATATTTAATTTTTAGATTCGTTGCCACGGCTGAAGCTGAAGAGACAGAGAAACGTAAGCGAGCCGAAGTAATAAAATTAAAGGGAACCGAGCGAGAGCCGTCTCCGTCGCCCCGAAAGGGAAAGCCCGTTCCTCCCGGTGAGGAAGGTTCGCCGGTAATAGCGATCGGAATAACAGATGAGCGACATCTAACGGAAGGTGCGTACGCGTTACGGAAAGGACGCTGCGTCCATCCGTTTCCGTGCGCGTGACTCTCTGCATCTGTGAAGCGTCGTGCTTTAAGAGCTCCAAGACGGCAAATTCCCGTCTTCGGGGAACGGCGGTCAGGTGGCCAGAGAGAGAGGGAGAGGCAAGCGTGCGAATTGTAAAACGAAGAGGTGGCTTTCAGGAAGGCTCATTTAGCGCGACCCCAGGTTAATTGCCTGGCAATGGTCTTTGGGGCAGCAGGAAGACGGCAGCTCGAAGAAAAGGTAAAGCCTTGCGGAATTAGGACTCCTTCCTTCTCGTGTAGTAGATCCGCTTTTGTGCTTAGAAACAACTTTGGATTGTTAATTTCTGCTGAGCTTTGAATACGTCACGTCACGGACTCTTAGGCGACACGGGGGAGTTCAGCTGCGCAGCCTGCCAGAGGAACGTCGCCCACGAGGCCTCGCTAGCCTTGAGGAGCTGTAGGCGCCGATGCACGTGGCTCGTTCTGTCGGGCGCGCAGAGGTTTGCTTTGGCTGCCGAAATTTCAGCTTGGCTTTGCGCCCTGTAGCGGTGGTATTTTTGTATTTCTAAATTGTGTTAATGCTAGGCGTTCGGCACATCGGGGAACGACTGGGTGCTGCCGTGAAGAACTGCAGGCTCCCGCCCTCAGCCCTTTCTCGGCAAGTTATCGGGTGTCGAGAGCGGCCGGGAGACTCCGAATGCCGGCGGAAAGGTTCTCTGCCCGCTCCTGACGAGGAGCCTTCGGCCGCGGGAAGGTCGGCGGCGTCCTTCCCGGACTCGTGAGTAATAAGCCGCGGTTCGCGGGCCGGCAGGGCAGGGGAGGGGGGGGGGGGGGGGGGGGGGAATAGCGCCTGGTAGCCCGGCGGCTCCGGCGTCGCCGTTGCTAGCGGGGCCCCGAGGTCCATGCGAAGCCTCAGCTGCCTGTCGGGAGCTTTGTTTTGGTGTGTTTACCTGGCAAAAGCAGCGAGGGAGGCCTCAAAGAAGAATTTTCGTGCCTAGGTGGGTAAGCTGCGACCCCAGCTGTCTTTGCCTTGCTTTGCCGCTTAGTGTCGTAACGGCGACTTGGGAGCCCGCGATAAAAACCGTTCCGGGGCCGAAGGGAGGCCCTGCGTTTGCCCCGCTTGGGAAACCGTCGTTAAAGCTTGGGGGGGGCCGAGCTCCGAAAGGAGACTCTGCCGGTGACCTCGGTGGTCCGATTCGTTTGCAGGCTGACGTTCCGAGGGCCGGCGAGCGGAAGAGGAGCAGCTCAGCCCGTTCGGTTGATTTCGGCGATCCTGTTTTAAGGAAGCGCGTAAGTACAGACGGGGTCTGGGAGGCTTTTCGCCCGAGACGGGAAAGAGCGAGGAAGACTGGAGAGCGTGGAAAAACTAGGTGCCGCGGGTACTGAAGCTGTTAAGGGCTGAGAGAATTTGGGCTTAAGCATCTGAAAGGGGCTGCTAACGCGCAAGGAGCGGTAAAATACCATCGCTGGACAGCAGGCTCCTTTCCGGCCCTCCGTCCCCCTCTGCAGCCTTCTCGTTCTGTTTGTTTCTGTTCCTCTTTTCTGGCTGGGCTGTGCAGCGATCCCGGAAGGACGTGTCTTTTGAGGTGTGCCTTTGCGAAGGTGGTTCGGCTGCCTGGGGGGATGGATCAAAGCCTTTGAGGCTCCCTCCGATCTGTTTCATTTCCTTTTGAATTTCTTCCTTTCTTTGCTTTCTCCTAGGGCGTCTGTCAGCTAACGAGTAAAGAAGATGGAACGGCCTGTCCGCAGAGGAGAACTGACGCACGGTAAACGTGAATACGCTAGACCTCCGCTACGCCACGGGCGTTTGTTTACGTCCGTGCGTTCAAATCTCTAGTTGCGCATTCGGGACGCGGCATCTGCCCGCTATCCGACTCCTCCGTGTAGCGTAGAAGGCGCTGTACAGCTGCCGGTCTCTACGGGAGGTTGTTAGTGAGAAGGAGAACGGTGTATTCCAGCTCGCGACCGCCAAACGGGCTCCTTTAGGTCCGCTTTCAGACTTGGGGCCTACTTCATCGGTCCGCTTGGACGTGGTTTCTTGGGGGGAACGCTAGTGCTTTCCCTGTGCTTTTCCTGCGTCGAAACCGGTAGTTTATAGGCCAGAGCGGTTATGCCGTACCTTCCTTTGAGAGGCGTTTCGTCCGCGTCTCGGGCTTCGGGGAAAATCAATTGGACGGAATTGCCGAAGGCGCGCCTTGAAATAGGCGGTAAATCTAGAAGCGTGTCTGAATCGCGAGGGGCTCGTAACTTGGTCTTTGTCCTCAACGTCTGCTTTTCTTTCGCTCTTATTGCAGGCTTCCCTCCAACGATCGGCGTCGCTGCGGCGTCTCATGTTTCACGGGCAGCGGTCTCTGCTCAGTAAGGACGTGAGAACTCCTGCGCTCCCGGAGAGCCCAGGATCCCTGCTCCGGGCTGGTCATTTTAGGCCTTTGTGCGGAGCGTTCTTTCTAGCTACGCGCCCCGCGTGAGCCTCTCCTTCGGCCGTTTTCCCAAGGCGGCGGAAACGCTTCTGGGAAACGCCGTCGTTTCCGAAACGTTTCGCCGTGTGATATGTGCTAATTTGTTACATCAAATTGAGAAACAGCCTTGAAACATCCTGGACTGTGATGTGTGCTAATTGGTTACATCAAAGTAAGAAACAGCCTTGGAAACATCTGTGGGAACATCCTACATCCTGTGGTGGGGGCATGTACCCTGCCTGAGATAAGGGAGTTGAGATAGCAAAGCGGCAATGTTAGTTTAGATAGCCTAATATGGTGATGGCGATGTCACACAACTGTGAAATATAGCACGACTTCGAAAGTTGTAAAATATATGCGTGACCTGAGGGTCACCACTCACAATGCAGAGGGCTGAAGAAGACCCCCTAGCAACAGCCGGCGCAACCGCAGAAGTTACAGGAAGTGCCACATATACCTGGAGCTGGAATTGCATATAAGGAGACTGTGAGGGGGGGATTGCGCGCGCCGTTGGTGGAGCAGGAGATTCCCCCGGCTGCCCAGCGCTGTTTTGCTTACTTGTGACTTGCTCAATTATTTTATTAAATTGGAATTTATGCAACCCGGCCCGAGTGGTTGTCAATTTGTCGCGTTTACCTGTAACAGCCGTGTCCTTGCCGGTAGGGGATACCGTGAGAGCGGGCAGAGGCGGCCGACGTCTGTGCGAGGAAAGAAGCGTGGCGCAAAGAAGGGACCTCTTTGGCCCGCCTGGTCCGCTTTAGAGAGTTTTCTTTTGGACCCGAAGATCGGGTCTGCGAGTGCCGCGCTCAGCGCACGCGTTTGTTCCCCCCCCCCCCCCCCCGTTCTTTTAGCAAGACCGTGCGTGTCCTCGAGCTGTTTGTCCCGAGGGGGGAGTCGCTGCGGGAATTGCTGGGGAGGCCCTGATGGCGGGACGTGAAAAAGACGCATTTGACCGCGTGCGTGCGGCCGAAGGAACGTCAGCCCAAGAATCCGAATAAGACATGCCGCGTGCCAGCATCTCGTACCGTTTAATAATAAAACCCGAGCAGTCTGTCAAGCAAATAGCGCGGCTTGCTTTGGGCTGTTTATTTTGTTTAACGATCAGTAAAGGCGAGAGGTCGAAAGTTCTAAAGAAGAACGGCTGCTTCTTGGAACGCTTGCAAATTGTCCCGTTAAGTAGGTGGGTGGTTTTTTTGTTTTCGTTTTGATTTTTTAAGTGCAGCCTCTGACTCTTTTTTTGTCTGTGGAGTATTTTGCAACGATGTTCAAAGGAAAGCGCTGTTACTGGAGCCTCTAGGAGCAGCGGCTCGAGCACGACACGCGGCGACGCTGCGCCTCGCAGCAGGCGCTGTAAATAAGGGCAGATGAGCCGAGGCGAGGGTGGTGAAATGTCTGCAAAGGGCGGGCGGGGGGGCTCTGCAGCGGTGTGCGCGTGCCGGGGGCGGCCGCGCGCCCTGCTGCCCTCGGGGCGTCAAAAAAGCAGTACGGCACGGAAAGGGGGGCGCGCATGCGCACTGGGTTCCGCCGTGCTCACTGCTGCCACCCTGTGTCCAAAAATCGGTACTGCACCCTGTGGGGGGGGCGCGCACGCGCACAGCGTTCCGCCGCGCTCACTGCTGCCACCCTGTGTCCAAAAAGCGGTACTGCACCCGGTGGGGGGGCGCGCATGCGCAGACAGCCGGCGCGCACATGCTCAGTGCCGGTCGCCATGTTTGCTGCTGCTCTCCGCCGTTTCGGTAACGGGTAAGCGAATGGAGCGTGCTCGTCGCCCCTTCCCGGTGCTCTTGGAGCGGCCACGGGCTCGGGCAGCCTCGGGGCGCTCGCTGGGAGTCCCGGGCTGCCGCGGCGGGCTGCGGTTCGCACGCGTGAGCCGCCCGGCTGCAGCGCCGCGGCGCGAGCATGCCATTGCGGGTCTCGCCTCCCTTCGTGCTCCCCCCCACCCCTCGGGCTCCCCCGGCTCCCCCCCGCCCCTCGGGATTCCCCGCTCCACCCGCCCCTCGCGCTCCCCCCCGCTTCTCGGGCTCCCCTCGCGCTCCCCCCCACCCCCGCGCTCCCCCCCGCTTCTCGGGCTCCCCTCGCGCTCCGCCCCGCTCCTCGGGCCCCCCTGCTCCCCTCACGCTCCCCCCCGCCTCTCGCGCTCCCCTCGCACTCCGCCCCGCCCCTCGGGCTCCCCTCGCTCCTCCCCGCCCCTCGGGCTCCCTCTGCTCCCCTCCCGCTCCCCTCGCTCCCCCCCCCCCACGCTGTCCGAGCCGGCACGTGCGCGGTGCTCAAGCGTCACTGCCGCCGCAGTCCGTTGGCGAGCGGCGCATGCGCGGCGGCGGGGAAGCAAGATGGCGGCGAGCAGGGAGGGCGTTTTCGCTTGGCGGCGGCGGCGGCGGGTGAGTGCGGAGGTGGCGTGGAGTGAAGGATGTGGGGCCCCCGGGTGAGGCGAACGCATAGGTTCGGGGGGCGTCGGGCTGCATCCTGCCCGCTGCGGCCGTCGCTGCGTGGAGGCGGCGGTGCGGGGCGAGTGGGGGGGCGGGCTGGGACCCGGCGCCGCGCCGGGAGCGCGGGTGTGACTTTGCGTTTTGCGTGCACGGCGTTTAGGGCGCCAGTTCGTTGGCAGCGCGGGCCGGGGCACGCGCTCGCCCCTGCGGAGGCGGCGCGGCGGAGCAGAGCGGGGGGGCAGGCGGGCCCCGGAGCAGGGTTGCGGCGCGGCGTCGGCCCTGTAGTGTTTCCAAACGGCTTACCCCGTAACGTACGATGCAAAGCGGTGTATTAAGACCTTTCCTTTGAGGGAAAGAAGGAAAAAGAAAGAAAGAGGGGAAAGAAAAAAAAAAAAAACACGGGAAAGAGAAAAAGAACGCGTGTAAATCGAAGTGTTTTGTTGGAAGCGAAATGCAATTTTCTGTCTTTGTTACAGAGGCGGAACCGACAATAGCAAATGCTGACAAAGAGCAAAGCCGGACGAGCGAGCGGTTTTTTGCGCTTACTCCCGAAGGGGCGGGCTGAAAGGAGGAAGCAAAAATGCAGCAGCGGACCCTCGATCTCCCCAGAAGCTGCGACAGTAGGAGGCGTTCTGGCCCGGGTAACCAAGGTAACTCTTGATGCGGAACGTTCGTTCTTTCGGCCTCCCTCCCGGAGGCAGCGCTGAGGACTAAGCGACCCGTTGCTGCCCTGCGCCTCTTGTTAACCGTAGCTGCCTTAGTTTTGCTTCGGTCGTTTGTATTTTGTTTTGTTATCGTACACGCGTACGTAGAAAAGGAAAGATAGGATATTTAATTTTTAGATTCGTTGCCACGGCTGAAGCTGAAGAGACAGAAAAACGTAAGCGAGCCGAAGTAATAAAATTAAAGGGAACCGAGCGAGAGCCGTCTCCGTCGCCCCGAAAGGGAAAGCCCGTTCCTCCCGGTGAGGAAGGTTCGCCGGTAATAGCGATCAGAATAACAGATGAGCGACATCTAACGGAAGGTGCGTACGCGTTACGGAAAGGACGCTGCGTCCATCCGTTTCCGTGCGCGTGACTCTCTGCATCTGTGAAGCGTCGTGCTTTAAGAGCTCCAAGACGGCAAATTCCCGTCTTCGGGGAACGGCGGTCAGGTGGCCAGCGAGAGAGGGAGAGGCAAGCGTGCGAATTGTAAAACGAAGAGGTGGCTTTCAGGAAGGCTCATTTAGCGCGACCCCAGGTTAATTGCCTGGCAATGGTCTTTGGGGCAGCAGGAAGACGGCAGCTCGAAGAAAAGGTAAAGCCTTGCGGAATTAGGACTCCTTCCTTCTCGTGTAGTAGATCCGCTTTTGTGCTTAGAAACAACTTTGGATTGTTAATTTCTGCTGAGCTTTGAATACGTCACGTCACGGACTCTTAGGCGACACGGGGGAGTTCAGCTGCGCAGCCTGCCAGAGGAACGTCGCCCACGAGGCCTCGCTAGCCTTGAGGAGCTGTAGGCGCCGATGCACGTGGCTCGTTCTGTCGGGCGCGCAGAGGTTTGCTTTGGCTGCCGAAATTTCAGCTTGGCTTTGCGCCCTGTAGCGGTGGTATTTTTGTATTTCTAAATTGTGTTAATGCTAGGCGTTCGGCACATCGGGGAACGACTGTGTGCTGCCGTGAAGAACTGCAGGCTCCCGCCCTCAGCCCTTTCTCGGCAAGTTATCGGGTGTCGAGAGCGGCCGGGAGACTCCGAATGCCGGCGGAAAGGTTCTCTGCCCGCTCCTGACGAGGAGCCTTCGGCCGCGGGAAGGTCGGCGGCGTCCTTCCCGGACTCGTGAGTAATAAGCCGCGGTTCGCGGGCCGGCAGGGGAGGGGAGGGGAGGGGAGGGGAGGGGGGGGGAATAGCGCCTGGTAGCCCGGCGGCTCCGGCGTCGCCGTTGCTAGCGGGGCCCCGAGGTCCATGTGAAGCCTCAGCTGCCTGTCGGGAGCTTTGTTTTGGTGTGTTTACCTGGCAAAAGCAGCGAGGGAGGCCTCAAAGAAGAATTTTCGTGCCTAGGTGGGTAAGCTGCGACCCCAGCTGTCTTTGCCTTGCTTTGCCGCTTAGTGTCGTAACGGCGACTTGGGAGCCCGCGATAAAAACCGTTCCGGGGCCGAAGGGAGGCCCTGCGTTTGCCCCGCTTGGGAAACCGTCGTTAAAGCTTGGGGGGGGCCGAGCTCCGAAAGGAGACTCTGCCGGTGACCTCGGTGGTCCGATTCGTTTGCAGGCTGACGTTCCGAGGGCCGGCGAGCGGAAGAGGAGCAGCTCAGCCCGTTCGGTTGATTTCGGCGATCCTGTTTTAAGGAAGCGCGTAAGTGCAGACGGGGTCTGGGAGGCTTTTCGCCCGAGACGGGAAAGAGCGAGGAAGACTGGAGAGCGTGGAAAAACTAGGTGCCGCGGGTACTGAAGCTGTTAAGGGCTGAGAGAATTTGGGCTTAAGCATCTGAAAGGGGCTGCTAACGCGCAAGGAGCGGTAAAATACCATCGCTGGACAGCAGGCTCCTTTCCGGCCCTCCGTCCCCCTCTGCAGCCTTCTCGTTCTGTTTGTTTCTGTTCCTCTTTTCTGGCTGGGCTGTGCAGCGATCCCGGAAGGACGTGTCTTTTGAGGTGTGCCTTTGCGAAGGTGGTTCGGCTGCCTGGGGGGATGGATCAAAGCCTTTGAGGCTCCCTCCGATCTGTTTCATTTCCTTTTGAATTTCTTCCTTTCTTTGCTTTCTCCTAGGGCGTCTGTCAGCTAACGAGTAAAGAAGATGGAACGGCCTGTCCGCAGAGGAGAACTGACGCACGGTAAACGTGAATACGCTAGACCTCCGCTACGCCACGGGCGTTTGTTTACGTCCGTGCGTTCAAATCTCTAGTTGCGCATTCGGGACGCGGCATCTGCCCGCTATCCGACTCCTCCGTGTAGCGTAGAAGGCGCTGTACAGCTGCCGGTCTCTACGGGAGGTTGTTAGTGAGAAGGAGAACGGTGTATTCCAGCTCGCGACCGCCAAACGGGCTCCTTTAGGTCCGCTTTCAGACTTGGGGCCTACTTCATCGGTCCGCTTGGACGTGGTTTCTTGGGGGGAACGCTAGTGCTTTCCCTGTGCTTTTCCTGCGTCGAAACCGGTAGTTTATAGGCCAGAGCGGTTATGCCGTACCTTCCTTTGAGAGGCGTTTCGTCCGCGTCTCGGGCTTCGGGGAAAATCAATTGGACGGAATTGCCGAAGGCGCGCCTTGAAATAGGCGGTAAATCTAGAAGCGTGTCTGAATCGCGAGGGGCTCGTAACTTGGTCTTTGTCCTCAACGTCTGCTTTTCTTTCGCTCTTATTGCAGGCTTCCCTCCAACGATCGGCGTCGCTGCGGCGTCTCGTGTTTCACGGGCAGCGGTCTCTGCTCAGTAAGGGCGTGAGAACTCCTGCGCTCCCGGAGAGCCCAGGATCCCTGCTCCGGGCTGGTCATTTTAGGCCTTTGTGCGGAGCGTTCTTTCTAGCTACGCGCCCCGCGTGAGCCTCTCCTTCGGCCGTTTTCCCAAGGCAGCGGAAACGCTTCTGGGAAACGCCGTCGTTTCCAAAACGTTTCGCCGTGTCCTTGCCGGTAGGGGATACCGTGAGAGCGGGCAGAGGCGGCCGACGTCTGTGCGAGGAAAGAAGCGTGGCGCAAAGAAGGGACCTCTTTGGCCCGCCTGGTCCGCTTTAGAGAGTTTTCTTTTGGACCCGAAGATCGGGTCTGCGAGTGCCGCGCTCAGCGCACGCGTTTGTTCCCCCCCCCCCCCCGTTCTTTTAGCAAGACCGTGCGTGTCCTCGAGCTGTTTGTCCCGAGGGGGGAGTCGCTGCGGGAATTGCTGGGGAGGCCCTGACGGCGGGACGTGAAAAAGACGCCTTTGACCGCGTGCGTGCGGCCGAAGGAACGTCAGCCCAAGAATCCGAATAAGACATGCCGCGTGCCAGCATCTCGTACCGTTTAATAATAAAACCCGAGCAGTCTGTCAAGCAAATAGCGCGGCTTGCTTTGGGCTGTTTATTTTGTTTAACGATCAGTAAAGGCGAGAGGTCGAAAGTTCTAAAGAAGAACGGCTGCTTCTTGGAACGCTTGCAAATTGTCCCGTTAAGTAGGTGGGTGGTTTTTTTGTTTTCGTTTTGTTTTTTTAAGTGCAGCCTCTGACTCTTTTTTGTCTGTGGAGTATTTTGCAACGATGTTCAAAGGAAAGCGCTGTTACTGGAGCCTCTAGGAGCAGCGGCTCGAGCACGACACGCGGCGACGCTGCGCCTCGCAGCAGGCGCTGTAAGTAAGGGCAGATGAGCCGAGGCGAGGGTGGTGAAATGTCTGCAAAGGGCGGGCGGGGGGGCTCTGCAGCGGTGTGCGCGTGCCGGGGGCGGCCGCGCGCCCTGCTGCCCTCGGGGCGTCAAAAAAGCAGTACGGCACGATAAAGGGGGGCGCGCATGCGCACTGGGTTCCGCCGTGCTCACTGCTGCCACCCTGTGTCCAAAAATCGGTACTGCACCCTGTGGGGGGGGCTCGCGTGCGCACTGGGTTCCGCCGTGCTCACTGCTGCCACCCTGTGTCCAAAAATCGGTACTGCACCCTGTGGGGCGACTCGCGTGCGCACTGGGTTCCGCCGTGCTCACTGCTGCCACCCTGTGTCCAAAAATCGGTACTGCACCCTGTGGGGGGGGCGCGCACGCGCACAGCGTTCCGCCGCGCTCACTGCTGCCACCCTGTGTCCAAAAAGCGGTACTGCACCCGGTGGGGGGGGCGCGCATGCGCAGACAGCCGGCGCGCACATGCTCAGTGCCGGTCGCCATGTTTGCTGCTGCTCTCCGCCGTTTCGGTAACGGGTAAGCGAATGGAGCGTGCTCGTCGCCCCTTCCCGGTGCTCTTGGAGCGGCCACGGGCTCGGGCAGCCTCGGGGCGCTCGCTGGGAGTCCCGGGCTGCCGCGGCGGGCTGCGGTTCGCACGCGTGAGCCGCCCGGCTGCAGCGCCGCGGCGCGAGCATGCCATTGCGGGTCTCGCCTCCCTTCGTGCTCCCCCCCGCCCCTCGGGCTCCCCGGCTCCCCCCCGCCCCTCGGGATTCCCCGCTCCACCCGCCCCTCGCGCTCCCCCCCGCTTCTCGGGCTCCCCTCGCGCTCCCCCCCCACCCCCGCGCTCCCCCCCGCTTCTCGGGCTCCTCTCGCGCTCCCCCCCACCCCCGCGCTCCCCCCTGCTTCTCGGGCTCCCCTCGCGCTCCCCCCCCGCTCCTCGGGCTCCCCCTGCTCCCCTCGCGCTCCCCCCCACCCCCGCGCTCCCCCCCGCTTCTCGGGCTCCCCTCGGGCTCCCCCTGCTCCCCTCGCGCTCCCCCTGCTCCCCTCGCGCTCCGCCCCGCCCCTCGCGCTCCCCTCGCGCTCCGCCCCGCCCCTCGGGCTCCCCCTGCTCCCCTCGCGCTCCCCCCTGCTTCTCAGGCTCCTCTCACGCTCCCCCCCGCTCCTCGGGCCCCCCCAGCTCCCCTCGCGCTCTGCCCCGCCCCTCGCACTCCCCCTGCTCCCCTCGCGCTCCCCCCTGCTTCTCAGGCTCCTCTCGGGCTCCCCTTGCTCCCCTCGCGCTCCGCCCCGCCCCTCGCGCTCCCCCTGGTCCCCTCGCGCTCCCCCCCGCCCCCGCGCTCCCCCCCGCTTCTCGGGCTCCCCTCGTGCTCCCCCCCGCTCCTCGGGCCCCCCTGCTCCCCTCACGCTCCCCCCCGCCTCTCGCGCTCCCCTCGCACTCCGCCCCGCCCCTCGGGCTCCCCTCGCTCCCCCCCGCCCCTCGGGCTCCCTCTGCTCCCCTCCCGCTCCCCTCGCTCCCCCCCCCCCCGCGCTGTCCGAGCCGGCACGTGCGCGGTGCTCAAGCGTCACTGCCGCCGCAGTCCGTTGGCGAGCGGCGCATGCGCGGCGGCGGGGAAGCAAGATGGCGGCGAGCAGGGAGGGCGTTTTCGCTTGGCGGCGGCGGCGGCGGGTGAGTGCGGAGGTGGCGTGGAGTGAAGGATGTGGGGCCCCCGGGTGAGGCGAACGCATAGGTTCGGGGGGCGTCGGGCTGCATCCTGCCCGCTGCGGCCGTCGCTGCGTGGAGGCGGCGGTGCGGGGCGAGTGGGGGGGCGGGCTGGGACCCGGCGCCGCGCCGGGAGCGCGGGTGTGACTTTGCGTTTTGCGTGCGCGGCGTTTAGGGCGCCAGTTCGTTGGCAGCGCGGGCCGGGGCACGCGCTCGCCCCTGCGGAGGCGGCGCGGCGGAGCGGAGCGGGGGGGCAGGCGGGCCCCGGAGCAGGGTTGCGGCGCGGCGTCGGCCCTGTAGTGTTTCCAAACGGCTTACCCCGTAACGTACGATGCAAAGCGGTGTATTAAGACCTTTCCTTTGAGGGAAAGAAGGAAAAAGAAAGAAAGGGGGGAAAGAAAAAAAAAAAAAACACGTGTTACATTATATTGATTAGAATAGGTTATACTTGGTAGACAAGATGAAGGTATAATTGTAGGTGTTGGGTACAGTACAATCTGATGAAGTGGGTACAGTACAATCTGATGAAGTGGGTACAGTACAATCTGATGAACTGGGTACAGCACAATCTGATGAACTAGGTAAATGATAAGCAAATCTTGGCAACAGTAACTGAAGAAACTATAAATGGGAAACAATCATGTAGCTTAGCAATTCTGTTGATTATGTTACGTAACCGAACACTATAAATATTAACCAAGTTAAACGGGGATTTGGGATTCTCAGCTTTGGACATGAGTCCCTGAGACCCCGGGCCCCGAATAAAGCACCGCATATAACTGCTTTCGTAGTTATGTGTTTCTTTACGGGCAACAGTTTTCTGGCGACCCAGATGGGACTTCGGGAGTAGTGTTGACGGTTCGCTTTCCGATTTTGCTCCGTGCCGGCACCGAGGAATTCTCGGGGAGCCATCGGCTGCGCCCGCTCTGCGCTGCTCCTGACGTCCCAAAGTGGTAAGCCCGAAGGTGCTTTATTGTAATATTTGGTCGGGTGCCTGCCTAATAAGACGTGACGGCGATTCACGCAAGGTTGGGCTAACGAGCTCGAGGTCTGGTCTGTGGAAGCCTAGGCGCTGGCCGTCAGACGGAGCGAAAGCCCCGCAGGTCCAGCACTCACGGACATACGTGGCTGTCTCGTGAGTTTGGTTTGGTCTTTTGTTTCCCATCAGAGGCTATCTTTCCGTTTTCTACCCCGTAGATTTAGTGTGTGTGTGTGGAGTGAATGTGTAAGACCATGGTAATACCGGATAATTCTCCGTTAGGATGTTTATTAAAGCATTGGAAAAGTGCGGGATATTTTCAGAGTATGAGTAAAAGTCGATTTATAGGTTATTGTACGAATTGGTGGCCACAATATGAGTATGATGGACCCCGGTGGCCTGAACACGGAAGTTTAGATCCGGGTGTTATAGGTCCATTAATGAGATATTGTTAAGAACTTGAAAAATGGGATGAAGTACCATATGTTGATCTATTTTATGATATACGTAATCATCCAGATATGCAGAGAGAATGTGGAATGTTGTTGGTACATCCCGAAAAAAAGATAAAACAAAATGTGGAGGATGTGTAGGTAATAAGAAGTGTATGACTTGTTTGGCAATACAAAATTCAATAAGAGAGCCAGAGGATGTATCACTTTTAGTATCACCGACGGCCCCTGTGATGTCCGATATAGATGCAGGGGACGATAGTGATACTGATAGTATTAAGGCGGTAAAACCGTCAGAATCAATTAATACTGGAGCGATCCAGATTAAGTTAACACCGAAGGGTTCGCCAGGGCATTCATCATGCCCAAGACAAGCGCAACGAACCCCAATTGCACAGAGAACAAGACAAGGGAGGAAGGAACAAGAGCAAAACAGTAAAGTATTATTAGCCCCTTTACGAGAGGCAATTTCGGGGACTGATAAAGTATATGGGAAAGTTCCTTTTTCCCCAGGAGATTTAGTAATTTGGAAGCAATCAGCTGGAAAGTGTACAATAATAGGGAAAAAAAAAAAAAAAAAAAAACAAACCACAAAGAGAAATCAGGCAGGATTATTAGCAATGTTACAACGAGTAAATCAAGGAATAAGAGGCAGAAGTAGAGGACGAGGTCGAGGAGGATACAGGGTAGGAGGCATGCGGGGAATACCTCAAAATCAGCTAGGGATAAATCAGTGTGCGTTTTGCAGACAACAGGGACATTGGAAAAATGAGTGCCCAGTGAAAATGAATTTGGCCCAGCAGACTTCAGTAGGAGGAACACCAATGGCAGAAACAATGATGTTAGGACATTTGGGGCAACATAGTAGCTGACTAAGTGATGGATTAAAAGTGACAACAGAAATTGATGGGGAAGAGAAACAATTATTGGTAGATACTGGGGCAACTTATTCTGTTTTAAATACTTGTTTAGGAAAGATAGGAGATACGATGATAACTGTGGTAGGAGCTACAGGAAAAACAGAGCAACGGCCCTTTCTGCGGCCATTGCATCTAAATTTTAGGGGTAAAGAATTAGATCATGAATTTCTCTATGTACCGGATTGTCCTACATCTTTGTTAGGACGAGATTTATTGTCAAGATTTAATGCTAAAATAATATTTGAAAATGGAAAAGCTAAGTTGCAGATACCTGAGGAAGAAATAGCTAGAATATTTATAGTAAAAGAAATAGCTAATACAACAATACCAATAGAGGTAGAAAACGCTGTAGTACCATGGGTATGGGAGACACAAGTACCGGGATTAGCGAAAGCAGCAAAACCTGTCATAGTAGAATTGAAAGAAGGTGTCCAACCGGTAAGAGTTAGACAATATCCTATACAGTTAGAAGCTAGGAAAGGGGTAGCACCATTAATTGCAAAATTTTTGATGCACAATGTGTTAGAAGAATGTGAATCTGAATATAATACACCAATATTTCCTATAAGAAAACCTAACGGAGATTATAGGTTAGTTCAAGATTTAAGAGCTGTAAACGAAATAGTTAAAGATATACATCCAGTAGTAGCAAATCCTTATACATTGTTAACATCTGTGGCAGAACAATTTAGATACTTTTCTGTAATTGATTTAAAAGATGCTTTCTTCTGCATCCCATTGGCATTACAAAGTAGGAAATTATTTGCGTTTGAATGGGAAAATCCGGATACAGGACGAAAACGACAGCTGACCTGGACCAGGTTACCACAAGGCTTCAAAAACAGTCCTACAATATTTGGGAATCAGCTGGCACGAGAACTGGAGGATTGGAAGGAGCAAGGATATTTTCAATTACCATCAAAAGCATACTTATTGTTGCAATATGTGGATGACATTTTCGTGGCGACAGAAAGGTATGAAAACTGCATTACTGTTACAGTTGCGTGATTAAATTTACTGGGACAGAGCGGTTATCGAGTTTCTAAGGAAAAAGCCCAAATTGCCCGGGAAAAAGTGATATATCTGGGATGTGAAATTTCCCAAGGACAAAGACGGTTGGGGGTGAATAGAATACAAGCGATTTGTGCCATCCCTGAACCTAGAAATTTGCACGAGTTACGAACTTTTCTAGGAATGACAGGGTGGTGCAGACTCTGGATTTTGAATTATGGACTGTTAGCCAAACCACTGTATGCAGCTTTAAAAGAGCCACAATTAGTTTGGAGTTTAGAGTGTAAAAGGGCTTTTCAAGACTTAAAACGGGCTCTGCAAGAAGCCCCAGCATTAGGATTGCCTGATTTGACAAAAACATTTCAACTCTTTGTACATGAGCGGCAACGACTAGCGCTTGGAGTTTTAACTCAACGAATTGGATCATGGAAGAGACCGGTGGGCTATTTTTCCAAGCAGTTGGATATGGTAAGTGCCGGATGGCCTTCTTGCCTCCGAGCAGTGGCTGCTACTGTAATGTTAGTCCAAGAAGCTAGAAAATTGACATTGGGAACAAAAATGGAAGTATTTGTGCCCCACATGGTGATTGCGGTTTTGGAACAAAAGGGGGGTCATTGGTTGTCATCCAGTAGAATGTTGAAATATCAGGCAATATTGAGAGAACAGGATGATATATTTTTAAAGATAACAACATGTTTGAATCCCGCTGAATTTTTAGGTAGCAAAATAGAGGAAGGCGAGCTGGAACATGATTGTATTGAGGTGATCGAACAAACTTACGCCAGTAGGGTAGATCTGAAAGATATTCCCCTTGTAAATCCTGACTGGACATTATTTACAGACGGTAGCAGCTTTGTTGAGAATGGAACACGATATTCTGGATATGCTGTGGTTACTAAGCTTGAAGTAATTGAAGCAAAGGCATTAATGCCAGGAACGTCAGCGCAAAAGGCAGAACTGGTCGCTCTAATTCGGGCTTTAATACCGAGTACGGATAAGAGAGTGAATATTTGGACAGATTCTAAATACGCTTTTGGAATAATACATATACATGGAGCTTTATGGAAGGAAAGAGGATTGTTGACGGCTCAAGGTAGTATTATTAAATATCGAACCGAGATCTTACAGTTATTAGAGGCTGTGGTACTACCTCAGCAAGTGGCTGTAATGCATTGTCGAGGACATCAGAGGGATGACAGCGATGTGGCACAAGGAAACATGAAGGCAGACCAGGCAGCCAAAATTGCTGCACGGCAAGTATGGACTGAATTAGCTCTAATACCTACTAAGGTAAGCCCGATTACTGCTCATCTCTCTGTAAATCCCTTTTATACCCAAGAAGATGAAAAATTAGCCGATTTGGTAAAGGCACAGAAGAATTCACATGGATGGTATGTAACAGGTAATGGACAAGTAGTAGTGCCTGCTACAATTATGAAACGAATAATACAAACTGAACATAATAAATGCCATTGGGGAGCAGAAGCATTGGTGCAGTTTTTAAAGCGGAGCATTATATCTGCACAAATGTTAACAATAGCAAAAGGGGTGAATGCGAAGTGTCCAGTATGTTTAAAGAATAATCCGGTAATACGAAAACAAATTCCAATGGGAACTTTGAAAGTGGGAATAGAACCAGGTGACTATTGGCAAGTGGATTTTGCAGAATTACCTAAATCAAAAGGGTTTAAGTATTTATTGGTATACGTATGTACCTTTTCAGGGTGGCTAGAAGCATTTCCCTGTAGAACGAATCAAGCTAGAGAAGTAGTAAAAACTTTGTTAAAAGAGATCATACCTAGATTTGGGGTACCTTTAGGAATTTCTTCAGATCGAGGCCCACACTTTATAGCTAAAATAGTACAGGAAATTAGTGAAATGCTTGGAATTAGCTGGGATTTACATACACCGTGGAGGCCACAATCTAGTGGAAAGGTAGAAAGGATGAATCAAACATTAAAAGGACAAATTAAAAAGATATGCCAGGAAGCTCAAATCCAATGGCCACAGGCATTGCCCCTTGCTTTATTGAGAATTCGTATAAAACCTAGAGAAGGGTTGTCTGTAAGTCCCTATGAAATTCTGTACGGTAAGCCATATACTGCACCAACGAAGGGAATGGGAAGTGCAGATTTACACCTCCAAGGAGATCAAGATGTTTATAGTTATATAATTTCTTTAAGCAGATTACTCACAGCCTTACGTGCCGCGATCATCTGGAATCGCCCTTTGCCGTTGGAGAATCAACCAGGAGACCAAGCGTATGTTCGAAATTGGCAAACGGAGCCTTTAAAGGAACAGTGGCATGGACTTTATTTGGTGCTATTGATAACATTTACCGCTGTGAAAGTAGCAGGAATTGATAATTGGATTCATTATACCAGAGTGAAGAAGGTACCATCACAATGGGGGGTAAAAATGATCACTCCTACAAAACTGAGATTTACATCTTGGTAATACTATGCTGGGTAGGATTAAGTAATGGTTTCGCTCAAATAATACATACATATGCTACTGTACATATAGAAGAACGAATGGATGTAAATTTGACTTGTGATTTTGTTGGAGATATGAGAAGTTCAATCCAAGACATTAGTTGCTATTGGCAGAAGAATGAGTCCAAATTGTCAAGTGGGTTTACAATCCGATGGGATAGTGATACACGAAGGGGTACTATGATTTTATCATTGCGAAATGTAAGTAAGACAGATGTAGGAAACTACACCTGTATTGTTTGGATTAAAGAGAGTTTTGATTATGGAAAAAGGGCATTAGAGGTTACTGCAAAATCAGAACCTATGCAGAAAAGAAACAGAGCCAGGAGAGAGTTAAAAGATTTGGAAAAAGACGAAATGCAACCAATACAAATAATCCAGGCGCCACAACAGGAAACACAAGAAAATCTAATGCAAAAGAAAGTTAGCTGAAAAACACCCAGTCTAGAACTGTACAAAAGTATACACTTGTGACACCCCGAAAGTGAAGTTACCTTTCCACCTGTGGTCCTTGCATTAAGGACAGGTTGTGCCTGTAGAGGAATTAAATACTCCATGAGTGAACCTGTAATACAATTCGGAGTGAGAATAGATTGTAGAACTACGATCAGGAGCACAGGAAATTTAGTTTGGGTTACAAGTGATGGACAATGGACGACTCACCTCCCCTTGGATGGGTTGGTGACTGAAATAACTTTAGGGTTACCAACTCTCTGCCCAATTTGGAAGAAAGCGCCATTTAAGGGTAGATTAGAAAATTTATGGATAATGAAGAGAGAAATAAAGGATGATGATGATTGGCAAGAACCATCATCCGGTGTGAAGTTAGGTTGGGCTTTAGAATCATTGTTTGCTCCAATTAGTGCTTATCGGAATAGAGAAATGTTGTACCGGTTGTTAGGACAAACGGAAAGGCTAGCAAGAGTGACTAAAGAAGGATTTAAGGAAATAAACTTACAATTACAGGCAACCACAAAAATGACCCTGCAAAATAGAATGGCATTAGATATGCTGTTGCTAAAAGAACATGGAGTATGTGGTTATTTACGAGATAAGATTGATCATTGTTGTGTACATATTCCGAATGTTACAGCCGCGGTAGAACGTGATTTGTCTCAGCTAACACAAATTGAACGTGCAACTGAGGAAGAAAGAGAAGAAAGTACCCATAATTGGGTGGCTGCTTTAGCAAAGTCATTTGGATTGAACATCTCTGGTTGGGTAGCATCTTTAATTCAATGGTGTATAATAATTATAATTATTATGTTAGCTATTATGGGAGTGTTGCGTTTGATTCAAAATATTGTTAATAAGGAACGGCAACACTTGGGGAAAATTTTAAAAGCTGTTACCAGGAAGAATCATGAACTTCCCCCGAGATATGAAGACATTGGAAATAATTCATTGCAGCTACAATCACCAGTTTGAGACGGTCCAAAGAATATGGAAATCTGCGGAACTGATGATGAAAATCCTTGCAGTCTGGAAGACTTGAAGTATTTTCAAAGGGGGGAATTGTTACATTATATTGATTAGAATAGGTTATACTTGGTAGACAAGATGAAGGTATAATTGCAGGTGTTGGGTACAGTACAATCTGATGAAGTGGGTACAGTACAATCTGATGAACTGGGTACAGCACAATCTGATGAACTAGGTAAATGATAAGCAAATCTTGGCAACAGTAACTGAAGAAACTATAAATGGGAAACAATCATGTAGCTTAGCAATTCTGTTGATTATGTTACGTAACCGAACACTATAAATATTAACCAAGTTAAACGGGGATTTGGGATTCTCAGCTTTGGACATGAGTCCCTGAGACCCCGGGCCCCGAATAAAGCACCGCATATAACTGCTTTCGTAGTTATGTGTTTCTTTACGGGCAACAGTTTTCTGGCGACCCAGATGGGACTTCGGGAGTAGTGTTGACGGTTCGCTTTCCGATTTTGCTCCGTGCCGGCACCGAGGAATTCTCGGGGAGCCATCGGCTGCGCCCGCTCTGCGCTGCTCCTGACGTCCCAAAGTGGTAAGCCCGAAGGTGCTTTATTGTAATATTTGGTCGGGTGCCTGCCTAATAAGACGTGACGGCGATTCACGCAAGGTTGGGCTAACGAGCTCGAGGTCTGGTCTGTGGAAGCCTAGGCGCTGGCCGTCAGACGGAGCGAAAGCCCCGCAGGTCCAGCACTCACGGACATACGTGGCTGTCTCGTGAGTTTGGTTTGGTCTTTTGTTTCCCATCAGAGGCTATCTTTCCGTTTTCTACCCCGTAGATTTAGTGTGTGTGTGTGGAGTGAATGTGTAAGACCATGGTAATACCGGATAATTCTCCGTTAGGATGTTTATTAAAGCATTGGAAAAGTGCGGGATATTTTCAGAGTATGAGTAAAAGTCGATTTATAGGTTATTGTACGAATTGGTGGCCACAATATGAGTATGATGGACCCCGGTGGCCTGAACACGGAAGTTTAGATCCGGGTGTTATAGGTCCATTAATGAGATATTGTTAAGAACTTGAAAAATGGGATGAAGTACCATATGTTGATCTATTTTATGATATACGTAATCATCCAGATATGCAGAGAGAATGTGGAATGTTGTTGGTACATCCCGAAAAAAAGATAAAACAAAATGTGGAGGATGTGTAGGTAATAAGAAGTGTATGACTTGTTTGGCAATACAAAATTCAATAAGAGAGCCAGAGGATGTATCACTTTTAGTATCACCGACGGCCCCTGTGATGTCCGATATAGATGCAGGGGACGATAGTGATACTGATAGTATTAAGGCGGTAAAACCGTCAGAATCAATTAATACTGGAGCGATCCAGATTAAGTTAACACCGAAGGGTTCGCCAGGGCATTCATCATGCCCAAGACAAGCGCAACGAACCCCAATTGCACAGAGAACAAGACAAGGGAGGAAGGAACAAGAGCAAAACAGTAAAGTATTATTAGCCCCTTTACGAGAGGCAATTTCGGGGACTGATAAAGTATATGGGAAAGTTCCTTTTTCCCCAGGAGATTTAGTAATTTGGAAGCAATCAGCTGGAAAGTGTACAATAATAGGAAAAAAAAAAAAAAAAAAAAAACAAACCACAAAGAGAAATCAGGCAGGATTATTAGCAATGTTACAACGAGTAAATCAAGGAATAAGAGGCAGAAGTAGAGGACGAGGTCGAGGAGGATACAGGGTAGGAGGCATGCGGGGAATACCTCAAAATCAGCTAGGGATAAATCAGTGTGCGTTTTGCAGACAACAGGGACATTGGAAAAATGAGTGCCCAGTGAAAATGAATTTGGCCCAGCAGACTTCAGTAGGAGGAACACCAATGGCAGAAACAATGATGTTAGGACATTTGGGGCAACATAGTAGCTGACTAAGTGATGGATTAAAAGTGACAACAGAAATTGATGGGGAAGAGAAACAATTATTGGTAGATACTGGGGCAACTTATTCTGTTTTAAATACTTGTTTAGGAAAGATAGGAGATACGATGATAACTGTGGTAGGAGCTACAGGAAAAACAGAGCAACGGCCCTTTCTGCGGCCATTGCATCTAAATTTTAGGGGTAAAGAATTAGATCATGAATTTCTCTATGTACCGGATTGTCCTACATCTTTGTTAGGACGAGATTTATTGTCAAGATTTAATGCTAAAATAATATTTGAAAATGGAAAAGCTAAGTTGCAGATACCTGAGGAAGAAATAGCTAGAATATTTATAGTAAAAGAAATAGCTAATACAACAATACCAATAGAGGTAGAAAACGCTGTAGTACCATGGGTATGGGAGACACAAGTACCGGGATTAGCGAAAGCAGCAAAACCTGTCATAGTAGAATTGAAAGAAGGTGTCCAACCGGTAAGAGTTAGACAATATCCTATACAGTTAGAAGCTAGGAAAGGGGTAGCACCATTAATTGCAAAATTTTTGATGCACAATGTGTTAGAAGAATGTGAATCTGAATATAATACACCAATATTTCCTATAAGAAAACCTAACGGAGATTATAGGTTAGTTCAAGATTTAAGAGCTGTAAACGAAATAGTTAAAGATATACATCCAGTAGTAGCAAATCCTTATACATTGTTAACATCTGTGGCAGAACAATTTAGATACTTTTCTGTAATTGATTTAAAAGATGCTTTCTTCTGCATCCCATTGGCATTACAAAGTAGGAAATTATTTGCGTTTGAATGGGAAAATCCGGATACAGGACGAAAACGACAGCTGACCTGGACCAGGTTACCACAAGGCTTCAAAAACAGTCCTACAATATTTGGGAATCAGCTGGCACGAGAACTGGAGGATTGGAAGGAGCAAGGATATTTTCAATTACCATCAAAAGCATACTTATTGTTGCAATATGTGGATGACATTTTCGTGGCGACAGAAAGGTATGAAAACTGCATTACTGTTACAGTTGCGTGATTAAATTTACTGGGACAGAGCGGTTATCGAGTTTCTAAGGAAAAAGCCCAAATTGCCCGGGAAAAAGTGATATATCTGGGATGTGAAATTTCCCAAGGACAAAGACGGTTGGGGGTGAATAGAATACAAGCGATTTGTGCCATCCCTGAACCTAGAAATTTGCACGAGTTACGAACTTTTCTAGGAATGACAGGGTGGTGCAGACTCTGGATTTTGAATTATGGACTGTTAGCCAAACCACTGTATGCAGCTTTAAAAGAGCCACAATTAGTTTGGAGTTTAGAGTGTAAAAGGGCTTTTCAAGACTTAAAACGGGCTCTGCAAGAAGCCCCAGCATTAGGATTGCCTGATTTGACAAAAACATTTCAACTCTTTGTACATGAGCGGCAACGACTAGCGCTTGGAGTTTTAACTCAACGAATTGGATCATGGAAGAGACCGGTGGGCTATTTTTCCAAGCAGTTGGATATGGTAAGTGCCGGATGGCCTTCTTGCCTCCGAGCAGTGGCTGCTACTGTAATGTTAGTCCAAGAAGCTAGAAAATTGACATTGGGAACAAAAATGGAAGTATTTGTGCCCCACATGGTGATTGCGGTTTTGGAACAAAAGGGGGGTCATTGGTTGTCATCCAGTAGAATGTTGAAATATCAGGCAATATTGAGAGAACAGGATGATATATTTTTAAAGATAACAACATGTTTGAATCCCGCTGAATTTTTAGGTAGCAAAATAGAGGAAGGCGAGCTGGAACATGATTGTATTGAGGTGATCGAACAAACTTACGCCAGTAGGGTAGATCTGAAAGATATTCCCCTTGTAAATCCTGACTGGACATTATTTACAGACGGTAGCAGCTTTGTTGAGAATGGAACACGATATTCTGGATATGCTGTGGTTACTAAGCTTGAAGTAATTGAAGCAAAGGCATTAATGCCAGGAACGTCAGCGCAAAAGGCAGAACTGGTCGCTCTAATTCGGGCTTTAATACCGAGTGCGGATAAGAGAGTGAATATTTGGACAGATTCTAAATACGCTTTTGGAATAATACATATACATGGAGCTTTATGGAAGGAAAGAGGATTGTTGACGGCTCAAGGTAGTATTATTAAATATCGAACCGAGATCTTACAGTTATTAGAGGCTGTGGTACTACCTCAGCAAGTGGCTGTAATGCATTGTCGAGGACATCAGAGGGATGACAGCGATGTGGCACAAGGAAACATGAAGGCAGACCAGGCAGCCAAAATTGCTGCACGGCAAGTATGGACTGAATTAGCTCTAATACCTACTAAGGTAAGCCCGATTACTGCTCATCTCTCTGTAAATCCCTTTTATACCCAAGAAGATGAAAAATTAGCCGATTTGGTAAAGGCACAGAAGAATTCACATGGATGGTATGTAACAGGTAATGGACAAGTAGTAGTGCCTGCTACAATTATGAAACGAATAATACAAACTGAACATAATAAATGCCATTGGGGAGCAGAAGCATTGGTGCAGTTTTTAAAGCGGAGCATTATATCTGCACAAATGTTAACAATAGCAAAAGGGGTGAATGCGAAGTGTCCAGTATGTTTAAAGAATAATCCGGTAATACGAAAACAAATTCCAATGGGAACTTTGAAAGTGGGAATAGAACCAGGTGACTATTGGCAAGTGGATTTTGCAGAATTACCTAAATCAAAAGGGTTTAAGTATTTATTGGTATACGTATGTACCTTTTCAGGGTGGCTAGAAGCATTTCCCTGTAGAACGAATCAAGCTAGAGAAGTAGTAAAAACTTTGTTAAAAGAGATCATACCTAGATTTGGGGTACCTTTAGGAATTTCTTCAGATCGAGGCCCACACTTTATAGCTAAAATAGTACAGGAAATTAGTGAAATGCTTGGAATTAGCTGGGATTTACATACACCGTGGAGGCCACAATCTAGTGGAAAGGTAGAAAGGATGAATCAAACATTAAAAGGACAAATTAAAAAGATATGCCAGGAAGCTCAAATCCAATGGCCACAGGCATTGCCCCTTGCTTTATTGAGAATTCGTATAAAACCTAGAGAAGGGTTGTCTGTAAGTCCCTATGAAATTCTGTACGGTAAGCCATATACTGCACCAACGAAGGGAATGGGAAGTGCAGATTTACACCTCCAAGGAGATCAAGATGTTTATAGTTATATAATTTCTTTAAGCAGATTACTCACAGCCTTACGTGCCGCGATCATCTGGAATCGCCCTTTGCCGTTGGAGAATCAACCAGGAGACCAAGCGTATGTTCGAAATTGGCAAACGGAGCCTTTAAAGGAACAGTGGCATGGACTTTATTTGGTGCTATTGATAACATTTACCGCTGTGAAAGTAGCAGGAATTGATAATTGGATTCATTATACCAGAGTGAAGAAGGTACCATCACAATGGGGGGTAAAAATGATCACTCCTACAAAACTGAGATTTACATCTTGGTAATACTATGCTGGGTAGGATTAAGTAATGGTTTCGCTCAAATAATACATACATATGCTACTGTACATATAGAAGAACGAATGGATGTAAATTTGACTTGTGATTTTGTTGGAGATATGAGAAGTTCAATCCAAGACATTAGTTGCTATTGGCAGAAGAATGAGTCCAAATTGTCAAGTGGGTTTACAATCCGATGGGATAGTGATACACGAAGGGGTACTATGATTTTATCATTGCGAAATGTAAGTAAGACAGATGTAGGAAACTACACCTGTATTGTTTGGATTAAAGAGAGTTTTGATTATGGAAAAAGGGCATTAGAGGTTACTGCAAAATCAGAACCTATGCAGAAAAGAAACAGAGCCAGGAGAGAGTTAAAAGATTTGGAAAAAGACGAAATGCAACCAATACAAATAATCCAGGCGCCACAACAGGAAACACAAGAAAATCTAATGCAAAAGAAAGTTAGCTGAAAAACACCCAGTCTAGAACTGTACAAAAGTATACACTTGTGACACCCCGAAAGTGAAGTTACCTTTCCACCTGTGGTCCTTGCATTAAGGACAGGTTGTGCCTGTAGAGGAATTAAATACTCCATGAGTGAACCTGTAATACAATTCGGAGTGAGAATAGATTGTAGAACTACGATCAGGAGCACAGGAAATTTAGTTTGGGTTACAAGTGATGGACAATGGACGACTCACCTCCCCTTGGATGGGTTGGTGACTGAAATAACTTTAGGGTTACCAACTCTCTGCCCAATTTGGAAGAAAGCGCCATTTAAGGGTAGATTAGAAAATTTATGGATAATGAAGAGAGAAATAAAGGATGATGATGATTGGCAAGAACCATCATCCGGTGTGAAGTTAGGTTGGGCTTTAGAATCATTGTTTGCTCCAATTAGTGCTTATCGGAATAGAGAAATGTTGTACCGGTTGTTAGGACAAACGGAAAGGCTAGCAAGAGTGACTAAAGAAGGATTTAAGGAAATAAACTTACAATTACAGGCAACCACAAAAATGACCCTGCAAAATAGAATGGCATTAGATATGCTGTTGCTAAAAGAACATGGAGTATGTGGTTATTTACGAGATAAGATTGATCATTGTTGTGTACATATTCCGAATGTTACAGCCGCGGTAGAACGTGATTTGTCTCAGCTAACACAAATTGAACGTGCAACTGAGGAAGAAAGAGAAGAAAGTACCCATAATTGGGTGGCTGCTTTAGCAAAGTCATTTGGATTGAACATCTCTGGTTGGGTAGCATCTTTAATTCAATGGTGTATAATAATTATAATTATTATGTTAGCTATTATGGGAGTGTTGTGTTTGATTCAAAATATTGTTAATAAGGAACGGCAACACTTGGGGAAAATTTTAAAAGCTGTTACCAGGAAGAATCATGAACTTCCCCCGAGATATGAAGACATTGGAAATAATTCATTGCAGCTACAATCACCAGTTTGAGACGGTCCAAAGAATATGGAAATCTGCGGAACTGATGATGAAAATCCTTGCAGTCTGGAAGACTTGAAGTATTTTCAAAGGGGGGAATTGTTACATTATATTGATTAGAATAGGTTATACTTGGTAGACAAGATGAAGGTATAATTGCAGGTGTTGGGTACATTACAATCTGATGAAGTGGGTACAGTACAATCTGATGAACTAGGTACAGCACAATCTGATGAACTAGGTAAATGATAAGCAAATCTTGGCAACAGTAACTGAAGAAACTATAAATGGGAAACAATCATGTAGCTTAGCAATTCTGTTGATTATGTTACGTAACCGAACACTATAAATATTAACCAAGTTAAACGGGGATTTGGGATTCTCAGCTTTGGACATGAGTCCCTGAGACCCCGGGCCCCGAATAAAGCACCGCATATAACTGCTTTCGTAGTTATGTGTTTCTTTACGGGCAACAGTTTTCTGGCGACCCAGATGGGACTTCGGGAGTAGTGTTGACGGTTCGCTTTCCGATTTTGCTCCGTGCCGGCACCGAGGAATTCTCGGGGAGCCATCGGCTGCGCCCGCTCTGCGCTGCTCCTGACGTCCCAAAGTGGTAAGCCCGAAGGTGCTTTATTGTAATATTTGGTCGGGTGCCTGCCTAATAAGACGTGACGGCGATTCACGCAAGGTTGGGCTAACGAGCTCGAGGTCTGGTCTGTGGAAGCCTAGGCGCTGGCCGTCAGACGGAGCGAAAGCCCCGCAGGTCCAGCACTCACGGACATACGTGGCTGTCTCGTGAGTTTGGTTTGGTCTTTTGTTTCCCATCAGAGGCTATCTTTCCGTTTTCTACCCCGTAGATTTAGTGTGTGTGTGTGGAGTGAATGTGTAAGACCATGGTAATACCGGATAATTCTCCGTTAGGATGTTTATTAAAGCATTGGAAAAGTGCGGGATATTTTCAGAGTATGAGTAAAAGTCGATTTATAGGTTATTGTACGAATTGGTGGCCACAATATGAGTATGATGGACCCCGGTGGCCTGAACACGGAAGTTTAGATCCGGGTGTTATAGGTCCATTAATGAGATATTGTTAAGAACTTGAAAAATGGGATGAAGTACCATATGTTGATCTATTTTATGATATACGTAATCATCCAGATATGCAGAGAGAATGTGGAATGTTGTTGGTACATCCCGAAAAAAAGATAAAACAAAATGTGGAGGATGTGTAGGTAATAAGAAGTGTATGACTTGTTTGGCAATACAAAATTCAATAAGAGAGCCAGAGGATGTATCACTTTTAGTATCACCGACGGCCCCTGTGATGTCCGATATAGATGCAGGGGACGATAGTGATACTGATAGTATTAAGGCGGTAAAACCGTCAGAATCAATTAATACTGGAGCGATCCAGATTAAGTTAACACCGAAGGGTTCGCCAGGGCATTCATCATGCCCAAGACAAGCGCAACGAACCCCAATTGCACAGAGAACAAGACAAGGGAGGAAGGAACAAGAGCAAAACAGTAAAGTATTATTAGCCCCTTTACGAGAGGCAATTTCGGGGACTGATAAAGTATATGGGAAAGTTCCTTTTTCCCCAGGAGATTTAGTAATTTGGAAGCAATCAGCTGGAAAGTGTACAATAATAGGGAAAAAAAAAAAAAAAAAAAAACAAACCACAAAGAGAAATCAGGCAGGATTATTAGCAATGTTACAACGAGTAAATCAAGGAATAAGAGGCAGAAGTAGAGGACGAGGTCGAGGAGGATACAGGGTAGGAGGCATGCGGGGAATACCTCAAAATCAGCTAGGGATAAATCAGTGTGCGTTTTGCAGACAACAGGGACATTGGAAAAATGAGTGCCCAGTGAAAATGAATTTGGCCCAGCAGACTTCAGTAGGAGGAACACCAATGGCAGAAACAATGATGTTAGGACATTTGGGGCAACATAGTAGCTGACTAAGTGATGGATTAAAAGTGACAACAGAAATTGATGGGGAAGAGAAACAATTATTGGTAGATACTGGGGCAACTTATTCTGTTTTAAATACTTGTTTAGGAAAGATAGGAGATACGATGATAACTGTGGTAGGAGCTACAGGAAAAACAGAGCAACGGCCCTTTCTGCGGCCATTGCATCTAAATTTTAGGGGTAAAGAATTAGATCATGAATTTCTCTATGTACCGGATTGTCCTACATCTTTGTTAGGACGAGATTTATTGTCAAGATTTAATGCTAAAATAATATTTGAAAATGGAAAAGCTAAGTTGCAGATACCTGAGGAAGAAATAGCTAGAATATTTATAGTAAAAGAAATAGCTAATACAACAATACCAATAGAGGTAGAAAACGCTGTAGTACCATGGGTATGGGAGACACAAGTACCGGGATTAGCGAAAGCAGCAAAACCTGTCATAGTAGAATTGAAAGAAGGTGTCCAACCGGTAAGAGTTAGACAATATCCTATACAGTTAGAAGCTAGGAAAGGGGTAGCACCATTAATTGCAAAATTTTTGATGCACAATGTGTTAGAAGAATGTGAATCTGAATATAATACACCAATATTTCCTATAAGAAAACCTAACGGAGATTATAGGTTAGTTCAAGATTTAAGAGCTGTAAACGAAATAGTTAAAGATATACATCCAGTAGTAGCAAATCCTTATACATTGTTAACATCTGTGGCAGAACAATTTAGATACTTTTCTGTAATTGATTTAAAAGATGCTTTCTTCTGCATCCCATTGGCATTACAAAGTAGGAAATTATTTGCGTTTGAATGGGAAAATCCGGATACAGGACGAAAACGACAGCTGACCTGGACCAGGTTACCACAAGGCTTCAAAAACAGTCCTACAATATTTGGGAATCAGCTGGCACGAGAACTGGAGGATTGGAAGGAGCAAGGATATTTTCAATTACCATCAAAAGCATACTTATTGTTGCAATATGTGGATGACATTTTCGTGGCGACAGAAAGGTATGAAAACTGCATTACTGTTACAGTTGCGTGATTAAATTTACTGGGACAGAGCGGTTATCGAGTTTCTAAGGAAAAAGCCCAAATTGCCCGGGAAAAAGTGATATATCTGGGATGTGAAATTTCCCAAGGACAAAGACGGTTGGGGGTGAATAGAATACAAGCGATTTGTGCCATCCCTGAACCTAGAAATTTGCACGAGTTACGAACTTTTCTAGGAATGACAGGGTGGTGCAGACTCTGGATTTTGAATTATGGACTGTTAGCCAAACCACTGTATGCAGCTTTAAAAGAGCCACAATTAGTTTGGAGTTTAGAGTGTAAAAGGGCTTTTCAAGACTTAAAACGGGCTCTGCAAGAAGCCCCAGCATTAGGATTGCCTGATTTGACAAAAACATTTCAACTCTTTGTACATGAGCGGCAACGACTAGCGCTTGGAGTTTTAACTCAACGAATTGGATCATGGAAGAGACCGGTGGGCTATTTTTCCAAGCAGTTGGATATGGTAAGTGCCGGATGGCCTTCTTGCCTCCGAGCAGTGGCTGCTACTGTAATGTTAGTCCAAGAAGCTAGAAAATTGACATTGGGAACAAAAATGGAAGTATTTGTGCCCCACATGGTGATTGCGGTTTTGGAACAAAAGGGGGGTCATTGGTTGTCATCCAGTAGAATGTTGAAATATCAGGCAATATTGAGAGAACAGGATGATATATTTTTAAAGATAACAACATGTTTGAATCCCGCTGAATTTTTAGGTAGCAAAATAGAGGAAGGCGAGCTGGAACATGATTGTATTGAGGTGATCGAACAAACTTACGCCAGTAGGGTAGATCTGAAAGATATTCCCCTTGTAAATCCTGACTGGACATTATTTACAGACGGTAGCAGCTTTGTTGAGAATGGAACACGATATTCTGGATATGCTGTGGTTACTAAGCTTGAAGTAATTGAAGCAAAGGCATTAATGCCAGGAACGTCAGCGCAAAAGGCAGAACTGGTCGCTCTAATTCGGGCTTTAATACCGAGTGCGGATAAGAGAGTGAATATTTGGACAGATTCTAAATACGCTTTTGGAATAATACATATACATGGAGCTTTATGGAAGGAAAGAGGATTGTTGACGGCTCAAGGTAGTATTATTAAATATCGAACCGAGATCTTACAGTTATTAGAGGCTGTGGTACTACCTCAGCAAGTGGCTGTAATGCATTGTCGAGGACATCAGAGGGATGACAGCGATGTGGCACAAGGAAACATGAAGGCAGACCAGGCAGCCAAAATTGCTGCACGGCAAGTATGGACTGAATTAGCTCTAATACCTACTAAGGTAAGCCCGATTACTGCTCATCTCTCTGTAAATCCCTTTTATACCCAAGAAGATGAAAAATTAGCCGATTTGGTAAAGGCACAGAAGAATTCACATGGATGGTATGTAACAGGTAATGGACAAGTAGTAGTGCCTGCTACAATTATGAAACGAATAATACAAACTGAACATAATAAATGCCATTGGGGAGCAGAAGCATTGGTGCAGTTTTTAAAGCGGAGCATTATATCTGCACAAATGTTAACAATAGCAAAAGGGGTGAATGCGAAGTGTCCAGTATGTTTAAAGAATAATCCGGTAATACGAAAACAAATTCCAATGGGAACTTTGAAAGTGGGAATAGAACCAGGTGACTATTGGCAAGTGGATTTTGCAGAATTACCTAAATCAAAAGGGTTTAAGTATTTATTGGTATACGTATGTACCTTTTCAGGGTGGCTAGAAGCATTTCCCTGTAGAACGAATCAAGCTAGAGAAGTAGTAAAAACTTTGTTAAAAGAGATCATACCTAGATTTGGGGTACCTTTAGGAATTTCTTCAGATCGAGGCCCACACTTTATAGCTAAAATAGTACAGGAAATTAGTGAAATGCTTGGAATTAGCTGGGATTTACATACACCGTGGAGGCCACAATCTAGTGGAAAGGTAGAAAGGATGAATCAAACATTAAAAGGACAAATTAAAAAGATATGCCAGGAAGCTCAAATCCAATGGCCACAGGCATTGCCCCTTGCTTTATTGAGAATTCGTATAAAACCTAGAGAAGGGTTGTCTGTAAGTCCCTATGAAATTCTGTACGGTAAGCCATATACTGCACCAACGAAGGGAATGGGAAGTGCAGATTTACACCTCCAAGGAGATCAAGATGTTTATAGTTATATAATTTCTTTAAGCAGATTACTCACAGCCTTACGTGCCGCGATCATCTGGAATCGCCCTTTGCCGTTGGAGAATCAACCAGGAGACCAAGCGTATGTTCGAAATTGGCAAACGGAGCCTTTAAAGGAACAGTGGCATGGACTTTATTTGGTGCTATTGATAACATTTACCGCTGTGAAAGTAGCAGGAATTGATAATTGGATTCATTATACCAGAGTGAAGAAGGTACCATCACAATGGGGGGTAAAAATGATCACTCCTACAAAACTGAGATTTACATCTTGGTAATACTATGCTGGGTAGGATTAAGTAATGGTTTTGCTCAAATAATACATACATATGCTACTGTACATATAGAAGAACGAATGGATGTAAATTTGACTTGTGATTTTGTTGGAGATATGAGAAGTTCAATCCAAGACATTAGTTGCTATTGGCAGAAGAATGAGTCCAAATTGTCAAGTGGGTTTACAATCCGATGGGATAGTGATACACGAAGGGGTACTATGATTTTATCATTGCGAAATGTAAGTAAGACAGATGTAGGAAACTACACCTGTATTGTTTGGATTAAAGAGAGTTTTGATTATGGAAAAAGGGCATTAGAGGTTACTGCAAAATCAGAACCTATGCAGAAAAGAAACAGAGCCAGGAGAGAGTTAAAAGATTTGGAAAAAGACGAAATGCAACCAATACAAATAATCCAGGCGCCACAACAGGAAACACAAGAAAATCTAATGCAAAAGAAAGTTAGCTGAAAAACACCCAGTCTAGAACTGTACAAAAGTATACACTTGTGACACCCCGAAAGTGAAGTTACCTTTCCACCTGTGGTCCTTGCATTAAGGACAGGTTGTGCCTGTAGAGGAATTAAATACTCCATGAGTGAACCTGTAATACAATTCGGAGTGAGAATAGATTGTAGAACTACGATCAGGAGCACAGGAAATTTAGTTTGGGTTACAAGTGATGGACAATGGACGACTCACCTCCCCTTGGATGGGTTGGTGACTGAAATAACTTTAGGGTTACCAACTCTCTGCCCAATTTGGAAGAAAGCGCCATTTAAGGGTAGATTAGAAAATTTATGGATAATGAAGAGAGAAATAAAGGATGATGATGATTGGCAAGAACCATCATCCGGTGTGAAGTTAGGTTGGGCTTTAGAATCATTGTTTGCTCCAATTAGTGCTTATCGGAATAGAGAAATGTTGTACCGGTTGTTAGGACAAACGGAAAGGCTAGCAAGAGTGACTAAAGAAGGATTTAAGGAAATAAACTTACAATTACAGGCAACCACAAAAATGACCCTGCAAAATAGAATGGCATTAGATATGCTGTTGCTAAAAGAACATGGAGTATGTGGTTATTTACGAGATAAGATTGATCATTGTTGTGTACATATTCCGAATGTTACAGCCGCGGTAGAACGTGATTTGTCTCAGCTAACACAAATTGAACGTGCAACTGAGGAAGAAAGAGAAGAAAGTACCCATAATTGGGTGGCTGCTTTAGCAAAGTCATTTGGATTGAACATCTCTGGTTGGGTAGCATCTTTAATTCAATGGTGTATAATAATTATAATTATTATGTTAGCTATTATGGGAGTGTTGTGTTTGATTCAAAATATTGTTAATAAGGAACGGCAACACTTGGGGAAAATTTTAAAAGCTGTTACCAGGAAGAATCATGAACTTCCCCCGAGATATGAAGACATTGGAAATAATTCATTGCAGCTACAATCACCAGTTTGAGACGGTCCAAAGAATATGGAAATCTGCGGAACTGATGATGAAAATCCTTGCAGTCTGGAAGACTTGAAGTATTTTCAAAGGGGGGAATTGTTACATTATATTGATTAGAATAGGTTATACTTGGTAGACAAGATGAAGGTATAATTGCAGGTGTTGGGTACATTACAATCTGATGAAGTGGGTACAGTACAATCTGATGAACTAGGTACAGCACAATCTGATGAACTAGGTAAATGATAAGCAAATCTTGGCAACAGTAACTGAAGAAACTATAAATGGGAAACAATCATGTAGCTTAGCAATTCTGTTGATTATGTTACGTAACCGAACACTATAAATATTAACCAAGTTAAACGGGGATTTGGGATTCTCAGCTTTGGACATGAGTCCCTGAGACCCCGGGCCCCGAATAAAGCACCGCATATAACTGCTTTCGTAGTTATGTGTTTCTTTACGGGCAACAGTTTTCTGGCGACCCAGATGGGACTTCGGGAGTAGTGTTGACGGTTCGCTTTCCGATTTTGCTCCGTGCCGGCACCGAGGAATTCTCGGGGAGCCATCGGCTGCGCCCGCTCTGCGCTGCTCCTGACGTCCCAAAGTGGTAAGCCCGAAGGTGCTTTATTGTAATATTTGGTCGGGTGCCTGCCTAATAAGACGTGACGGCGATTCACGCAAGGTTGGGCTAACGAGCTCGAGGTCTGGTCTGTGGAAGCCTAGGCGCTGGCCGTCAGACGGAGCGAAAGCCCCGCAGGTCCAGCACTCACGGACATACGTGGCTGTCTCGTGAGTTTGGTTTGGTCTTTTGTTTCCCATCAGAGGCTATCTTTCCGTTTTCTACCCCGTAGATTTAGTGTGTGTGTGTGGAGTGAATGTGTAAGACCATGGTAATACCGGATAATTCTCCGTTAGGATGTTTATTAAAGCATTGGAAAAGTGCGGGATATTTTCAGAGTATGAGTAAAAGTCGATTTATAGGTTATTGTACGAATTGGTGGCCACAATATGAGTATGATGGACCCCGGTGGCCTGAACACGGAAGTTTAGATCCGGGTGTTATAGGTCCATTAATGAGATATTGTTAAGAACTTGAAAAATGGGATGAAGTACCATATGTTGATCTATTTTATGATATACGTAATCATCCAGATATGCAGAGAGAATGTGGAATGTTGTTGGTACATCCCGAAAAAAAGATAAAACAAAACGTGAAGGATGTGTAGGTAATAAGAAGCGTATGACTTGTTTGGCAATACAAAATTCAATAAGAGAGCCAGAGGATGTATCACTTTTAGCATCACCGACGGCCCCTGTGATGTCCGATATAGATGCAGGGGACGATAGTGATACTGATAGTATTAAGGCGGTAAAACCGTCAGAATCAATTAATACTGGAGCGATCCAGATTAAGTTAACACCGAAGGGTTCGCCAGGGCATTCATCATGCCCAAGACAAGCGCAACGAACCCCAATTGCACAGAGAACAAGACAAGGGAGGAAGGAACAAGAGCAAAACAGTAAAGTATTATTAGCCCCTTTACGAGAGGCAATTTCGGGGACTGATAAAGTATATGGGAAAGTTCCTTTTTCCCCAGGAGATTTAGTAATTTGGAAGCAATCAGCTGGAAAGTGTACAATAATAGGGAAAAAAAAAAAAAAAAAAAACCACAAAGAGAAATCAGGCAGGATTATTAGCAATGTTACAACGAGTAAATCAAGGAATAAGAGGCAGAAGTAGAGGACGAGGTCGAGGAGGATACAGGGTAGGAGGCATGCGGGGAATACCTCAAAATCAGCTAGGGATAAATCAGTGTGCGTTTTGCAGACAACAGGGACATTGGAAAAATGAGTGCCCAGTGAAAATGAATTTGGCCCAGCAGACTTCAGTAGGAGGAACACCAATGGCAGAAACAATGATGTTAGGACATTTGGGGCAACATAGTAGCTGACTAAGTGATGGATTAAAAGTGACAACAGAAATTGATGGGGAAGAGAAACAATTATTGGTAGATACTGGGGCAACTTATTCTGTTTTAAATACTTGTTTAGGAAAGATAGGAGATACGATGATAACTGTGGTAGGAGCTACAGGAAAAACAGAGCAACGGCCCTTTCTGCGGCCATTGCATCTAAATTTTAGGGGTAAAGAATTAGATCATGAATTTCTCTATGTACCGGATTGTCCTACATCTTTGTTAGGACGAGATTTATTGTCAAGATTTAATGCTAAAATAATATTTGAAAATGGAAAAGCTAAGTTGCAGATACCTGAGGAAGAAATAGCTAGAATATTTATAGTAAAAGAAATAGCTAATACAACAATACCAATAGAGGTAGAAAACGCTGTAGTACCATGGGTATGGGAGACACAAGTACCGGGATTAGCGAAAGCAGCAAAACCTGTCATAGTAGAATTGAAAGAAGGTGTCCAACCGGTAAGAGTTAGACAATATCCTATACAGTTAGAAGCTAGGAAAGGGGTAGCACCATTAATTGCAAAATTTTTGATGCACAATGTGTTAGAAGAATGTGAATCTGAATATAATACACCAATATTTCCTATAAGAAAACCTAACGGAGATTATAGGTTAGTTCAAGATTTAAGAGCTGTAAACGAAATAGTTAAAGATATACATCCAGTAGTAGCAAATCCTTATACATTGTTAACATCTGTGGCAGAACAATTTAGATACTTTTCTGTAATTGATTTAAAAGATGCTTTCTTCTGCATCCCATTGGCATTACAAAGTAGGAAATTATTTGCGTTTGAATGGGAAAATCCGGATACAGGACGAAAACGACAGCTGACCTGGACCAGGTTACCACAAGGCTTCAAAAACAGTCCTACAATATTTGGGAATCAGCTGGCACGAGAACTGGAGGATTGGAAGGAGCAAGGATATTTTCAATTACCATCAAAAGCATACTTATTGTTGCAATATGTGGATGACATTTTCGTGGCGACAGAAAGGTATGAAAACTGCATTACTGTTACAGTTGCGTGATTAAATTTACTGGGACAGAGCGGTTATCGAGTTTCTAAGGAAAAAGCCCAAATTGCCCGGGAAAAAGTGATATATCTGGGATGTGAAATTTCCCAAGGACAAAGACGGTTGGGGGTGAATAGAATACAAGCGATTTGTGCCATCCCTGAACCTAGAAATTTGCACGAGTTACGAACTTTTCTAGGAATGACAGGGTGGTGCAGACTCTGGATTTTGAATTACGGACTGTTAGCCAAACCACTGTATGCAGCTTTAAAAGAGCCACAATTAGTTTGGAGTTTAGAGTGTAAAAGGGCTTTTCAAGACTTAAAACAGGCTCTGCAAGAAGCCCCAGCATTAGGATTGCCTGATTTGACAAAAACATTTCAACTCTTTGTACATGAGCGGCAACGACTAGCGCTTGGAGTTTTAACTCAACGAATTGGATCATGGAAGAGACCGGTGGGCTATTTTTCCAAGCAGTTGGATATGGTAAGTGCCGGATGGCCTTCTTGCCTCCGAGCAGTGGCTGCTACTGTAACGTTAGTCCAAGAAGCTAGAAAATTGACATTGGGAACAAAAATGGAAGTATTTGTGCCCCACATGGTGATTGCAGTTTTGGAACAAAAGGGGGGTCATTGGTTGTCATCCAGTAGAATGTTGAAATATCAGGCAATATTGAGAGAACAGGATGATATATTTTTAAAGATAACAACATGTTTGAATCCCGCTGAATTTTTAGGTAGCAAAATAGAGGAAGGCGAGCTGGAACATGATTGTATTGAGGTGATCGAACAAACTTACGCCAGTAGGGTAGATCTGAAAGATATTCCCCTTGTAAATCCTGACTGGACATTATTTACAGACGGTAGCAGCTTTGTTGAGAATGGAACACGATATTCTGGATATGCTGTGGTTACTAAGCTTGAAGTAATTGAAGCAAAGGCATTAATGCCAGGAACGTCAGCGCAAAAGGCAGAACTGGTCGCTCTAATTCGGGCTTTAATACCGAGTGCGGATAAGAGAGTGAATATTTGGACAGATTCTAAATACGCTTTTGGAATAATACATATACATGGAGCTTTATGGAAGGAAAGAGGATTGTTGACGGCTCAAGGTAGTATTATTAAATATCGAACCGAGATCTTACAGTTATTAGAGGCTGTGGTACTACCTCAGCAAGTGGCTGTAATGCATTGTCGAGGACATCAGAGGGATGACAGCGATGTGGCACAAGGAAACATGAAGGCAGACCAGGCAGCCAAAATTGCTGCACGGCAAGTATGGACTGAATTAGCTCTAATACCTACTAAGGTAAGCCCGATTACTGCTCATCTCTCTGTAAATCCCTTTTATACCCAAGAAGATGAAAAATTAGCCGATTTGGTAAAGGCACAGAAGAATTCACATGGATGGTATGTAACAGGTAATGGACAAGTAGTAGTGCCTGCTACAATTATGAAACGAATAATACAAACTGAACATAATAAATGCCATTGGGGAGCAGAAGCATTGGTGCAGTTTTTAAAGCGGAGCATTATATCTGCACAAATGTTAACAATAGCAAAAGGGGTGAATGCGAAGTGTCCAGTATGTTTAAAGAATAATCCGGTAATACGAAAACAAATTCCAATGGGAACTTTGAAAGTGGGAATAGAACCAGGTGACTATTGGCAAGTGGATTTTGCAGAATTACCTAAATCAAAAGGGTTTAAGTATTTATTGGTATACGTATGTACCTTTTCAGGGTGGCTAGAAGCATTTCCCTGTAGAACGAATCAAGCTAGAGAAGTAGTAAAAACTTTGTTAAAAGAGATCATACCTAGATTTGGGGTACCTTTAGGAATTTCTTCAGATCGAGGCCCACACTTTATAGCTAAAATAGTACAGGAAATTAGTGAAATGCTTGGAATTAGCTGGGATTTACATACACCGTGGAGGCCACAATCTAGTGGAAAGGTAGAAAGGATGAATCAAACATTAAAAGGACAAATTAAAAAGATATGCCAGGAAGCTCAAATCCAATGGCCACAGGCATTGCCCCTTGCTTTATTGAGAATTCGTATAAAACCTAGAGAAGGGTTGTCTGTAAGTCCCTATGAAATTCTGTACGGTAAGCCATATACTGCACCAACGAAGGGAATGGGAAGTGCAGATTTACACCTCCAAGGAGATCAAGATGTTTATAGTTATATAATTTCTTTAAGCAGATTACTCACAGCCTTACGTGCCGCGATCATCTGGAATCGCCCTTTGCCGTTGGAGAATCAACCAGGAGACCAAGCGTATGTTCGAAATTGGCAAACGGAGCCTTTAAAGGAACAGTGGCATGGACTTTATTTGGTGCTATTGATAACATTTACCGCTGTGAAAGTAGCAGGAATTGATAATTGGATTCATTATACCAGAGTGAAGAAGGTACCATCACAATGGGGGGTAAAAATGATCACTCCTACAAAACTGAGATTTACATCTTGGTAATACTATGCTGGGTAGGATTAAGTAATGGTTTCGCTCAAATAATACATACGTATGCTACTGTACATATAGAAGAACGAATGGATGTAAATTTGACTTGTGATTTTGTTGGAGATATGAGAAGTTCAATCCAAGACATTAGTTGCTATTGGCAGAAGAATGAGTCCAAATTGTCAAGTGGGTTTACAATCCGATGGGATAGTGATACACGAAGGGGTACTATGATTTTATCATTGCGAAATGTAAGTAAGACAGATGTAGGAAACTACACCTGTATTGTTTGGATTAAAGAGAGTTTTGATTATGGAAAAAGGGCATTAGAGGTTACTGCAAAATCAGAACCTATGCAGAAAAGAAACAGAGCCAGGAGAGAGTTAAAAGATTTGGAAAAAGACGAAATGCAACCAATACAAATAATCCAGGCGCCACAACAGGAAACACAAGAAAATCTAATGCAAAAGAAAGTTAGCTGAAAAACACCCAGTCTAGAACTGTACAAAAGTATACGCTTGTGACACCCCGAAAGTGAAGTTACCTTTCCACCTGTGGTCCTTGCATTAAGGACAGGTTGTGCCTGTAGAGGAATTAAATACTCCATGAGTGAACCTGTAATACAATTCGGAGTGAGAATAGATTGTAGAACTACGATCAGGAGCACAGGAAATTTAGTTTGGGTTACAAGTGATGGACAATGGACGACTCACCTCCCCTTGGATGGGTTGGTGACTGAAATAACTTTAGGGTTACCAACTCTCTGCCCAATTTGGAAGAAAGCGCCATTTAAGGGTAGATTAGAAAATTTATGGATAATGAAGAGAGAAATAAAGGATGATGATGATTGGCAAGAACCATCATCCGGTGTGAAGTTAGGTTGGGCTTTAGAATCATTGTTTGCTCCAATTAGTGCTTATCGGAATAGAGAAATGTTGTACCGGTTGTTAGGACAAACGGAAAGGCTAGCAAGAGTGACTAAAGAAGGATTTAAGGAAATAAACTTACAATTACAGGCAACCACAAAAATGACCCTGCAAAATAGAATGGCATTAGATATGCTGTTGCTAAAAGAACATGGAGTATGTGGTTATTTACGAGATAAGATTGATCATTGTTGTGTACATATTCCGAATGTTACAGCCGCGGTAGAACGTGATTTGTCTCAGCTAACGCAAATTGAACATGCAACTGAGGAAGAAAGAGAAGAAAGTACCCATAATTGGGTTGCTGCTTTAGCAAAGTCATTTGGATTGAACATCTCTGGTTGGGTAGCATCTTTAATTCAATGGTGTATAATAATTATAATTATTATGTTAGCTATTATGGGAGTGTTGCGTTTGATTCAAAATATTGTTAATAAGGAACGGCAACACTTGGGGAAAATTTTAAAAGCTGTTACCAGGAAGAATCATGAACTTCCCCCGAGATATGAAGACATTGGAAATAATTCATTGCAGCTACAATCACCAGTTTGAGACGGTCCAAAGAATATGGAAATCTGCGGAACTGATGATGAAAATCCTTGCAGTCTGGAAGACTTGAAGTATTTTCAAAGGGGGGAATTGTTACATTATATTGATTAGAATAGGTTATACTTGGTAGACAAGATGAAGGTATAATTGCAGGTGTTGGGTACAGTACAATCTGATGAAGTGGGTACAGTACAATCTGATGAACTGGGTACAGCACAATCTGATGAACTAGGTAAATGATAAGCAAATCTTGGCAACAGTAACTGAAGAAACTATAAATGGGAAACAATCATGTAGCTTAGCAATTCTGTTGATTATGTTACGTAACCGAACACTATAAATATTAACCAAGTTAAACGGGGATTTGGGATTCTCAGCTTTGGACATGAGTCCCTGAGACCCCGGGCCCCGAATAAAGCACCGCATATAACTGCTTTCGTAGTTATGTGTTTCTTTACGGGCAACAGTTTTCTGGCGACCCAGATGGGACTTCGGGAGTAGTGTTGACGGTTCGCTTTCCGATTTTGCTCCGTGCCGGCACCGAGGAATTCTCGGGGAGCCATCGGCTGCGCCCGCTCTGCGCTGCTCCTGACGTCCCAAAGTGGTAAGCCCGAAGGTGCTTTATTGTAATATTTGGTCGGGTGCCTGCCTAATAAGACGTGACGGCGATTCACGCAAGGTTGGGCTAACGAGCTCGAGGTCTGGTCTGTGGAAGCCTAGGCGCTGGCCGTCAGACGGAGCGAAAGCCCCGCAGGTCCAGCACTCACGGACATACGTGGCTGTCTCGTGAGTTTGGTTTGGTCTTTTGTTTCCCATCAGAGGCTATCTTTCCATTTTCTACCCCGTAGATTTAGTGTGTGTGTGTGGAGTGAATGTGTAAGACCATGGTAATACCGGATAATTCTCCGTTAGGATGTTTATTAAAGCATTGGAAAAGTGCGGGATATTTTCAGAGTATGAGTAAAAGTCGATTTATAGATTATTGTACGAATTGGTGGCCACAATATGAGTATGATGGACCCCGGTGGCCTGAACACGGAAGTTTAGATCCGGGTGTTATAGGTCCATTAATGAGATATTGTTAAGAACTTGAAAAATGGGATGAAGTACCATGTGTTGATCTATTTTATGATATACGTAATCATCCAGATATGCAGAGAGAATGTGGAATGTTGTTGGTACATCCCGAAAAAAAGATAAAACAAAACGTGAAGGATGTGTAGGTAATAAGAAGCGTATGACTTGTTTGGCAATACAAAATTCAATAAGAGAGCCAGAGGAGGTATCACTTTTAGCATCACCGACGGCCCCTGTGATGTCCGATATAGATGCAGGGGACGATAGTGATACTGATAGTATTAAGGCGGTAAAACCGTCAGAATCAATTAATACTGGAGCGATCCAGATTAAGTTAACACCGAAGGGTTCGCCAGGGCATTCATCATGCCCAAGACAAGCGCAACGAACCCCAATTGCACAGAGAACAAGACAAGGGAGGAAGGAACAAGAGCAAAACAGTAAAGTATTATTAGCCCCTTTACGAGAGGCAATTTCGGGGACTGATAAAGTATATGGGAAAGTTCCTTTTTCCCCAGGAGATTTAGTAATTTGGAAGCAATCAGCTGGAAAGTGTACAATAATAGGAAAAAAAAAAAAAAAAAAAAACAAACCACAAAGAGAAATCAGGCAGGATTATTAGCAATGTTACAACGAGTAAATCAAGGAATAAGAGGCAGAAGTAGAGGACGAGGTCGAGGAGGATACAGGGTAGGAGGCATGCGGGGAATACCTCAAAATCAGCTAGGGATAAATCAGTGTGCGTTTTGCAGACAACAGGGACATTGGAAAAATGAGTGCCCAGTGAAAATGAATTTGGCCCAGCAGACTTCAGTAGGAGGAACACCAATGGCAGAAACAATGATGTTAGGACATTTGGGGCAACATAGTAGCTGACTAAGTGATGGATTAAAAGTGACAACAGAAATTGATGGGGAAGAGAAACAATTATTGGTAGATACTGGGGCAACTTATTCTGTTTTAAATACTTGTTTAGGAAAGATAGGAGATACGATGATAACTGTGGTAGGAGCTACAGGAAAAACAGAGCAACGGCCCTTTCTGCGGCCATTGCATCTAAATTTTAGGGGTAAAGAATTAGATCATGAATTTCTCTATGTACCGGATTGTCCTACATCTTTGTTAGGACGAGATTTATTGTCAAGATTTAATGCTAAAATAATATTTGAAAATGGAAAAGCTAAGTTGCAGATACCTGAGGAAGAAATAGCTAGAATATTTATAGTAAAAGAAATAGCTAATACAACAATACCAATAGAGGTAGAAAACGCTGTAGTACCATGGGTATGGGAGACACAAGTACCGGGATTAGCGAAAGCAGCAAAACCTGTCATAGTAGAATTGAAAGAAGGTGTCCAACCGGTAAGAGTTAGACAATATCCTATACAGTTAGAAGCTAGGAAAGGGGTAGCACCATTAATTGCAAAATTTTTGATGCACAATGTGTTAGAAGAATGTGAATCTGAATATAATACACCAATATTTCCTATAAGAAAACCTAACGGAGATTATAGGTTAGTTCAAGATTTAAGAGCTGTAAACGAAATAGTTAAAGATATACATCCAGTAGTAGCAAATCCTTATACATTGTTAACATCTGTGGCAGAACAATTTAGATACTTTTCTGTAATTGATTTAAAAGATGCTTTCTTCTGCATCCCATTGGCATTACAAAGTAGGAAATTATTTGCGTTTGAATGGGAAAATCCGGATACAGGACGAAAACGACAGCTGACCTGGACCAGGTTACCACAAGGCTTCAAAAACAGTCCTACAATATTTGGGAATCAGCTGGCACGAGAACTGGAGGATTGGAAGGAGCAAGGATATTTTCAATTACCATCAAAAGCATACTTATTGTTGCAATATGTGGATGACATTTTCGTGGCGACAGAAAGGTATGAAAACTGCATTACTGTTACAGTTGCGTGATTAAATTTACTGGGACAGAGCGGTTATCGAGTTTCTAAGGAAAAAGCCCAAATTGCCCGGGAAAAAGTGATATATCTGGGATGTGAAATTTCCCAAGGACAAAGACGGTTGGGGGTGAATAGAATACAAGCGATTTGTGCCATCCCTGAACCTAGAAATTTGCACGAGTTACGAACTTTTCTAGGAATGACAGGGTGGTGCAGACTCTGGATTTTGAATTATGGACTGTTAGCCAAACCACTGTATGCAGCTTTAAAAGAGCCACAATTAGTTTGGAGTTTAGAGTGTAAAAGGGCTTTTCAAGACTTAAAACAGGCTCTGCAAGAAGCCCCAGCATTAGGATTGCCTGATTTGACAAAAACATTTCAACTCTTTGTACATGAGCGGCAACGACTAGCGCTTGGAGTTTTAACTCAACGAATTGGATCATGGAAGAGACCGGTGGGCTATTTTTCCAAGCAGTTGGATATGGTAAGTGCCGGATGGCCTTCTTGCCTCCGAGCAGTGGCTGCTACTGTAATGTTAGTCCAAGAAGCTAGAAAATTGACATTGGGAACAAAAATGGAAGTATTTGTGCCCCACATGGTGATTGCAGTTTTGGAACAAAAGGGGGGTCATTGGTTGTCATCCAGTAGAATGTTGAAATATCAGGCAATATTGAGAGAACAGGATGATATATTTTTAAAGATAACAACATGTTTGAATCCCGCTGAATTTTTAGGTAGCAAAATAGAGGAAGGCGAGCTGGAACATGATTGTATTGAGGTGATCGAACAAACTTACGCCAGTAGGGTAGATCTGAAAGATATTCCCCTTGTAAATCCTGATTGGACATTATTTACAGACGGTAGCAGCTTTGTTGAGAATGGAACACGATATTCTGGATACGCTGTGGTTACTAAGCTTGAAGTAATTGAAGCAAAGGCATTAATGCCAGGAACGTCAGCGCAAAAGGCAGAACTGGTCGCTCTAATTCGGGCTTTAATACCGAGTACGGATAAGAGAGTGAATATTTGGACAGATTCTAAATACGCTTTTGGAATAATACATATACATGGAGCTTTATGGAAGGAAAGAGGATTGTTGACGGCTCAAGGTAGTATTATTAAATATCGAACCGAGATCTTACAGTTATTAGAGGCTGTGGTACTACCTCAGCAAGTGGCTGTAATGCATTGTCGAGGACATCAGAGGGATGACAGCGATGTGGCACAAGGAAACATGAAGGCAGACCAGGCAGCCAAAATTGCTGCACGGCAAGTATGGACTGAATTAGCTCTAATACCTACTAAGGTAAGCCCGATTACTGCTCATCTCTCTGTAAATCCCTTTTATACCCAAGAAGATGAAAAATTAGCCGATTTGGTAAAGGCACAGAAGAATTCACATGGATGGTATGTAACAGGTAATGGACAAGTAGTAGTGCCTGCTACAATTATGAAACGAATAATACAAACTGAACATAATAAATGCCATTGGGGAGCAGAAGCATTGGTGCAGTTTTTAAAGCGGAGCATTATATCTGCACAAATGTTAACAATAGCAAAAGGGGTGAATGCGAAGTGTCCAGTATGTTTAAAGAATAATCCGGTAATACGAAAACAAATTCCAATGGGAACTTTGAAAGTGGGAATAGAACCAGGTGACTATTGGCAAGTGGATTTTGCAGAATTACCTAAATCAAAAGGGTTTAAGTATTTATTGGTATACGTATGTACCTTTTCAGGGTGGCTAGAAGCATTTCCCTGTAGAACGAATCAAGCTAGAGAAGTAGTAAAAACTTTGTTAAAAGAGATCATACCTAGATTTGGGGTACCTTTAGGAATTTCTTCAGATCGAGGCCCACACTTTATAGCTAAAATAGTACAGGAAATTAGTGAAATGCTTGGAATTAGCTGGGATTTACATACACCGTGGAGGCCACAATCTAGTGGAAAGGTAGAAAGGAAGAATCAAACATTAAAAGGACAAATTAAAAAGATATGCCAGGAAGCTCAAATCCAATGGCCACAGGCATTGCCCCTTGCTTTATTGAGAATTCGTATAAAACCTAGAGAAGGGTTGTCTGTAAGTCCCTATGAAATTCTGTACGGTAAGCCATATACTGCACCAACGAAGGGAATGGGAAGTGCAGATTTACACCTCCAAGGAGATCAAGATGTTTATAGTTATATAATTTCTTTAAGCAGATTACTCACAGCCTTACGTGCCGCGATCATCTGGAATCGCCCTTTGCCGTTGGAGAATCAACCAGGAGACCAAGCGTATGTTCGAAATTGGCAAACGGAGCCTTTAAAGGAACAGTGGCATGGACTTTATTTGGTGCTATTGATAACATTTACCGCTGTGAAAGTAGCAGGAATTGATAATTGGATTCATTATACCAGAGTGAAGAAGGTACCATCACAATGGGGGGTAAAAATGATCACTCCTACAAAACTGAGATTTACATCTTGGTAATACTATGCTGGGTAGGATTAAGTAATGGTTTCGCTCAAATAATACATACATATGCTACTGTACATATAGAAGAACGAATGGATGTAAATTTGACTTGTGATTTTGTTGGAGATATGAGAAGTTCAATCCAAGACATTAGTTGCTATTGGCAGAAGAATGAGTCCAAATTGTCAACTGGGTTTACAATCCGATGGGATAGTGATACACGAAGGGGTACTATGATTTTATCATTGCGAAATGTAAGTAAGACAGATGTAGGAAACTACACCTGTATTGTTTGGATTAAAGAGAGTTTTGATTATGGAAAAAGGGCATTAGAGGTTACTGCAAAATCAGAACCTATGCAGAAAAGAAACAGAGCCAGGAGAGAGTTAAAAGATTTGGAAAAAGACGAAATGCAACCAATACAAATAATCCAGGCGCCACAACAGGAAACACAAGAAAATCTAATGCAAAAGAAAGTTAGCTGAAAAACACCCAGTCTAGAACTGTACAAAAGTATACACTTGTGACACCCCGAAAGTGAAGTTACCTTTCCACCTGTGGTCCTTGCATTAAGGACAGGTTGTGCCTGTAGAGGAATTAAATACTCCATGAGTGAACCTGTAATACAATTCGGAGTGAGAATAGATTGTAGAACTACGATCAGGAGCACAGGAAATTTAGTTTGGGTTACAAGTGATGGACAATGGACGACTCACCTCCCCTTGGATGGGTTGGTGACTGAAATAACTTTAGGGTTACCAACTCTCTGCCCAATTTGGAAGAAAGCGCCATTTAAGGGTAGATTAGAAAATTTATGGATAATGAAGAGAGAAATAAAGGATGATGATGATTGGCAAGAACCATCATCCGGTGTGAAGTTAGGTTGGGCTTTAGAATCATTGTTTGCTCCAATTAGTGCTTATCGGAATAGAGAAATGTTGTACCGGTTGTTAGGACAAACGGAAAGGCTAGCAAGAGTGACTAAAGAAGGATTTAAGGAAATAAACTTACAATTACAGGCAACCACAAAAATGACCCTGCAAAATAGAATGGCATTAGATATGCTGTTGCTAAAAGAACATGGAGTATGTGGTTATTTACGAGATAAGATTGATCATTGTTGTGTACATATTCCGAATGTTACAGCCGCGGTAGAACGTGATTTGTCTCAGCTAACACAAATTGAACGTGCAACTGAGGAAGAAAGAGAAGAAAGTACCCATAATTGGGTGGCTGCTTTAGCAAAGTCATTTGGATTGAACATCTCTGGTTGGGTAGCATCTTTAATTCAATGGTGTATAATAATTATAATTATTATGTTAGCTATTATGGGAGTGTTGCGTTTGATTCAAAATATTGTTAATAAGGAACGGCAACACTTGGGGAAAATTTTAAAAGCTGTTACCAGGAAGAATCATGAACTTCCCCCGAGATATGAAGACATTGGAAATAATTCATTGCAGCTACAATCACCAGTTTGAGACGGTCCAAAGAATATGGAAATCTGCGGAACTGATGATGAAAATCCTTGCAGTCTGGAAGACTTGAAGTATTTTCAAAGGGGGGAATTGTTACATTATATTGATTAGAATAGGTTATACTTGGTAGACAAGATGAAGGTATAATTGCAGGTGTTGGGTACATTACAATCTGATGAAGTGGGTACAGTACAATCTGATGAACTAGGTACAGCACAATCTGATGAACTAGGTAAATGATAAGCAAATCTTGGCAACAGTAACTGAAGAAACTATAAATGGGAAACAATCATGTAGCTTAGCAATTCTGTTGATTATGTTACGTAACCGAACACTATAAATATTAACCAAGTTAAACGGGGATTTGGGATTCTCAGCTTTGGACATGAGTCCCTGAGACCCCGGGCCCCGAATAAAGCACCGCATATAACTGCTTTCGTAGTTATGTGTTTCTTTACGGGCAACAGTTTTCTGGCGACCCAGATGGGACTTCGGGAGTAGTGTTGACGGTTCGCTTTCCGATTTTGCTCCGTGCCGGCACCGAGGAATTCTCGGGGAGCCATCGGCTGCGCCCGCTCTGCGCTGCTCCTGACGTCCCAAAGTGGTAAGCCCGAAGGTGCTTTATTGTAATATTTGGTCGGGTGCCTGCCTAATAAGACGTGACGGCGATTCACGCAAGGTTGGGCTAACGAGCTCGAGGTCTGGTCTGTGGAAGCCTAGGCGCTGGCCGTCAGACGGAGCGAAAGCCCCGCAGGTCCAGCACTCACGGACATACGTGGCTGTCTCGTGAGTTTGGTTTGGTCTTTTGTTTCCCATCAGAGGCTATCTTTCCGTTTTCTACCCCGTAGATTTAGTGTGTGTGTGTGGAGTGAATGTGTAAGACCATGGTAATACCGGATAATTCTCCGTTAGGATGTTTATTAAAGCATTGGAAAAGTGCGGGATATTTTCAGAGTATGAGTAAAAGTCGATTTATAGGTTATTGTACGAATTGGTGGCCACAATATGAGTATGATGGACCCCGGTGGCCTGAACACGGAAGTTTAGATCCGGGTGTTATAGGTCCATTAATGAGATATTGTTAAGAACTTGAAAAATGGGATGAAGTACCATATGTTGATCTATTTTATGATATACGTAATCATCCAGATATGCAGAGAGAATGTGGAATGTTGTTGGTACATCCCGAAAAAAAGATAAAACAAAACGTGGAGGATGTGTAGGTAATAAGAAGTGTATGACTTGTTTGGCAATACAAAATTCAATAAGAGAGCCAGAGGATGTATCACTTTTAGTATCACCGACGGCCCCTGTGATGTCCGATATAGATGCAGGGGACGATAGTGATACTGATAGTATTAAGGCGGTAAAACCGTCAGAATCAATTAATACTGGAGCGATCCAGATTAAGTTAACACCGAAGGGTTCGCCAGGGCATTCATCATGCCCAAGACAAGCGCAACGAACCCCAATTGCACAGAGAACAAGACAAGGGAGGAAGGAACAAGAGCAAAACAGTAAAGTATTATTAGCCCCTTTACGAGAGGCAATTTCGGGGACTGATAAAGTATATGGGAAAGTTCCTTTTTCCCCAGGAGATTTAGTAATTTGGAAGCAATCAGCTGGAAAGTGTACAATAATAGGGAGAAAAAAAAAAAAAAAAAAAACAAACCACAAAGAGAAATCAGGCAGGATTATTAGCAATGTTACAACGAGTAAATCAAGGAATAAGAGGCAGAAGTAGAGGACGAGGTCGAGGAGGATACAGGGTAGGAGGCATGCGGGGAATACCTCAAAATCAGCTAGGGATAAATCAGTGTGCGTTTTGCAGACAACAGGGACATTGGAAAAATGAGTGCCCAGTGAAAATGAATTTGGCCCAGCAGACTTCAGTAGGAGGAACACCAATGGCAGAAACAATGATGTTAGGACATTTGGGGCAACATAGTAGCTGACTAAGTGATGGATTAAAAGTGACAACAGAAATTGATGGGGAAGAGAAACAATTATTGGTAGATACTGGGGCAACTTATTCTGTTTTAAATACTTGTTTAGGAAAGATAGGAGATACGATGATAACTGTGGTAGGAGCTACAGGAAAAACAGAGCAACGGCCCTTTCTGCGGCCATTGCATCTAAATTTTAGGGGTAAAGAATTAGATCATGAATTTCTCTATGTACCGGATTGTCCTACATCTTTGTTAGGACGAGATTTATTGTCAAGATTTAATGCTAAAATAATATTTGAAAATGGAAAAGCTAAGTTGCAGATACCTGAGGAAGAAATAGCTAGAATATTTATAGTAAAAGAAATAGCTAATACAACAATACCAATAGAGGTAGAAAACGCTGTAGTACCATGGGTATGGGAGACACAAGTACCGGGATTAGCGAAAGCAGCAAAACCTGTCATAGTAGAATTGAAAGAAGGTGTCCAACCGGTAAGAGTTAGACAATATCCTATACAGTTAGAAGCTAGGAAAGGGGTAGCACCATTAATTGCAAAATTTTTGATGCACAGTGTGTTAGAAGAATGTGAATCTGAATATAATACACCAATATTTCCTATAAGAAAACCTAACGGAGATTATAGGTTAGTTCAAGATTTAAGAGCTGTAAACGAAATAGTTAAAGATATACATCCAGTAGTAGCAAATCCTTATACATTGTTAACATCTGTGGCAGAACAATTTAGATACTTTTCTGTAATTGATTTAAAAGATGCTTTCTTCTGCATCCCATTGGCATTACAAAGTAGGAAATTATTTGCGTTTGAATGGGAAAATCCGGATACAGGACGAAAACGACAGCTGACCTGGACCAGGTTACCACAAGGCTTCAAAAACAGTCCTACAATATTTGGGAATCAGCTGGCACGAGAACTGGAGGATTGGAAGGAGCAAGGATATTTTCAATTACCATCAAAAGCATACTTATTGTTGCAATATGTGGATGACATTTTCGTGGCGACAGAAAGGTATGAAAACTGCATTACTGTTACAGTTGCGTGATTAAATTTACTGGGACAGAGCGGTTATCGAGTTTCTAAGGAAAAAGCCCAAATTGCCCGGGAAAAAGTGATATATCTGGGATGTGAAATTTCCCAAGGACAAAGACGGTTGGGGGTGAATAGAATACAAGCGATTTGTGCCATCCCTGAACCTAGAAATTTGCACGAGTTACGAACTTTTCTAGGAATGACAGGGTGGTGCAGACTCTGGATTTTGAATTACGGACTGTTAGCCAAACCACTGTATGCAGCTTTAAAAGAGCCACAATTAGTTTGGAGTTCAGAGTGTAAAAGGGCTTTTCAAGACTTAAAACAGGCTCTGCAAGAAGCCCCAGCATTAGGATTGCCTGATTTGACAAAAACATTTCAACTCTTTGTACATGAGCGGCAACGACTAGCGCTTGGAGTTTTAACTCAACGAATTGGATCATGGAAGAGACCGGTGGGCTATTTTTCCAAGCAGTTGGATATGGTAAGTGCCGGATGGCCTTCTTGCCTCCGAGCAGTGGCTGCTACTGTAACGTTAGTCCAAGAAGCTAGAAAATTGACATTGGGAACAAAAATGGAAGTATTTGTGCCCCACATGGTGATTGCGGTTTTGGAACAAAAGGGGGGTCATTGGTTGTCATCCAGTAGAATGTTGAAATATCAGGCAATATTGAGAGAACAGGATGATATATTTTTAAAGATAACAACATGTTTGAATCCCGCTGAATTTTTAGGTAGCAAAATAGAGGAAGGCGAGCTGGAACATGATTGTATTGAGGTGATCGAACAAACTTACGCCAGTAGGGTAGATCTGAAAGATATTCCCCTTGTAAATCCTGACTGGACATTATTTACAGACGGTAGCAGCTTTGTTGAGAATGGAACACGATATTCTGGATATGCTGTGGTTACTAAGCTTGAAGTAATTGAAGCAAAGGCATTAATGCCAGGAACGTCAGCGCAAAAGGCAGAACTGGTCGCTCTAATTCGGGCTTTAATACCGAGTGCGGATAAGAGAGTGAATATTTGGACAGATTCTAAATACGCTTTTGGAATAATACATATACATGGAGCTTTATGGAAGGAAAGAGGATTGTTGACGGCTCAAGGTAGTATTATTAAATATCGAACCGAGATCTTACAGTTATTAGAGGCTGTGGTACTACCTCAGCAAGTGGCTGTAATGCATTGTCGAGGACATCAGAGGGATGACAGCGATGTGGCACAAGGAAACATGAAGGCAGACCAGGCAGCCAAAATTGCTGCACGGCAAGTATGGACTGAATTAGCTCTAATACCTACTAAGGTAAGCCCGATTACTGCTCATCTCTCTGTAAATCCCTTTTATACCCAAGAAGATGAAAAATTAGCCGATTTGGTAAAGGCACAGAAGAATTCACATGGATGGTATGTAACAGGTAATGGACAAGTAGTAGTGCCTGCTACAATTATGAAACGAATAATACAAACTGAACATAATAAATGCCATTGGGGAGCAGAAGCATTGGTGCAGTTTTTAAAGCGGAGCATTATATCTGCACAAATGTTAACAATAGCAAAAGGGGTGAATGCGAAGTGTCCAGTATGTTTAAAGAATAATCCGGTAATACGAAAACAAATTCCAATGGGAACTTTGAAAGTGGGAATAGAACCAGGTGACTATTGGCAAGTGGATTTTGCAGAATTACCTAAATCAAAAGGGTTTAAGTATTTATTGGTATACGTATGTACCTTTTCAGGGTGGCTAGAAGCATTTCCCTGTAGAACGAATCAAGCTAGAGAAGTAGTAAAAACTTTGTTAAAAGAGATCATACCTAGATTTGGGGTACCTTTAGGAATTTCTTCAGATCGAGGCCCACACTTTATAGCTAAAATAGTACAGGAAATTAGTGAAATGCTTGGAATTAGCTGGGATTTACATACACCGTGGAGGCCACAATCTAGTGGAAAGGTAGAAAGGATGAATCAAACATTAAAAGGACAAATTAAAAAGATATGCCAGGAAGCTCAAATCCAATGGCCACAGGCATTGCCCCTTGCTTTATTGAGAATTCGTATAAAACCTAGAGAAGGGTTGTCTGTAAGTCCCTATGAAATTCTGTACGGTAAGCCATATACTGCACCAACGAAGGGAATGGGAAGTGCAGATTTACACCTCCAAGGAGATCAAGATGTTTATAGTTATATAATTTCTTTAAGCAGATTACTCACAGCCTTACGTGCCGCGATCATCTGGAATCGCCCTTTGCCGTTGGAGAATCAACCAGGAGACCAAGCGTATGTTCGAAATTGGCAAACGGAGCCTTTAAAGGAACAGTGGCATGGACTTTATTTGGTGCTATTGATAACATTTACCGCTGTGAAAGTAGCAGGAATTGATAATTGGATTCATTATACCAGAGTGAAGAAGGTACCATCACAATGGGGGGTAAAAATGATCACTCCTACAAAACTGAGATTTACATCTTGGTAATACTATGCTGGGTAGGATTAAGTAATGGTTTCGCTCAAATAATACATACATATGCTACTGTACATATAGAAGAACGAATGGATGTAAATTTGACTTGTGATTTTGTTGGAGATATGAGAAGTTCAATCCAAGACATTAGTTGCTATTGGCAGAAGAATGAGTCCAAATTGTCAACTGGGTTTACAGTCCGATGGGACAGTGATACACGAAGGGGTACTACGATTTTATCATTGCGAAATGTAAGTAAGACAGATGTAGGAAACTACACCTGTATTGTTTGGATTAAAGAGAGTTTTGATTATGGAAAAAGGGCATTAGAGGTTACTGCAAAATCAGAACCTATGCAGAAAAGAAACAGAGCCAGGAGAGAGTTAAAAGATTTGGAAAAAGACGAAATGCAACCAATACAAATAATCCAGGCGCCACAACAGGAAACACAAGAAAATCTAATGCAAAAGAAAGTTAGCTGAAAAACACCCAGTCTAGAACTGTACAAAAGTATACACTTGTGACACCCCGAAAGTGAAGTTACCTTTCCACCTGTGGTCCTTGCATTAAGGACAGGTTGTGCCTGTAGAGGAATTAAATACTCCATGAGTGAACCTGTAATACAATTCGGAGTGGGAATAGATTGTAGAACTACGATCAGGAGCACAGGAAATTTAGTTTGGGTTACAAGTGATGGACAATGGACGACTCACCTCCCCTTGGATGGGTTGGTGACTGAAATAACTTTAGGGTTACCAACTCTCTGCCCAATTTGGAAGAAAGCGCCATTTAAGGGTAGATTAGAAAATTTATGGATAATGAAGAGAGAAATAAAGGATGATGATGATTGGCAAGAACCATCATCCGGTGTGAAGTTAGGTTGGGCTTTAGAATCATTGTTTGCTCCAATTAGTGCTTATCGGAATAGAGAAATGTTGTACCGGTTGTTAGGACAAACGGAAAGGCTAGCAAGAGTGACTAAAGAAGGATTTAAGGAAATAAACTTACAATTACAGGCAACCACAAAAATGACCCTGCAAAATAGAATGGCATTAGATATGCTGTTGCTAAAAGAACATGGAGTATGTGGTTATTTACGAGATAAGATTGATCATTGTTGTGTACATATTCCGAATGTTACAGCCGCGGTAGAACGTGATTTGTCTCAGCTAACGCAAATTGAACATGCAACTGAGGAAGAAAGAGAAGAAAGTGCCCATAATTGGGTTGCTGCTTTAGCAAAGTCATTTGGATTGAACATCTCTGGTTGGGTAGCATCTTTAATTCAATGGTGTATAATAATTATAATTATTATGTTAGCTATTATGGGAGTGTTGCGTTTGATTCAAAATATTGTTAATAAGGAACGGCAACACTTGGGGAAAATTTTAAAAGCTGTTACCAGGAAGAATCATGAACTTCCCCCGAGATATGAAGACATTGGAAATAATTCATTGCAGCTACAATCACCAGTTTGAGACGGTCCAAAGAATATGGAAATCTGCGGAACTGATGATGAAAATCCTTGCAGTCTGGAAGACTTGAAGTATTTTCAAAGGGGGGAATTGTTACATTATATTGATTAGAATAGGTTATACTTGGTAGACAAGATGGAGGTATAATTGCAGGTGTTGGGTACAGTACAATCTGATGAAGTGGGTACAGTACAATCTGATGAACTGGGTACAGCACAATCTGATGAACTAGGTAAATGATAAGCAAATCTTGGCAACAGTAACTGAAGAAACTATAAATGGGAAACAATCATGTAGCTTAGCAATTCTGTTGATTATGTTACGTAACCGAACACTATAAATATTAACCAAGTTAAACGGGGATTTGGGATTCTCAGCTTTGGACATGAGTCCCTGAGACCCCGGGCCCCGAATAAAGCACCGCATATAACTGCTTTCGTAGTTATGTGTTTCTTTACGGGCAACAGTTTTCTGGCGACCCAGATGGGACTTCGGGAGTAGTGTTGACGGTTCGCTTTCCGATTTTGCTCCGTGCCGGCACCGAGGAATTCTCGGGGAGCCATCGGCTGCGCCCGCTCTGCGCTGCTCCTGACGTCCCAAAGTGGTAAGCCCGAAGGTGCTTTATTGTAATATTTGGTCGGGTGCCTGCCTAATAAGACGTGACGGCGATTCACGCAAGGTTGGGCTAACGAGCTCGAGGTCTGGTCTGTGGAAGCCTAGGCGCTGGCCGTCAGACGGAGCGAAAGCCCCGCAGGTCCAGCACTCACGGACATACGTGGCTGTCTCGTGAGTTTGGTTTGGTCTTTTGTTTCCCATCAGAGGCTATCTTTCCGTTTTCTACCCCGTAGATTTAGTGTGTGTGTGTGGAGTGAGTGTGTAAGACCATGGTAATACCGGATAATTCTCCGTTAGGATGTTTATTAAAGCATTGGAAAAGTGCGGGATATTTTCAGAGTATGAGTAAAAGTCGATTTATAGATTATTGTACGAATTGGTGGCCACAATATGAGTATGATGGACCCCGGTGGCCTGAACACGGAAGTTTAGATCCAGGTGTTATAGGTCCATTAATGAGATATTGTTAAGAACTTGAAAAATGGGATGAAGTACCATATGTTGATCTATTTTATGATATACGTAATCATCCAGATATGCAGAGAGAATGTGGAATGTTGTTGGTACATCCCGAAAAAAAGATAAAACAAAATGTGGAGGATGTGTAGGTAATAAGAAGTGTATGACTTGTTTGGCAATACAAAATTCAATAAGAGAGCCAGAGGATGTATCACTTTTAGCATCACCGACGGCCCCTGTGATGTCCGATATAGATGCAGGGGACGATAGTGATACTGATAGTATTAAGGCGGTAAAACCGTCAGAATCAATTAATACTGGAGCGATCCAGATTAAGTTAACACCGAAGGGTTCGCCAGGGCATTCATCATGCCCAAGACAAGCGCAACGAACCCCAATTGCACAGAGAACAAGACAAGGGAGGAAGGAACAAGAGCAAAACAGTAAAGTATTATTAGCCCCTTTACGAGAGGCAATTTCGGGGACTGATAAAGTATATGGGAAAGTTCCTTTTTCCCCAGGAGATTTAGTAATTTGGAAGCAATCAGCTGGAAAGTGTACAATAATAGGGAAAAAAAAAAAAAAAAACAAACCACAAAGAGAAATCAGGCAGGATTATTAGCAATGTTACAACGAGTAAATCAAGGAATAAGAGGCAGAAGTAGAGGACGAGGTCGAGGAGGATACAGGGTAGGAGGCATGCGGGGAATACCTCAAAATCAGCTAGGGATAAATCAGTGTGCGTTTTGCAGACAACAGGGACATTGGAAAAATGAGTGCCCAGTGAAAATGAATTTGGCCCAGCAGGCTTCAGTAGGAGGAACACCAATGGCAGAAACAATGATGTTAGGACATTTGGGGCAACATAGTAGCTGACTAAGTGATGGATTAAAAGTGACAACAGAAATTGATGGGGAAGAGAAACAATTATTGGTAGATACTGGGGCAACTTATTCTGTTTTAAATACTTGTTTAGGAAAGATAGGAGATACGATGATAACTGTGGTAGGAGCTACAGGAAAAACAGAGCAACGGCCCTTTCTGCGGCCATTGCATCTAAATTTTAGGGGTAAAGAATTAGATCATGAATTTCTCTATGTACCGGATTGTCCTACATCTTTGTTAGGACGAGATTTATTGTCAAGATTTAATGCTAAAATAATATTTGAAAATGGAAAAGCTAAGTTGCAGATACCTGAGGAAGAAATAGCTAGAATATTTATAGTAAAAGAAATAGCTAATACAACAATACCAATAGAGGTAGAAAACGCTGTAGTACCATGGGTATGGGAGACACAAGTACCGGGATTAGCGAAAGCAGCAAAACCTGTCATAGTAGAATTGAAAGAAGGTGTCCAACCGGTAAGAGTTAGACAATATCCTATACAGTTAGAAGCTAGGAAAGGGGTAGCACCATTAATTGCAAAATTTTTGATGCACAATGTGTTAGAAGAATGTGAATCTGAATATAATACACCAATATTTCCTATAAGAAAACCTAACGGAGATTATAGGTTAGTTCAAGATTTAAGAGCTGTAAACGAAATAGTTAAAGATATACATCCAGTAGTAGCAAATCCTTATACATTGTTAACATCTGTGGCAGAACAATTTAGATACTTTTCTGTAATTGATTTAAAAGATGCTTTCTTCTGCATCCCATTGGCATTACAAAGTAGGAAATTATTTGCGTTTGAATGGGAAAATCCGGATACAGGACGAAAACGACAGCTGACCTGGACCAGGTTACCACAAGGCTTCAAAAACAGTCCTACAATATTTGGGAATCAGCTGGCACGAGAACTGGAGGATTGGAAGGAGCAAGGATATTTTCAATTACCATCAAAAGCATACTTATTGTTGCAATATGTGGATGACATTTTCGTGGCGACAGAAAGGTATGAAAACTGCATTACTGTTACAGTTGCGTGATTAAATTTACTGGGACAGAGCGGTTATCGAGTTTCTAAGGAAAAAGCCCAAATTGCCCGGGAAAAAGTGATATATCTGGGATGTGAAATTTCCCAAGGACAAAGACGGTTGGGGGTGAATAGAATACAAGCGATTTGTGCCATCCCTGAACCTAGAAATTTGCACGAGTTACGAACTTTTCTAGGAATGACAGGGTGGTGCAGACTCTGGATTTTGAATTACGGACTGTTAGCCAAACCACTGTATGCAGCTTTAAAAGAGCCACAATTAGTTTGGAGTTCAGAGTGTAAAAGGGCTTTTCAAGACTTAAAACAGGCTCTGCAAGAAGCCCCAGCATTAGGATTGCCTGATTTGACAAAAACATTTCAACTCTTTGTACATGAGCGGCAACGACTAGCGCTTGGAGTTTTAACTCAACGAATTGGATCATGGAAGAGACCGGTGGGCTATTTTTCCAAGCAGTTGGATATGGTAAGTGCCGGATGGCCTTCTTGCCTCCGAGCAGTGGCTGCTACTGTAACGTTAGTCCAAGAAGCTAGAAAATTGACATTGGGAACAAAAATGGAAGTATTTGTGCCCCACATGGTGATTGCGGTTTTGGAACAAAAGGGGGGTCATTGGTTGTCATCCAGTAGAATGTTGAAATATCAGGCAATATTGAGAGAACAGGATGATATATTTTTAAAGATAACAACATGTTTGAATCCCGCTGAATTTTTAGGTAGCAAAATAGAGGAAGGCGAGCTGGAACATGATTGTATTGAGGTGATCGAACAAACTTACGCCAGTAGGGTAGATCTGAAAGATATTCCCCTTGTAAATCCTGACTGGACATTATTTACAGACGGTAGCAGCTTTGTTGAGAATGGAACACGATATTCTGGATATGCTGTGGTTACTAAGCTTGAAGTAATTGAAGCAAAGGCATTAATGCCAGGAACGTCAGCGCAAAAGGCAGAACTGGTCGCTCTAATTCGGGCTTTAATACCGAGTGCGGATAAGAGAGTGAATATTTGGACAGATTCTAAATACGCTTTTGGAATAATACATATACATGGAGCTTTATGGAAGGAAAGAGGATTGTTGACGGCTCAAGGTAGTATTATTAAATATCGAACCGAGATCTTACAGTTATTAGAGGCTGTGGTACTACCTCAGCAAGTGGCTGTAATGCATTGTCGAGGACATCAGAGGGATGACAGCGATGTGGCACAAGGAAACATGAAGGCAGACCAGGCAGCCAAAATTGCTGCACGGCAAGTATGGACTGAATTAGCTCTAATACCTACTAAGGTAAGCCCGATTACTGCTCATCTCTCTGTAAATCCCTTTTATACCCAAGAAGATGAAAAATTAGCCGATTTGGTAAAGGCACAGAAGAATTCACATGGATGGTATGTAACAGGTAATGGAAAAGTAGTAGTGCCTGCTACAATTATGAAACGAATAATACAAACTGAACATAATAAATGCCATTGGGGAGCAGAAGCATTGGTGCAGTTTTTAAAGCGGAGCATTATATCTGCACAAATGTTAACAATAGCAAAAGGGGTGAATGCGAAGTGTCCAGTATGTTTAAAGAATAATCCGGTAATACGAAAACAAATTCCAATGGGAACTTTGAAAGTGGGAATAGAACCAGGTGACTATTGGCAAGTGGATTTTGCAGAATTACCTAAATCAAAAGGGTTTAAGTATTTATTGGTATACGTATGTACCTTTTCAGGGTGGCTAGAAGCATTTCCCTGTAGAACGAATCAAGCTAGAGAAGTAGTAAAAACTTTGTTAAAAGAGATCATACCTAGATTTGGGGTACCTTTAGGAATTTCTTCAGATCGAGGCCCACACTTTATAGCTAAAATAGTACAGGAAATTAGTGAAATGCTTGGAATTAGCTGGGATTTACATACACCGTGGAGGCCACAATCTAGTGGAAAGGTAGAAAGGATGAATCAAACATTAAAAGGACAAATTAAAAAGATATGCCAGGAAGCTCAAATCCAATGGCCACAGGCATTGCCCCTTGCTTTATTGAGAATTCGTATAAAACCTAGAGAAGGGTTGTCTGTAAGTCCCTATGAAATTCTGTACGGTAAGCCATATACTGCACCAACGAAGGGAATGGGAAGTGCAGATTTACACCTCCAAGGAGATCAAGATGTTTATAGTTATATAATTTCTTTAAGCAGATTACTCACAGCCTTACGTGCCGCGATCATCTGGAATCGCCCTTTGCCGTTGGAGAATCAACCAGGAGACCAAGCGTATGTTCGAAATTGGCAAACGGAGCCTTTAAAGGAACAGTGGCATGGACTTTATTTGGTGCTATTGATAACATTTACCGCTGTGAAAGTAGCAGGAATTGATAATTGGATTCATTATACCAGAGTGAAGAAGGTACCATCACAATGGGGGGTAAAAATGATCACTCCTACAAAACTGAGATTTACATCTTGGTAATACTATGCTGGGTAGGATTAAGTAATGGTTTCGCTCAAATAATACATACATATGCTACTGTACATATAGAAGAACGAATGGATGTAAATTTGACTTGTGATTTTGTTGGAGATATGAGAAGTTCAATCCAAGACATTAGTTGCTATTGGCAGAAGAATGAGTCCAAATTGTCAACTGGGTTTACAGTCCGATGGGACAGTGATACACGAAGGGGTACTATGATTTTATCATTGCGAAATGTAAGTAAGACAGATGTAGGAAACTACACCTGTATTGTTTGGATTAAAGAGAGTTTTGATTATGGAAAAAGGGCATTAGAGGTTACTGCAAAATCAGAACCTATGCAGAAAAGAAACAGAGCCAGGAGAGAGTTAAAAGATTTGGAAAAAGACGAAATGCAACCAATACAAATAATCCAGGCGCCACAACAGGAAACACAAGAAAATCTAATGCAAAAGAAAGTTAGCTGAAAAACACCCAGTCTAGAACTGTACAAAAGTATACACTTGTGACACCCCGAAAGTGAAGTTACCTTTCCACCTGTGGTCCTTGCATTAAGGACAGGTTGTGCCTGTAGAGGAATTAAATACTCCATGAGTGAACCTGTAATACAATTCGGAGTGGGAATAGATTGTAGAACTACGATCAGGAGCACAGGAAATTTAGTTTGGGTTACAAGTGATGGACAATGGACGACTCACCTCCCCTTGGATGGGTTGGTGACTGAAATAACTTTAGGGTTACCAACTCTCTGCCCAATTTGGAAGAAAGCGCCATTTAAGGGTAGATTAGAAAATTTATGGATAATGAAGAGAGAAATAAAGGATGATGATGATTGGCAAGAACCATCATCCGGTGTGAAGTTAGGTTGGGCTTTAGAATCATTGTTTGCTCCAATTAGTGCTTATCGGAATAGAGAAATGTTGTACCGGTTGTTAGGACAAACGGAAAGGCTAGCAAGAGTGACTAAAGAAGGATTTAAGGAAATAAACTTACAATTACAGGCAACCACAAAAATGACCCTGCAAAATAGAATGGCATTAGATATGCTGTTGCTAAAAGAACATGGAGTATGTGGTTATTTACGAGATAAGATTGATCATTGTTGTGTACATATTCCGAATGTTACAGCCGCGGTAGAACGTGATTTGTCTCAGCTAACGCAAATTGAACATGCAACTGAGGAAGAAAGAGAAGAAAGTGCCCATAATTGGGTTGCTGCTTTAGCAAAGTCATTTGGATTGAACATCTCTGGTTGGGTAGCATCTTTAATTCAATGGTGTATAATAATTATAATTATTATGTTAGCTATTATGGGAGTGTTGCGTTTGATTCAAAATATTGTTAATAAGGAACGGCAACACTTGGGGAAAATTTTAAAAGCTGTTACCAGGAAGAATCATGAACTTCCCCCGAGATATGAAGACATTGGAAATAATTCATTGCAGCTACAATCACCAGTTTGAGACGGTCCAAAGAATATGGAAATCTGCGGAACTGATGATGAAAATCCTTGCAGTCTGGAAGACTTGAAGTATTTTCAAAGGGGGGAATTGTTACATTATATTGATTAGAATAGGTTATACTTGGTAGACAAGATGAAGGTATAATTGCAGGTGTTGGGTACAGTACAATCTGATGAAGTGGGTACAGTACAATCTGATGAACTAGGTACAGCACAATCTGATGAACTAGGTAAATGATAAGCAAATCTTGGCAACAGTAACTGAAGAAACTATAAATGGGAAACAATCATGTAGCTTAGCAATTCTGTTGATTATGTTACGTAACCGAACACTATAAATATTAACCAAGTTAAACGGGGATTTGGGATTCTCAGCTTTGGACATGAGTCCCTGAGACCCCGGGCCCCGAATAAAGCACCGCATATAACTGCTTTCGTAGTTATGTGTTTCTTTACGGGCAACAGTTTTCTGGCGACCCAGATGGGACTTCGGGAGTAGTGTTGACGGTTCGCTTTCCGATTTTGCTCCGTGCCGGCACCGAGGAATTCTCGGGGAGCCATCGGCTGCGCCCGCTCTGCGCTGCTCCTGACGTCCCAAAGTGGTAAGCCCGAAGGTGCTTTATTGTAATATTTGGTCGGGTGCCTGCCTAATAAGACGTGACGGCGATTCACGCAAGGTTGGGCTAACGAGCTCGAGGTCTGGTCTGTGGAAGCCTAGGCGCTGGCCGTCAGACGGAGCGAAAGCCCCGCAGGTCCAGCACTCACGGACATACGTGGCTGTCTCGTGAGTTTGGTTTGGTCTTTTGTTTCCCATCAGAGGCTATCTTTCCGTTTTCTACCCCGTAGATTTAGTGTGTGTGTGTGGAGTGAATGTGTAAGACCATGGTAATACCGGATAATTCTCCGTTAGGATGTTTATTAAAGCATTGGAAAAGTGCGGGATATTTTCAGAGTATGAGTAAAAGTCGATTTATAGATTATTGTACGAATTGGTGGCCACAATATGAGTATGATGGACCCCGGTGGCCTGAACACGGAAGTTTAGATCCAGGTGTTATAGGTCCATTAATGAGATATTGTTAAGAACTTGAAAAATGGGATGAAGTACCATATGTTGATCTATTTTATGATATACGTAATCATCCAGATATGCAGAGAGAATGTGGAATGTTGTTGGTACATCCCGAAAAAAAGATAAAACAAAATGTGGAGGATGTGTAGGTAATAAGAAGTGTATGACTTGTTTGGCAATACAAAATTCAATAAGAGAGCCAGAGGATGTATCACTTTTAGCATCACCGACGGCCCCTGTGATGTCCGATATAGATGCAGGGGACGATAGTGATACTGATAGTATTAAGGCGGTAAAACCGTCAGAATCAATTAATACTGGAGCGATCCAGATTAAGTTAACACCGAAGGGTTCGCCAGGGCATTCATCATGCCCAAGACAAGCGCAACGAACCCCAATTGCACAGAGAACAAGACAAGGGAGGAAGGAACAAGAGCAAAACAGTAAAGTATTATTAGCCCCTTTACGAGAGGCAATTTCGGGGACTGATAAAGTATATGGGAAAGTTCCTTTTTCCCCAGGAGATTTAGTAATTTGGAAGCAATCAGCTGGAAAGTGTACAATAATAGGAAAAAAAAAAAAAAAAAAAAAACAAACCACAAAGAGAAATCAGGCAGGATTATTAGCAATGTTACAACGAGTAAATCAAGGAATAAGAGGCAGAAGTAGAGGACGAGGTCGAGGAGGATACAGGGTAGGAGGCATGCGGGGAATACCTCAAAATCAGCTAGGGATAAATCAGTGTGCGTTTTGCAGACAACAGGGACATTGGAAAAATGAGTGCCCAGTGAAAATGAATTTGGCCCAGCAGACTTCAGTAGGAGGAACACCAATGGCAGAAACAATGATGTTAGGACATTTGGGGCAACATAGTAGCTGACTAAGTGATGGATTAAAAGTGACAACAGAAATTGATGGGGAAGAGAAACAATTATTGGTAGATACTGGGGCAACTTATTCTGTTTTAAATACTTGTTTAGGAAAGATAGGAGATACGATGATAACTGTGGTAGGAGCTACAGGAAAAACAGAGCAACGGCCCTTTCTGCGGCCATTGCATCTAAATTTTAGGGGTAAAGAATTAGATCATGAATTTCTCTATGTACCGGATTGTCCTACATCTTTGTTAGGACGAGATTTATTGTCAAGATTTAATGCTAAAATAATATTTGAAAATGGAAAAGCTAAGTTGCAGATACCTGAGGAAGAAATAGCTAGAATATTTATAGTAAAAGAAATAGCTAATACAACAATACCAATAGAGGTAGAAAACGCTGTAGTACCATGGGTATGGGAGACACAAGTACCGGGATTAGCGAAAGCAGCAAAACCTGTCATAGTAGAATTGAAAGAAGGTGTCCAACCGGTAAGAGTTAGACAATATCCTATACAGTTAGAAGCTAGGAAAGGGGTAGCACCATTAATTGCAAAATTTTTGATGCACAGTGTGTTAGAAGAATGTGAATCTGAATATAATACACCAATATTTCCTATAAGAAAACCTAACGGAGATTATAGGTTAGTTCAAGATTTAAGAGCTGTAAACGAAATAGTTAAAGATATACATCCAGTAGTAGCAAATCCTTATACATTGTTAACATCTGTGGCAGAACAATTTAGATACTTTTCTGTAATTGATTTAAAAGATGCTTTCTTCTGCATCCCATTGGCATTACAAAGTAGGAAATTATTTGCGTTTGAATGGGAAAATCCGGATACAGGACGAAAACGACAGCTGACCTGGACCAGGTTACCACAAGGCTTCAAAAACAGTCCTACAATATTTGGGAATCAGCTGGCACGAGAACTGGAGGATTGGAAGGAGCAAGGATATTTTCAATTACCATCAAAAGCATACTTATTGTTGCAATATGTGGATGACATTTTCGTGGCGACAGAAAGGTATGAAAACTGCATTACTGTTACAGTTGCGTGATTAAATTTACTGGGACAGAGCGGTTATCGAGTTTCTAAGGAAAAAGCCCAAATTGCCCGGGAAAAAGTGATATATCTGGGATGTGAAATTTCCCAAGGACAAAGACGGTTGGGGGTGAATAGAATACAAGCGATTTGTGCCATCCCTGAACCTAGAAATTTGCACGAGTTACGAACTTTTCTAGGAATGACAGGGTGGTGCAGACTCTGGATTTTGAATTATGGACTGTTAGCCAAACCACTGTATGCAGCTTTAAAAGAGCCACAATTAGTTTGGAGTTTAGAGTGTAAAAGGGCTTTTCAAGACTTAAAACAGGCTCTGCAAGAAGCCCCAGCATTAGGATTGCCTGATTTGACAAAAACATTTCAACTCTTTGTACATGAGCGGCAACGACTAGCGCTTGGAGTTTTAACTCAACGAATTGGATCATGGAAGAGACCGGTGGGCTATTTTTCCAAGCAGTTGGATATGGTAAGTGCCGGATGGCCTTCTTGCCTCCGAGCAGTGGCTGCTACTGTAACGTTAGTCCAGGAAGCTAGAAAATTGACATTGGGAACAAAAATGGAAGTATTTGTGCCCCACATGGTGATTGCAGTTTTGGAACAAAAGGGGGGTCATTGGTTGTCATCCAGTAGAATGTTGAAATATCAGGCAATATTGAGAGAACAGGATGATATATTTTTAAAGATAACAACATGTTTGAATCCCGCTGAATTTTTAGGTAGCAAAATAGAGGAAGGCGAGCTGGAACATGATTGTATTGAGGTGATCGAACAAACTTACGCCAGTAGGGTAGATCTGAAAGATATTCCCCTTGTAAATCCTGACTGGACATTATTTACAGACGGTAGCAGCTTTGTTGAGAATGGAACACGATATTCTGGATATGCTGTGGTTACTAAGCTTGAAGTAATTGAAGCAAAGGCATTAATGCCAGGAACGTCAGCGCAAAAGGCAGAACTGGTCGCTCTAATTCGGGCTTTAATACCGAGTACGGATAAGAGAGTGAATATTTGGACAGATTCTAAATACGCTTTTGGAATAATACATATACATGGAGCTTTATGGAAGGAAAGAGGATTGTTGACGGCTCAAGGTAGTATTATTAAATATCGAACCGAGATCTTACAGTTATTAGAGGCTGTGGTACTACCTCAGCAAGTGGCTGTAATGCATTGTCGAGGACATCAGAGGGATGACAGCGATGTGGCACAAGGAAACATGAAGGCAGACCAGGCAGCCAAAATTGCTGCACGGCAAGTATGGACTGAATTAGCTCTAATACCTACTAAGGTAAGCCCGATTACTGCTCATCTCTCTGTAAATCCCTTTTATACCCAAGAAGATGAAAAATTAGCCGATTTGGTAAAGGCACAGAAGAATTCACATGGATGGTATGTAACAGGTAATGGACAAGTAGTAGTGCCTGCTACAATTATGAAACGAATAATACAAACTGAACATAATAAATGCCATTGGGGAGCAGAAGCATTGGTGCAGTTTTTAAAGCGGAGCATTATATCTGCACAAATGTTAACAATAGCAAAAGGGGTGAATGCGAAGTGTCCAGTATGTTTAAAGAATAATCCGGTAATACGAAAACAAATTCCAATGGGAACTTTGAAAGTGGGAATAGAACCAGGTGACTATTGGCAAGTGGATTTTGCAGAATTACCTAAATCAAAAGGGTTTAAGTATTTATTGGTATACGTATGTACCTTTTCAGGGTGGCTAGAAGCATTTCCCTGTAGAACGAATCAAGCTAGAGAAGTAGTAAAAACTTTGTTAAAAGAGATCATACCTAGATTTGGGGTACCTTTAGGAATTTCTTCAGATCGAGGCCCACACTTTATAGCTAAAATAGTACAGGAAATTAGTGAAATGCTTGGAATTAGCTGGGATTTACATACACCGTGGAGGCCACAATCTAGTGGAAAGGTAGAAAGGATGAATCAAACATTAAAAGGACAAATTAAAAAGATATGCCAGGAAGCTCAAATCCAATGGCCACAGGCATTGCCCCTTGCTTTATTGAGAATTCGTATAAAACCTAGAGAAGGGTTGTCTGTAAGTCCCTATGAAATTCTGTACGGTAAGCCATATACTGCACCAACGAAGGGAATGGGAAGTGCAGATTTACACCTCCAAGGAGATCAAGATGTTTATAGTTATATAATTTCTTTAAGCAGATTACTCACAGCCTTACGTGCCGCGATCATCTGGAATCGCCCTTTGCCGTTGGAGAATCAACCAGGAGACCAAGCGTATGTTCGAAATTGGCAAACGGAGCCTTTAAAGGAACAGTGGCATGGACTTTATTTGGTACTGTTGATAACATTTACCGCTGTGAAAGTAGCAGGAATTGATAATTGGATTCATTATACCAGAGTGAAGAAGGTACCATCACAATGGGGGGTAAAAATGATCACTCCTACAAAACTGAGATTTACATCTTGGTAATACTATGCTGGGTAGGATTAAGTAATGGTTTCGCTCAAATAATACATACATATGCTACTGTACATATAGAAGAACGAATGGATGTAAATTTGACTTGTGATTTTGTTGGAGATATGAGAAGTTCAATCCAAGACATTAGTTGCTATTGGCAGAAGAATGAGTCCAAATTGTCAACTGGGTTTACAATCCGATGGGATAGTGATACACGAAGGGGTACTATGATTTTATCATTGCGAAATGTAAGTAAGACAGATGTAGGAAACTACACCTGTATTGTTTGGATTAAAGAGAGTTTTGATTATGGAAAAAGGGCATTAGAGGTTACTGCAAAATCAGAACCTATGCAGAAAAGAAACAGAGCCAGGAGAGAGTTAAAAGATTTGGAAAAAGACGAAATGCAACCAATACAAATAATCCAGGCGCCACAACAGGAAACACAAGAAAATCTAATGCAAAAGAAAGTTAGCTGAAAAACACCCAGTCTAGAACTGTACAAAAGTATACACTTGTGACACCCCGAAAGTGAAGTTACCTTTCCACCTGTGGTCCTTGCATTAAGGACAGGTTGTGCCTGTAGAGGAATTAAATACTCCATGAGTGAACCTGTAATACAATTCGGAGTGGGAATAGATTGTAGAACTACGATCAGGAGCACAGGAAATTTAGTTTGGGTTACAAGTGATGGACAATGGACGACTCACCTCCCCTTGGATGGGTTGGTGACTGAAATAACTTTAGGGTTACCAACTCTCTGCCCAATTTGGAAGAAAGCGCCATTTAAGGGTAGATTAGAAAATTTATGGATAATGAAGAGAGAAATAAAGGATGATGATGATTGGCAAGAACCATCATCCGGTGTGAAGTTAGGTTGGGCTTTAGAATCATTGTTTGCTCCAATTAGTGCTTATCGGAATAGAGAAATGTTGTACCGGTTGTTAGGACAAACGGAAAGGCTAGCAAGAGTGACTAAAGAAGGATTTAAGGAAATAAACTTACAATTACAGGCAACCACAAAAATGACCCTGCAAAATAGAATGGCATTAGATATGCTGTTGCTAAAAGAACATGGAGTATGTGGTTATTTACGAGATAAGATTGATCATTGTTGTGTACATATTCCGAATGTTACAGCCGCGGTAGAACGTGATTTGTCTCAGCTAACGCAAATTGAACATGCAACTGAGGAAGAAAGAGAAGAAAGTGCCCATAATTGGGTTGCTGCTTTAGCAAAGTCATTTGGATTGAACATCTCTGGTTGGGTAGCATCTTTAATTCAATGGTGTATAATAATTATAATTATTATGTTAGCTATTATGGGAGTGTTGCGTTTGATTCAAAATATTGTTAATAAGGAACGGCAACACTTGGGGAAAATTTTAAAAGCTGTTACCAGGAAGAATCATGAACTTCCCCCGAGATATGAAGACATTGGAAATAATTCATTGCAGCTACAATCACCAGTTTGAGACGGTCCAAAGAATATGGAAATCTGCGGAACTGATGATGAAAATCCTTGCAGTCTGGAAGACTTGAAGTATTTTCAAAGGGGGGAATTGTTACATTATATTGATTAGAATAGGTTATACTTGGTAGACAAGATGAAGGTATAATTGCAGGTGTTGGGTACAGTACAATCTGATGAACTGGGTACAGCACAATCTGATGAACTAGGTAAATGATAAGCAAATCTTGGCAACAGTAACTGAAGAAACTATAAATGGGAAACAATCATGTAGCTTAGCAATTCTGTTGATTATGTTACGTAACCGAACACTATAAATATTAACCAAGTTAAACGGGGATTTGGGATTCTCAGCTTTGGACATGAGTCCCTGAGACCCCGGGCCCCGAATAAAGCACCGCATATAACTGCTTTCGTAGTTATGTGTTTCTTTACGGGCAACAGTTTTCTGGCGACCCAGATGGGACTTCGGGAGTAGTGTTGACGGTTCGCTTTCCGATTTTGCTCCGTGCCGGCACCGAGGAATTCTCGGGGAGCCATCGGCTGCGCCCGCTCTGCGCTGCTCCTGACGTCCCAAAGTGGTAAGCCCGAAGGTGCTTTATTGTAATATTTGGTCGGGTGCCTGCCTAATAAGACGTGACGGCGATTCACGCAAGGTTGGGCTAACGAGCTCGAGGTCTGGTCTGTGGAAGCCTAGGCGCTGGCCGTCAGACGGAGCGAAAGCCCCGCAGGTCCAGCACTCACGGACATACGTGGCTGTCTCGTGAGTTTGGTTTGGTCTTTTGTTTCCCATCAGAGGCTATCTTTCCGTTTTCTACCCCGTAGATTTAGTGTGTGTGTGTGTGTGTGGAGTGAGTGTGTAAGACCATGGTAATACCGGATAATTCTCCGTTAGGATGTTTATTAAAGCATTGGAAAAGTGCGGGATATTTTCAGAGTATGAGTAAAAGTCGATTTATAGATTATTGTACGAATTGGTGGCCACAATATGAGTATGATGGACCCCGGTGGCCTGAACACGGAAGTTTAGATCCAGGTGTTATAGGTCCATTAATGAGATATTGTTAAGAACTTGAAAAATGGGATGAAGTACCATATGTTGATCTATTTTATGATATACGTAATCATCCAGATATGCAGAGAGAATGTGGAATGTTGTTGGTACATCCCGAAAAAAAGATAAAACAAAATGTGAAGGATGTGTAGGTAATAAGAAGCGTATGACTTGTTTGGCAATACAAAATTCAATAAGAGAGCCAGAGGAGGTATCACTTTTAGCATCACCGACGGCCCCTGTGATGTCCGATATAGATGCAGGGGACGATAGTGATACTGATAGTATTAAGGCGGTAAAACCGTCAGAATCAATTAATACTGGAGCGATCCAGATTAAGTTAACACCGAAGGGTTCGCCAGGGCATTCATCATGCCCAAGACAAGCGCAACGAACCCCAATTGCACAGAGAACAAGACAAGGGAGGAAGGAACAAGAGCAAAACAGTAAAGTATTATTAGCCCCTTTACGAGAGGCAATTTCGGGGACTGATAAAGTATATGGGAAAGTTCCTTTTTCCCCAGGAGATTTAGTAATTTGGAAGCAATCAGCTGGAAAGTGTACAATAATAGGGAAAAAAAACAAAAAAACAAAAAACCACAAAGAGAAATCAGGCAGGATTATTAGCAATGTTACAACGAGTAAATCAAGGAATAAGAGGCAGAAGTAGAGGACGAGGTCGAGGAGGATACAGGGTAGGAGGCATGCGGGGAATACCTCAAAATCAGCTAGGGATAAATCAGTGTGCGTTTTGCAGACAACAGGGACATTGGAAAAATGAGTGCCCAGTGAAAATGAATTTGGCCCAGCAGACTTCAGTAGGAGGAACACCAATGGCAGAAACAATGATGTTAGGACATTTGGGGCAACATAGTAGCTGACTAAGTGATGGATTAAAAGTGACAACAGAAATTGATGGGGAAGAGAAACAATTATTGGTAGATACTGGGGCAACTTATTCTGTTTTAAATACTTGTTTAGGAAAGATAGGAGATACGATGATAACTGTGGTAGGAGCTACAGGAAAAACAGAGCAACGGCCCTTTCTGCGGCCATTGCATCTAAATTTTAGGGGTAAAGAATTAGATCATGAATTTCTCTATGTACCGGATTGTCCTACATCTTTGTTAGGACGAGATTTATTGTCAAGATTTAATGCTAAAATAATATTTGAAAATGGAAAAGCTAAGTTGCAGATACCTGAGGAAGAAATAGCTAGAATATTTATAGTAAAAGAAATAGCTAATACAACAATACCAATAGAGGTAGAAAACGCTGTAGTACCATGGGTATGGGAGACACAAGTACCGGGATTAGCGAAAGCAGCAAAACCTGTCATAGTAGAATTGAAAGAAGGTGTCCAACCGGTAAGAGTTAGACAATATCCTATACAGTTAGAAGCTAGGAAAGGGGTAGCACCATTAATTGCAAAATTTTTGATGCACAGTGTGTTAGAAGAATGTGAATCTGAATATAATACACCAATATTTCCTATAAGAAAACCTAACGGAGATTATAGGTTAGTTCAAGATTTAAGAGCTGTAAACGAAATAGTTAAAGATATACATCCAGTAGTAGCAAATCCTTATACATTGTTAACATCTGTGGCAGAACAATTTAGATACTTTTCTGTAATTGATTTAAAAGATGCTTTCTTCTGCATCCCATTGGCATTACAAAGTAGGAAATTATTTGCGTTTGAATGGGAAAATCCGGATACAGGACGAAAACGACAGCTGACCTGGACCAGGTTACCACAAGGCTTCAAAAACAGTCCTACAATATTTGGGAATCAGCTGGCACGAGAACTGGAGGATTGGAAGGAGCAAGGATATTTTCAATTACCATCAAAAGCATACTTATTGTTGCAATATGTGGATGACATTTTCGTGGCGACAGAAAGGTATGAAAACTGCATTACTGTTACAGTTGCGTGATTAAATTTACTGGGACAGAGCGGTTATCGAGTTTCTAAGGAAAAAGCCCAAATTGCCCGGGAAAAAGTGATATATCTGGGATGTGAAATTTCCCAAGGACAAAGACGGTTGGGGGTGAATAGAATACAAGCGATTTGTGCCATCCCTGAACCTAGAAATTTGCACGAGTTACGAACTTTTCTAGGAATGACAGGGTGGTGCAGACTCTGGATTTTGAATTATGGACTGTTAGCCAAACCACTGTATGCAGCTTTAAAAGAGCCACAATTAGTTTGGAGTTTAGAGTGTAAAAGGGCTTTTCAAGACTTAAAACAGGCTCTGCAAGAAGCCCCAGCATTAGGATTGCCTGATTTGACAAAAACATTTCAACTCTTTGTACATGAGCGGCAACGACTAGCGCTTGGAGTTTTAACTCAACGAATTGGATCATGGAAGAGACCGGTGGGCTATTTTTCCAAGCAGTTGGATATGGTAAGTGCCGGATGGCCTTCTTGCCTCCGAGCAGTGGCTGCTACTGTAATGTTAGTCCAAGAAGCTAGAAAATTGACATTGGGAACAAAAATGGAAGTATTTGTGCCCCACATGGTGATTGCAGTTTTGGAACAAAAGGGGGGTCATTGGTTGTCATCCAGTAGAATGTTGAAATATCAAGCAATATTGAGAGAACAGGATGATATATTTTTAAAGATAACAACATGTTTGAATCCCGCTGAATTTTTAGGTAGCAAAATAGAGGAAGGCGAGCTGGAACATGATTGTATTGAGGTGATCGAACAAACTTACGCCAGTAGGGTAGATCTGAAAGATATTCCCCTTGTAAATCCTGATTGGACATTATTTACAGACGGTAGCAGCTTTGTTGAGAATGGAACACGATATTCTGGATATGCTGTGGTTACTAAGCTTGAAGTAATTGAAGCAAAGGCATTAATGCCAGGAACGTCAGCGCAAAAGGCAGAACTGGTCGCTCTAATTCGGGCTTTAATACCGAGTACGGATAAGAGGGTGAATATTTGGGCAGATTCTAAATACGCTTTTGGAATAATACATATACATGGAGCTTTATGGAAGGAAAGAGGATTGTTGACGGCTCAAGGTAGTATTATTAAATATCGAACCGAGATCTTACAGTTATTAGAGGCTGTGGTACTACCTCAGCAAGTGGCTGTAATGCATTGTCGAGGACATCAGAGGGATGACAGCGATGTGGCACAAGGAAACATGAAGGCAGACCAGGCAGCCAAAATTGCTGCACGGCAAGTATGGACTGAATTAGCTCTAATACCTACTAAGGTAAGCCCGATTACTGCTCATCTCTCTGTAAATCCCTTTTATACCCAAGAAGATGAAAAATTAGCCGATTTGGTAAAGGCACAGAAGAATTCACATGGATGGTATGTAACAGGTAATGGACAAGTAGTAGTGCCTGCTACAATTATGAAACGAATAATACAAACTGAACATAATAAATGCCATTGGGGAGCAGAAGCATTGGTGCAGTTTTTAAAGCGGAGCATTATATCTGCACAAATGTTAACAATAGCAAAAGGGGTGAATGCGAAGTGTCCAGTATGTTTAAAGAATAATCCGGTAATACGAAAACAAATTCCAATGGGAACTTTGAAAGTGGGAATAGAACCAGGTGACTATTGGCAAGTGGATTTTGCAGAATTACCTAAATCAAAAGGGTTTCAGTATTTATTGGTATACGTATGTACCTTTTCAGGGTGGCTAGAAGCATTTCCCTGTAGAACGAATCAAGCTAGAGAAGTAGTAAAAACTTTGTTAAAAGAGATCATACCTAGATTTGGGGTACCTTTAGGAATTTCTTCAGATCGAGGCCCACACTTTATAGCTAAAATAGTACAGGAAATTAGTGAAATGCTTGGAATTAGCTGGGATTTACATACACCGTGGAGGCCACAATCTAGTGGAAAGGTAGAAAGGAAGAATCAAACATTAAAAGGACAAATTAAAAAGATATGCCAGGAAGCTCAAATCCAATGGCCACAGGCATTGCCCCTTGCTTTATTGAGAATTCGTATAAAACCTAGAGAAGGGTTGTCTGTAAGTCCCTATGAAATTCTGTACGGTAAGCCATATACTGCACCAACGAAGGGAATGGGAAGTGCAGATTTACACCTCCAAGGAGATCAAGATGTTTATAGTTATATAATTTCTTTAAGCAGATTACTCACAGCCTTACGTGCCGCGATCATCTGGAATCGCCCTTTGCCGTTGGAGAATCAACCAGGAGACCAAGCGTATGTTCGAAATTGGCAAACGGAGCCTTTAAAGGAACAGTGGCATGGACTTTATTTGGTGCTATTGATAACATTTACCGCTGTGAAAGTAGCAGGAATTGATAATTGGATTCATTATACCAGAGTGAAGAAGGTACCATCACAATGGGGGGTAAAAATGATCACTCCTACAAAACTGAGATTTACATCTTGGTAATACTATGCTGGGTAGGATTAAGTAATGGTTTCGCTCAAATAATACATACATATGCTACTGTACATATAGAAGAACGAATGGATGTAAATTTGACTTGTGATTTTGTTGGAGATATGAGAAGTTCAATCCAAGACATTAGTTGCTATTGGCAGAAGAATGAGTCCAAATTGTCAACTGGGTTTACAGTCCGATGGGACAGTGATACACGAAGGGGTACTATGATTTTATCATTGCGAAATGTAAGTAAGACAGATGTAGGAAACTACACCTGTATTGTTTGGATTAAAGAGAGTTTTGATTATGGAAAAAGGGCATTAGAGGTTACTGCAAAATCAGAACCTATGCAGAAAAGAAACAGAGCCAGGAGAGAGTTAAAAGATTTGGAAAAAGACGAAATGCAACCAATACAAATAATCCAGGCGCCACAACAGGAAACACAAGAAAATCCAATGCAAAAGAAAGTTAGCTGAAAAACACCCAGTCTAGAACTGTACAAAAGTATACACTTGTGACACCCCGAAAGTGAAGTTACCTTTCCACCTGTGGTCCTTGCATTAAGGACAGGTTGTGCCTGTAGAGGAATTAAATACTCCATGAGTGAACCTGTAATACAATTCGGAGTGGGAATAGATTGTAGAACTACGATCAGGAGCACAGGAAATTTAGTTTGGGTTACCAGTGATGGACAATGGACGACTCACCTCCCCTTGGATGGGTTGGTGACTGAAATAACTTTAGGGTTACCAACTCTCTGCCCAATTTGGAAGAAAGCGCCGTTTAAGGGTAGATTAGAAAATTTATGGATAATGAAGAGAGAAATAAAGGATGATGATGATTGGCAAGAACCATCATCCGGTGTGAAGTTAGGTTGGGCTTTAGAATCATTGTTTGCTCCAATTAGTACTTATCGGAATAGAGAAATGTTGTACCGGTTGTTAGGACAAACGGAAAGGCTAGCAAGAGTGACTAAAGAAGGATTTAAGGAAATAAACTTACAATTACAGGCAACCACAAAAATGACCCTGCAAAATAGAATGGCATTAGATATGCTGTTGCTAAAAGAACATGGAGTATGTGGTTATTTACGAGATAAGATTGATCATTGTTGTGTACATATTCCGAATGTTACAGCCGCGGTAGAACGTGATTTGTCTCAGCTAACGCAAATTGAACGTGCAACTGAGGAAGAAAGAGAAGAAAGTGCCCATAATTGGGTGGCTGCTTTAGCAAAGTCATTTGGATTGAACATCTCTGGTTGGGTAGCATCTTTAATTCAATGGTGTATAATAATTATAATTATTATGTTAGCTATTATGGGAGTGTTGCGTTTGATTCAAAATATTGTTAATAAGGAACGGCAACACTTGGGGAAAATTTTAAAAGCTGTTACCAGGAAGAATCATGAACTTCCCCCGAGATATGAAGACATTGGAAATAATTCATTGCAGCTACAATCACCAGTTTGAGACGGTCCAAAGAATATGGAAATCTGCGGAACTGATGATGAAAATCCTTGCAGTCTGGAAGACTTGAAGTATTTTCAAAGGGGGGAATTGTTACATTATATTGATTAGAATAGGTTATACTTGGTAGACAAGATGAAGGTATAATTGCAGGTGTTGGGTACAGTACAATCTGATGAAGTGGGTACAGTACAATCTGATGAACTGGGTACAGCACAATCTGATGAACTAGGTAAATGATAAGCAAATCTTGGCAACAGTAACTGAAGAAACTATAAATGGGAAACAATCATGTAGCTTAGCAATTCTGTTGATTATGTTACGTAACCGAACACTATAAATATTAACCAAGTTAAACGGGGATTTGGGATTCTCAGCTTTGGACATGAGTCCCTGAGACCCCGGGCCCCGAATAAAGCACCGCATATAACTGCTTTCGTAGTTATGTGTTTCTTTACGGGCAACAGTTTTCTGGCGACCCAGATGGGACTTCGGGAGTAGTGTTGACGGTTCGCTTTCCGATTTTGCTCCGTGCCGGCACCGAGGAATTCTCGGGGAGCCATCGGCTGCGCCCGCTCTGCGCTGCTCCTGACGTCCCAAAGTGGTAAGCCCGAAGGTGCTTTATTGTAATATTTGGTCGGGTGCCTGCCTAATAAGACGTGACGGCGATTCACGCAAGGTTGGGCTAACGAGCTCGAGGTCTGGTCTGTGGAAGCCTAGGCGCTGGCCGTCAGACGGAGCGAAAGCCCCGCAGGTCCAGCACTCACGGACATACGTGGCTGTCTCGTGAGTTTGGTTTGGTCTTTTGTTTCCCATCAGAGGCTATCTTTCCGTTTTCTACCCCGTAGATTTAGTGTGTGTGTGTGTGTGTGGAGTGAGTGTGTAAGACCATGGTAATACCGGATAATTCTCCGTTAGGATGTTTATTAAAGCATTGGAAAAGTGCGGGATATTTTCAGAGTATGAGTAAAAGTCGATTTATAGATTATTGTACGAATTGGTGGCCACAATATGAGTATGATGGACCCCGGTGGCCTGAACACGGAAGTTTAGATCCAGGTGTTATAGGTCCATTAATGAGATATTGTTAAGAACTTGAAAAATGGGATGAAGTACCATATGTTGATCTATTTTATGATATACGTAATCATCCAGATATGCAGAGAGAATGTGGAATGTTGTTGGTACATCCCGAAAAAAAGATAAAACAAAATGTGAAGGATGTGTAGGTAATAAGAAGCGTATGACTTGTTTGGCAATACAAAATTCAATAAGAGAGCCAGAGGAGGTATCACTTTTAGCATCACCGACGGCCCCTGTGATGTCCGATATAGATGCAGGGGACGATAGTGATACTGATAGTATTAAGGCGGTAAAACCGTCAGAATCAATTAATACTGGAGCGATCCAGATTAAGTTAACACCGAAGGGTTCGCCAGGGCATTCATCATGCCCAAGACAAGCGCAACGAACCCCAATTGCACAGAGAACAAGACAAGGGAGGAAGGAACAAGAGCAAAACAGTAAAGTATTATTAGCCCCTTTACGAGAGGCAATTTCGGGGACTGATAAAGTATATGGGAAAGTTCCTTTTTCCCCAGGAGATTTAGTAATTTGGAAGCAATCAGCTGGAAAGTGTACAATAATAGGGAAAAAAAACAAAAAAACAAAAAACCACAAAGAGAAATCAGGCAGGATTATTAGCAATGTTACAACGAGTAAATCAAGGAATAAGAGGCAGAAGTAGAGGACGAGGTCGAGGAGGATACAGGGTAGGAGGCATGCGGGGAATACCTCAAAATCAGCTAGGGATAAATCAGTGTGCGTTTTGCAGACAACAGGGACATTGGAAAAATGAGTGCCCAGTGAAAATGAATTTGGCCCAGCAGACTTCAGTAGGAGGAACACCAATGGCAGAAACAATGATGTTAGGACATTTGGGGCAACATAGTAGCTGACTAAGTGATGGATTAAAAGTGACAACAGAAATTGATGGGGAAGAGAAACAATTATTGGTAGATACTGGGGCAACTTATTCTGTTTTAAATACTTGTTTAGGAAAGATAGGAGATACGATGATAACTGTGGTAGGAGCTACAGGAAAAACAGAGCAACGGCCCTTTCTGCGGCCATTGCATCTAAATTTTAGGGGTAAAGAATTAGATCATGAATTTCTCTATGTACCGGATTGTCCTACATCTTTGTTAGGACGAGATTTATTGTCAAGATTTAATGCTAAAATAATATTTGAAAATGGAAAAGCTAAGTTGCAGATACCTGAGGAAGAAATAGCTAGAATATTTATAGTAAAAGAAATAGCTAATACAACAATACCAATAGAGGTAGAAAACGCTGTAGTACCATGGGTATGGGAGACACAAGTACCGGGATTAGCGAAAGCAGCAAAACCTGTCATAGTAGAATTGAAAGAAGGTGTCCAACCGGTAAGAGTTAGACAATATCCTATACAGTTAGAAGCTAGGAAAGGGGTAGCACCATTAATTGCAAAATTTTTGATGCACAGTGTGTTAGAAGAATGTGAATCTGAATATAATACACCAATATTTCCTATAAGAAAACCTAACGGAGATTATAGGTTAGTTCAAGATTTAAGAGCTGTAAACGAAATAGTTAAAGATATACATCCAGTAGTAGCAAATCCTTATACATTGTTAACATCTGTGGCAGAACAATTTAGATACTTTTCTGTAATTGATTTAAAAGATGCTTTCTTCTGCATCCCATTGGCATTACAAAGTAGGAAATTATTTGCGTTTGAATGGGAAAATCCGGATACAGGACGAAAACGACAGCTGACCTGGACCAGGTTACCACAAGGCTTCAAAAACAGTCCTACAATATTTGGGAATCAGCTGGCACGAGAACTGGAGGATTGGAAGGAGCAAGGATATTTTCAATTACCATCAAAAGCATACTTATTGTTGCAATATGTGGATGACATTTTCGTGGCGACAGAAAGGTATGAAAACTGCATTACTGTTACAGTTGCGTGATTAAATTTACTGGGACAGAGCGGTTATCGAGTTTCTAAGGAAAAAGCCCAAATTGCCCGGGAAAAAGTGATATATCTGGGATGTGAAATTTCCCAAGGACAAAGACGGTTGGGGGTGAATAGAATACAAGCGATTTGTGCCATCCCTGAACCTAGAAATTTGCACGAGTTACGAACTTTTCTAGGAATGACAGGGTGGTGCAGACTCTGGATTTTGAATTATGGACTGTTAGCCAAACCACTGTATGCAGCTTTAAAAGAGCCACAATTAGTTTGGAGTTTAGAGTGTAAAAGGGCTTTTCAAGACTTAAAACAGGCTCTGCAAGAAGCCCCAGCATTAGGATTGCCTGATTTGACAAAAACATTTCAACTCTTTGTACATGAGCGGCAACGACTAGCGCTTGGAGTTTTAACTCAACGAATTGGATCATGGAAGAGACCGGTGGGCTATTTTTCCAAGCAGTTGGATATGGTAAGTGCCGGATGGCCTTCTTGCCTCCGAGCAGTGGCTGCTACTGTAATGTTAGTCCAAGAAGCTAGAAAATTGACATTGGGAACAAAAATGGAAGTATTTGTGCCCCACATGGTGATTGCAGTTTTGGAACAAAAGGGGGGTCATTGGTTGTCATCCAGTAGAATGTTGAAATATCAAGCAATATTGAGAGAACAGGATGATATATTTTTAAAGATAACAACATGTTTGAATCCCGCTGAATTTTTAGGTAGCAAAATAGAGGAAGGCGAGCTGGAACATGATTGTATTGAGGTGATCGAACAAACTTACGCCAGTAGGGTAGATCTGAAAGATATTCCCCTTGTAAATCCTGATTGGACATTATTTACAGACGGTAGCAGCTTTGTTGAGAATGGAACACGATATTCTGGATATGCTGTGGTTACTAAGCTTGAAGTAATTGAAGCAAAGGCATTAATGCCAGGAACGTCAGCGCAAAAGGCAGAACTGGTCGCTCTAATTCGGGCTTTAATACCGAGTACGGATAAGAGGGTGAATATTTGGGCAGATTCTAAATACGCTTTTGGAATAATACATATACATGGAGCTTTATGGAAGGAAAGAGGATTGTTGACGGCTCAAGGTAGTATTATTAAATATCGAACCGAGATCTTACAGTTATTAGAGGCTGTGGTACTACCTCAGCAAGTGGCTGTAATGCATTGTCGAGGACATCAGAGGGATGACAGCGATGTGGCACAAGGAAACATGAAGGCAGACCAGGCAGCCAAAATTGCTGCACGGCAAGTATGGACTGAATTAGCTCTAATACCTACTAAGGTAAGCCCGATTACTGCTCATCTCTCTGTAAATCCCTTTTATACCCAAGAAGATGAAAAATTAGCCGATTTGGTAAAGGCACAGAAGAATTCACATGGATGGTATGTAACAGGTAATGGACAAGTAGTAGTGCCTGCTACAATTATGAAACGAATAATACAAACTGAACATAATAAATGCCATTGGGGAGCAGAAGCATTGGTGCAGTTTTTAAAGCGGAGCATTATATCTGCACAAATGTTAACAATAGCAAAAGGGGTGAATGCGAAGTGTCCAGTATGTTTAAAGAATAATCCGGTAATACGAAAACAAATTCCAATGGGAACTTTGAAAGTGGGAATAGAACCAGGTGACTATTGGCAAGTGGATTTTGCAGAATTACCTAAATCAAAAGGGTTTCAGTATTTATTGGTATACGTATGTACCTTTTCAGGGTGGCTAGAAGCATTTCCCTGTAGAACGAATCAAGCTAGAGAAGTAGTAAAAACTTTGTTAAAAGAGATCATACCTAGATTTGGGGTACCTTTAGGAATTTCTTCAGATCGAGGCCCACACTTTATAGCTAAAATAGTACAGGAAATTAGTGAAATGCTTGGAATTAGCTGGGATTTACATACACCGTGGAGGCCACAATCTAGTGGAAAGGTAGAAAGGAAGAATCAAACATTAAAAGGACAAATTAAAAAGATATGCCAGGAAGCTCAAATCCAATGGCCACAGGCATTGCCCCTTGCTTTATTGAGAATTCGTATAAAACCTAGAGAAGGGTTGTCTGTAAGTCCCTATGAAATTCTGTACGGTAAGCCATATACTGCACCAACGAAGGGAATGGGAAGTGCAGATTTACACCTCCAAGGAGATCAAGATGTTTATAGTTATATAATTTCTTTAAGCAGATTACTCACAGCCTTACGTGCCGCGATCATCTGGAATCGCCCTTTGCCGTTGGAGAATCAACCAGGAGACCAAGCGTATGTTCGAAATTGGCAAACGGAGCCTTTAAAGGAACAGTGGCATGGACTTTATTTGGTGCTATTGATAACATTTACCGCTGTGAAAGTAGCAGGAATTGATAATTGGATTCATTATACCAGAGTGAAGAAGGTACCATCACAATGGGGGGTAAAAATGATCACTCCTACAAAACTGAGATTTACATCTTGGTAATACTATGCTGGGTAGGATTAAGTAATGGTTTCGCTCAAATAATACATACATATGCTACTGTACATATAGAAGAACGAATGGATGTAAATTTGACTTGTGATTTTGTTGGAGATATGAGAAGTTCAATCCAAGACATTAGTTGCTATTGGCAGAAGAATGAGTCCAAATTGTCAACTGGGTTTACAGTCCGATGGGACAGTGATACACGAAGGGGTACTATGATTTTATCATTGCGAAATGTAAGTAAGACAGATGTAGGAAACTACACCTGTATTGTTTGGATTAAAGAGAGTTTTGATTATGGAAAAAGGGCATTAGAGGTTACTGCAAAATCAGAACCTATGCAGAAAAGAAACAGAGCCAGGAGAGAGTTAAAAGATTTGGAAAAAGACGAAATGCAACCAATACAAATAATCCAGGCGCCACAACAGGAAACACAAGAAAATCCAATGCAAAAGAAAGTTAGCTGAAAAACACCCAGTCTAGAACTGTACAAAAGTATACACTTGTGACACCCCGAAAGTGAAGTTACCTTTCCACCTGTGGTCCTTGCATTAAGGACAGGTTGTGCCTGTAGAGGAATTAAATACTCCATGAGTGAACCTGTAATACAATTCGGAGTGGGAATAGATTGTAGAACTACGATCAGGAGCACAGGAAATTTAGTTTGGGTTACCAGTGATGGACAATGGACGACTCACCTCCCCTTGGATGGGTTGGTGACTGAAATAACTTTAGGGTTACCAACTCTCTGCCCAATTTGGAAGAAAGCGCCGTTTAAGGGTAGATTAGAAAATTTATGGATAATGAAGAGAGAAATAAAGGATGATGATGATTGGCAAGAACCATCATCCGGTGTGAAGTTAGGTTGGGCTTTAGAATCATTGTTTGCTCCAATTAGTACTTATCGGAATAGAGAAATGTTGTACCGGTTGTTAGGACAAACGGAAAGGCTAGCAAGAGTGACTAAAGAAGGATTTAAGGAAATAAACTTACAATTACAGGCAACCACAAAAATGACCCTGCAAAATAGAATGGCATTAGATATGCTGTTGCTAAAAGAACATGGAGTATGTGGTTATTTACGAGATAAGATTGATCATTGTTGTGTACATATTCCGAATGTTACAGCCGCGGTAGAACGTGATTTGTCTCAGCTAACGCAAATTGAACGTGCAACTGAGGAAGAAAGAGAAGAAAGTGCCCATAATTGGGTGGCTGCTTTAGCAAAGTCATTTGGATTGAACATCTCTGGTTGGGTAGCATCTTTAATTCAATGGTGTATAATAATTATAATTATTATGTTAGCTATTATGGGAGTGTTGCGTTTGATTCAAAATATTGTTAATAAGGAACGGCAACACTTGGGGAAAATTTTAAAAGCTGTTACCAGGAAGAATCATGAACTTCCCCCGAGATATGAAGACATTGGAAATAATTCATTGCAGCTACAATCACCAGTTTGAGACGGTCCAAAGAATATGGAAATCTGCGGAACTGATGATGAAAATCCTTGCAGTCTGGAAGACTTGAAGTATTTTCAAAGGGGGGAATTGTTACATTATATTGATTAGAATAGGTTATACTTGGTAGACAAGATGAAGGTATAATTGCAGGTGTTGGGTACAGTACAATCTGATGAAGTGGGTACAGTACAATCTGATGAACTGGGTACAGCACAATCTGATGAACTAGGTAAATGATAAGCAAATCTTGGCAACAGTAACTGAAGAAACTATAAATGGGAAACAATCATGTAGCTTAGCAATTCTGTTGATTATGTTACGTAACCGAACACTATAAATATTAACCAAGTTAAACGGGGATTTGGGATTCTCAGCTTTGGACATGAGTCCCTGAGACCCCGGGCCCCGAATAAAGCACCGCATATAACTGCTTTCGTAGTTATGTGTTTCTTTACGGGCAACAGTTTTCTGGCGACCCAGATGGGACTTCGGGAGTAGTGTTGACGGTTCGCTTTCCGATTTTGCTCCGTGCCGGCACCGAGGAATTCTCGGGGAGCCATCGGCTGCGCCCGCTCTGCGCTGCTGCTGACGTCCCAAAGTGGTAAGCCCGAAGGTGCTTTATTGTAATATTTGGTCGGGTGCCTGCCTAATAAGACGTGACGGCGATTCACGCAAGGTTGGGCTAACGAGCTCGAGGTCTGGTCTGTGGAAGCCTAGGCGCTGGCCGTCAGACGGAGCGAAAGCCCCGCAGGTCCAGCACTCACGGACATACGTGGCTGTCTCGTGAGTTTGGTTTGGTCTTTTGTTTCCCATCAGAGGCTATCTTTCCGTTTTCTACCCCGTAGATTTAGTGTGTGTGTGTGGAGTGAGTGTGTAAGACCATGGTAATACCGGATAATTCTCCGTTAGGATGTTTATTAAAGCATTGGAAAAGTGCGGGATATTTTCAGAGTATGAGTAAAAGTCGATTTATAGATTATTGTACGAATTGGTGGCCACAATATGAGTATGATGGACCCCGGTGGCCTGAACACGGAAGTTTAGATCCGGGTGTTATAGGTCCATTAATGAGATATTGTTAAGAACTTGAAAAATGGGATGAAGTACCATATGTTGATCTATTTTATGATATACGTAATCATCCAGATATGCAGAGAGAATGTGGAATGTTGTTGGTACATCCCGAAAAAAAGATAAAACAAAATGTGAAGGATGTGTAGGTAATAAGAAGCGTATGACTTGTTTGGCAATACAAAATTCAATAAGAGAGCCAGAGGAGGTATCACTTTTAGCATCACCGACGGCCCCTGTGATGTCCGATATAGATGCAGGGGACGATAGTGATACTGATAGTATTAAGGCGGTAAAACCGTCAGAATCAATTAATACTGGAGCGATCCAGATTAAGTTAACACCGAAGGGTTCGCCAGGGCATTCATCATGCCCAAGACAAGCGCAACGAACCCCAATTGCACAGAGAACAAGACAAGGGAGGAAGGAACAAGAGCAAAACAGTAAAGTATTATTAGCCCCTTTACGAGAGGCAATTTCGGGGACTGATAAAGTATATGGGAAAGTTCCTTTTTCCCCAGGAGATTTAGTAATTTGGAAGCAATCAGCTGGAAAGTGTACAATAATAGGGAAAAAAAAAAAAAAAAAAAACAAACCACAAAGAGAAATCAGGCAGGATTATTAGCAATGTTACAACGAGTAAATCAAGGAATAAGAGGCAGAAGTAGAGGACGAGGTCGAGGAGGATACAGGGTAGGAGGCATGCGGGGAATACCTCAAAATCAGCTAGGGATAAATCAGTGTGCGTTTTGCAGACAACAGGGACATTGGAAAAATGAGTGCCCAGTGAAAATGAATTTGGCCCAGCAGACTTCAGTAGGAGGAACACCAATGGCAGAAACAATGATGTTAGGACATTTGGGGCAACATAGTAGCTGACTAAGTGATGGATTAAAAGTGACAACAGAAATTGATGGGGAAGAGAAACAATTATTGGTAGATGCTGGGGCAACTTATTCTGTTTTAAATACTTGTTTAGGAAAGATAGGAGATACGATGATAACTGTGGTAGGAGCTACAGGAAAAACAGAGCAACGGCCCTTTCTGCGGCCATTGCATCTAAATTTTAGGGGTAAAGAATTAGATCATGAATTTCTCTATGTACCGGATTGTCCTACATCTTTGTTAGGACGAGATTTATTGTCAAGATTTAATGCTAAAATAATATTTGAAAATGGAAAAGCTAAGTTGCAGATACCTGAGGAAGAAATAGCTAGAATATTTATAGTAAAAGAAATAGCTAATACAACAATACCAATAGAGGTAGAAAACGCTGTAGTACCATGGGTATGGGAGACACAAGTACCGGGATTAGCGAAAGCAGCAAAACCTGTCATAGTAGAATTGAAAGAAGGTGTCCAACCGGTAAGAGTTAGACAATATCCTATACAGTTAGAAGCTAGGAAAGGGGTAGCACCATTAATTGCAAAATTTTTGATGCACAGTGTGTTAGAAGAATGTGAATCTGAATATAATACACCAATATTTCCTATAAGAAAACCTAACGGAGATTATAGGTTAGTTCAAGATTTAAGAGCTGTAAACGAAATAGTTAAAGATATACATCCAGTAGTAGCAAATCCTTATACATTGTTAACATCTGTGGCAGAACAATTTAGATACTTTTCTGTAATTGATTTAAAAGATGCTTTCTTCTGCATCCCATTGGCATTACAAAGTAGGAAATTATTTGCGTTTGAATGGGAAAATCCGGATACAGGACGAAAACGACAGCTGACCTGGACCAGGTTACCACAAGGCTTCAAAAACAGTCCTACAATATTTGGGAATCAGCTGGCACGAGAACTGGAGGATTGGAAGGAGCAAGGATATTTTCAATTACCATCAAAAGCATACTTATTGTTGCAATATGTGGATGACATTTTCGTGGCGACAGAAAGGTATGAAAACTGCATTACTGTTACAGTTGCGTGATTAAATTTACTGGGACAGAGCGGTTATCGAGTTTCTAAGGAAAAAGCCCAAATTGCCCGGGAAAAAGTGATATATCTGGGATGTGAAATTTCCCAAGGACAAAGACGGTTGGGGGTGAATAGAATACAAGCGATTTGTGCCATCCCTGAACCTAGAAATTTGCACGAGTTACGAACTTTTCTAGGAATGACAGGGTGGTGCAGACTCTGGATTTTGAATTATGGACTGTTAGCCAAACCACTGTATGCAGCTTTAAAAGAGCCACAATTAGTTTGGAGTTTAGAGTGTAAAAGGGCTTTTCAAGACTTAAAACAGGCTCTGCAAGAAGCCCCAGCATTAGGATTGCCTGATTTGACAAAAACATTTCAACTCTTTGTACATGAGCGGCAACGACTAGCGCTTGGAGTTTTAACTCAACGAATTGGATCATGGAAGAGACCGGTGGGCTATTTTTCCAAGCAGTTGGATATGGTAAGTGCCGGATGGCCTTCTTGCCTCCGAGCAGTGGCTGCTACTGTAATGTTAGTCCAAGAAGCTAGAAAATTGACATTGGGAACAAAAATGGAAGTATTTGTGCCCCACATGGTGATTGCAGTTTTGGAACAAAAGGGGGGTCATTGGTTGTCATCCAGTAGAATGTTGAAATATCAAGCAATATTGAGAGAACAGGATGATATATTTTTAAAGATAACAACATGTTTGAATCCCGCTGAATTTTTAGGTAGCAAAATAGAGGAAGGCGAGCTGGAACATGATTGTATTGAGGTGATCGAACAAACTTACGCCAGTAGGGTAGATCTGAAAGATATTCCCCTTGTAAATCCTGATTGGACATTATTTACAGACGGTAGCAGCTTTGTTGAGAATGGAACGCGATATTCTGGATATGCTGTGGTTACTAAGCTTGAAGTAATTGAAGCAAAGGCATTAATGCCAGGAACGTCAGCGCAAAAGGCAGAACTGGTCGCTCTAATTCGGGCTTTAATACCGAGTACGGATAAGAGGGTGAATATTTGGGCAGATTCTAAATACGCTTTTGGAATAATACATATACATGGAGCTTTATGGAAGGAAAGAGGATTGTTGACGGCTCAAGGTAGTATTATTAAATATCGAACCGAGATCTTACAGTTATTAGAGGCTGTGGTACTACCTCAGCAAGTGGCTGTAATGCATTGTCGAGGACATCAGAGGGATGACAGCGATGTGGCACAAGGAAACATGAAGGCAGACCAGGCAGCCAAAATTGCTGCACGGCAAGTATGGACTGAATTAGCTCTAATACCTACTAAGGTAAGCCCGATTACTGCTCATCTCTCTGTAAATCCCTTTTATACCCAAGAAGATGAAAAATTAGCCGATTTGGTAAAGGCACAGAAGAATTCACATGGATGGTATGTAACAGGTAATGGACAAGTAGTAGTGCCTGCTACAATTATGAAACGAATAATACAAACTGAACATAATAAATGCCATTGGGGAGCAGAAGCATTGGTGCAGTTTTTAAAGCGGAGCATTATATCTGCACAAATGTTAACAATAGCAAAAGGGGTGAATGCGAAGTGTCCAGTATGTTTAAAGAATAATCCGGTAATACGAAAACAAATTCCAATGGGAACTTTGAAAGTGGGAATAGAACCAGGTGACTATTGGCAAGTGGATTTTGCAGAATTACCTAAATCAAAAGGGTTTCAGTATTTATTGGTATACGTATGTACCTTTTCAGGGTGGCTAGAAGCATTTCCCTGTAGAACGAATCAAGCTAGAGAAGTAGTAAAAACTTTGTTAAAAGAGATCATACCTAGATTTGGGGTACCTTTAGGAATTTCTTCAGATCGAGGCCCACACTTTATAGCTAAAATAGTACAGGAAATTAGTGAAATGCTTGGAATTAGCTGGGATTTACATACACCGTGGAGGCCACAATCTAGTGGAAAGGTAGAAAGGAAGAATCAAACATTAAAAGGACAAATTAAAAAGATATGCCAGGAAGCTCAAATCCAATGGCCACAGGCATTGCCCCTTGCTTTATTGAGAATTCGTATAAAACCTAGAGAAGGGTTGTCTGTAAGTCCCTATGAAATTCTGTACGGTAAGCCATATACTGCACCAACGAAGGGAATGGGAAGTGCAGATTTACACCTCCAAGGAGATCAAGATGTTTATAGTTATATAATTTCTTTAAGCAGATTACTCACAGCCTTACGTGCCGCGATCATCTGGAATCGCCCTTTGCCGTTGGAGAATCAACCAGGAGACCAAGCGTATGTTCGAAATTGGCAAACGGAGCCTTTAAAGGAACAGTGGCATGGACTTTATTTGGTGCTATTGATAACATTTACCGCTGTGAAAGTAGCAGGAATTGATAATTGGATTCATTATACCAGAGTGAAGAAGGTACCATCACAATGGGGGGTAAAAATGATCACTCCTACAAAACTGAGATTTACATCTTGGTAATACTATGCTGGGTAGGATTAAGTAATGGTTTCGCTCAAATAATACATACATATGCTACTGTACATATAGAAGAACGAATGGATGTAAATTTGACTTGTGATTTTGTTGGAGATATGAGAAGTTCAATCCAAGACATTAGTTGCTATTGGCAGAAGAATGAGTCCAAATTGTCAACTGGGTTTACAGTCCGATGGGACAGTGATACACGAAGGGGTACTATGATTTTATCATTGCGAAATGTAAGTAAGACAGATGTAGGAAACTACACCTGTATTGTTTGGATTAAAGAGAGTTTTGATTATGGAAAAAGGGCATTAGAGGTTACTGCAAAATCAGAACCTATGCAGAAAAGAAACAGAGCCAGGAGAGAGTTAAAAGATTTGGAAAAAGACGAAATGCAACCAATACAAATAATCCAGGCGCCACAACAGGAAACACAAGAAAATCCAATGCAAAAGAAAGTTAGCTGAAAAACACCCAGTCTAGAACTGTACAAAAGTATACACTTGTGACACCCCGAAAGTGAAGTTACCTTTCCACCTGTGGTCCTTGCATTAAGGACAGGTTGTGCCTGTAGAGGAATTAAATACTCCATGAGTGAACCTGTAATACAATTCGGAGTGGGAATAGATTGTAGAACTACGATCAGGAGCACAGGAAATTTAGTTTGGGTTACCAGTGATGGACAATGGACGACTCACCTCCCCTTGGATGGGTTGGTGACTGAAATAACTTTAGGGTTACCAACTCTCTGCCCAATTTGGAAGAAAGCGCCGTTTAAGGGTAGATTAGAAAATTTATGGATAATGAAGAGAGAAATAAAGGATGATGATGATTGGCAAGAACCATCATCCGGTGTGAAGTTAGGTTGGGCTTTAGAATCATTGTTTGCTCCAATTAGTACTTATCGGAATAGAGAAATGTTGTACCGGTTGTTAGGACAAACGGAAAGGCTAGCAAGAGTGACTAAAGAAGGATTTAAGGAAATAAACTTACAATTACAGGCAACCACAAAAATGACCCTGCAAAATAGAATGGCATTAGATATGCTGTTGCTAAAAGAACATGGAGTATGTGGTTATTTACGAGATAAGATTGATCATTGTTGTGTACATATTCCGAATGTTACAGCCGCGGTAGAACGTGATTTGTCTCAGCTAACGCAAATTGAACGTGCAACTGAGGAAGAAAGAGAAGAAAGTGCCCATAATTGGGTGGCTGCTTTAGCAAAGTCATTTGGATTGAACATCTCTGGTTGGGTAGCATCTTTAATTCAATGGTGTATAATAATTATAATTATTATGTTAGCTATTATGGGAGTGTTGCGTTTGATTCAAAATATTGTTAATAAGGAACGGCAACACTTGGGGAAAATTTTAAAAGCTGTTACCAGGAAGAATCATGAACTTCCCCCGAGATATGAAGACATTGGAAATAATTCATTGCAGCTACAATCACCAGTTTGAGACGGTCCAAAGAATATGGAAATCTGCGGAACTGATGATGAAAATCCTTGCAGTCTGGAAGACTTGAAGTATTTTCAAAGGGGGGAATTGTTACATTATATTGATTAGAATAGGTTATACTTGGTAGACAAGATGAAGGTATAATTGCAGGTGTTGGGTACAGTACAATCTGATGAAGTGGGTACAGTACAATCTGATGAAGTGGGTACAGCACAATCTGATGAACTAGGTAAATGATAAGCAAATCTTGGCAACAGTAACTGAAGAAACTATAAATGGGAAACAATCATGTAGCTTAGCAATTCTGTTGATTATGTTACGTAACCGAACACTATAAATATTAACCAAGTTAAACGGGGATTTGGGATTCTCAGCTTTGGACATGAGTCCCTGAGACCCCGGGCCCCGAATAAAGCACCGCATATAACTGCTTTCGTAGTTATGTGTTTCTTTACGGGCAACAGTTTTCTGGCGACCCAGATGGGACTTCGGGAGTAGTGTTGACGGTTCGCTTTCCGATTTTGCTCCGTGCCGGCACCGAGGAATTCTCGGGGAGCCATCGGCTGCGCCCGCTCTGCGCTGCTGCTGACGTCCCAAAGTGGTAAGCCCGAAGGTGCTTTATTGTAATATTTGGTCGGGTGCCTGCCTAATAAGACGTGACGGCGATTCACGCAAGGTTGGGCTAACGAGCTCGAGGTCTGGTCTGTGGAAGCCTAGGCGCTGGCCGTCAGACGGAGCGAAAGCCCCGCAGGTCCAGCACTCACGGACATACGTGGCTGTCTCGTGAGTTTGGTTTGGTCTTTTGTTTCCCATCAGAGGCTATCTTTCCGTTTTCTACCCCGTAGATTTAGTGTGTGTGTGTGGAGTGAATGTGTAAGACCATGGTAATACCGGATAATTCTCCGTTAGGATGTTTATTAAAGCATTGGAAAAGTGCGGGATATTTTCAGAGTATGAGTAAAAGTCGATTTATAGATTATTGTACGAATTGGTGGCCACAATATGAGTATGATGGACCCCGGTGGCCTGAACACGGAAGTTTAGATCCGGGTGTTATAGGTCCATTAATGAGATATTGTTAAGAACTTGAAAAATGGGATGAAGTACCATATGTTGATCTATTTTATGATATACGTAATCATCCAGATATGCAGAGAGAATGTGGAATGTTGTTGGTACATCCCGAAAAAAAGATAAAACAAAATGTGAAGGATGTGTAGGTAATAAGAAGCGTATGACTTGTTTGGCAATACAAAATTCAATAAGAGAGCCAGAGGAGGTATCACTTTTAGCATCACCGACGGCCCCTGTGATGTCCGATATAGATGCAGGGGACGATAGTGATACTGATAGTATTAAGGCGGTAAAACCGTCAGAATCAATTAATACTGGAGCGATCCAGATTAAGTTAACACCGAAGGGTTCGCCAGGGCATTCATCATGCCCAAGACAAGCGCAACGAACCCCAATTGCACAGAGAACAAGACAAGGGAGGAAGGAACAAGAGCAAAACAGTAAAGTATTATTAGCCCCTTTACGAGAGGCAATTTCGGGGACTGATAAAGTATATGGGAAAGTTCCTTTTTCCCCAGGAGATTTAGTAATTTGGAAGCAATCAGCTGGAAAGTGTACAATAATAGGGAAAAAAAAAAAAAAAAAAAAACAAACCACAAAGAGAAATCAGGCAGGATTATTAGCAATGTTACAACGAGTAAATCAAGGAATAAGAGGCAGAAGTAGAGGACGAGGTCGAGGAGGATACAGGGTAGGAGGCATGCGGGGAATACCTCAAAATCAGCTAGGGATAAATCAGTGTGCGTTTTGCAGACAACAGGGACATTGGAAAAATGAGTGCCCAGTGAAAATGAATTTGGCCCAGCAGACTTCAGTAGGAGGAACACCAATGGCAGAAACAATGATGTTAGGACATTTGGGGCAACATAGTAGCTGACTAAGTGATGGATTAAAAGTGACAACAGAAATTGATGGGGAAGAGAAACAATTATTGGTAGATGCTGGGGCAACTTATTCTGTTTTAAATACTTGTTTAGGAAAGATAGGAGATACGATGATAACTGTGGTAGGAGCTACAGGAAAAACAGAGCAACGGCCCTTTCTGCGGCCATTGCATCTAAATTTTAGGGGTAAAGAATTAGATCATGAATTTCTCTATGTACCGGATTGTCCTACATCTTTGTTAGGACGAGATTTATTGTCAAGATTTAATGCTAAAATAATATTTGAAAATGGAAAAGCTAAGTTGCAGATACCTGAGGAAGAAATAGCTAGAATATTTATAGTAAAAGAAATAGCTAATACAACAATACCAATAGAGGTAGAAAACGCTGTAGTACCATGGGTATGGGAGACACAAGTACCGGGATTAGCGAAAGCAGCAAAACCTGTCATAGTAGAATTGAAAGAAGGTGTCCAACCGGTAAGAGTTAGACAATATCCTATACAGTTAGAAGCTAGGAAAGGGGTAGCACCATTAATTGCAAAATTTTTGATGCACAGTGTGTTAGAAGAATGTGAATCTGAATATAATACACCAATATTTCCTATAAGAAAACCTAACGGAGATTATAGGTTAGTTCAAGATTTAAGAGCTGTAAACGAAATAGTTAAAGATATACATCCAGTAGTAGCAAATCCTTATACATTGTTAACATCTGTGGCAGAACAATTTAGATACTTTTCTGTAATTGATTTAAAAGATGCTTTCTTCTGCATCCCATTGGCATTACAAAGTAGGAAATTATTTGCGTTTGAATGGGAAAATCCGGATACAGGACGAAAACGACAGCTGACCTGGACCAGGTTACCACAAGGCTTCAAAAACAGTCCTACAATATTTGGGAATCAGCTGGCACGAGAACTGGAGGATTGGAAGGAGCAAGGATATTTTCAATTACCATCAAAAGCATACTTATTGTTGCAATATGTGGATGACATTTTCGTGGCGACAGAAAGGTATGAAAACTGCATTACTGTTACAGTTGCGTGATTAAATTTACTGGGACAGAGCGGTTATCGAGTTTCTAAGGAAAAAGCCCAAATTGCCCGGGAAAAAGTGATATATCTGGGATGTGAAATTTCCCAAGGACAAAGACGGTTGGGGGTGAATAGAATACAAGCGATTTGTGCCATCCCTGAACCTAGAAATTTGCACGAGTTACGAACTTTTCTAGGAATGACAGGGTGGTGCAGACTCTGGATTTTGAATTATGGACTGTTAGCCAAACCACTGTATGCAGCTTTAAAAGAGCCACAATTAGTTTGGAGTTTAGAGTGTAAAAGGGCTTTTCAAGACTTAAAACAGGCTCTGCAAGAAGCCCCAGCATTAGGATTGCCTGATTTGACAAAAACATTTCAACTCTTTGTACATGAGCGGCAACGACTAGCGCTTGGAGTTTTAACTCAACGAATTGGATCATGGAAGAGACCGGTGGGCTATTTTTCCAAGCAGTTGGATATGGTAAGTGCCGGATGGCCTTCTTGCCTCCGAGCAGTGGCTGCTACTGTAATGTTAGTCCAAGAAGCTAGAAAATTGACATTGGGAACAAAAATGGAAGTATTTGTGCCCCACATGGTGATTGCAGTTTTGGAACAAAAGGGGGGTCATTGGTTGTCATCCAGTAGAATGTTGAAATATCAGGCAATATTGAGAGAACAGGATGATATATTTTTAAAGATAACAACATGTTTGAATCCCGCTGAATTTTTAGGTAGCAAAATAGAGGAAGGCGAGCTGGAACATGATTGTATTGAGGTGATCGAACAAACTTACGCCAGTAGGGTAGATCTGAAAGATATTCCCCTTGTAAATCCTGACTGGACATTATTTACAGACGGTAGCAGCTTTGTTGAGAATGGAACGCGATATTCTGGATATGCTGTGGTTACTAAGCTTGAAGTAATTGAAGCAAAGGCATTAATGCCAGGAACGTCAGCGCAAAAGGCAGAACTGGTCGCTCTAATTCGGGCTTTAATACCGAGTACGGATAAGAGGGTGAATATTTGGGCAGATTCTAAATACGCTTTTGGAATAATACATATACATGGAGCTTTATGGAAGGAAAGAGGATTGTTGACGGCTCAAGGTAGTATTACTAAATATCGAACCGAGATCTTACAGTTATTAGAGGCTGTGGTACTACCTCAGCAAGTGGCTGTAATGCATTGTCGAGGACATCAGAGGGATGACAGCGATGTGGCACAAGGAAACATGAAGGCAGACCAGGCAGCCAAAATTGCTGCACGGCAAGTATGGACTGAATTAGCTCTAATACCTACTAAGGTAAGCCCGATTACTGCTCATCTCTCTGTAAATCCCTTTTATACCCAAGAAGATGAAAAATTAGCCGATTTGGTAAAGGCACAGAAGAATTCACATGGATGGTATGTAACAGGTAATGGACAAGTAGTAGTGCCTGCTACAATTATGAAACGAATAATACAAACTGAACATAATAAATGCCATTGGGGAGCAGAAGCATTGGTGCAGTTTTTAAAGCGGAGCATTATATCTGCACAAATGTTAACAATAGCAAAAGGGGTGAATGCGAAGTGTCCAGTATGTTTAAAGAATAATCCGGTAATACGAAAACAAATTCAAATGGGAACTTTGAAAGTGGGAATAGAACCAGGTGACTATTGGCAAGTGGATTTTGCAGAATTACCTAAATCAAAAGGGTTTAAGTATTTATTGGTATACGTATGTACCTTTTCAGGGTGGCTAGAAGCATTTCCCTGTAGAACGAATCAAGCTAGAGAAGTAGTAAAAACTTTGTTAAAAGAGATCATACCTAGATTTGGGGTACCTTTAGGAATTTCTTCAGATCGAGGCCCACACTTTATAGCTAAAATAGTACAGGAAATTAGTGAAATGCTTGGAATTAGCTGGGATTTACATACACCGTGGAGGCCACAATCTAGTGGAAAGGTAGAAAGGATGAATCAAACATTAAAAGGACAAATTAAAAAGATATGCCAGGAAGCTCAAATCCAATGGCCACAGGCATTGCCCCTTGCTTTATTGAGAATTCGTATAAAACCTAGAGAAGGGTTGTCTGTAAGTCCCTATGAAATTCTGTACGGTAAGCCATATACTGCACCAACGAAGGGAATGGGAAGTGCAGATTTACACCTCCAAGGAGATCAAGATGTTTATAGTTATATAATTTCTTTAAGCAGATTACTCACAGCCTTACGTGCTGCGATCATCTGGAATCGCCCTTTGCCGTTGGAGAATCAACCAGGAGACCAAGCGTATGTTCGAAATTGGCAAACGGAGCCTTTAAAGGAACAGTGGCATGGACTTTATTTGGTGCTATTGATAACATTTACCGCTGTGAAAGTAGCAGGAATTGATAATTGGATTCATTATACCAGAGTGAAGAAGGTACCATCACAATGGGGGGTAAAAATGATCACTCCTACAAAACTGAGATTTACATCTTGGTAATACTATGCTGGGTAGGATTAAGTAATGGTTTCGCTCAAATAATACATACATATGCTACTGTACATATAGAAGAACGAATGGATGTAAATTTGACTTGTGATTTTGTTGGAGATATGAGAAGTTCAATCCAAGACATTAGTTGCTATTGGCAGAAGAATGAGTCCAAATTGTCAACTGGGTTTACAATCCGATGGGATAGTGATACACGAAGGGGTACTATGATTTTATCATTGCGAAATGTAAGTAAGACAGATGTAGGAAACTACACCTGTATTGTTTGGATTAAAGAGAGTTTTGATTATGGAAAAAGGGCATTAGAGGTTACTGCAAAATCAGAACCTATGCAGAAAAGAAACAGAGCCAGGAGAGAGTTAAAAGATTTGGAAAAAGACGAAATGCAACCAATACAAATAATCCAGGCACCACAACAGGAAACACAAGAAAATCCAATGCAAAAGAAAGTTAGCTGAAAAACACCCAGTCTAGAACTGTACAAAAGTATACACTTGTGACACCCCGAAAGTGAAGTTACCTTTCCACCTGTGGTCCTTGCATTAAGGACAGGTTGTGCCTGTAGAGGAATTAAATACTCAATGAGTGAACCTGTAATACAATTCGGAGTGAGAATAGATTGTAGAACTACGATCAGGAGCACAGGAAATTTAGTTTGGGTTACAAGTGATGGACAATGGACGACTCACCTCCCCTTGGATGGGTTGGTGACTGAAATAACTTTAGGGTTACCAACTCTCTGCCCAATTTGGAAGAAAGCGCCATTTAAGGGTAGATTAGAAAATTTATGGATAATGAAGAGAGAAATAAAGGATGATGATGATTGGCAAGAACCATCATCCGGTGTGAAGTTAGGTTGGGCTTTAGAATCATTGTTTGCTCCAATTAGTACTTATCGGAATAGAGAAATGTTGTACCGGTTGTTAGGACAAACGGAAAGGCTAGCAAGAGTGACTAAAGAAGGATTTAAGGAAATAAACTTACAATTACAGGCAACCACAAAAATGACCCTGCAAAATAGAATGGCATTAGATATGCTGTTGCTAAAAGAACATGGAGTATGTGGTTATTTACGAGATAAGATTGATCATTGTTGTGTACATATTCCGAATGTTACAGCCGCGGTAGAACGTGATTTGTCTCAGCTAACGCAAATTGAACGTGCAACTGAGGAAGAAAGAGAAGAAAGTGCCCATAATTGGGTGGCTGCTTTAGCAAAGTCATTTGGATTGAACATCTCTGGTTGGGTAGCATCTTTAATTCAATGGTGTATAATAATTATAATTATTATGTTAGCTATTATGGGAGTGTTGCGTTTGATTCAAAATATTGTTAATAAGGAACGGCAACACTTGGGGAAAATTTTAAAAGCTGTTACCAGGAAGAATCATGAACTTCCCCCGAGATATGAAGACATTGGAAATAATTCATTGCAGCTACAATCACCAGTTTGAGACGGTCCAAAGAATATGGAAATCTGCGGAACTGATGATGAAAATCCTTGCAGTCTGGAAGACTTGAAGTATTTTCAAAGGGGGGAATTGTTACATTATATTGATTAGAATAGGTTATACTTGGTAGACAAGATGAAGGTATAATTGCAGGTGTTGGGTACAGTACAATCTGATGAAGTGGGTACAGTACAATCTGATGAACTGGGTACAGCACAATCTGATGAACTAGGTAAATGATAAGCAAATCTTGGCAACAGTAACTGAAGAAACTATAAATGGGAAACAATCATGTAGCTTAGCAATTCTGTTGATTATGTTACGTAACCGAACACTATAAATATTAACCAAGTTAAACGGGGATTTGGGATTCTCAGCTTTGGACATGAGTCCCTGAGACCCCGGGCCCTGAATAAAGCACCGCATATAACTGCTTTCGTAGTTATGTGTTTCTTTACGGGCAACAGTTTTCTGGCGACCCAGATGGGACTTCGGGAGTAGTGTTGACGGTTCGCTTTCCGATTTTGCTCCGTGCCGGCACCGAGGAATTCTCGGGGAGCCATCGGCTGCGCCCGCTCTGCGCTGCTCCTGACGTCCCAAAGTGGTAAGCCCGAAGGTGCTTTATTGTAATATTTGGTCGGGTGCCTGCCTAATAAGACGTGACGGCGATTCACGCAAGGTTGGGCTAACGAGCTCGAGGTCTGGTCTGTGGAAGCCTAGGCGCTGGCCGTCAGACGGAGCGAAAGCCCCGCAGGTCCAGCACTCACGGACATACGTGGCTGTCTCGTGAGTTTGGTTTGGTCTTTTGTTTCCCATCAGAGGCTATCTTTCCGTTTTCTACCCCGTAGATTTAGTGTGTGTGTGTGGAGTGAGTGTGTAAGACCATGGTAATACCGGATAATTCTCCGTTAGGATGTTTATTAAAGCATTGGAAAAGTGCGGGATATTTTCAGAGTATGAGTAAAAGTCGATTTATAGATTATTGTACGAATTGGTGGCCACAATATGAGTATGATGGACCCCGGTGGCCTGAACACGGAAGTTTAGATCCGGGTGTTATAGGTCCATTAATGAGATATTGTTAAGAACTTGAAAAATGGGATGAAGTACCATATGTTGATCTATTTTATGATATACGTAATCATCCAGATATGCAGAGAGAATGTGGAATGTTGTTGGTACATCCCGAAAAAAAGATAAAACAAAATGTGAAGGATGTGTAGGTAATAAGAAGCGTATGACTTGTTTGGCAATACAAAATTCAATAAGAGAGCCAGAGGAGGTATCACTTTTAGCATCACCGACGGCCCCTGTGATGTCCGATATAGATGCAGGGGACGATAGTGATACTGATAGTATTAAGGCGGTAAAACCGTCAGAATCAATTAATACTGGAGCGATCCAGATTAAGTTAACACCGAAGGGTTCGCCAGGGCATTCATCATGCCCAAGACAAGCGCAACGAACCCCAATTGCACAGAGAACAAGACAAGGGAGGAAGGAACAAGAGCAAAACAGTAAAGTATTATTAGCCCCTTTACGAGAGGCAATTTCGGGGACTGATAAAGTATATGGGAAAGTTCCTTTTTCCCCAGGAGATTTAGTAATTTGGAAGCAATCAGCTGGAAAGTGTACAATAATAGGAAAAAAAAAAAAAAAAAAAAACAAACCACAAAGAGAAATCAGGCAGGATTATTAGCAATGTTACAACGAGTAAATCAAGGAATAAGAGGCAGAAGTAGAGGACGAGGTCGAGGAGGATACAGGGTAGGAGGCATGCGGGGAATACCTCAAAATCAGCTAGGGATAAATCAGTGTGCGTTTTGCAGACAACAGGGACATTGGAAAAATGAGTGCCCAGTGAAAATGAATTTGGCCCAGCAGACTTCAGTAGGAGGAACACCAATGGCAGAAACAATGATGTTAGGACATTTGGGGCAACATAGTAGCTGACTAAGTGATGGATTAAAAGTGACAACAGAAATTGATGGGGAAGAGAAACAATTATTGGTAGATACTGGGGCAACTTATTCTGTTTTAAATACTTGTTTAGGAAAGATAGGAGATACGATGATAACTGTGGTAGGAGCTACAGGAAAAACAGAGCAACGGCCCTTTCTGCGGCCATTGCATCTAAATTTTAGGGGTAAAGAATTAGATCATGAATTTCTCTATGTACCGGATTGTCCTACATCTTTGTTAGGACGAGATTTATTGTCAAGATTTAATGCTAAAATAATATTTGAAAATGGAAAAGCTAAGTTGCAGATACCTGAGGAAGAAATAGCTAGAATATTTATAGTAAAAGAAATAGCTAATACAACAATACCAATAGAGGTAGAAAACGCTGTAGTACCATGGGTATGGGAGACACAAGTACCGGGATTAGCGAAAGCAGCAAAACCTGTCATAGTAGAATTGAAAGAAGGTGTCCAACCGGTAAGAGTTAGACAATATCCTATACAGTTAGAAGCTAGGAAAGGGGTAGCACCATTAATTGCAAAATTTTTGATGCACAGTGTGTTAGAAGAATGTGAATCTGAATATAATACACCAATATTTCCTATAAGAAAACCTAACGGAGATTATAGGTTAGTTCAAGATTTAAGAGCTGTAAACGAAATAGTTAAAGATATACATCCAGTAGTAGCAAATCCTTATACATTGTTAACATCTGTGGCAGAACAATTTAGATACTTTTCTGTAATTGATTTAAAAGATGCTTTCTTCTGCATCCCATTGGCATTACAAAGTAGGAAATTATTTGCGTTTGAATGGGAAAATCCGGATACAGGACGAAAACGACAGCTGACCTGGACCAGGTTACCACAAGGCTTCAAAAACAGTCCTACAATATTTGGGAATCAGCTGGCACGAGAACTGGAGGATTGGAAGGAGCAAGGATATTTTCAATTACCATCAAAAGCATACTTATTGTTGCAATATGTGGATGACATTTTCGTGGCGACAGAAAGGTATGAAAACTGCATTACTGTTACAGTTGCGTGATTAAATTTACTGGGACAGAGCGGTTATCGAGTTTCTAAGGAAAAAGCCCAAATTGCCCGGGAAAAAGTGATATATCTGGGATGTGAAATTTCCCAAGGACAAAGACGGTTGGGGGTGAATAGAATACAAGCGATTTGTGCCATCCCTGAACCTAGAAATTTGCACGAGTTACGAACTTTTCTAGGAATGACAGGGTGGTGCAGACTCTGGATTTTGAATTATGGACTGTTAGCCAAACCACTGTATGCAGCTTTAAAAGAGCCACAATTAGTTTGGAGTTTAGAGTGTAAAAGGGCTTTTCAAGACTTAAAACAGGCTCTGCAAGAAGCCCCAGCATTAGGATTGCCTGATTTGACAAAAACATTTCAACTCTTTGTACATGAGCGGCAACGACTAGCGCTTGGAGTTTTAACTCAACGAATTGGATCATGGAAGAGACCGGTGGGCTATTTTTCCAAGCAGTTGGATATGGTAAGTGCCGGATGGCCTTCTTGCCTCCGAGCAGTGGCTGCTACTGTAATGTTAGTCCAAGAAGCTAGAAAATTGACATTGGGAACAAAAATGGAAGTATTTGTGCCCCACATGGTGATTGCAGTTTTGGAACAAAAGGGGGGTCATTGGTTGTCATCCAGTAGAATGTTGAAATATCAGGCAATATTGAGAGAACAGGATGATATATTTTTAAAGATAACAACATGTTTGAATCCCGCTGAATTTTTAGGTAGCAAAATAGAGGAAGGCGAGCTGGAACATGATTGTATTGAGGTGATCGAACAAACTTACGCCAGTAGGGTAGATCTGAAAGATATTCCCCTTGTAAATCCTGATTGGACATTATTTACAGACGGTAGCAGCTTTGTTGAGAATGGAACGCGATATTCTGGATATGCTGTGGTTACTAAGCTTGAAGTAATTGAAGCAAAGGCATTAATGCCAGGAACGTCAGCGCAAAAGGCAGAACTGGTCGCTCTAATTCGGGCTTTAATACCGAGTACGGATAAGAGGGTGAATATTTGGGCAGATTCTAAATACGCTTTTGGAATAATACATATACATGGAGCTTTATGGAAGGAAAGAGGATTGTTGACGGCTCAAGGTAGTATTACTAAATATCGAACCGAGATCTTACAGTTATTAGAGGCTGTGGTACTACCTCAGCAAGTGGCTGTAATGCATTGTCGAGGACATCAGAGGGATGACAGCGATGTGGCACAAGGAAACATGAAGGCAGACCAGGCAGCCAAAATTGCTGCACGGCAAGTATGGACTGAATTAGCTCTAATACCTACTAAGGTAAGCCCGATTACTGCTCATCTCTCTGTAAATCCCTTTTATACCCAAGAAGATGAAAAATTAGCCGATTTGGTAAAGGCACAGAAGAATTCACATGGATGGTATGTAACAGGTAATGGACAAGTAGTAGTGCCTGCTACAATTATGAAACGAATAATACAAACTGAACATAATAAATGCCATTGGGGAGCAGAAGCATTGGTGCAGTTTTTAAAGCGGAGCATTATATCTGCACAAATGTTAACAATAGCAAAAGGGGTGAATGCGAAGTGTCCAGTATGTTTAAAGAATAATCCGGTAATACGAAAACAAATTCCAATGGGAACTTTGAAAGTGGGAATAGAACCAGGTGACTATTGGCAAGTGGATTTTGCAGAATTACCTAAATCAAAAGGGTTTAAGTATTTATTGGTATACGTATGTACCTTTTCAGGGTGGCTAGAAGCATTTCCCTGTAGAACGAATCAAGCTAGAGAAGTAGTAAAAACTTTGTTAAAAGAGATCATACCTAGATTTGGGGTACCTTTAGGAATTTCTTCAGATCGAGGCCCACACTTTATAGCTAAAATAGTACAGGAAATTAGTGAAATGCTTGGAATTAGCTGGGATTTACATACACCATGGAGGCCACAATCTAGTGGAAAGGTAGAAAGGAAGAATCAAACATTAAAAGGACAAATTAAAAAGATATGCCAGGAAGCTCAAATCCAATGGCCACAGGCATTGCCCCTTGCTTTATTGAGAATTCGTATAAAACCTAGAGAAGGGTTGTCTGTAAGTCCCTATGAAATTCTGTACGGTAAGCCATATACTGCACCAACGAAGGGAATGGGAAGTGCAGATTTACACCTCCAAGGAGATCAAGATGTTTATAGTTATATAATTTCTTTAAGCAGATTACTCACAGCCTTACGTGCCGCGATCATCTGGAATCGCCCTTTGCCGTTGGAGAATCAACCAGGAGACCAAGCGTATGTTCGAAACTGGCAAACGGAGCCTTTAAAGGAACAGTGGCATGGACTTTATTTGGTGCTATTGATAACATTTACCGCTGTGAAAGTAGCAGGAATTGATAATTGGATTCATTATACCAGAGTGAAGAAGGTACCATCACAATGGGGGGTAAAAATGATCACTCCTACAAAACTGAGATTTACATCTTGGTAATACTATGCTGGGTAGGATTAAGTAATGGTTTCGCTCAAATAATACATACATATGCTACTGTACATATAGAAGAACGAATGGATGTAAATTTGACTTGTGATTTTGTTGGAGATATGAGAAGTTCAATCCAAGACATTAGTTGCTATTGGCAGAAGAATGAGTCCAAATTGTCAAGTGGGTTTACAATCCGATGGGATAGTGATACACGAAGGGGTACTATGATTTTATCATTGCGAAATGTAAGTAAGACAGATGTAGGAAACTACACCTGTATTGTTTGGATTAAAGAGAGTTTTGATTATGGAAAAAGGGCATTAGAGGTTACTGCAAAATCAGAACCTATGCAGAAAAGAAACAGAGCCAGGAGAGAGTTAAAAGATTTGGAAAAAGACGAAATGCAACCAATACAAATAATCCAGGCGCCACAACAGGAAACACAAGAAAATCTAATGCAAAAGAAAGTTAGCTGAAAAACACCCAGTCTAGAACTGTACAAAAGTATACACTTGTGACACCCCGAAAGTGAAGTTACCTTTCCACCTGTGGTCCTTGCATTAAGGACAGGTTGTGCCTGTAGAGGAATTAAATACTCAATGAGTGAACCTGTAATACAATTCGGAGTGGGAATAGATTGTAGAACTACGATCAGGAGCACAGGAAATTTAGTTTGGGTTACCAGTGATGGACAATGGACGACTCACCTCCCCTTGGATGGGTTGGTGACTGAAATAACTTTAGGGTTACCAACTCTCTGCCCAATTTGGAAGAAAGCGCCATTTAAGGGTAGATTAGAAAATTTATGGATAATGAAGAGAGAAATAAAGGATGATGATGATTGGCAAGAACCATCATCCGGTGTGAAGTTAGGTTGGGCTTTAGAATCATTGTTTGCTCCAATTAGTGCTTATCGGAATAGAGAAATGTTGTACCGGTTGTTAGGACAAACGGAAAGGCTAGCAAGAGTGACTAAAGAAGGATTTAAGGAAATAAACTTACAATTACAGGCAACCACAAAAATGACCCTGCAAAATAGAATGGCATTAGATATGCTGTTGCTAAAAGAACATGGAGTATGTGGTTATTTACGAGATAAGATTGATCATTGTTGTGTACATATTCCGAATGTTACAGCCGCGGTAGAACGTGATTTGTCTCAGCTAACGCAAATTGAACATGCAACTGAGGAAGAAAGAGAAGAAAGTACCCATAATTGGGTGGCTGCTTTAGCAAAGTCATTTGGATTGAACATCTCTGGTTGGGTAGCATCTTTAATTCAATGGTGTATAATAATTATAATTATTATGTTAGCTATTATGGGAGTGTTGCGTTTGATTCAAAATATTGTTAATAAGGAACGGCAACACTTGGGGAAAATTTTAAAAGCTGTTACCAGGAAGAATCATGAACTTCCCCCGAGATATGAAGACATTGGAAATAATTCATTGCAGCTACAATCACCAGTTTGAGACGGTCCAAAGAATATGGAAATCTGCGGAACTGATGATGAAAATCCTTGCAGTCTGGAAGACTTGAAGTATTTTCAAAGGGGGGAATTGTTACATTATATTGATTAGAATAGGTTATACTTGGTAGACAAGATGAAGGTATAATTGCAGGTGTTGGGTACAGTACAATCTGATGAAGTGGGTACAGTACAATCTGATGAACTGGGTACAGCACAATCTGATGAACTAGGTAAATGATAAGCAAATCTTGGCAACAGTAACTGAAGAAACTATAAATGGGAAACAATCATGTAGCTTAGCAATTCTGTTGATTATGTTACGTAACCGAACACTATAAATATTAACCAAGTTAAACGGGGATTTGGGATTCTCAGCTTTGGACATGAGTCCCTGAGACCCCGGGCCCTGAATAAAGCACCGCATATAACTGCTTTCGTAGTTATGTGTTTCTTTACGGGCAACAGTTTTCTGGCGACCCAGATGGGACTTCGGGAGTAGTGTTGACGGTTCGCTTTCCGATTTTGCTCCGTGCCGGCACCGAGGAATTCTCGGGGAGCCATCGGCTGCGCCCGCTCTGCGCTGCTCCTGACGTCCCAAAGTGGTAAGCCCGAAGGTGCTTTATTGTAATATTTGGTCGGGTGCCTGCCTAATAAGACGTGACGGCGATTCACGCAAGGTTGGGCTAACGAGCTCGAGGTCTGGTCTGTGGAAGCCTAGGCGCTGGCCGTCAGACGGAGCGAAAGCCCCGCAGGTCCAGCACTCACGGACATACGTGGCTGTCTCGTGAGTTTGGTTTGGTCTTTTGTTTCCCATCAGAGGCTATCTTTCCGTTTTCTACCCCGTAGATTTAGTGTGTGTGTGTGGAGTGAGTGTGTAAGACCATGGTAATACCGGATAATTCTCCGTTAGGATGTTTATTAAAGCATTGGAAAAGTGCGGGATATTTTCAGAGTATGAGTAAAAGTCGATTTATAGATTATTGTACGAATTGGTGGCCACAATATGAGTATGATGGACCCCGGTGGCCTGAACACGGAAGTTTAGATCCGGGTGTTATAGGTCCATTAATGAGATATTGTTAAGAACTTGAAAAATGGGATGAAGTACCATATGTTGATCTATTTTATGATATACGTAATCATCCAGATATGCAGAGAGAATGTGGAATGTTGTTGGTACATCCCGAAAAAAAGATAAAACAAAATGTGAAGGATGTGTAGGTAATAAGAAGCGTATGACTTGTTTGGCAATACAAAATTCAATAAGAGAGCCAGAGGAGGTATCACTTTTAGCATCACCGACGGCCCCTGTGATGTCCGATATAGATGCAGGGGACGATAGTGATACTGATAGTATTAAGGCGGTAAAACCGTCAGAATCAATTAATACTGGAGCGATCCAGATTAAGTTAACACCGAAGGGTTCGCCAGGGCATTCATCATGCCCAAGACAAGCGCAACGAACCCCAATTGCACAGAGAACAAGACAAGGGAGGAAGGAACAAGAGCAAAACAGTAAAGTATTATTAGCCCCTTTACGAGAGGCAATTTCGGGGACTGATAAAGTATATGGGAAAGTTCCTTTTTCCCCAGGAGATTTAGTAATTTGGAAGCAATCAGCTGGAAAGTGTACAATAATAGGGAGAAAAAAAAAAAAAAAAAACCACAAAGAGAAATCAGGCAGGATTATTAGCAATGTTACAACGAGTAAATCAAGGAATAAGAGGCAGAAGTAGAGGACGAGGTCGAGGAGGATACAGGGTAGGAGGCATGCGGGGAATACCTCAAAATCAGCTAGGGATAAATCAGTGTGCGTTTTGCAGACAACAGGGACATTGGAAAAATGAGTGCCCAGTGAAAATGAATTTGGCCCAGCAGACTTCAGTAGGAGGAACACCAATGGCAGAAACAATGATGTTAGGACATTTGGGGCAACATAGTAGCTGACTAAGTGATGGATTAAAAGTGACAACAGAAATTGATGGGGAAGAGAAACAATTATTGGTAGATACTGGGGCAACTTATTCTGTTTTAAATACTTGTTTAGGAAAGATAGGAGATACGATGATAACTGTGGTAGGAGCTACAGGAAAAACAGAGCAACGGCCCTTTCTGCGGCCATTGCATCTAAATTTTAGGGGTAAAGAATTAGATCATGAATTTCTCTATGTACCGGATTGTCCTACATCTTTGTTAGGACGAGATTTATTGTCAAGATTTAATGCTAAAATAATATTTGAAAATGGAAAAGCTAAGTTGCAGATACCTGAGGAAGAAATAGCTAGAATATTTATAGTAAAAGAAATAGCTAATACAACAATACCAATAGAGGTAGAAAACGCTGTAGTACCATGGGTATGGGAGACACAAGTACCGGGATTAGCGAAAGCAGCAAAACCTGTCATAGTAGAATTGAAAGAAGGTGTCCAACCGGTAAGAGTTAGACAATATCCTATACAGTTAGAAGCTAGGAAAGGGGTAGCACCATTAATTGCAAAATTTTTGATGCACAATGTGTTAGAAGAATGTGAATCTGAATATAATACACCAATATTTCCTATAAGAAAACCTAACGGAGATTATAGGTTAGTTCAAGATTTAAGAGCTGTAAACGAAATAGTTAAAGATATACATCCAGTAGTAGCAAATCCTTATACATTGTTAACATCTGTGGCAGAACAATTTAGATACTTTTCTGTAATTGATTTAAAAGATGCTTTCTTCTGCATCCCATTGGCATTACAAAGTAGGAAATTATTTGCGTTTGAATGGGAAAATCCGGATACAGGACGAAAACGACAGCTGACCTGGACCAGGTTACCACAAGGCTTCAAAAACAGTCCTACAATATTTGGGAATCAGCTGGCACGAGAACTGGAGGATTGGAAGGAGCAAGGATATTTTCAATTACCATCAAAAGCATACTTATTGTTGCAATATGTGGATGACATTTTCGTGGCGACAGAAAGGTATGAAAACTGCATTACTGTTACAGTTGCGTGATTAAATTTACTGGGACAGAGCGGTTATCGAGTTTCTAAGGAAAAAGCCCAAATTGCCCGGGAAAAAGTGATATATCTGGGATGTGAAATTTCCCAAGGACAAAGACGGTTGGGGGTGAATAGAATACAAGCGATTTGTGCCATCCCTGAACCTAGAAATTTGCACGAGTTACGAACTTTTCTAGGAATGACAGGGTGGTGCAGACTCTGGATTTTGAATTATGGACTGTTAGCCAAACCACTGTATGCAGCTTTAAAAGAGCCACAATTAGTTTGGAGTTTAGAGTGTAAAAGGGCTTTTCAAGACTTAAAACAGGCTCTGCAAGAAGCCCCAGCATTAGGATTGCCTGATTTGACAAAAACATTTCAACTCTTTGTACATGAGCGGCAACGACTAGCGCTTGGAGTTTTAACTCAACGAATTGGATCATGGAAGAGACCGGTGGGCTATTTTTCCAAGCAGTTGGATATGGTAAGTGCCGGATGGCCTTCTTGCCTCCGAGCAGTGGCTGCTACTGTAATGTTAGTCCAAGAAGCTAGAAAATTGACATTGGGAACAAAAATGGAAGTATTTGTGCCCCACATGGTGATTGCAGTTTTGGAACAAAAGGGGGGTCATTGGTTGTCATCCAGTAGAATGTTGAAATATCAGGCAATATTGAGAGAACAGGATGATATATTTTTAAAGATAACAACATGTTTGAATCCCGCTGAATTTTTAGGTAGCAAAATAGAGGAAGGCGAGCTGGAACATGATTGTATTGAGGTGATCGAACAAACTTACGCCAGTAGGGTAGATCTGAAAGATATTCCCCTTGTAAATCCTGATTGGACATTATTTACAGACGGTAGCAGCTTTGTTGAGAATGGAACGCGATATTCTGGATATGCTGTGGTTACTAAGCTTGAAGTAATTGAAGCAAAGGCATTAATGCCAGGAACGTCAGCGCAAAAGGCAGAACTGGTCGCTCTAATTCGGGCTTTAATACCGAGTACGGATAAGAGGGTGAATATTTGGGCAGATTCTAAATACGCTTTTGGAATAATACATATACATGGAGCTTTATGGAAGGAAAGAGGATTGTTGACGGCTCAAGGTAGTATTACTAAATATCGAACCGAGATCTTACAGTTATTAGAGGCTGTGGTACTACCTCAGCAAGTGGCTGTAATGCATTGTCGAGGACATCAGAGGGATGACAGCGATGTGGCACAAGGAAACATGAAGGCAGACCAGGCAGCCAAAATTGCTGCACGGCAAGTATGGACTGAATTAGCTCTAATACCTACTAAGGTAAGCCCGATTACTGCTCATCTCTCTGTAAATCCCTTTTATACCCAAGAAGATGAAAAATTAGCCGATTTGGTAAAGGCACAGAAGAATTCACATGGATGGTATGTAACAGGTAATGGACAAGTAGTAGTGCCTGCTACAATTATGAAACGAATAATACAAACTGAACATAATAAATGCCATTGGGGAGCAGAAGCATTGGTGCAGTTTTTAAAGCGGAGCATTATATCTGCACAAATGTTAACAATAGCAAAAGGGGTGAATGCGAAGTGTCCAGTATGTTTAAAGAATAATCCGGTAATACGAAAACAAATTCCAATGGGAACTTTGAAAGTGGGAATAGAACCAGGTGACTATTGGCAAGTGGATTTTGCAGAATTACCTAAATCAAAAGGGTTTAAGTATTTATTGGTATACGTATGTACCTTTTCAGGGTGGCTAGAAGCATTTCCCTGTAGAACGAATCAAGCTAGAGAAGTAGTAAAAACTTTGTTAAAAGAGATCATACCTAGATTTGGGGTACCTTTAGGAATTTCTTCAGATCGAGGCCCACACTTTATAGCTAAAATAGTACAGGAAATTAGTGAAATGCTTGGAATTAGCTGGGATTTACATACACCGTGGAGGCCACAATCTAGTGGAAAGGTAGAAAGGATGAATCAAACATTAAAAGGACAAATTAAAAAGATATGCCAGGAAGCTCAAATCCAATGGCCACAGGCATTGCCCCTTGCTTTATTGAGAATTCGTATAAAACCTAGAGAAGGGTTGTCTGTAAGTCCCTATGAAATTCTGTACGGTAAGCCATATACTGCACCAACGAAGGGAATGGGAAGTGCAGATTTACACCTCCAAGGAGATCAAGATGTTTATAGTTATATAATTTCTTTAAGCAGATTACTCACAGCCTTACGTGCCGCGATCATCTGGAATCGCCCTTTGCCGTTGGAGAATCAACCAGGAGACCAAGCGTATGTTCGAAACTGGCAAACGGAGCCTTTAAAGGAACAGTGGCATGGACTTTATTTGGTGCTATTGATAACATTTACCGCTGTGAAAGTAGCAGGAATTGATAATTGGATTCATTATACCAGAGTGAAGAAGGTACCATCACAATGGGGGGTAAAAATGATCACTCCTACAAAACTGAGATTTACATCTTGGTAATACTATGCTGGGTAGGATTAAGTAATGGTTTCGCTCAAATAATACATACGTATGCTACTGTACATATAGAAGAACGAATGGATGTAAATTTGACTTGTGATTTTGTTGGAGATATGAGAAGTTCAATCCAAGACATTAGTTGCTATTGGCAGAAGAATGAGTCCAAATTGTCAAGTGGGTTTACAATCCGATGGGATAGTGATACACGAAGGGGTACTATGATTTTATCATTGCGAAATGTAAGTAAGACAGATGTAGGAAACTACACCTGTATTGTTTGGATTAAAGAGAGTTTTGATTATGGAAAAAGGGCATTAGAGGTTACTGCAAAATCAGAACCTATGCAGAAAAGAAACAGAGCCAGGAGAGAGTTAAAAGATTTGGAAAAAGACGAAATGCAACCAATACAAATAATCCAGGCGCCACAACAGGAAACACAAGAAAATCCAATGCAAAAGAAAGTTAGCTGAAAAACACCCAGTCTAGAACTGTACAAAAGTATACACTTGTGACACCCCGAAAGTGAAGTTACCTTTCCACCTGTGGTCCTTGCATTAAGGACAGGTTGTGCCTGTAGAGGAATTAAATACTCAATGAGTGAACCTGTAATACAATTCGGAGTGAGAATAGATTGTAGAACTACGATCGGGAGCACAGGAAATTTAGTTTGGGTTACCAGTGATGGACAATGGACGACTCACCTCCCCTTGGATGGGTTGGTGACTGAAATAACTTTAGGGTTACCAACTCTCTGCCCAATTTGGAAGAAAGCGCCATTTAAGGGTAGATTAGAAAATTTATGGATAATGAAGAGAGAAATAAAGGATGATGATGATTGGCAAGAACCATCATCCGGTGTGAAGTTAGGTTGGGCTTTAGAATCATTGTTTGCTCCAATTAGTACTTATCGGAATAGAGAAATGTTGTACCGGTTGTTAGGACAAACGGAAAGGCTAGCAAGAGTGACTAAAGAAGGATTTAAGGAAATAAACTTACAATTACAGGCAACCACAAAAATGACCCTGCAAAATAGAATGGCATTAGATATGCTGTTGCTAAAAGAACATGGAGTATGTGGTTATTTACGAGATAAGATTGATCATTGTTGTGTACATATTCCGAATGTTACAGCCGCGGTAGAACGTGATTTGTCTCAGCTAACGCAAATTGAACATGCAACTGAGGAAGAAAGAGAAGAAAGTGCCCATAATTGGGTTGCTGCTTTAGCAAAGTCATTTGGATTGAACATCTCTGGTTGGGTAGCATCTTTAATTCAATGGTGTATAATAATTATAATTATTATGTTAGCTATTATGGGAGTGTTGCGTTTGATTCAAAATATTGTTAATAAGGAACGGCAACACTTGGGGAAAATTTTAAAAGCTGTTACCAGGAAGAATCATGAACTTCCCCCGAGATATGAAGACATTGGAAATAATTCATTGCAGCTACAATCACCAGTTTGAGACGGTCCAAAGAATATGGAAATCTGCGGAACTGATGATGAAAATCCTTGCAGTCTGGAAGACTTGAAGTATTTTCAAAGGGGGGAATTGTTACATTATATTGATTAGAATAGGTTATACTTGGTAGACAAGATGAAGGTATAATTGCAGGTGTTGGGTACAGTACAATCTGATGAAGTGGGTACAGTACAATCTGATGAAGTGGGTACAGCACAATCTGATGAACTAGGTAAATGATAAGCAAATCTTGGCAACAGTAACTGAAGAAACTATAAATGGGAAACAATCATGTAGCTTAGCAATTCTGTTGATTATGTTACGTAACCGAACACTATAAATATTAACCAAGTTAAACGGGGATTTGGGATTCTCAGCTTTGGACATGAGTCCCTGAGACCCCGGGCCCCGAATAAAGCACCGCATATAACTGCTTTCGTAGTTATGTGTTTCTTTACGGGCAACAGTTTTCTGGCGACCCAGATGGGACTTCGGGAGTAGTGTTGACGGTTCGCTTTCCGATTTTGCTCCGTGCCGGCACCGAGGAATTCTCGGGGAGCCATCGGCTGCGCCCGCTCTGCGCTGCTCCTGACGTCCCAAAGTGGTAAGCCCGAAGGTGCTTTATTGTAATATTTGGTCGGGTGCCTGCCTAATAAGACGTGACGGCGATTCACGCAAGGTTGGGCTAACGAGCTCGAGGTCTGGTCTGTGGAAGCCTAGGCGCTGGCCGTCAGACGGAGCGAAAGCCCCGCAGGTCCAGCACTCACGGACATACGTGGCTGTCTCGTGAGTTTGGTTTGGTCTTTTGTTTCCCATCAGAGGCTATCTTTCCGTTTTCTACCCCGTAGATTTAGTGTGTGTGTGTGGAGTGAGTGTGTAAGACCATGGTAATACCGGATAATTCTCCGTTAGGATGTTTATTAAAGCATTGGAAAAGTGCGGGATATTTTCAGAGTATGAGTAAAAGTCGATTTATAGATTATTGTACGAATTGGTGGCCACAATATGAGTATGATGGACCCCGGTGGCCTGAACACGGAAGTTTAGATCCGGGTGTTATAGGTCCATTAATAATGAGATATTGTTAAGAACTTGAAAAATGGGATGAAGTACCATATGTTGATCTATTTTATGATATACGTAATCATCCAGATATGCAGAGAGAATGTGGAATGTTGTTGGTACATCCCGAAAAAAAGATAAAACAAAATGTGAAGGATGTGTAGGTAATAAGAAGTGTATGACTTGTTTGGCAATACAAAATTCAATAAGAGAGCCAGAGGAGGTATCACTTTTAGCATCACCGACGGCCCCTGTGATGTCCGATATAGATGCAGGGGACGATAGTGATACTGATAGTATTAAGGCGGTAAAACCGTCAGAATCAATTAATACTGGAGCGATCCAGATTAAGTTAACACCGAAGGGTTCGCCAGGGCATTCATCATGCCCAAGACAAGCGCAACGAACCCCAATTGCACAGAGAACAAGACAAGGGAGGAAGGAACAAGAGCAAAACAGTAAAGTATTATTAGCCCCTTTACGAGAGGCAATTTCGGGGACTGATAAAGTATATGGGAAAGTTCCTTTTTCCCCAGGAGATTTAGTAATTTGGAAGCAATCAGCTGGAAAGTGTACAATAATAGGGAGAAAAAAAAAAAAAAAAAACACAAAGAGAAATCAGGCAGGATTATTAGCAATGTTACAACGAGTAAATCAAGGAATAAGAGGCAGAAGTAGAGGACGAGGTCGAGGAGGATACAGGGTAGGAGGCATGCGGGGAATACCTCAAAATCAGCTAGGGATAAATCAGTGTGCGTTTTGCAGACAACAGGGACATTGGAAAAATGAGTGCCCAGTGAAAATGAATTTGGCCCAGCAGACTTCAGTAGGAGGAACACCAATGGCAGAAACAATGATGTTAGGACATTTGGGGCAACATAGTAGCTGACTAAGTGATGGATTAAAAGTGACAACAGAAATTGATGGGGAAGAGAAACAATTATTGGTAGATGCTGGGGCAACTTATTCTGTTTTAAATACTTGTTTAGGAAAGATAGGAGATACGATGATAACTGTGGTAGGAGCTACAGGAAAAACAGAGCAACGGCCCTTTCTGCGGCCATTGCATCTAAATTTTAGGGGTAAAGAATTAGATCATGAATTTCTCTATGTACCGGATTGTCCTACATCTTTGTTAGGACGAGATTTATTGTCAAGATTTAATGCTAAAATAATATTTGAAAATGGAAAAGCTAAGTTGCAGATACCTGAGGAAGAAATAGCTAGAATATTTATAGTAAAAGAAATAGCTAATACAACAATACCAATAGAGGTAGAAAACGCTGTAGTACCATGGGTATGGGAGACACAAGTACCGGGATTAGCGAAAGCAGCAAAACCTGTCATAGTAGAATTGAAAGAAGGTGTCCAACCGGTAAGAGTTAGACAATATCCTATACAGTTAGAAGCTAGGAAAGGGGTAGCACCATTAATTGCAAAATTTTTGATGCACAATGTGTTAGAAGAATGTGAATCTGAATATAATACACCAATATTTCCTATAAGAAAACCTAACGGAGATTATAGGTTAGTTCAAGATTTAAGAGCTGTAAACGAAATAGTTAAAGATATACATCCAGTAGTAGCAAATCCTTATACGTTGTTAACATCTGTGGCAGAACAATTTAGATACTTTTCTGTAATTGATTTAAAAGATGCTTTCTTCTGCATCCCATTGGCATTACAAAGTAGGAAATTATTTGCGTTTGAATGGGAAAATCCGGATACAGGAAGAAAACGACAGCTGACCTGGACCAGGTTACCACAAGGCTTCAAAAACAGTCCTACAATATTTGGGAATCAACTGGCACGAGAACTGGAGGATTGGAAGGAGCAAGGATATTTTCAATTACCATCAAAAGCATACTTATTGTTGCAATATGTGGATGACATTTTCGTGGCGACAGAAAGGTATGAAAACTGCATTACTGTTACAGTTGCGTGATTAAATTTACTGGGACAGAGCGGTTATCGAGTTTCTAAGGAAAAAGCCCAAATTGCCCGGGAAAAAGTGATATATCTGGGATGTGAAATTTCCCAAGGACAAAGACGGTTGGGGGTGAATAGAATACAAGCGATTTGTGCCATCCCTGAACCTAGAAATTTGCACGAGTTACGAACTTTTCTAGGAATGACAGGGTGGTGCAGACTCTGGATTTTGAATTATGGACTGTTAGCCAAACCACTGTATGCAGCTTTAAAAGAGCCACAATTAGTTTGGAGTTTAGAGTGTAAAAGGGCTTTTCAAGACTTAAAACAGGCTCTGCAAGAAGCCCCAGCATTAGGATTGCCTGATTTGACAAAAACATTTCAACTCTTTGTACATGAGCGGCAACGACTAGCGCTTGGAGTTTTAACTCAACGAATTGGATCATGGAAGAGACCGGTGGGCTATTTTTCCAAGCAGTTGGATATGGTAAGTGCCGGATGGCCTTCTTGCCTCCGAGCAGTGGCTGCTACTGTAATGTTAGTCCAAGAAGCTAGAAAATTGACATTGGGAACAAAAATGGAAGTATTTGTGCCCCACATGGTGATTGCAGTTTTGGAACAAAAGGGGGGTCATTGGTTGTCATCCAGTAGAATGTTGAAATATCAGGCAATATTGAGAGAACAGGATGATATATTTTTAAAGATAACAACATGTTTGAATCCCGCTGAATTTTTAGGTAGCAAAATAGAGGAAGGCGAGCTGGAACATGATTGTATTGAGGTGATCGAACAAACTTACGCCAGTAGGGTAGATCTGAAAGATATTCCCCTTGTAAATCCTGATTGGACATTATTTACAGACGGTAGCAGCTTTGTTGAGAATGGAACGCGATATTCTGGATATGCTGTGGTTACTAAGCTTGAAGTAATTGAAGCAAAGGCATTAATGCCAGGAACGTCAGCGCAAAAGGCAGAACTGGTCGCTCTAATTCGGGCTTTAATACCGAGTACGGATAAGAGGGTGAATATTTGGGCAGATTCTAAATACGCTTTTGGAATAATACATATACATGGAGCTTTATGGAAGGAAAGAGGATTGTTGACGGCTCAAGGTAGTATTACTAAATATCGAACCGAGATCTTACAGTTATTAGAGGCTGTGGTACTACCTCAGCAAGTGGCTGTAATGCATTGTCGAGGACATCAGAGGGATGACAGCGATGTGGCACAAGGAAACATGAAGGCAGACCAGGCAGCCAAAATTGCTGCACGGCAAGTATGGACTGAATTAGCTCTAATACCTACTAAGGTAAGCCCGATTACTGCTCATCTCTCTGTAAATCCCTTTTATACCCAAGAAGATGAAAAATTAGCCGATTTGGTAAAGGCACAGAAGAATTCACATGGATGGTATGTAACAGGTAATGGACAAGTAGTAGTGCCTGCTACAATTATGAAACGAATAATACAAACTGAACATAATAAATGCCATTGGGGAGCAGAAGCATTGGTGCAGTTTTTAAAGCGGAGCATTATATCTGCACAAATGTTAACAATAGCAAAAGGGGTGAATGCGAAGTGTCCAGTATGTTTAAAGAATAATCCGGTAATACGAAAACAAATTCCAATGGGAACTTTGAAAGTGGGAATAGAACCAGGTGACTATTGGCAAGTGGATTTTGCAGAATTACCTAAATCAAAAGGGTTTAAGTATTTATTGGTATACGTATGTACCTTTTCAGGGTGGCTAGAAGCATTTCCCTGTAGAACGAATCAAGCTAGAGAAGTAGTAAAAACTTTGTTAAAAGAGATCATACCTAGATTTGGGGTACCTTTAGGAATTTCTTCAGATCGAGGCCCACACTTTATAGCTAAAATAGTACAGGAAATTAGTGAAATGCTTGGAATTAGCTGGGATTTACATACACCGTGGAGGCCACAATCTAGTGGAAAGGTAGAAAGGAAGAATCAAACATTAAAAGGACAAATTAAAAAGATATGCCAGGAAGCTCAAATCCAATGGCCACAGGCATTGCCCCTTGCTTTATTGAGAATTCGTATAAAACCTAGAGAAGGGTTGTCTGTAAGTCCCTATGAAATTCTGTACGGTAAGCCATATACTGCACCAACGAAGGGAATGGGAAGTGCAGATTTACACCTCCAAGGAGATCAAGATGTTTATAGTTATATAATTTCTTTAAGCAGATTACTCACAGCCTTACGTGCCGCGATCATCTGGAATCGCCCTTTGCCGTTGGAGAATCAACCAGGAGACCAAGCGTATGTTCGAAATTGGCAAACGGAGCCTTTAAAGGAACAGTGGCATGGACTTTATTTGGTGCTATTGATAACATTTACCGCTGTGAAAGTAGCAGGAATTGATAATTGGATTCATTATACCAGAGTGAAGAAGGTACCATCACAATGGGGGGTAAAAATGATCACTCCTACAAAACTGAGATTTACATCTTGGTAATACTATGCTGGGTAGGATTAAGTAATGGTTTCGCTCAAATAATACATACATATGCTACTGTACATATAGAAGAACGAATGGATGTAAATTTGACTTGTGATTTTGTTGGAGATATGAGAAGTTCAATCCAAGACATTAGTTGCTATTGGCAGAAGAATGAGTCCAAATTGTCAAGTGGGTTTACAATCCGATGGGATAGCGATACACGAAGGGGTACTATGATTTTATCATTGCGAAATGTAAGTAAGACAGATGTAGGAAACTACACCTGTATTGTTTGGATTAAAGAGAGTTTTGATTATGGAAAAAGGGCATTAGAGGTTACTGCAAAATCAGAACCTATGCAGAAAAGAAACAGAGCCAGGAGAGAGTTAAAAGATTTGGAAAAAGACGAAATGCAACCAATACAAATAATCCAGGCGCCACAACAGGAAACACAAGAAAATCCAATGCAAAAGAAAGTTAGCTGAAAAACACCCAGTCTAGAACTGTACAAAAGTATACACTTGTGACACCCCGAAAGTGAAGTTACCTTTCCACCTGTGGTCCTTGCATTAAGGACAGGTTGTGCCTGTAGAGGAATTAAATACTCAATGAGTGAACCTGTAATACAATTCGGAGTGGGAATAGATTGTAGAACTACGATCGGGAGCACAGGAAATTTAGTTTGGGTTACCAGTGATGGACAATGGACGACTCACCTCCCCTTGGATGGGTTGGTGACTGAAATAACTTTAGGGTTACCAACTCTCTGCCCAATTTGGAAGAAAGTGCCATTTAAGGGTAGATTAGAAAATTTATGGATAATGAAGAGAGAAATAAAGGATGATGATGATTGGCAAGAACCATCATCCGGTGTGAAGTTAGGTTGGGCTTTAGAATCATTGTTTGCTCCAATTAGTGCTTATCGGAATAGAGAAATGTTGTACCGGTTGTTAGGACAAACGGAAAGGCTAGCAAGAGTGACTAAAGAAGGATTTAAGGAAATAAACTTACAATTACAGGCAACCACAAAAATGACCCTGCAAAATAGAATGGCATTAGATATGCTGTTGCTAAAAGAACATGGAGTATGTGGTTATTTACGAGATAAGATTGATCATTGTTGTGTACATATTCCGAATGTTACAGCCGCGGTAGAACGTGATTTGTCTCAGCTAACGCAAATTGAACATGCAACTGAGGAAGAAAGAGAAGAAAGTGCCCATAATTGGGTTGCTGCTTTAGCAAAGTCATTTGGATTGAACATCTCTGGTTGGGTAGCATCTTTAATTCAATGGTGTATAATAATTATAATTATTATGTTAGCTATTATGGGAGTGTTGCGTTTGATTCAAAATATTGTTAATAAGGAACGGCAACACTTGGGGAAAATTTTAAAAGCTGTTACCAGGAAGAATCATGAACTTCCCCCGAGATATGAAGACATTGGAAATAATTCATTGCAGCTACAATCACCAGTTTGAGACGGTCCAAAGAATATGGAAATCTGCGGAACTGATGATGAAAATCCTTGCAGTCTGGAAGACTTGAAGTATTTTCAAAGGGGGGAATTGTTACATTATATTGATTAGAATAGGTTATACTTGGTAGACAAGATGAAGGTATAATTGCAGGTGTTGGGTACAGTACAATCTGATGAAGTGGGTACAGTACAATCTGATGAACTGGGTACAGCACAATCTGATGAACTAGGTAAATGATAAGCAAATCTTGGCAACAGTAACTGAAGAAACTATAAATGGGAAACAATCATGTAGCTTAGCAATTCTGTTGATTATGTTACGTAACCGAACACTATAAATATTAACCAAGTTAAACGGGGATTTGGGATTCTCAGCTTTGGACATGAGTCCCTGAGACCCCGGGCCCCGAATAAAGCACCGCATATAACTGCTTTCGTAGTTATGTGTTTCTTTACGGGCAACAGTTTTCTGGCGACCCAGATGGGACTTCGGGAGTAGTGTTGACGGTTCGCTTTCCGATTTTGCTCCGTGCCGGCACCGAGGAATTCTCGGGGAGCCATCGGCTGCGCCCGCTCTGCGCTGCTGCTGACGTCCCAAAGTGGTAAGCCCGAAGGTGCTTTATTGTAATATTTGGTCGGGTGCCTGCCTAATAAGACGTGACGGCGATTCACGCAAGGTTGGGCTAACGAGCTCGAGGTCTGGTCTGTGGAAGCCTAGGCGCTGGCCGTCAGACGGAGCGAAAGCCCCGCAGGTCCAGCACTCACGGACATACGTGGCTGTCTCGTGAGTTTGGTTTGGTCTTTTGTTTCCCATCAGAGGCTATCTTTCCGTTTTCTACCCCGTAGATTTAGTGTGTGTGTGTGGAGTGAGTGTGTAAGACCATGGTAATACCGGATAATTCTCCGTTAGGATGTTTATTAAAGCATTGGAAAAGTGCGGGATATTTTCAGAGTATGAGTAAAAGTCGATTTATAGATTATTGTACGAATTGGTGGCCACAATATGAGTATGATGGACCCCGGTGGCCTGAACACGGAAGTTTAGATCCGGGTGTTATAGGTCCATTAATGAGATATTGTTAAGAACTTGAAAAATGGGATGAAGTACCATATGTTGATCTATTTTATGATATACGTAATCATCCAGATATGCAGAGAGAATGTGGAATGTTGTTGGTACATCCCGAAAAAAAGATAAAACAAAATGTGAAGGATGTGTAGGTAATAAGAAGCGTATGACTTGTTTGGCAATACAAAATTCAATAAGAGAGCCAGAGGAGGTATCACTTTTAGCATCACCGACGGCCCCTGTGATGTCCGATATAGATGCAGGGGACGATAGTGATACTGATAGTATTAAGGCGGTAAAACCGTCAGAATCAATTAATACTGGAGCGATCCAGATTAAGTTAACACCGAAGGGTTCGCCAGGGCATTCATCATGCCCAAGACAAGCGCAACGAACCCCAATTGCACAGAGAACAAGACAAGGGAGGAAGGAACAAGAGCAAAACAGTAAAGTATTATTAGCCCCTTTACGAGAGGCAATTTCGGGGACTGATAAAGTATATGGGAAAGTTCCTTTTTCCCCAGGAGATTTAGTAATTTGGAAGCAATCAGCTGGAAAGTGTACAATAATAGGGAAAAAAAACAAAAAAACAAAAAACCACAAAGAGAAATCAGGCAGGATTATTAGCAATGTTACAACGAGTAAATCAAGGAATAAGAGGCAGAAGTAGAGGACGAGGTCGAGGAGGATACAGGGTAGGAGGCATGCGGGGAATACCTCAAAATCAGCTAGGGATAAATCAGTGTGCGTTTTGCAGACAACAGGGACATTGGAAAAATGAGTGCCCAGTGAAAATGAATTTGGCCCAGCAGACTTCAGTAGGAGGAACACCAATGGCAGAAACAATGATGTTAGGACATTTGGGGCAACATAGTAGCTGACTAAGTGATGGATTAAAAGTGACAACAGAAATTGATGGGGAAGAGAAACAATTATTGGTAGATACTGGGGCAACTTATTCTGTTTTAAATACTTGTTTAGGAAAGATAGGAGATACGATGATAACTGTGGTAGGAGCTACAGGAAAAACAGAGCAACGGCCCTTTCTGCGGCCATTGCATCTAAATTTTAGGGGTAAAGAATTAGATCATGAATTTCTCTATGTACCGGATTGTCCTACATCTTTGTTAGGACGAGATTTATTGTCAAGATTTAATGCTAAAATAATATTTGAAAATGGAAAAGCTAAGTTGCAGATACCTGAGGAAGAAATAGCTAGAATATTTATAGTAAAAGAAATAGCTAATACAACAATACCAATAGAGGTAGAAAACGCTGTAGTACCATGGGTATGGGAGACACAAGTACCGGGATTAGCGAAAGCAGCAAAACCTGTCATAGTAGAATTGAAAGAAGGTGTCCAACCGGTAAGAGTTAGACAATATCCTATACAGTTAGAAGCTAGGAAAGGGGTAGCACCATTAATTGCAAAATTTTTGATGCACAATGTGTTAGAAGAATGTGAATCTGAATATAATACACCAATATTTCCTATAAGAAAACCTAACGGAGATTATAGGTTAGTTCAAGATTTAAGAGCTGTAAACGAAATAGTTAAAGATATACATCCAGTAGTAGCAAATCCTTATACGTTGTTAACATCTGTGGCAGAACAATTTAGATACTTTTCTGTAATTGATTTAAAAGATGCTTTCTTCTGCATCCCATTGGCATTACAAAGTAGGAAATTATTTGCGTTTGAATGGGAAAATCCGGATACAGGAAGAAAACGACAGCTGACCTGGACCAGGTTACCACAAGGCTTCAAAAACAGTCCTACAATATTTGGGAATCAACTGGCACGAGAACTGGAGGATTGGAAGGAGCAAGGATATTTTCAATTACCATCAAAAGCATACTTATTGTTGCAATATGTGGATGACATTTTCGTGGCGACAGAAAGGTATGAAAACTGCATTACTGTTACAGTTGCGTGATTAAATTTACTGGGACAGAGCGGTTATCGAGTTTCTAAGGAAAAAGCCCAAATTGCCCGGGAAAAAGTGATATATCTGGGATGTGAAATTTCCCAAGGACAAAGACGGTTGGGGGTGAATAGAATACAAGCGATTTGTGCCATCCCTGAACCTAGAAATTTGCACGAGTTACGAACTTTTCTAGGAATGACAGGGTGGTGCAGACTCTGGATTTTGAATTATGGACTGTTAGCCAAACCACTGTATGCAGCTTTAAAAGAGCCACAATTAGTTTGGAGTTTAGAGTGTAAAAGGGCTTTTCAAGACTTAAAACAGGCTCTGCAAGAAGCCCCAGCATTAGGATTGCCTGATTTGACAAAAACATTTCAACTCTTTGTACATGAGCGGCAACGACTAGCGCTTGGAGTTTTAACTCAACGAATTGGATCATGGAAGAGACCGGTGGGCTATTTTTCCAAGCAGTTGGATATGGTAAGTGCCGGATGGCCTTCTTGCCTCCGAGCAGTGGCTGCTACTGTAATGTTAGTCCAAGAAGCTAGAAAATTGACATTGGGAACAAAAATGGAAGTATTTGTGCCCCACATGGTGATTGCAGTTTTGGAACAAAAGGGGGGTCATTGGTTGTCATCCAGTAGAATGTTGAAATATCAGGCAATATTGAGAGAACAGGATGATATATTTTTAAAGATAACAACATGTTTGAATCCCGCTGAATTTTTAGGTAGCAAAATAGAGGAAGGCGAGCTGGAACATGATTGTATTGAGGTGATCGAACAAACTTACGCCAGTAGGGTAGATCTGAAAGATATTCCCCTTGTAAATCCTGACTGGACATTATTTACAGACGGTAGCAGCTTTGTTGAGAATGGAACGCGATATTCTGGATACGCTGTGGTTACTAAGCTTGAAGTAATTGAAGCAAAGGCATTAATGCCAGGAACGTCAGCGCAAAAGGCAGAACTGGTCGCTCTAATTCGGGCTTTAATACCGAGTACGGATAAGAGGGTGAATATTTGGGCAGATTCTAAATACGCTTTTGGAATAATACATATACATGGAGCTTTATGGAAGGAAAGAGGATTGTTGACGGCTCAAGGTAGTATTATTAAATATCGAACCGAGATCTTACAGTTATTAGAGGCTGTGGTACTACCTCAGCAAGTGGCTGTAATGCATTGTCGAGGACATCAGAGGGATGACAGCGATGTGGCACAAGGAAACATGAAGGCAGACCAGGCAGCCAAAATTGCTGCACGGCAAGTATGGACTGAATTAGCTCTAATACCTACTAAGGTAAGCCCGATTACTGCTCATCTCTCTGTAAATCCCTTTTATACCCAAGAAGATGAAAAATTAGCCGATTTGGTAAAGGCACAGAAGAATTCACATGGATGGTATGTAACAGGTAATGGACAAGTAGTAGTGCCTGCTACAATTATGAAACGAATAATACAAACTGAACATAATAAATGCCATTGGGGAGCAGAAGCATTGGTGCAGTTTTTAAAGCGGAGCATTATATCTGCACAAATGTTAACAATAGCAAAAGGGGTGAATGCGAAGTGTCCAGTATGTTTAAAGAATAATCCGGTAATACGAAAACAAATTCCAATGGGAACTTTGAAAGTGGGAATAGAACCAGGTGACTATTGGCAAGTGGATTTTGCAGAATTACCTAAATCAAAAGGGTTTAAGTATTTATTGGTATACGTATGTACCTTTTCAGGGTGGCTAGAAGCATTTCCCTGTAGAACGAATCAAGCTAGAGAAGTAGTAAAAACTTTGTTAAAAGAGATCATACCTAGATTTGGGGTACCTTTAGGAATTTCTTCAGATCGAGGCCCACACTTTATAGCTAAAATAGTACAGGAAATTAGTGAAATGCTTGGAATTAGCTGGGATTTACATACACCGTGGAGGCCACAATCTAGTGGAAAGGTAGAAAGGAAGAATCAAACATTAAAAGGACAAATTAAAAAGATATGCCAGGAAGCTCAAATCCAATGGCCACAGGCATTGCCCCTTGCTTTATTGAGAATTCGTATAAAACCTAGAGAAGGGTTGTCTGTAAGTCCCTATGAAATTCTGTACGGTAAGCCATATACTGCACCAACGAAGGGAATGGGAAGTGCAGATTTACACCTCCAAGGAGATCAAGATGTTTATAGTTATATAATTTCTTTAAGCAGATTACTCACAGCCTTACGTGCCGCGATCATCTGGAATCGCCCTTTGCCGTTGGAGAATCAACCAGGAGACCAAGCGTATGTTCGAAATTGGCAAACGGAGCCTTTAAAGGAACAGTGGCATGGACTTTATTTGGTGCTATTGATAACATTTACCGCTGTGAAAGTAGCAGGAATTGATAATTGGATTCATTATACCAGAGTGAAGAAGGTACCATCACAATGGGGGGTAAAAATGATCACTCCTACAAAACTGAGATTTACATCTTGGTAATACTATGCTGGGTAGGATTAAGTAATGGTTTCGCTCAAATAATACATACATATGCTACTGTACATATAGAAGAACGAATGGATGTAAATTTGACTTGTGATTTTGTTGGAGATATGAGAAGTTCAATCCAAGACATTAGTTGCTATTGGCAGAAGAATGAGTCCAAATTGTCAAGTGGGTTTACAATCCGATGGGATAGCGATACACGAAGGGGTACTATGATTTTATCATTGCGAAATGTAAGTAAGACAGATGTAGGAAACTACACCTGTATTGTTTGGATTAAAGAGAGTTTTGATTATGGAAAAAGGGCATTAGAGGTTACTGCAAAATCAGAACCTATGCAGAAAAGAAACAGAGCCAGGAGAGAGTTAAAAGATTTGGAAAAAGACGAAATGCAACCAATACAAATAATCCAGGCGCCACAACAGGAAACACAAGAAAATCCAATGCAAAAGAAAGTTAGCTGAAAAACACCCAGTCTAGAACTGTACAAAAGTATACACTTGTGACACCCCGAAAGTGAAGTTACCTTTCCACCTGTGGTCCTTGCATTAAGGACAGGTTGTGCCTGTAGAGGAATTAAATACTCAATGAGTGAACCTGTAATACAATTCGGAGTGGGAATAGATTGTAGAACTACGATCGGGAGCACAGGAAATTTAGTTTGGGTTACCAGTGATGGACAATGGACGACTCACCTCCCCTTGGATGGGTTGGTGACTGAAATAACTTTAGGGTTACCAACTCTCTGCCCAATTTGGAAGAAAGCGCCATTTAAGGGTAGATTAGAAAATTTATGGATAATGAAGAGAGAAATAAAGGATGATGATGATTGGCAAGAACCATCATCCGGTGTGAAGTTAGGTTGGGCTTTAGAATCATTGTTTGCTCCAATTAGTACTTATCGGAATAGAGAAATGTTGTACCGGTTGTTAGGACAAACGGAAAGGCTAGCAAGAGTGACTAAAGAAGGATTTAAGGAAATAAACTTACAATTACAGGCAACCACAAAAATGACCCTGCAAAATAGAATGGCATTAGATATGCTGTTGCTAAAAGAACATGGAGTATGTGGTTATTTACGAGATAAGATTGATCATTGTTGTGTACATATTCCGAATGTTACAGCCGCGGTAGAACGTGATTTGTCTCAGCTAACGCAAATTGAACATGCAACTGAGGAAGAAAGAGAAGAAAGTGCCCATAATTGGGTTGCTGCTTTAGCAAAGTCATTTGGATTGAACATCTCTGGTTGGGTAGCATCTTTAATTCAATGGTGTATAATAATTATAATTATTATGTTAGCTATTATGGGAGTGTTGCGTTTGATTCAAAATATTGTTAATAAGGAACGGCAACACTTGGGGAAAATTTTAAAAGCTGTTACCAGGAAGAATCATGAACTTCCCCCGAGATATGAAGACATTGGAAATAATTCATTGCAGCTACAATCACCAGTTTGAGACGGTCCAAAGAATATGGAAATCTGCGGAACTGATGATGAAAATCCTTGCAGTCTGGAAGACTTGAAGTATTTTCAAAGGGGGGAATTGTTACATTATATTGATTAGAATAGGTTATACTTGGTAGACAAGATGAAGGTATAATTGCAGGTGTTGGGTACAGTACAATCTGATGAAGTGGGTACAGTACAATCTGATGAAGTGGGTACAGTACAATCTGATGAACTGGGTACAGCACAATCTGATGAACTAGGTAAATGATAAGCAAATCTTGGCAACAGTAACTGAAGAAACTATAAATGGGAAACAATCATGTAGCTTAGCAATTCTGTTGATTATGTTACGTAACCGAACACTATAAATATTAACCAAGTTAAACGGGGATTTGGGATTCTCAGCTTTGGACATGAGTCCCTGAGACCCCGGGCCCCGAATAAAGCACCGCATATAACTGCTTTCGTAGTTATGTGTTTCTTTACGGGCAACAGTTTTCTGGCGACCCAGATGGGACTTCGGGAGTAGTGTTGACGGTTCGCTTTCCGATTTTGCTCCGTGCCGGCACCGAGGAATTCTCGGGGAGCCATCGGCTGCGCCCGCTCTGCGCTGCTCCTGACGTCCCAAAGTGGTAAGCCCGAAGGTGCTTTATTGTAATATTTGGTCGGGTGCCTGCCTAATAAGACGTGACGGCGATTCACGCAAGGTTGGGCTAACGAGCTCGAGGTCTGGTCTGTGGAAGCCTAGGCGCTGGCCGTCAGACGGAGCGAAAGCCCCGCAGGTCCAGCACTCACGGACATACGTGGCTGTCTCGTGAGTTTGGTTTGGTCTTTTGTTTCCCATCAGAGGCTATCTTTCCGTTTTCTACCCCGTAGATTTAGTGTGTGTGTGTGTGTGGAGTGAGTGTGTAAGACCATGGTAATACCGGATAATTCTCCGTTAGGATGTTTATTAAAGCATTGGAAAAGTGCGGGATATTTTCAGAGTATGAGTAAAAGTCGATTTATAGATTATTGTACGAATTGGTGGCCACAATATGAGTATGATGGACCCCGGTGGCCTGAACACGGAAGTTTAGATCCGGGTGTTATAGGTCCATTAATGAGATATTGTTAAGAACTTGAAAAATGGGATGAAGTACCATATGTTGATCTATTTTATGATATACGTAATCATCCAGATATGCAGAGAGAATGTGGAATGTTGTTGGTACATCCCGAAAAAAAGATAAAACAAAATGTGAAGGATGTGTAGGTAATAAGAAGCGTATGACTTGTTTGGCAATACAAAATTCAATAAGAGAGCCAGAGGAGGTATCACTTTTAGCATCACCGACGGCCCCTGTGATGTCCGATATGGATGCAGGGGACGATAGTGATACTGATAGTATTAAGGCGGTAAAACCGTCAGAATCAATTAATACTGGAGCGATCCAGATTAAGTTAACACCGAAGGGTTCGCCAGGGCATTCATCATGCCCAAGACAAGCGCAACGAACCCCAATTGCACAGAGAACAAGACAAGGGAGGAAGGAACAAGAGCAAAACAGTAAAGTATTATTAGCCCCTTTACGAGAGGCAATTTCGGGGACTGATAAAGTATATGGGAAAGTTCCTTTTTCCCCAGGAGATTTAGTAATTTGGAAGCAATCAGCTGGAAAGTGTACAATAATAGGAAAAAAAAACAAAAAAACAACAAACCACAAAGAGAAATCAGGCAGGATTATTAGCAATGTTACAACGAGTAAATCAAGGAATAAGAGGCAGAAGTAGAGGACGAGGTCGAGGAGGATACAGGGTAGGAGGCATGCGGGGAATACCTCAAAATCAGCTAGGGATAAATCAGTGTGCGTTTTGCAGACAACAGGGACATTGGAAAAATGAGTGCCCAGTGAAAATGAATTTGGCCCAGCAGACTTCAGTAGGAGGAACACCAATGGCAGAAACAATGATGTTAGGACATTTGGGGCAACATAGTAGCTGACTAAGTGATGGATTAAAAGTGACAACAGAAATTGATGGGGAAGAGAAACAATTATTGGTAGATACTGGGGCAACTTATTCTGTTTTAAATACTTGTTTAGGAAAGATAGGAGATACGATGATAACTGTGGTAGGAGCTACAGGAAAAACAGAGCAACGGCCCTTTCTGCGGCCATTGCATCTAAATTTTAGGGGTAAAGAATTAGATCATGAATTTCTCTATGTACCGGATTGTCCTACATCTTTGTTAGGACGAGATTTATTGTCAAGATTTAATGCTAAAATAATATTTGAAAATGGAAAAGCTAAGTTGCAGATACCTGAGGAAGAAATAGCTAGAATATTTATAGTAAAAGAAATAGCTAATACAACAATACCAATAGAGGTAGAAAACGCTGTAGTACCATGGGTATGGGAGACACAAGTACCGGGATTAGCGAAAGCAGCAAAACCTGTCATAGTAGAATTGAAAGAAGGTGTCCAACCGGTAAGAGTTAGACAATATCCTATACAGTTAGAAGCTAGGAAAGGGGTAGCACCATTAATTGCAAAATTTTTGATGCACAATGTGTTAGAAGAATGTGAATCTGAATATAATACACCAATATTTCCTATAAGAAAACCTAACGGAGATTATAGGTTAGTTCAAGATTTAAGAGCTGTAAACGAAATAGTTAAAGATATACATCCAGTAGTAGCAAATCCTTATACGTTGTTAACATCTGTGGCAGAACAATTTAGATACTTTTCTGTAATTGATTTAAAAGATGCTTTCTTCTGCATCCCATTGGCATTACAAAGTAGGAAATTATTTGCGTTTGAATGGGAAAATCCGGATACAGGAAGAAAACGACAGCTGACCTGGACCAGGTTACCACAAGGCTTCAAAAACAGTCCTACAATATTTGGGAATCAACTGGCACGAGAACTGGAGGATTGGAAGGAGCAAGGATATTTTCAATTACCATCAAAAGCATACTTATTGTTGCAATATGTGGATGACATTTTCGTGGCGACAGAAAGGTATGAAAACTGCATTACTGTTACAGTTGCGTGATTAAATTTACTGGGACAGAGCGGTTATCGAGTTTCTAAGGAAAAAGCCCAAATTGCCCGGGAAAAAGTGATATATCTGGGATGTGAAATTTCCCAAGGACAAAGACGGTTGGGGGTGAATAGAATACAAGCGATTTGTGCCATCCCTGAACCTAGAAATTTGCACGAGTTACGAACTTTTCTAGGAATGACAGGGTGGTGCAGACTCTGGATTTTGAATTATGGACTGTTAGCCAAACCACTGTATGCAGCTTTAAAAGAGCCACAATTAGTTTGGAGTTTAGAGTGTAAAAGGGCTTTTCAAGACTTAAAACAGGCTCTGCAAGAAGCCCCAGCATTAGGATTGCCTGATTTGACAAAAACATTTCAACTCTTTGTACATGAGCGGCAACGACTAGCGCTTGGAGTTTTAACTCAACGAATTGGATCATGGAAGAGACCGGTGGGCTATTTTTCCAAGCAGTTGGATATGGTAAGTGCCGGATGGCCTTCTTGCCTCCGAGCAGTGGCTGCTACTGTAACGTTAGTCCAAGAAGCTAGAAAATTGACATTGGGAACAAAAATGGAAGTATTTGTGCCCCACGTGGTGATTGCAGTTTTGGAACAAAAGGGGGGTCATTGGTTGTCATCCAGTAGAATGTTGAAATATCAGGCAATATTGAGAGAACAGGATGATATATTTTTAAAGATAACAACATGTTTGAATCCCGCTGAATTTTTAGGTAGCAAAATAGAGGAAGGCGAGCTGGAACATGATTGTATTGAGGTGATCGAACAAACTTACGCCAGTAGGGTAGATCTGAAAGATATTCCCCTTGTAAATCCTGATTGGACATTATTTACAGACGGTAGCAGCTTTGTTGAGAATGGAACACGATATTCTGGATACGCTGTGGTTACTAAGCTTGAAGTAATTGAAGCAAAGGCATTAATGCCAGGAACGTCAGCGCAAAAGGCAGAACTGGTCGCTCTAATTCGGGCTTTAATACCGAGTACGGATAAGAGGGTGAATATTTGGGCAGATTCTAAATACGCTTTTGGAATAATACATATACATGGAGCTTTATGGAAGGAAAGAGGATTGTTGACGGCTCAAGGTAGTATTATTAAATATCGAACCGAGATCTTACAGTTATTAGAGGCTGTGGTACTACCTCAGCAAGTGGCTGTAATGCATTGTCGAGGACATCAGAGGGATGACAGCGATGTGGCACAAGGAAACATGAAGGCAGACCAGGCAGCCAAAATTGCTGCACGGCAAGTATGGACTGAATTAGCTCTAATACCTACTAAGGTAAGCCCGATTACTGCTCATCTCTCTGTAAATCCCTTTTATACCCAAGAAGATGAAAAATTAGCCGATTTGGTAAAGGCACAGAAGAATTCACATGGATGGTATGTAACAGGTAGTGGACAAGTAGTAGTGCCTGCTACAATTATGAAACGAATAATACAAACTGAACATAATAAATGCCATTGGGGAGCAGAAGCATTGGTGCAGTTTTTAAAGCGGAGCATTATATCTGCACAAATGTTAACAATAGCAAAAGGGGTGAATGCGAAGTGTCCAGTATGTTTAAAGAATAATCCGGTAATACGAAAACAAATTCCAATGGGAACTTTGAAAGTGGGAATAGAACCAGGTGACTATTGGCAAGTGGATTTTGCAGAATTACCTAAATCAAAAGGGTTTAAGTATTTATTGGTATACGTATGTACCTTTTCAGGGTGGCTAGAAGCATTTCCCTGTAGAACGAATCAAGCTAGAGAAGTAGTAAAAACTTTGTTAAAAGAGATCATACCTAGATTTGGGGTACCTTTAGGAATTTCTTCAGATCGAGGCCCACACTTTATAGCTAAAATAGTACAGGAAATTAGTGAAATGCTTGGAATTAGCTGGGATTTACATACACCGTGGAGGCCACAATCTAGTGGAAAGGTAGAAAGGAAGAATCAAACATTAAAAGGACAAATTAAAAAGATATGCCAGGAAGCTCAAATCCAATGGCCACAGGCATTGCCCCTTGCTTTATTGAGAATTCGTATAAAACCTAGAGAAGGGTTGTCTGTAAGTCCCTATGAAATTCTGTACGGTAAGCCATATACTGCACCAACGAAGGGAATGGGAAGTGCAGATTTACACCTCCAAGGAGATCAAGATGTTTATAGTTATATAATTTCTTTAAGCAGATTACTCACAGCCTTACGTGCCGCGATCATCTGGAATCGCCCTTTGCCGTTGGAGAATCAACCAGGAGACCAAGCGTATGTTCGAAATTGGCAAACGGAGCCTTTAAAGGAACAGTGGCATGGACTTTATTTGGTGCTATTGATAACATTTACCGCTGTGAAAGTAGCAGGAATTGATAATTGGATTCATTATACCAGAGTGAAGAAGGTACCATCACAATGGGGGGTAAAAATGATCACTCCTACAAAACTGAGATTTACATCTTGGTAATACTATGCTGGGTAGGATTAAGTAATGGTTTCGCTCAAATAATACATACATATGCTACTGTACATATAGAAGAACGAATGGATGTAAATTTGACTTGTGATTTTGTTGGAGATATGAGAAGTTCAATCCAAGACATTAGTTGCTATTGGCAGAAGAATGAGTCCAAATTGTCAAGTGGGTTTACAATCCGATGGGATAGTGATACACGAAGGGGTACTATGATTTTATCATTGCGAAATGTAAGTAAGACAGATGTAGGAAACTACACCTGTATTGTTTGGATTAAAGAGAGTTTTGATTATGGAAAAAGGGCATTAGAGGTTACTGCAAAATCAGAACCTATGCAGAAAAGAAACAGAGCCAGGAGAGAGTTAAAAGATTTGGAAAAAGACGAAATGCAACCAATACAAATAATCCAGGCGCCACAACAGGAAACACAAGAAAATCCAATGCAAAAGAAAGTTAGCTGAAAAACACCCAGTCTAGAACTGTACAAAAGTATACACTTGTGACACCCCGAAAGTGAAGTTACCTTTCCACCTGTGGTCCTTGCATTAAGGACAGGTTGTGCCTGTAGAGGAATTAAATACTCAATGAGTGAACCTGTAATACAATTCGGAGTGAGAATAGATTGTAGAACTACGATCGGGAGCACAGGAAATTTAGTTTGGGTTACCAGTGATGGACAATGGACGACTCACCTCCCCTTGGATGGGTTGGTGACTGAAATAACTTTAGGGTTACCAACTCTCTGCCCAATTTGGAAGAAAGCGCCATTTAAGGGTAGATTAGAAAATTTATGGATAATGAAGAGAGAAATAAAGGATGATGATGATTGGCAAGAACCATCATCCGGTGTGAAGTTAGGTTGGGCTTTAGAATCATTGTTTGCTCCAATTAGTACTTATCGGAATAGAGAAATGTTGTACCGGTTGTTAGGACAAACGGAAAGGCTAGCAAGAGTGACTAAAGAAGGATTTAAGGAAATAAACTTACAATTACAGGCAACCACAAAAATGACCCTGCAAAATAGAATGGCATTAGATATGCTGTTGCTAAAAGAACATGGAGTATGTGGTTATTTACGAGATAAGATTGATCATTGTTGTGTACATATTCCGAATGTTACAGCCGCGGTAGAACGTGATTTGTCTCAGCTAACGCAAATTGAACATGCAACTGAGGAAGAAAGAGAAGAAAGTGCCCATAATTGGGTTGCTGCTTTAGCAAAGTCATTTGGATTGAACATCTCTGGTTGGGTAGCATCTTTAATTCAATGGTGTATAATAATTATAATTATTATGTTAGCTATTATGGGAGTGTTGCGTTTGATTCAAAATATTGTTAATAAGGAACGGCAACACTTGGGGAAAATTTTAAAAGCTGTTACCAGGAAGAATCATGAACTTCCCCCGAGATATGAAGACATTGGAAATAATTCATTGCAGCTACAATCACCAGTTTGAGACGGTCCAAAGAATATGGAAATCTGCGGAACTGATGATGAAAATCCTTGCAGTCTGGAAGACTTGAAGTATTTTCAAAGGGGGGAATTGTTACATTATATTGATTAGAATAGGTTATACTTGGTAGACAAGATGAAGGTATAATTGCAGGTGTTGGGTACAGTACAATCTGATGAAGTGGGTACAGTACAATCTGATGAACTGGGTACAGCACAATCTGATGAACTAGGTAAATGATAAGCAAATCTTGGCAACAGTAACTGAAGAAACTATAAATGGGAAACAATCATGTAGCTTAGCAATTCTGTTGATTATGTTACGTAACCGAACACTATAAATATTAACCAAGTTAAACGGGGATTTGGGATTCTCAGCTTTGGACATGAGTCCCTGAGACCCCGGGCCCCGAATAAAGCACCGCATATAACTGCTTTCGTAGTTATGTGTTTCTTTACGGGCAACAGTTTTCTGGCGACCCAGATGGGACTTCGGGAGTAGTGTTGACGGTTCGCTTTCCGATTTTGCTCCGTGCCGGCACCGAGGAATTCTCGGGGAGCCATCGGCTGCGCCCGCTCTGCGCTGCTCCTGACGTCCCAAAGTGGTAAGCCCGAAGGTGCTTTATTGTAATATTTGGTCGGGTGCCTGCCTAATAAGACGTGACGGCGATTCACGCAAGGTTGGGCTAACGAGCTCGAGGTCTGGTCTGTGGAAGCCTAGGCGCTGGCCGTCAGACGGAGCGAAAGCCCCGCAGGTCCAGCACTCACGGACATACGTGGCTGTCTCGTGAGTTTGGTTTGGTCTTTTGTTTCCCATCAGAGGCTATCTTTCCGTTTTCTACCCCGTAGATTTAGTGTGTGTGTGTGTGTGGAGTGAGTGTGTAAGACCATGGTAATACCGGATAATTCTCCGTTAGGATGTTTATTAAAGCATTGGAAAAGTGCGGGATATTTTCAGAGTATGAGTAAAAGTCGATTTATAGATTATTGTACGAATTGGTGGCCACAATATGAGTATGATGGACCCCGGTGGCCTGAACACGGAAGTTTAGATCCGGGTGTTATAGGTCCATTAATGAGATATTGTTAAGAACTTGAAAAATGGGATGAAGTACCATATGTTGATCTATTTTATGATATACGTAATCATCCAGATATGCAGAGAGAATGTGGAATGTTGTTGGTACATCCCGAAAAAAAGATAAAACAAAATGTGAAGGATGTGTAGGTAATAAGAAGCGTATGACTTGTTTGGCAATACAAAATTCAATAAGAGAGCCAGAGGAGGTATCACTTTTAGCATCACCGACGGCCCCTGTGATGTCCGATATGGATGCAGGGGACGATAGTGATACTGATAGTATTAAGGCGGTAAAACCGTCAGAATCAATTAATACTGGAGCGATCCAGATTAAGTTAACACCGAAGGGTTCGCCAGGGCATTCATCATGCCCAAGACAAGCGCAACGAACCCCAATTGCACAGAGAACAAGACAAGGGAGGAAGGAACAAGAGCAAAACAGTAAAGTATTATTAGCCCCTTTACGAGAGGCAATTTCGGGGACTGATAAAGTATATGGGAAAGTTCCTTTTTCCCCAGGAGATTTAGTAATTTGGAAGCAATCAGCTGGAAAGTGTACAATAATAGGGAAAAAAAACAAAAAAACAACAAACCACAAAGAGAAATCAGGCAGGATTATTAGCAATGTTACAACGAGTAAATCAAGGAATAAGAGGCAGAAGTAGAGGACGAGGTCGAGGAGGATACAGGGTAGGAGGCATGCGGGGAATACCTCAAAATCAGCTAGGGATAAATCAGTGTGCGTTTTGCAGACAACAGGGACATTGGAAAAATGAGTGCCCAGTGAAAATGAATTTGGCCCAGCAGACTTCAGTAGGAGGAACACCAATGGCAGAAACAATGATGTTAGGACATTTGGGGCAACATAGTAGCTGACTAAGTGATGGATTAAAAGTGACAACAGAAATTGATGGGGAAGAGAAACAATTATTGGTAGATACTGGGGCAACTTATTCTGTTTTAAATACTTGTTTAGGAAAGATAGGAGATACGATGATAACTGTGGTAGGAGCTACAGGAAAAACAGAGCAACGGCCCTTTCTGCGGCCATTGCATCTAAATTTTAGGGGTAAAGAATTAGATCATGAATTTCTCTATGTACCGGATTGTCCTACATCTTTGTTAGGACGAGATTTATTGTCAAGATTTAATGCTAAAATAATATTTGAAAATGGAAAAGCTAAGTTGCAGATACCTGAGGAAGAAATAGCTAGAATATTTATAGTAAAAGAAATAGCTAATACAACAATACCAATAGAGGTAGAAAACGCTGTAGTACCATGGGTATGGGAGACACAAGTACCGGGATTAGCGAAAGCAGCAAAACCTGTCATAGTAGAATTGAAAGAAGGTGTCCAACCGGTAAGAGTTAGACAATATCCTATACAGTTAGAAGCTAGGAAAGGGGTAGCACCATTAATTGCAAAATTTTTGATGCACAATGTGTTAGAAGAATGTGAATCTGAATATAATACACCAATATTTCCTATAAGAAAACCTAACGGAGATTATAGGTTAGTTCAAGATTTAAGAGCTGTAAACGAAATAGTTAAAGATATACATCCAGTAGTAGCAAATCCTTATACATTGTTAACATCTGTGGCAGAACAATTTAGATACTTTTCTGTAATTGATTTAAAAGATGCTTTCTTCTGCATCCCATTGGCATTACAAAGTAGGAAATTATTTGCGTTTGAATGGGAAAATCCGGATACAGGACGAAAACGACAGCTGACCTGGACCAGGTTACCACAAGGCTTCAAAAACAGTCCTACAATATTTGGGAATCAGCTGGCACGAGAACTGGAGGATTGGAAGGAGCAAGGATATTTTCAATTACCATCAAAAGCATACTTATTGTTGCAATATGTGGATGACATTTTCGTGGCGACAGAAAGGTATGAAAACTGCATTACTGTTACAGTTGCGTGATTAAATTTACTGGGACAGAGCGGTTATCGAGTTTCTAAGGAAAAAGCCCAAATTGCCCGGGAAAAAGTGATATATCTGGGATGTGAAATTTCCCAAGGACAAAGACGGTTGGGGGTGAATAGAATACAAGCGATTTGTGCCATCCCTGAACCTAGAAATTTGCACGAGTTACGAACTTTTCTAGGAATGACAGGGTGGTGCAGACTCTGGATTTTGAATTATGGACTGTTAGCCAAACCACTGTATGCAGCTTTAAAAGAGCCACAATTAGTTTGGAGTTTAGAGTGTAAAAGGGCTTTTCAAGACTTAAAACAGGCTCTGCAAGAAGCCCCAGCATTAGGATTGCCTGATTTGACAAAAACATTTCAACTCTTTGTACATGAGCGGCAACGACTAGCGCTTGGAGTTTTAACTCAACGAATTGGATCATGGAAGAGACCGGTGGGCTATTTTTCCAAGCAGTTGGATATGGTAAGTGCCGGATGGCCTTCTTGCCTCCGAGCAGTGGCTGCTACTGTAATGTTAGTCCAAGAAGCTAGAAAATTGACATTGGGAACAAAAATGGAAGTATTTGTGCCCCACATGGTGATTGCAGTTTTGGAACAAAAGGGGGGTCATTGGTTGTCATCCAGTAGAATGTTGAAATATCAAGCAATATTGAGAGAACAGGATGATATATTTTTAAAGATAACAACATGTTTGAATCCCGCTGAATTTTTAGGTAGCAAAATAGAGGAAGGCGAGCTGGAACATGATTGTATTGAGGTGATCGAACAAACTTACGCCAGTAGGGTAGATCTGAAAGATATTCCCCTTGTAAATCCTGATTGGACATTATTTACAGACGGTAGCAGCTTTGTTGAGAATGGAACGCGATATTCTGGATATGCTGTGGTTACTAAGCTTGAAGTAATTGAAGCAAAGGCATTAATGCCAGGAACGTCAGCGCAAAAGGCAGAACTGGTCGCTCTAATTCGGGCTTTAATACCGAGTACGGATAAGAGGGTGAATATTTGGGCAGATTCTAAATACGCTTTTGGAATAATACATATACATGGAGCTTTATGGAAGGAAAGAGGATTGTTGACGGCTCAAGGTAGTATTATTAAATATCGAACCGAGATCTTACAGTTATTAGAGGCTGTGGTACTACCTCAGCAAGTGGCTGTAATGCATTGTCGAGGACATCAGAGGGATGACAGCGATGTGGCACAAGGAAACATGAAGGCAGACCAGGCAGCCAAAATTGCTGCACGGCAAGTATGGACTGAATTAGCTCTAATACCTACTAAGGTAAGCCCGATTACTGCTCATCTCTCTGTAAATCCCTTTTATACCCGAGAAGATGAAAAATTAGCCGATTTGGTAAAGGCACAGAAGAATTCACATGGATGGTATGTAACAGGTAATGGACAAGTAGTAGTGCCTGCTACAATTATGAAACGAATAATACAAACTGAACATAATAAATGCCATTGGGGAGCAGAAGCATTGGTGCAGTTTTTAAAGCGGAGCATTATATCTGCACAAATGTTAACAATAGCAAAAGGGGTGAATGCGAAGTGTCCAGTATGTTTAAAGAATAATCCGGTAATACGAAAACAAATTCCAATGGGAACTTTGAAAGTGGGAATAGAACCAGGTGACTATTGGCAAGTGGATTTTGCAGAATTACCTAAATCAAAAGGGTTTAAGTATTTATTGGTATACGTATGTACCTTTTCAGGGTGGCTAGAAGCATTTCCCTGTAGAACGAATCAAGCTAGAGAAGTAGTAAAAACTTTGTTAAAAGAGATCATACCTAGATTTGGGGTACCTTTAGGAATTTCTTCAGATCGAGGCCCACACTTTATAGCTAAAATAGTACAGGAAATTAGTGAAATGCTTGGAATTAGCTGGGATTTACATACACCGTGGAGGCCACAATCTAGTGGAAAGGTAGAAAGGAAGAATCAAACATTAAAAGGACAAATTAAAAAGATATGCCAGGAAGCTCAAATCCAATGGCCACAGGCATTGCCCCTTGCTTTATTGAGAATTCGTATAAAACCTAGAGAAGGGTTGTCTGTAAGTCCCTATGAAATTCTGTACGGTAAGCCATATACTGCACCAACGAAGGGAACGGGAAGTGCAGATTTACACCTCCAAGGAGATCAAGATGTTTATAGTTATATAATTTCTTTAAGCAGATTACTCACAGCCTTACGTGCCGCGATCATCTGGAATCGCCCTTTGCCGTTGGAGAATCAACCAGGAGACCAAGCGTATGTTCGAAACTGGCAAACGGAGCCTTTAAAGGAACAGTGGCATGGACTTTATTTGGTGCTATTGATAACATTTACCGCTGTGAAAGTAGCAGGAATTGATAATTGGATTCATTATACCAGAGTGAAGAAGGTACCATCACAATGGGGGGTAAAAATGATCACTCCTACAAAACTGAGATTTACATCTTGGTAATACTATGCTGGGTAGGATTAAGTAATGGTTTCGCTCAAATAATACATACGTATGCTACTGTACATATAGAAGAACGAATGGATGTAAATTTGACTTGTGATTTTGTTGGAGATATGAGAAGTTCAATCCAAGACATTAGTTGCTATTGGCAGAAGAATGAGTCCAAATTGTCAACTGGGTTTACAATCCGATGGGATAGTGATACACGAAGGGGTACTATGATTTTATCATTGCGAAATGTAAGTAAGACAGATGTAGGAAACTACACCTGTATTGTTTGGATTAAAGAGAGTTTTGATTATGGAAAAAGGGCATTAGAGGTTACTGCAAAATCAGAACCTATGCAGAAAAGAAACAGAGCCAGGAGAGAGTTAAAAGATTTGGAAAAAGACGAAATGCAACCAATACAAATAATCCAGGCGCCACAACAGGAAACACAAGAAAATCTAATGCAAAAGAAAGTTAGCTGAAAAACACCCAGTCTAGAACTGTACAAAAGTATACACTTGTGACACCCCGAAAGTGAAGTTACCTTTCCACCTGTGGTCCTTGCATTAAGGACAGGTTGTGCCTGTAGAGGAATTAAATACTCAATGAGTGAACCTGTAATACAATTCGGAGTGAGAATAGATTGTAGAACTACGATCGGGAGCACAGGAAATTTAGTTTGGGTTACCAGTGATGGACAATGGACGACTCACCTCCCCTTGGATGGGTTGGTGACTGAAATAACTTTAGGGTTACCAACTCTCTGCCCAATTTGGAAGAAAGCGCCATTTAAGGGTAGATTAGAAAATTTATGGATAATGAAGAGAGAAATAAAGGATGATGATGATTGGCAAGAACCATCATCCGGTGTGAAGTTAGGTTGGGCTTTAGAATCATTGTTTGCTCCAATTAGTGCTTATCGGAATAGAGAAATGTTGTACCGGTTGTTAGGACAAACGGAAAGGCTAGCAAGAGTGACTAAAGAAGGATTTAAGGAAATAAACTTACAATTACAGGCAACCACAAAAATGACCCTGCAAAATAGAATGGCATTAGATATGCTGTTGCTAAAAGAACATGGAGTATGTGGTTATTTACGAGATAAGATTGATCATTGTTGTGTACATATTCCGAATGTTACAGCCGCGGTAGAACGTGATTTGTCTCAGCTAACGCAAATTGAACATGCAACTGAGGAAGAAAGAGAAGAAAGTGCCCATAATTGGGTTGCTGCTTTAGCAAAGTCATTTGGATTGAACATCTCTGGTTGGGTAGCATCTTTAATTCAATGGTGTATAATAATTATAATTATTATGTTAGCTATTATGGGAGTGTTGCGTTTGATTCAAAATATTGTTAATAAGGAACGGCAACACTTGGGGAAAATTTTAAAAGCTCTTACCAGGAAGAATCATGAACTTCCCCCGAGATATGAAGACATTGGAAATAATTCATTGCAGCTACAATCACCAGTTTGAGACGGTCCAAAGAATATGGAAATCTGCGGAACTGATGATGAAAATCCTTGCAGTCTGGAAGACTTGAAGTATTTTCAAAGGGGGGAATTGTTACATTATATTGATTAGAATAGGTTATACTTGGTAGACAAGATGAAGGTATAATTGCAGGTGTTGGGTACAGTACAATCTGATGAAGTGGGTACAGTACAATCTGATGAACTGGGTACAGCACAATCTGATGAACTAGGTAAATGATAAGCAAATCTTGGCAACAGTAACTGAAGAAACTATAAATGGGAAACAATCATGTAGCTTAGCAATTCTGTTGATTATGTTACGTAACCGAACACTATAAATATTAACCAAGTTAAACGGGGATTTGGGATTCTCAGCTTTGGACATGAGTCCCTGAGACCCCGGGCCCCGAATAAAGCACCGCATATAACTGCTTTCGTAGTTATGTGTTTCTTTACGGGCAACAGTTTTCTGGCGACCCAGATGGGACTTCGGGAGTAGTGTTGACGGTTCGCTTTCCGATTTTGCTCCGTGCCGGCACCGAGGAATTCTCGGGGAGCCATCGGCTGCGCCCGCTCTGCGCTGCTCCTGACGTCCCAAAGTGGTAAGCCCGAAGGTGCTTTATTGTAATATTTGGTCGGGTGCCTGCCTAATAAGACGTGACGGCGATTCACGCAAGGTTGGGCTAACGAGCTCGAGGTCTGGTCTGTGGAAGCCTAGGCGCTGGCCGTCAGACGGAGCGAAAGCCCCGCAGGTCCAGCACTCACGGACATACGTGGCTGTCTCGTGAGTTTGGTTTGGTCTTTTGTTTCCCATCAGAGGCTATCTTTCCGTTTTCTACCCCGTAGATTTAGTGTGTGTGTGTGTGTGGAGTGAGTGTGTAAGACCATGGTAATACCGGATAATTCTCCGTTAGGATGTTTATTAAAGCATTGGAAAAGTGCGGGATATTTTCAGAGTATGAGTAAAAGTCGATTTATAGATTATTGTACGAATTGGTGGCCACAATATGAGTATGATGGACCCCGGTGGCCTGAACACGGAAGTTTAGATCCGGGTGTTATAGGTCCATTAATGAGATATTGTTAAGAACTTGAAAAATGGGATGAAGTACCATATGTTGATCTATTTTATGATATACGTAATCATCCAGATATGCAGAGAGAATGTGGAATGTTGTTGGTACATCCCGAAAAAAAGATAAAACAAAATGTGAAGGATGTGTAGGTAATAAGAAGCGTATGACTTGTTTGGCAATACAAAATTCAATAAGAGAGCCAGAGGAGGTATCACTTTTAGCATCACCGACGGCCCCTGTGATGTCCGATATGGATGCAGGGGACGATAGTGATACTGATAGTATTAAGGCGGTAAAACCGTCAGAATCAATTAATACTGGAGCGATCCAGATTAAGTTAACACCGAAGGGTTCGCCAGGGCATTCATCATGCCCAAGACAAGCGCAACGAACCCCAATTGCACAGAGAACAAGACAAGGGAGGAAGGAACAAGAGCAAAACAGTAAAGTATTATTAGCCCCTTTACGAGAGGCAATTTCGGGGACTGATAAAGTATATGGGAAAGTTCCTTTTTCCCCAGGAGATTTAGTAATTTGGAAGCAATCAGCTGGAAAGTGTACAATAATAGGGAAAAAAAACAAAAAAACAACAAACCACAAAGAGAAATCAGGCAGGATTATTAGCAATGTTACAACGAGTAAATCAAGGAATAAGAGGCAGAAGTAGAGGACGAGGTCGAGGAGGATACAGGGTAGGAGGCATGCGGGGAATACCTCAAAATCAGCTAGGGATAAATCAGTGTGCGTTTTGCAGACAACAGGGACATTGGAAAAATGAGTGCCCAGTGAAAATGAATTTGGCCCAGCAGACTTCAGTAGGAGGAACACCAATGGCAGAAACAATGATGTTAGGACATTTGGGGCAACATAGTAGCTGACTAAGTGATGGATTAAAAGTGACAACAGAAATTGATGGGGAAGAGAAACAATTATTGGTAGATACTGGGGCAACTTATTCTGTTTTAAATACTTGTTTAGGAAAGATAGGAGATACGATGATAACTGTGGTAGGAGCTACAGGAAAAACAGAGCAACGGCCCTTTCTGCGGCCATTGCATCTAAATTTTAGGGGTAAAGAATTAGATCATGAATTTCTCTATGTACCGGATTGTCCTACATCTTTGTTAGGACGAGATTTATTGTCAAGATTTAATGCTAAAATAATATTTGAAAATGGAAAAGCTAAGTTGCAGATACCTGAGGAAGAAATAGCTAGAATATTTATAGTAAAAGAAATAGCTAATACAACAATACCAATAGAGGTAGAAAACGCTGTAGTACCATGGGTATGGGAGACACAAGTACCGGGATTAGCGAAAGCAGCAAAACCTGTCATAGTAGAATTGAAAGAAGGTGTCCAACCGGTAAGAGTTAGACAATATCCTATACAGTTAGAAGCTAGGAAAGGGGTAGCACCATTAATTGCAAAATTTTTGATGCACAATGTGTTAGAAGAATGTGAATCTGAATATAATACACCAATATTTCCTATAAGAAAACCTAACGGAGATTATAGGTTAGTTCAAGATTTAAGAGCTGTAAACGAAATAGTTAAAGATATACATCCAGTAGTAGCAAATCCTTATACATTGTTAACATCTGTGGCAGAACAATTTAGATACTTTTCTGTAATTGATTTAAAAGATGCTTTCTTCTGCATCCCATTGGCATTACAAAGTAGGAAATTATTTGCGTTTGAATGGGAAAATCCGGATACAGGACGAAAACGACAGCTGACCTGGACCAGGTTACCACAAGGCTTCAAAAACAGTCCTACAATATTTGGGAATCAGCTGGCACGAGAACTGGAGGATTGGAAGGAGCAAGGATATTTTCAATTACCATCAAAAGCATACTTATTGTTGCAATATGTGGATGACATTTTCGTGGCGACAGAAAGGTATGAAAACTGCATTACTGTTACAGTTGCGTGATTAAATTTACTGGGACAGAGCGGTTATCGAGTTTCTAAGGAAAAAGCCCAAATTGCCCGGGAAAAAGTGATATATCTGGGATGTGAAATTTCCCAAGGACAAAGACGGTTGGGGGTGAATAGAATACAAGCGATTTGTGCCATCCCTGAACCTAGAAATTTGCACGAGTTACGAACTTTTCTAGGAATGACAGGGTGGTGCAGACTCTGGATTTTGAATTATGGACTGTTAGCCAAACCACTGTATGCAGCTTTAAAAGAGCCACAATTAGTTTGGAGTTTAGAGTGTAAAAGGGCTTTTCAAGACTTAAAACAGGCTCTGCAAGAAGCCCCAGCATTAGGATTGCCTGATTTGACAAAAACATTTCAACTCTTTGTACATGAGCGGCAACGACTAGCGCTTGGAGTTTTAACTCAACGAATTGGATCATGGAAGAGACCGGTGGGCTATTTTTCCAAGCAGTTGGATATGGTAAGTGCCGGATGGCCTTCTTGCCTCCGAGCAGTGGCTGCTACTGTAATGTTAGTCCAAGAAGCTAGAAAATTGACATTGGGAACAAAAATGGAAGTATTTGTGCCCCACATGGTGATTGCAGTTTTGGAACAAAAGGGGGGTCATTGGTTGTCATCCAGTAGAATGTTGAAATATCAAGCAATATTGAGAGAACAGGATGATATATTTTTAAAGATAACAACATGTTTGAATCCCGCTGAATTTTTAGGTAGCAAAATAGAGGAAGGCGAGCTGGAACATGATTGTATTGAGGTGATCGAACAAACTTACGCCAGTAGGGTAGATCTGAAAGATATTCCCCTTGTAAATCCTGATTGGACATTATTTACAGACGGTAGCAGCTTTGTTGAGAATGGAACGCGATATTCTGGATATGCTGTGGTTACTAAGCTTGAAGTAATTGAAGCAAAGGCATTAATGCCAGGAACGTCAGCGCAAAAGGCAGAACTGGTCGCTCTAATTCGGGCTTTAATACCGAGTACGGATAAGAGGGTGAATATTTGGGCAGATTCTAAATACGCTTTTGGAATAATACATATACATGGAGCTTTATGGAAGGAAAGAGGATTGTTGACGGCTCAAGGTAGTATTATTAAATATCGAACCGAGATCTTACAGTTATTAGAGGCTGTGGTACTACCTCAGCAAGTGGCTGTAATGCATTGTCGAGGACATCAGAGGGATGACAGCGATGTGGCACAAGGAAACATGAAGGCAGACCAGGCAGCCAAAATTGCTGCACGGCAAGTATGGACTGAATTAGCTCTAATACCTACTAAGGTAAGCCCGATTACTGCTCATCTCTCTGTAAATCCCTTTTATACCCGAGAAGATGAAAAATTAGCCGATTTGGTAAAGGCACAGAAGAATTCACATGGATGGTATGTAACAGGTAATGGACAAGTAGTAGTGCCTGCTACAATTATGAAACGAATAATACAAACTGAACATAATAAATGCCATTGGGGAGCAGAAGCATTGGTGCAGTTTTTAAAGCGGAGCATTATATCTGCACAAATGTTAACAATAGCAAAAGGGGTGAATGCGAAGTGTCCAGTATGTTTAAAGAATAATCCGGTAATACGAAAACAAATTCCAATGGGAACTTTGAAAGTGGGAATAGAACCAGGTGACTATTGGCAAGTGGATTTTGCAGAATTACCTAAATCAAAAGGGTTTAAGTATTTATTGGTATACGTATGTACCTTTTCAGGGTGGCTAGAAGCATTTCCCTGTAGAACGAATCAAGCTAGAGAAGTAGTAAAAACTTTGTTAAAAGAGATCATACCTAGATTTGGGGTACCTTTAGGAATTTCTTCAGATCGAGGCCCACACTTTATAGCTAAAATAGTACAGGAAATTAGTGAAATGCTTGGAATTAGCTGGGATTTACATACACCGTGGAGGCCACAATCTAGTGGAAAGGTAGAAAGGAAGAATCAAACATTAAAAGGACAAATTAAAAAGATATGCCAGGAAGCTCAAATCCAATGGCCACAGGCATTGCCCCTTGCTTTATTGAGAATTCGTATAAAACCTAGAGAAGGGTTGTCTGTAAGTCCCTATGAAATTCTGTACGGTAAGCCATATACTGCACCAACGAAGGGAACGGGAAGTGCAGATTTACACCTCCAAGGAGATCAAGATGTTTATAGTTATATAATTTCTTTAAGCAGATTACTCACAGCCTTACGTGCCGCGATCATCTGGAATCGCCCTTTGCCGTTGGAGAATCAACCAGGAGACCAAGCGTATGTTCGAAACTGGCAAACGGAGCCTTTAAAGGAACAGTGGCATGGACTTTATTTGGTGCTATTGATAACATTTACCGCTGTGAAAGTAGCAGGAATTGATAATTGGATTCATTATACCAGAGTGAAGAAGGTACCATCACAATGGGGGGTAAAAATGATCACTCCTACAAAACTGAGATTTACATCTTGGTAATACTATGCTGGGTAGGATTAAGTAATGGTTTCGCTCAAATAATACATACGTATGCTACTGTACATATAGAAGAACGAATGGATGTAAATTTGACTTGTGATTTTGTTGGAGATATGAGAAGTTCAATCCAAGACATTAGTTGCTATTGGCAGAAGAATGAGTCCAAATTGTCAACTGGGTTTACAATCCGATGGGATAGTGATACACGAAGGGGTACTATGATTTTATCATTGCGAAATGTAAGTAAGACAGATGTAGGAAACTACACCTGTATTGTTTGGATTAAAGAGAGTTTTGATTATGGAAAAAGGGCATTAGAGGTTACTGCAAAATCAGAACCTATGCAGAAAAGAAACAGAGCCAGGAGAGAGTTAAAAGATTTGGAAAAAGACGAAATGCAACCAATACAAATAATCCAGGCGCCACAACAGGAAACACAAGAAAATCTAATGCAAAAGAAAGTTAGCTGAAAAACACCCAGTCTAGAACTGTACAAAAGTATACACTTGTGACACCCCGAAAGTGAAGTTACCTTTCCACCTGTGGTCCTTGCATTAAGGACAGGTTGTGCCTGTAGAGGAATTAAATACTCAATGAGTGAACCTGTAATACAATTCGGAGTGAGAATAGATTGTAGAACTACGATCGGGAGCACAGGAAATTTAGTTTGGGTTACCAGTGATGGACAATGGACGACTCACCTCCCCTTGGATGGGTTGGTGACTGAAATAACTTTAGGGTTACCAACTCTCTGCCCAATTTGGAAGAAAGCGCCATTTAAGGGTAGATTAGAAAATTTATGGATAATGAAGAGAGAAATAAAGGATGATGATGATTGGCAAGAACCATCATCCGGTGTGAAGTTAGGTTGGGCTTTAGAATCATTGTTTGCTCCAATTAGTACTTATCGGAATAGAGAAATGTTGTACCGGTTGTTAGGACAAACGGAAAGGCTAGCAAGAGTGACTAAAGAAGGATTTAAGGAAATAAACTTACAATTACAGGCAACCACAAAAATGACCCTGCAAAATAGAATGGCATTAGATATGCTGTTGCTAAAAGAACATGGAGTATGTGGTTATTTACGAGATAAGATTGATCATTGTTGTGTACATATTCCGAATGTTACAGCCGCGGTAGAACGTGATTTGTCTCAGCTAACGCAAATTGAACATGCAACTGAGGAAGAAAGAGAAGAAAGTGCCCATAATTGGGTTGCTGCTTTAGCAAAGTCATTTGGATTGAACATCTCTGGTTGGGTAGCATCTTTAATTCAATGGTGTATAATAATTATAATTATTATGTTAGCTATTATGGGAGTGTTGCGTTTGATTCAAAATATTGTTAATAAGGAACGGCAACACTTGGGGAAAATTTTAAAAGCTCTTACCAGGAAGAATCATGAACTTCCCCCGAGATATGAAGACATTGGAAATAATTCATTGCAGCTACAATCACCAGTTTGAGACGGTCCAAAGAATATGGAAATCTGCGGAACTGATGATGAAAATCCTTGCAGTCTGGAAGACTTGAAGTATTTTCAAAGGGGGGAATTGTTACATTATATTGATTAGAATAGGTTATACTTGGTAGACAAGATGAAGGTATAATTGCAGGTGTTGGGTACAGTACAATCTGATGAAGTGGGTACAGTACAATCTGATGAACTGGGTACAGCACAATCTGATGAACTAGGTAAATGATAAGCAAATCTTGGCAACAGTAACTGAAGAAACTATAAATGGGAAACAATCATGTAGCTTAGCAATTCTGTTGATTATGTTACGTAACCGAACACTATAAATATTAACCAAGTTAAACGGGGATTTGGGATTCTCAGCTTTGGACATGAGTCCCTGAGACCCCGGGCCCCGAATAAAGCACCGCATATAACTGCTTTCGTAGTTATGTGTTTCTTTACGGGCAACAGTTTTCTGGCGACCCAGATGGGACTTCGGGAGTAGTGTTGACGGTTCGCTTTCCGATTTTGCTCCGTGCCGGCACCGAGGAATTCTCGGGGAGCCATCGGCTGCGCCCGCTCTGCGCTGCTCCTGACGTCCCAAAGTGGTAAGCCCGAAGGTGCTTTATTGTAATATTTGGTCGGGTGCCTGCCTAATAAGACGTGACGGCGATTCACGCAAGGTTGGGCTAACGAGCTCGAGGTCTGGTCTGTGGAAGCCTAGGCGCTGGCCGTCAGACGGAGCGAAAGCCCCGCAGGTCCAGCACTCACGGACATACGTGGCTGTCTCGTGAGTTTGGTTTGGTCTTTTGTTTCCCATCAGAGGCTATCTTTCCGTTTTCTACCCCGTAGATTTAGTGTGTGTGTGTGGAGTGAGTGTGTAAGACCATGGTAATACCGGATAATTCTCCGTTAGGATGTTTATTAAAGCATTGGAAAAGTGCGGGATATTTTCAGAGTATGAGTAAAAGTCGATTTATAGATTATTGTACGAATTGGTGGCCACAATATGAGTATGATGGACCCCGGTGGCCTGAACACGGAAGTTTAGATCCGGGTGTTATAGGTCCATTAATGAGATATTGTTAAGAACTTGAAAAATGGGATGAAGTACCATATGTTGATCTATTTTATGATATACGTAATCATCCAGATATGCAGAGAGAATGTGGAATGTTGTTGGTACATCCCGAAAAAAAGATAAAACAAAATGTGAAGGATGTGTAGGTAATAAGAAGCGTATGACTTGTTTGGCAATACAAAATTCAATAAGAGAGCCAGAGGAGGTATCACTTTTAGCATCACCGACGGCCCCTGTGATGTCCGATATGGATGCAGGGGACGATAGTGATACTGATAGTATTAAGGCGGTAAAACCGTCAGAATCAATTAATACTGGAGCGATCCAGATTAAGTTAACACCGAAGGGTTCGCCAGGGCATTCATCATGCCCAAGACAAGCGCAACGAACCCCAATTGCACAGAGAACAAGACAAGGGAGGAAGGAACAAGAGCAAAACAGTAAAGTATTATTAGCCCCTTTACGAGAGGCAATTTCGGGGACTGATAAAGTATATGGGAAAGTTCCTTTTTCCCCAGGAGATTTAGTAATTTGGAAGCAATCAGCTGGAAAGTGTACAATAATAGGGAAAAAAACCAAAAAAACAACAAACCACAAAGAGAAATCAGGCAGGATTATTAGCAATGTTACAACGAGTAAATCAAGGAATAAGAGGCAGAAGTAGAGGACGAGGTCGAGGAGGATACAGGGTAGGAGGCATGCGGGGAATACCTCAAAATCAGCTAGGGATAAATCAGTGTGCGTTTTGCAGACAACAGGGACATTGGAAAAATGAGTGCCCAGTGAAAATGAATTTGGCCCAGCAGACTTCAGTAGGAGGAACACCAATGGCAGAAACAATGATGTTAGGACATTTGGGGCAACATAGTAGCTGACTAAGTGATGGATTAAAAGTGACAACAGAAATTGATGGGGAAGAGAAACAATTATTGGTAGATACTGGGGCAACTTATTCTGTTTTAAATACTTGTTTAGGAAAGATAGGAGATACGATGATAACTGTGGTAGGAGCTACAGGAAAAACAGAGCAACGGCCCTTTCTGCGGCCATTGCATCTAAATTTTAGGGGTAAAGAATTAGATCATGAATTTCTCTATGTACCGGATTGTCCTACATCTTTGTTAGGACGAGATTTATTGTCAAGATTTAATGCTAAAATAATATTTGAAAATGGAAAAGCTAAGTTGCAGATACCTGAGGAAGAAATAGCTAGAATATTTATAGTAAAAGAAATAGCTAATACAACAATACCAATAGAGGTAGAAAACGCTGTAGTACCATGGGTATGGGAGACACAAGTACCGGGATTAGCGAAAGCAGCAAAACCTGTCATAGTAGAATTGAAAGAAGGTGTCCAACCGGTAAGAGTTAGACAATATCCTATACAGTTAGAAGCTAGGAAAGGGGTAGCACCATTAATTGCAAAATTTTTGATGCACAATGTGTTAGAAGAATGTGAATCTGAATATAATACACCAATATTTCCTATAAGAAAACCTAACGGAGATTATAGGTTAGTTCAAGATTTAAGAGCTGTAAACGAAATAGTTAAAGATATACATCCAGTAGTAGCAAATCCTTATACATTGTTAACATCTGTGGCAGAACAATTTAGATACTTTTCTGTAATTGATTTAAAAGATGCTTTCTTCTGCATCCCATTGGCATTACAAAGTAGGAAATTATTTGCGTTTGAATGGGAAAATCCGGATACAGGACGAAAACGACAGCTGACCTGGACCAGGTTACCACAAGGCTTCAAAAACAGTCCTACAATATTTGGGAATCAGCTGGCACGAGAACTGGAGGATTGGAAGGAGCAAGGATATTTTCAATTACCATCAAAAGCATACTTATTGTTGCAATATGTGGATGACATTTTCGTGGCGACAGAAAGGTATGAAAACTGCATTACTGTTACAGTTGCGTGATTAAATTTACTGGGACAGAGCGGTTATCGAGTTTCTAAGGAAAAAGCCCAAATTGCCCGGGAAAAAGTGATATATCTGGGATGTGAAATTTCCCAAGGACAAAGACGGTTGGGGGTGAATAGAATACAAGCGATTTGTGCCATCCCTGAACCTAGAAATTTGCACGAGTTACGAACTTTTCTAGGAATGACAGGGTGGTGCAGACTCTGGATTTTGAATTATGGACTGTTAGCCAAACCACTGTATGCAGCTTTAAAAGAGCCACAATTAGTTTGGAGTTTAGAGTGTAAAAGGGCTTTTCAAGACTTAAAACAGGCTCTGCAAGAAGCCCCAGCATTAGGATTGCCTGATTTGACAAAAACATTTCAACTCTTTGTACATGAGCGGCAACGACTAGCGCTTGGAGTTTTAACTCAACGAATTGGATCATGGAAGAGACCGGTGGGCTATTTTTCCAAGCAGTTGGATATGGTAAGTGCCGGATGGCCTTCTTGCCTCCGAGCAGTGGCTGCTACTGTAATGTTAGTCCAAGAAGCTAGAAAATTGACATTGGGAACAAAAATGGAAGTATTTGTGCCCCACATGGTGATTGCAGTTTTGGAACAAAAGGGGGGTCATTGGTTGTCATCCAGTAGAATGTTGAAATATCAGGCAATATTGAGAGAACAGGATGATATATTTTTAAAGATAACAACATGTTTGAATCCCGCTGAATTTTTAGGTAGCAAAATAGAGGAAGGCGAGCTGGAACATGATTGTATTGAGGTGATCGAACAAACTTACGCCAGTAGGGTAGATCTGAAAGATATTCCCCTTGTAAATCCTGATTGGACATTATTTACAGACGGTAGCAGCTTTGTTGAGAATGGAACGCGATATTCTGGATATGCTGTGGTTACTAAGCTTGAAGTAATTGAAGCAAAGGCATTAATGCCAGGAACGTCAGCGCAAAAGGCAGAACTGGTCGCTCTAATTCGGGCTTTAATACCGAGTACGGATAAGAGGGTGAATATTTGGGCAGATTCTAAATACGCTTTTGGAATAATACATATACATGGAGCTTTATGGAAGGAAAGAGGATTGTTGACGGCTCAAGGTAGTATTATTAAATATCGAACCGAGATCTTACAGTTATTAGAGGCTGTGGTACTACCTCAGCAAGTGGCTGTAATGCATTGTCGAGGACATCAGAGGGATGACAGCGATGTGGCACAAGGAAACATGAAGGCAGACCAGGCAGCCAAAATTGCTGCACGGCAAGTATGGACTGAATTAGCTCTAATACCTACTAAGGTAAGCCCGATTACTGCTCATCTCTCTGTAAATCCCTTTTATACCCGAGAAGATGAAAAATTAGCCGATTTGGTAAAGGCACAGAAGAATTCACATGGATGGTATGTAACAGGTAATGGACAAGTAGTAGTGCCTGCTACAATTATGAAACGAATAATACAAACTGAACATAATAAATGCCATTGGGGAGCAGAAGCATTGGTGCAGTTTTTAAAGCGGAGCATTATATCTGCACAAATGTTAACAATAGCAAAAGGGGTGAATGCGAAGTGTCCAGTATGTTTAAAGAATAATCCGGTAATACGAAAACAAATTCCAATGGGAACTTTGAAAGTGGGAATAGAACCAGGTGACTATTGGCAAGTGGATTTTGCAGAATTACCTAAATCAAAAGGGTTTAAGTATTTATTGGTATACGTATGTACCTTTTCAGGGTGGCTAGAAGCATTTCCCTGTAGAACGAATCAAGCTAGAGAAGTAGTAAAAACTTTGTTAAAAGAGATCATACCTAGATTTGGGGTACCTTTAGGAATTTCTTCAGATCGAGGCCCACACTTTATAGCTAAAATAGTACAGGAAATTAGTGAAATGCTTGGAATTAGCTGGGATTTACATACACCGTGGAGGCCACAATCTAGTGGAAAGGTAGAAAGGAAGAATCAAACATTAAAAGGACAAATTAAAAAGATATGCCAGGAAGCTCAAATCCAATGGCCACAGGCATTGCCCCTTGCTTTATTGAGAATTCGTATAAAACCTAGAGAAGGGTTGTCTGTAAGTCCCTATGAAATTCTGTACGGTAAGCCATATACTGCACCAACGAAGGGAATGGGAAGTGCAGATTTACACCTCCAAGGAGATCAAGATGTTTATAGTTATATAATTTCTTTAAGCAGATTACTCACAGCCTTACGTGCCGCGATCATCTGGAATCGCCCTTTGCCGTTGGAGAATCAACCAGGAGACCAAGCGTATGTTCGAAATTGGCAAACGGAGCCTTTAAAGGAACAGTGGCATGGACTTTATTTGGTGCTATTGATAACATTTACCGCTGTGAAAGTAGCAGGAATTGATAATTGGATTCATTATACCAGAGTGAAGAAGGTACCATCACAATGGGGGGTAAAAATGATCACTCCTACAAAACTGAGATTTACATCTTGGTAATACTATGCTGGGTAGGATTAAGTAATGGTTTCGCTCAAATAATACATACGTATGCTACTGTACATATAGAAGAACGAATGGATGTAAATTTGACTTGTGATTTTGTTGGAGATATGAGAAGTTCAATCCAAGACATTAGTTGCTATTGGCAGAAGAATGAGTCCAAATTGTCAACTGGGTTTACAATCCGATGGGATAGTGATACACGAAGGGGTACTATGATTTTATCATTGCGAAATGTAAGTAAGACAGATGTAGGAAACTACACCTGTATTGTTTGGATTAAAGAGAGTTTTGATTATGGAAAAAGGGCATTAGAGGTTACTGCAAAATCAGAACCTATGCAGAAAAGAAACAGAGCCAGGAGAGAGTTAAAAGATTTGGAAAAAGACGAAATGCAACCAATACAAATAATCCAGGCGCCACAACAGGAAACACAAGAAAATCCAATGCAAAAGAAAGTTAGCTGAAAAACACCCAGTCTAGAACTGTACAAAAGTATACACTTGTGACACCCCGAAAGTGAAGTTACCTTTCCACCTGTGGTCCTTGCATTAAGGACAGGTTGTGCCTGTAGAGGAATTAAATACTCAATGAGTGAACCTGTAATACAATTCGGAGTGAGAATAGATTGTAGAACTACGATCGGGAGCACAGGAAATTTAGTTTGGGTTACCAGTGATGGACAATGGACGACTCACCTCCCCTTGGATGGGTTGGTGACTGAAATAACTTTAGGGTTACCAACTCTCTGCCCAATTTGGAAGAAAGCGCCATTTAAGGGTAGATTAGAAAATTTATGGATAATGAAGAGAGAAATAAAGGATGATGATGATTGGCAAGAACCATCATCCGGTGTGAAGTTAGGTTGGGCTTTAGAATCATTGTTTGCTCCAATTAGTACTTATCGGAATAGAGAAATGTTGTACCGGTTGTTAGGACAAACGGAAAGGCTAGCAAGAGTGACTAAAGAAGGATTTAAGGAAATAAACTTACAATTACAGGCAACCACAAAAATGACCCTGCAAAATAGAATGGCATTAGATATGCTGTTGCTAAAAGAACATGGAGTATGTGGTTATTTACGAGATAAGATTGATCATTGTTGTGTACATATTCCGAATGTTACAGCCGCGGTAGAACGTGATTTGTCTCAGCTAACGCAAATTGAACATGCAACTGAGGAAGAAAGAGAAGAAAGTGCCCATAATTGGGTTGCTGCTTTAGCAAAGTCATTTGGATTGAACATCTCTGGTTGGGTAGCATCTTTAATTCAATGGTGTATAATAATTATAATTATTATGTTAGCTATTATGGGAGTGTTGCGTTTGATTCAAAATATTGTTAATAAGGAACGGCAACACTTGGGGAAAATTTTAAAAGCTGTTACCAGGAAGAATCATGAACTTCCCCCGAGATATGAAGACATTGGAAATAATTCATTGCAGCTACAATCACCAGTTTGAGACGGTCCAAAGAATATGGAAATCTGCGGAACTGATGATGAAAATCCTTGCAGTCTGGAAGACTTGAAGTATTTTCAAAGGGGGGAATTGTTACATTATATTGATTAGAATAGGTTATACTTGGTAGACAAGATGGAGGTATAATTGCAGGTGTTGGGTACAGTACAATCTGATGAAGTGGGTACAGTACAATCTGATGAACTGGGTACAGCACAATCTGATGAACTAGGTAAATGATAAGCAAATCTTGGCAACAGTAACTGAAGAAACTATAAATGGGAAACAATCATGTAGCTTAGCAATTCTGTTGATTATGTTACGTAACCGAACACTATAAATATTAACCAAGTTAAACGGGGATTTGGGATTCTCAGCTTTGGACATGAGTCCCTGAGACCCCGGGCCCCGAATAAAGCACCGCATATAACTGCTTTCGTAGTTATGTGTTTCTTTACGGGCAACAGTTTTCTGGCGACCCAGATGGGACTTCGGGAGTAGTGTTGACGGTTCGCTTTCCGATTTTGCTCCGTGCCGGCACCGAGGAATTCTCGGGGAGCCATCGGCTGCGCCCGCTCTGCGCTGCTCCTGACGTCCCAAAGTGGTAAGCCCGAAGGTGCTTTATTGTAATATTTGGTCGGGTGCCTGCCTAATAAGACGCGACGGCGATTCACGCAAGGTTGGGCTAACGAGCTCGAGGTCTGGTCTGTGGAAGCCTAGGCGCTGGCCGTCAGACGGAGCGAAAGCCCCGCAGGTCCAGCACTCACGGACATACGTGGCTGTCTTGTGAGTTTGGTTTGGTCTTTTGTTTCCCATCAGAGGCTATCTTTCCGTTTTCTACCCCGTAGATTTAGTGTGTGTGTGTGGAGTGAATGTGTAAGACCATGGTAATACCGGATAATTCTCCGTTAGGATGTTTATTAAAGCATTGGAAAAGTGCGGGATATTTTCAGAGTATGAGTAAAAGTCGATTTATAGGTTATTGTACGAATTGGTGGCCACAATATGAGTATGATGGACCCCGGTGGCCTGAACACGGAAGTTTAGATCCGGGTGTTATAGGTCCATTAATGAGATATTGTTAAGAACTTGAAAAATGGGATGAAGTACCATATGTTGATCTATTTTATGATATACGTAATCATCCAGATATGCAGAGAGAATGTGGAATGTTGTTGGTACATCCCGAAAAAAAGATAAAACAAAATGTGAAGGATGTGTAGGTAATAAGAAGCGTATGACTTGTTTGGCAATACAAAATTCAATAAGAGAGCCAGAGGAGGTATCACTTTTAGCATCACCGACGGCCCCTGTGATGTCCGATATAGATGCAGGGGACGATAGTGATACTGATAGTATTAAGGCGGTAAAACCGTCAGAATCAATTAATACTGGAGCGATCCAGATTAAGTTAACACCGAAGGGTTCGCCAGGGCATTCATCATGCCCAAGACAAGCGCAACGAACCCCAATTGCACAGAGAACAAGACAAGGGAGGAAGGAACAAGAGCAAAACAGTAAAGTATTATTAGCCCCTTTACGAGAGGCAATTTCGGGGACTGATAAAGTATATGGGAAAGTTCCTTTTTCCCCAGGAGATTTAGTAATTTGGAAGCAATCAGCTGGAAAGTGTACAATAATAGGGAAAAAAAAAAAAAAACCCACAAAGAGAAATCAGGCAGGATTATTAGCAATGTTACAACGAGTAAATCAAGGAATAAGAGGCAGAAGTAGAGGACGAGGTCGAGGAGGATACAGGGTAGGAGGCATGCGGGGAATACCTCAAAATCAGCTAGGGATAAATCAGTGTGCGTTTTGCAGACAACAGGGACATTGGAAAAATGAGTGCCCAGTGAAAATGAATTTGGCCCAGCAGACTTCAGTAGGAGGAACACCAATGGCAGAAACAATGATGTTAGGACATTTGGGGCAACATAGTAGCTGACTAAGTGATGGATTAAAAGTGACAACAGAAATTGATGGGGAAGAGAAACAATTATTGGTAGATACTGGGGCAACTTATTCTGTTTTAAATACTTGTTTAGGAAAGATAGGAGATACGATGATAACTGTGGTAGGAGCTACAGGAAAAACAGAGCAACGGCCCTTTCTGCGGCCATTGCATCTAAATTTTAGGGGTAAAGAATTAGATCATGAATTTCTCTATGTACCGGATTGTCCTACATCTTTGTTAGGACGAGATTTATTGTCAAGATTTAATGCTAAAATAATATTTGAAAATGGAAAAGCTAAGTTGCAGATACCTGAGGAAGAAATAGCTAGAATATTTATAGTAAAAGAAATAGCTAATACAACAATACCAATAGAGGTAGAAAACGCTGTAGTACCATGGGTATGGGAGACACAAGTACCGGGATTAGCGAAAGCAGCAAAACCTGTCATAGTAGAATTGAAAGAAGGTGTCCAACCGGTAAGAGTTAGACAATATCCTATACAGTTAGAAGCTAGGAAAGGGGTAGCACCATTAATTGCAAAATTTTTGATGCACAATGTGTTAGAAGAATGTGAATCTGAATATAATACACCAATATTTCCTATAAGAAAACCTAACGGAGATTATAGGTTAGTTCAAGATTTAAGAGCTGTAAACGAAATAGTTAAAGATATACATCCAGTAGTAGCAAATCCTTATACATTGTTAACATCTGTGGCAGAACAATTTAGATACTTTTCTGTAATTGATTTAAAAGATGCTTTCTTCTGCATCCCATTGGCATTACAAAGTAGGAAATTATTTGCGTTTGAATGGGAAAATCCGGATACAGGACGAAAACGACAGCTGACCTGGACCAGGTTACCACAAGGCTTCAAAAACAGTCCTACAATATTTGGGAATCAGCTGGCACGAGAACTGGAGGATTGGAAGGAGCAAGGATATTTTCAATTACCATCAAAAGCATACTTATTGTTGCAATATGTGGATGACATTTTCGTGGCGACAGAAAGGTATGAAAACTGCATTACTGTTACAGTTGCGTGATTAAATTTACTGGGACAGAGCGGTTATCGAGTTTCTAAGGAAAAAGCCCAAATTGCCCGGGAAAAAGTGATATATCTGGGATGTGAAATTTCCCAAGGACAAAGACGGTTGGGGGTGAATAGAATACAAGCGATTTGTGCCATCCCTGAACCTAGAAATTTGCACGAGTTACGAACTTTTCTAGGAATGACAGGGTGGTGCAGACTCTGGATTTTGAATTACGGACTGTTAGCCAAACCACTGTATGCAGCTTTAAAAGAGCCACAATTAGTTTGGAGTTTAGAGTGTAAAAGGGCTTTTCAAGACTTAAAACAGGCTCTGCAAGAAGCCCCAGCATTAGGATTGCCTGATTTGACAAAAACATTTCAACTCTTTGTACATGAGCGGCAACGACTAGCGCTTGGAGTTTTAACTCAACGAATTGGATCATGGAAGAGACCGGTGGGCTATTTTTCCAAGCAGTTGGATATGGTAAGTGCCGGATGGCCTTCTTGCCTCCGAGCAGTGGCTGCTACTGTAACGTTAGTCCAAGAAGCTAGAAAATTGACATTGGGAACAAAAATGGAAGTATTTGTGCCCCACGTGGTGATTGCAGTTTTGGAACAAAAGGGGGGTCATTGGTTGTCATCCAGTAGAATGTTGAAATATCAGGCAATATTGAGAGAACAGGATGATATATTTTTAAAGATAACAACATGTTTGAATCCCGCTGAATTTTTAGGTAGCAAAATAGAGGAAGGCGAGCTGGAACATGATTGTATTGAGGTGATCGAACAAACTTACGCCAGTAGGGTAGATCTGAAAGATATTCCCCTTGTAAATCCTGATTGGACATTATTTACAGACGGTAGCAGCTTTGTTGAGAATGGAACGCGATATTCTGGATATGCTGTGGTTACTAAGCTTGAAGTAATTGAAGCAAAGGCATTAATGCCAGGAACGTCAGCGCAAAAGGCAGAACTGGTCGCTCTAATTCGGGCTTTAATACCGAGTACGGATAAGAGGGTGAATATTTGGGCAGATTCTAAATACGCTTTTGGAATAATACATATACATGGAGCTTTATGGAAGGAAAGAGGATTGTTGACGGCTCAAGGTAGTATTATTAAATATCGAACCGAGATCTTACAGTTATTAGAGGCTGTGGTACTACCTCAGCAAGTGGCTGTAATGCATTGTCGAGGACATCAGAGGGATGACAGCGATGTGGCACAAGGAAACATGAAGGCAGACCAGGCAGCCAAAATTGCTGCACGGCAAGTATGGACTGAATTAGCTCTAATACCTACTAAGGTAAGCCCGATTACTGCTCATCTCTCTGTAAATCCCTTTTATACCCGAGAAGATGAAAAATTAGCCGATTTGGTAAAGGCACAGAAGAATTCACATGGATGGTATGTAACAGGTAATGGACAAGTAGTAGTGCCTGCTACAATTATGAAACGAATAATACAAACTGAACATAATAAATGCCATTGGGGAGCAGAAGCATTGGTGCAGTTTTTAAAGCGGAGCATTATATCTGCACAAATGTTAACAATAGCAAAAGGGGTGAATGCGAAGTGTCCAGTATGTTTAAAGAATAATCCGGTAATACGAAAACAAATTCCAATGGGAACTTTGAAAGTGGGAATAGAACCAGGTGACTATTGGCAAGTGGATTTTGCAGAATTACCTAAATCAAAAGGGTTTAAGTATTTATTGGTATACGTATGTACCTTTTCAGGGTGGCTAGAAGCATTTCCCTGTAGAACGAATCAAGCTAGAGAAGTAGTAAAAACTTTGTTAAAAGAGATCATACCTAGATTTGGGGTACCTTTAGGAATTTCTTCAGATCGAGGCCCACACTTTATAGCTAAAATAGTACAGGAAATTAGTGAAATGCTTGGAATTAGCTGGGATTTACATACACCGTGGAGGCCACAATCTAGTGGAAAGGTAGAAAGGATGAATCAAACATTAAAAGGACAAATTAAAAAGATATGCCAGGAAGCTCAAATCCAATGGCCACAGGCATTGCCCCTTGCTTTATTGAGAATTTGTATAAAACCTAGAGAAGGGTTGTCTGTAAGTCCCTATGAAATTCTGTACGGTAAGCCATATACTGCACCAACGAAGGGAATGGGAAGTGCAGATTTACACCTCCAAGGAGATCAAGATGTTTATAGTTATATAATTTCTTTAAGCAGATTACTCACAGCCTTACGTGCCGCGATCATCTGGAATCGCCCTTTGCCGTTGGAGAATCAACCAGGAGACCAAGCGTATGTTCGAAATTGGCAAACGGAGCCTTTAAAGGAACAGTGGCATGGACTTTATTTGGTACTATTGATAACATTTACCGCTGTGAAAGTAGCAGGAATTGATAATTGGATTCATTATACCAGAGTGAAGAAGGTACCATCACAATGGGGGGTAAAAATGATCACTCCTACAAAACTGAGATTTACATCTTGGTAATACTATGCTGGGTAGGATTAAGTAATGGTTTCGCTCAAATAATACATACGTATGCTACTGTACATATAGAAGAACGAATGGATGTAAATTTGACTTGTGATTTTGTTGGAGATATGAGAAGTTCAATCCAAGACATTAGTTGCTATTGGCAGAAGAATGAGTCCAAATTGTCAACTGGGTTTACAATCCGATGGGATAGTGATACACGAAGGGGTACTATGATTTTATCATTGCGAAATGTAAGTAAGACAGATGTAGGAAACTACACCTGTATTGTTTGGATTAAAGAGAGTTTTGATTATGGAAAAAGGGCATTAGAGGTTACTGCAAAATCAGAACCTATGCAGAAAAGAAACAGAGCCAGGAGAGAGTTAAAAGATTTGGAAAAAGACGAAATGCAACCAATACAAATAATCCAGGCGCCACAACAGGAAACACAAGAAAATCCAATGCAAAAGAAAGTTAGCTGAAAAACACCCAGTCTAGAACTGTACAAAAGTATACACTTGTGACACCCCGAAAGTGAAGTTACCTTTCCACCTGTGGTCCTTGCATTAAGGACAGGTTGTGCCTGTAGAGGAATTAAATACTCAATGAGTGAACCTGTAATACAATTCGGAGTGAGAATAGATTGTAGAACTACGATCGGGAGCACAGGAAATTTAGTTTGGGTTACCAGTGATGGACAATGGACGACTCACCTCCCCTTGGATGGGTTGGTGACTGAAATAACTTTAGGGTTACCAACTCTCTGCCCAATTTGGAAGAAAGCGCCATTTAAGGGTAGATTAGAAAATTTATGGATAATGAAGAGAGAAATAAAGGATGATGATGATTGGCAAGAACCATCATCCGGTGTGAAGTTAGGTTGGGCTTTAGAATCATTGTTTGCTCCAATTAGTACTTATCGGAATAGAGAAATGTTGTACCGGTTGTTAGGACAAACGGAAAGGCTAGCAAGAGTGACTAAAGAAGGATTTAAGGAAATAAACTTACAATTACAGGCAACCACAAAAATGACCCTGCAAAATAGAATGGCATTAGATATGCTGTTGCTAAAAGAACATGGAGTATGTGGTTATTTACGAGATAAGATTGATCATTGTTGTGTACATATTCCGAATGTTACAGCCGCGGTAGAACGTGATTTGTCTCAGCTAACGCAAATTGAACATGCAACTGAGGAAGAAAGAGAAGAAAGTGCCCATAATTGGGTTGCTGCTTTAGCAAAGTCATTTGGATTGAACATCTCTGGTTGGGTAGCATCTTTAATTCAATGGTGTATAATAATTATAATTATTATGTTAGCTATTATGGGAGTGTTGCGTTTGATTCAAAATATTGTTAATAAGGAACGGCAACACTTGGGGAAAATTTTAAAAGCTGTTACCAGGAAGAATCATGAACTTCCCCCGAGATATGAAGACATTGGAAATAATTCATTGCAGCTACAATCACCAGTTTGAGACGGTCCAAAGAATATGGAAATCTGCGGAACTGATGATGAAAATCCTTGCAGTCTGGAAGACTTGAAGTATTTTCAAAGGGGGGAATTGTTACATTATATTGATTAGAATAGGTTATACTTGGTAGACAAGATGAAGGTATAATTGCAGGTGTTGGGTACAGTACAATCTGATGAAGTGGGTACAGTACAATCTGATGAACTGGGTACAGCACAATCTGATGAACTAGGTAAATGATAAGCAAATCTTGGCAACAGTAACTGAAGAAACTATAAATGGGAAACAATCATGTAGCTTAGCAATTCTGTTGATTATGTTACGTAACCGAACACTATAAATATTAACCAAGTTAAACGGGGATTTGGGATTCTCAGCTTTGGACATGAGTCCCTGAGACCCCGGGCCCCGAATAAAGCACCGCATATAACTGCTTTCGTAGTTATGTGTTTCTTTACGGGCAACAGTTTTCTGGCGACCCAGATGGGACTTCGGGAGTAGTGTTGACGGTTCGCTTTCCGATTTTGCTCCGTGCCGGCACCGAGGAATTCTCGGGGAGCCATCGGCTGCGCCCGCTCTGCGCTGCTCCTGACGTCCCAAAGTGGTAAGCCCGAAGGTGCTTTATTGTAATATTTGGTCGGGTGCCTGCCTAATAAGACGTGACGGCGATTCACGCAAGGTTGGGCTAACGAGCTCGAGGTCTGGTCTGTGGAAGCCTAGGCGCTGGCCGTCAGACGGAGCGAAAGCCCCGCAGGTCCAGCACTCACGGACATACGTGGCTGTCTCGTGAGTTTGGTTTGGTCTTTTGTTTCCCATCAGAGGCTATCTTTCCGTTTTCTACCCCGTAGATTTAGTGTGTGTGTGTGTGTGGAGTGAGTGTGTAAGACCATGGTAATACCGGATAATTCTCCGTTAGGATGTTTATTAAAGCATTGGAAAAGTGCAGGATATTTTCAGAGTATGAGTAAAAGTCGATTTATAGATTATTGTACGAATTGGTGGCCACAATATGAGTATGATGGACCCCGGTGGCCTGAACACGGAAGTTTAGATCCGGGTGTTATAGGTCCATTAATGAGATATTGTTAAGAACTTGAAAAATGGGATGAAGTACCATATGTTGATCTATTTTATGATATACGTAATCATCCAGATATGCAGAGAGAATGTGGAATGTTGTTGGTACATCCCGAAAAAAAGATAAAACAAAATGTGAAGGATGTGTAGGTAATAAGAAGCGTATGACTTGTTTGGCAATACAAAATTCAATAAGAGAGCCAGAGGAGGTATCACTTTTAGCATCACCGACGGCCCCTGTGATGTCCGATATGGATGCAGGGGACGATAGTGATACTGATAGTATTAAGGCGGTAAAACCGTCAGAATCAATTAATACTGGAGCGATCCAGATTAAGTTAACACCGAAGGGTTCGCCAGGGCATTCATCATGCCCAAGACAAGCGCAACGAACCCCAATTGCACAGAGAACAAGACAAGGGAGGAAGGAACAAGAGCAAAACAGTAAAGTATTATTAGCCCCTTTACGAGAGGCAATTTCGGGGACTGATAAAGTATATGGGAAAGTTCCTTTTTCCCCAGGAGATTTAGTAATTTGGAAGCAATCAGCTGGAAAGTGTACAATAATAGGGAAAAAAACCAAAAAAACAACAAACCACAAAGAGAAATCAGGCAGGATTATTAGCAATGTTACAACGAGTAAATCAAGGAATAAGAGGCAGAAGTAGAGGACGAGGTCGAGGAGGATACAGGGTAGGAGGCATGCGGGGAATACCTCAAAATCAGCTAGGGATAAATCAGTGTGCGTTTTGCAGACAACAGGGACATTGGAAAAATGAGTGCCCAGTGAAAATGAATTTGGCCCAGCAGACTTCAGTAGGAGGAACACCAATGGCAGAAACAATGATGTTAGGACATTTGGGGCAACATAGTAGCTGACTAAGTGATGGATTAAAAGTGACAACAGAAATTGATGGGGAAGAGAAACAATTATTGGTAGATACTGGGGCAACTTATTCTGTTTTAAATACTTGTTTAGGAAAGATAGGAGATACGATGATAACTGTGGTAGGAGCTACAGGAAAAACAGAGCAACGGCCCTTTCTGCGGCCATTGCATCTAAATTTTAGGGGTAAAGAATTAGATCATGAATTTCTCTATGTACCGGATTGTCCTACATCTTTGTTAGGACGAGATTTATTGTCAAGATTTAATGCTAAAATAATATTTGAAAATGGAAAAGCTAAGTTGCAGATACCTGAGGAAGAAATAGCTAGAATATTTATAGTAAAAGAAATAGCTAATACAACAATACCAATAGAGGTAGAAAACGCTGTAGTACCATGGGTATGGGAGACACAAGTACCGGGATTAGCGAAAGCAGCAAAACCTGTCATAGTAGAATTGAAAGAAGGTGTCCAACCGGTAAGAGTTAGACAATATCCTATACAGTTAGAAGCTAGGAAAGGGGTAGCACCATTAATTGCAAAATTTTTGATGCACAATGTGTTAGAAGAATGTGAATCTGAATATAATACACCAATATTTCCTATAAGAAAACCTAACGGAGATTATAGGTTAGTTCAAGATTTAAGAGCTGTAAACGAAATAGTTAAAGATATACATCCAGTAGTAGCAAATCCTTATACATTGTTAACATCTGTGGCAGAACAATTTAGATACTTTTCTGTAATTGATTTAAAAGATGCTTTCTTCTGCATCCCATTGGCATTACAAAGTAGGAAATTATTTGCGTTTGAATGGGAAAATCCGGATACAGGACGAAAACGACAGCTGACCTGGACCAGGTTACCACAAGGCTTCAAAAACAGTCCTACAATATTTGGGAATCAGCTGGCACGAGAACTGGAGGATTGGAAGGAGCAAGGATATTTTCAATTACCATCAAAAGCATACTTATTGTTGCAATATGTGGATGACATTTTCGTGGCGACAGAAAGGTATGAAAACTGCATTACTGTTACAGTTGCGTGATTAAATTTACTGGGACAGAGCGGTTATCGAGTTTCTAAGGAAAAAGCCCAAATTGCCCGGGAAAAAGTGATATATCTGGGATGTGAAATTTCCCAAGGACAAAGACGGTTGGGGGTGAATAGAATACAAGCGATTTGTGCCATCCCTGAACCTAGAAATTTGCACGAGTTACGAACTTTTCTAGGAATGACAGGGTGGTGCAGACTCTGGATTTTGAATTATGGACTGTTAGCCAAACCACTGTATGCAGCTTTAAAAGAGCCACAATTAGTTTGGAGTTTAGAGTGTAAAAGGGCTTTTCAAGACTTAAAACAGGCTCTGCAAGAAGCCCCAGCATTAGGATTGCCTGATTTGACAAAAACATTTCAACTCTTTGTACATGAGCGGCAACGACTAGCGCTTGGAGTTTTAACTCAACGAATTGGATCATGGAAGAGACCGGTGGGCTATTTTTCCAAGCAGTTGGATATGGTAAGTGCCGGATGGCCTTCTTGCCTCCGAGCAGTGGCTGCTACTGTAATGTTAGTCCAAGAAGCTAGAAAATTGACATTGGGAACAAAAATGGAAGTATTTGTGCCCCACGTGGTGATTGCAGTTTTGGAACAAAAGGGGGGTCATTGGTTGTCATCCAGTAGAATGTTGAAATATCAGGCAATATTGAGAGAACAGGATGATATATTTTTAAAGATAACAACATGTTTGAATCCCGCTGAATTTTTAGGTAGCAAAATAGAGGAAGGCGAGCTGGAACATGATTGTATTGAGGTGATCGAACAAACTTACGCCAGTAGGGTAGATCTGAAAGATATTCCCCTTGTAAATCCTGATTGGACATTATTTACAGACGGTAGCAGCTTTGTTGAGAATGGAACACGATATTCTGGATACGCTGTGGTTACTAAGCTTGAAGTAATTGAAGCAAAGGCATTAATGCCAGGAACGTCAGCGCAAAAGGCAGAACTGGTCGCTCTAATTCGGGCTTTAATACCGAGTACGGATAAGAGGGTGAATATTTGGGCAGATTCTAAATACGCTTTTGGAATAATACATATACATGGAGCTTTATGGAAGGAAAGAGGATTGTTGACGGCTCAAGGTAGTATTATTAAATATCGAACCGAGATCTTACAGTTATTAGAGGCTGTGGTACTACCTCAGCAAGTGGCTGTAATGCATTGTCGAGGACATCAGAGGGATGACAGCGATGTGGCACAAGGAAACATGAAGGCAGACCAGGCAGCCAAAATTGCTGCACGGCAAGTATGGACTGAATTAGCTCTAATACCTACTAAGGTAAGCCCGATTACTGCTCATCTCTCTGTAAATCCCTTTTATACCCAAGAAGATGAAAAATTAGCCGATTTGGTAAAGGCACAGAAGAATTCACATGGATGGTATGTAACAGGTAATGGACAAGTAGTAGTGCCTGCTACAATTATGAAACGAATAATACAAACTGAACATAATAAATGCCATTGGGGAGCAGAAGCATTGGTGCAGTTTTTAAAGCGGAGCATTATATCTGCACAAATGTTAACAATAGCAAAAGGGGTGAATGCGAAGTGTCCAGTATGTTTAAAGAATAATCCGGTAATACGAAAACAAATTCCAATGGGAACTTTGAAAGTGGGAATAGAACCAGGTGACTATTGGCAAGTGGATTTTGCAGAATTACCTAAATCAAAAGGGTTTAAGTATTTATTGGTATACGTATGTACCTTTTCAGGGTGGCTAGAAGCATTTCCCTGTAGAACGAATCAAGCTAGAGAAGTAGTAAAAACTTTGTTAAAAGAGATCATACCTAGATTTGGGGTACCTTTAGGAATTTCTTCAGATCGAGGCCCACACTTTATAGCTAAAATAGTACAGGAAATTAGTGAAATGCTTGGAATTAGCTGGGATTTACATACACCATGGAGGCCACAATCTAGTGGAAAGGTAGAAAGGAAGAATCAAACATTAAAAGGACAAATTAAAAAGATATGCCAGGAAGCTCAAATCCAATGGCCACAGGCATTGCCCCTTGCTTTATTGAGAATTCGTATAAAACCTAGAGAAGGGTTGTCTGTAAGTCCCTATGAAATTCTGTACGGTAAGCCATATACTGCACCAACGAAGGGAACGGGAAGTGCAGATTTACACCTCCAAGGAGATCAAGATGTTTATAGTTATATAATTTCTTTAAGCAGATTACTCACAGCCTTACGTGCCGCGATCATCTGGAATCGCCCTTTGCCGTTGGAGAATCAACCAGGAGACCAAGCGTATGTTCGAAACTGGCAAACGGAGCCTTTAAAGGAACAGTGGCATGGACTTTATTTGGTGCTATTGATAACATTTACCGCTGTGAAAGTAGCAGGAATTGATAATTGGATTCATTATACCAGAGTGAAGAAGGTACCATCACAATGGGGGGTAAAAATGATCACTCCTACAAAACTGAGATTTACATCTTGGTAATACTATGCTGGGTAGGATTAAGTAATGGTTTCGCTCAAATAATACATACGTATGCTACTGTACATATAGAAGAACGAATGGATGTAAATTTGACTTGTGATTTTGTTGGAGATATGAGAAGTTCAATCCAAGACATTAGTTGCTATTGGCAGAAGAATGAGTCCAAATTGTCAACTGGGTTTACAATCCGATGGGATAGTGATACACGAAGGGGTACTATGATTTTATCATTGCGAAATGTAAGTAAGACAGATGTAGGAAACTACACCTGTATTGTTTGGATTAAAGAGAGTTTTGATTATGGAAAAAGGGCATTAGAGGTTACTGCAAAATCAGAACCTATGCAGAAAAGAAACAGAGCCAGGAGAGAGTTAAAAGATTTGGAAAAAGACGAAATGCAACCAATACAAATAATCCAGGCGCCACAACAGGAAACACAAGAAAATCTAATGCAAAAGAAAGTTAGCTGAAAAACACCCAGTCTAGAACTGTACAAAAGTATACACTTGTGACACCCCGAAAGTGAAGTTACCTTTCCACCTGTGGTCCTTGCATTAAGGACAGGTTGTGCCTGTAGAGGAATTAAATACTCAATGAGTGAACCTGTAATACAATTCGGAGTGAGAATAGATTGTAGAACTACGATCGGGAGCACAGGAAATTTAGTTTGGGTTACCAGTGATGGACAATGGACGACTCACCTCCCCTTGGATGGGTTGGTGACTGAAATAACTTTAGGGTTACCAACTCTCTGCCCAATTTGGAAGAAAGCGCCATTTAAGGGTAGATTAGAAAATTTATGGATAATGAAGAGAGAAATAAAGGATGATGATGATTGGCAAGAACCATCATCCGGTGTGAAGTTAGGTTGGGCTTTAGAATCATTGTTTGCTCCAATTAGTGCTTATCGGAATAGAGAAATGTTGTACCGGTTGTTAGGACAAACGGAAAGGCTAGCAAGAGTGACTAAAGAAGGATTTAAGGAAATAAACTTACAATTACAGGCAACCACAAAAATGACCCTGCAAAATAGAATGGCATTAGATATGCTGTTGCTAAAAGAACATGGAGTATGTGGTTATTTACGAGATAAGATTGATCATTGTTGTGTACATATTCCGAATGTTACAGCCGCGGTAGAACGTGATTTGTCTCAGCTAACGCAAATTGAACATGCAACTGAGGAAGAAAGAGAAGAAAGTGCCCATAATTGGGTTGCTGCTTTAGCAAAGTCATTTGGATTGAACATCTCTGGTTGGGTAGCATCTTTAATTCAATGGTGTATAATAATTATAATTATTATGTTAGCTATTATGGGAGTGTTGCGTTTGATTCAAAATATTGTTAATAAGGAACGGCAACACTTGGGGAAAATTTTAAAAGCTCTTACCAGGAAGAATCATGAACTTCCCCCGAGATATGAAGACATTGGAAATAATTCATTGCAGCTACAATCACCAGTTTGAGACGGTCCAAAGAATATGGAAATCTGCGGAACTGATGATGAAAATCCTTGCAGTCTGGAAGACTTGAAGTATTTTCAAAGGGGGGAATTGTTACATTATATTGATTAGAATAGGTTATACTTGGTAGACAAGATGAAGGTATAATTGCAGGTGTTGGGTACAGTACAATCTGATGAAGTGGGTACAGTACAATCTGATGAACTGGGTACAGCACAATCTGATGAACTAGGTAAATGATAAGCAAATCTTGGCAACAGTAACTGAAGAAACTATAAATGGGAAACAATCATGTAGCTTAGCAATTCTGTTGATTATGTTACGTAACCGAACACTATAAATATTAACCAAGTTAAACGGGGATTTGGGATTCTCAGCTTTGGACATGAGTCCCTGAGACCCCGGGCCCCGAATAAAGCACCGCATATAACTGCTTTCGTAGTTATGTGTTTCTTTACGGGCAACAGTTTTCTGGCGACCCAGATGGGACTTCGGGAGTAGTGTTGACGGTTCGCTTTCCGATTTTGCTCCGTGCCGGCACCGAGGAATTCTCGGGGAGCCATCGGCTGCGCCCGCTCTGCGCTGCTCCTGACGTCCCAAAGTGGTAAGCCCGAAGGTGCTTTATTGTAATATTTGGTCGGGTGCCTGCCTAATAAGACGTGACGGCGATTCACGCAAGGTTGGGCTAACGAGCTCGAGGTCTGGTCTGTGGAAGCCTAGGCGCTGGCCGTCAGACGGAGCGAAAGCCCCGCAGGTCCAGCACTCACGGACATACGTGGCTGTCTCGTGAGTTTGGTTTGGTCTTTTGTTTCCCATCAGAGGCTATCTTTCCGTTTTCTACCCCGTAGATTTAGTGTGTGTGTGTGTGTGGAGTGAGTGTGTAAGACCATGGTAATACCGGATAATTCTCCGTTAGGATGTTTATTAAAGCATTGGAAAAGTGCGGGATATTTTCAGAGTATGAGTAAAAGTCGATTTATAGATTATTGTACGAATTGGTGGCCACAATATGAGTATGATGGACCCCGGTGGCCTGAACACGGAAGTTTAGATCCGGGTGTTATAGGTCCATTAATGAGATATTGTTAAGAACTTGAAAAATGGGATGAAGTACCATATGTTGATCTATTTTATGATATACGTAATCATCCAGATATGCAGAGAGAATGTGGAATGTTGTTGGTACATCCCGAAAAAAAGATAAAACAAAATGTGAAGGATGTGTAGGTAATAAGAAGCGTATGACTTGTTTGGCAATACAAAATTCAATAAGAGAGCCAGAGGAGGTATCACTTTTAGCATCACCGACGGCCCCTGTGATGTCCGATATGGATGCAGGGGACGATAGTGATACTGATAGTATTAAGGCGGTAAAACCGTCAGAATCAATTAATACTGGAGCGATCCAGATTAAGTTAACACCGAAGGGTTCGCCAGGGCATTCATCATGCCCAAGACAAGCGCAACGAACCCCAATTGCACAGAGAACAAGACAAGGGAGGAAGGAACAAGAGCAAAACAGTAAAGTATTATTAGCCCCTTTACGAGAGGCAATTTCGGGGACTGATAAAGTATATGGGAAAGTTCCTTTTTCCCCAGGAGATTTAGTAATTTGGAAGCAATCAGCTGGAAAGTGTACAATAATAGGGAAAAAAACCAAAAAAACAACAAACCACAAAGAGAAATCAGGCAGGATTATTAGCAATGTTACAACGAGTAAATCAAGGAATAAGAGGCAGAAGTAGAGGACGAGGTCGAGGAGGATACAGGGTAGGAGGCATGCGGGGAATACCTCAAAATCAGCTAGGGATAAATCAGTGTGCGTTTTGCAGACAACAGGGACATTGGAAAAATGAGTGCCCAGTGAAAATGAATTTGGCCCAGCAGACTTCAGTAGGAGGAACACCAATGGCAGAAACAATGATGTTAGGACATTTGGGGCAACATAGTAGCTGACTAAGTGATGGATTAAAAGTGACAACAGAAATTGATGGGGAAGAGAAACAATTATTGGTAGATACTGGGGCAACTTATTCTGTTTTAAATACTTGTTTAGGAAAGATAGGAGATACGATGATAACTGTGGTAGGAGCTACAGGAAAAACAGAGCAACGGCCCTTTCTGCGGCCATTGCATCTAAATTTTAGGGGTAAAGAATTAGATCATGAATTTCTCTATGTACCGGATTGTCCTACATCTTTGTTAGGACGAGATTTATTGTCAAGATTTAATGCTAAAATAATATTTGAAAATGGAAAAGCTAAGTTGCAGATACCTGAGGAAGAAATAGCTAGAATATTTATAGTAAAAGAAATAGCTAATACAACAATACCAATAGAGGTAGAAAACGCTGTAGTACCATGGGTATGGGAGACACAAGTACCGGGATTAGCGAAAGCAGCAAAACCTGTCATAGTAGAATTGAAAGAAGGTGTCCAACCGGTAAGAGTTAGACAATATCCTATACAGTTAGAAGCTAGGAAAGGGGTAGCACCATTAATTGCAAAATTTTTGATGCACAATGTGTTAGAAGAATGTGAATCTGAATATAATACACCAATATTTCCTATAAGAAAACCTAACGGAGATTATAGGTTAGTTCAAGATTTAAGAGCTGTAAACGAAATAGTTAAAGATATACATCCAGTAGTAGCAAATCCTTATACATTGTTAACATCTGTGGCAGAACAATTTAGATACTTTTCTGTAATTGATTTAAAAGATGCTTTCTTCTGCATCCCATTGGCATTACAAAGTAGGAAATTATTTGCGTTTGAATGGGAAAATCCGGATACAGGACGAAAACGACAGCTGACCTGGACCAGGTTACCACAAGGCTTCAAAAACAGTCCTACAATATTTGGGAATCAGCTGGCACGAGAACTGGAGGATTGGAAGGAGCAAGGATATTTTCAATTACCATCAAAAGCATACTTATTGTTGCAATATGTGGATGACATTTTCGTGGCGACAGAAAGGTATGAAAACTGCATTACTGTTACAGTTGCGTGATTAAATTTACTGGGACAGAGCGGTTATCGAGTTTCTAAGGAAAAAGCCCAAATTGCCCGGGAAAAAGTGATATATCTGGGATGTGAAATTTCCCAAGGACAAAGACGGTTGGGGGTGAATAGAATACAAGCGATTTGTGCCATCCCTGAACCTAGAAATTTGCACGAGTTACGAACTTTTCTAGGAATGACAGGGTGGTGCAGACTCTGGATTTTGAATTATGGACTGTTAGCCAAACCACTGTATGCAGCTTTAAAAGAGCCACAATTAGTTTGGAGTTTAGAGTGTAAAAGGGCTTTTCAAGACTTAAAACAGGCTCTGCAAGAAGCCCCAGCATTAGGATTGCCTGATTTGACAAAAACATTTCAACTCTTTGTACATGAGCGGCAACGACTAGCGCTTGGAGTTTTAACTCAACGAATTGGATCATGGAAGAGACCGGTGGGCTATTTTTCCAAGCAGTTGGATATGGTAAGTGCCGGATGGCCTTCTTGCCTCCGAGCAGTGGCTGCTACTGTAATGTTAGTCCAAGAAGCTAGAAAATTGACATTGGGAACAAAAATGGAAGTATTTGTGCCCCACATGGTGATTGCAGTTTTGGAACAAAAGGGGGGTCATTGGTTGTCATCCAGTAGAATGTTGAAATATCAGGCAATATTGAGAGAACAGGATGATATATTTTTAAAGATAACAACATGTTTGAATCCCGCTGAATTTTTAGGTAGCAAAATAGAGGAAGGCGAGCTGGAACATGATTGTATTGAGGTGATCGAACAAACTTACGCCAGTAGGGTAGATCTGAAAGATATTCCCCTTGTAAATCCTGATTGGACATTATTTACAGACGGTAGCAGCTTTGTTGAGAATGGAACGCGATATTCTGGATATGCTGTGGTTACTAAGCTTGAAGTAATTGAAGCAAAGGCATTAATGCCAGGAACGTCAGCGCAAAAGGCAGAACTGGTCGCTCTAATTCGGGCTTTAATACCGAGTACGGATAAGAGGGTGAATATTTGGGCAGATTCTAAATACGCTTTTGGAATAATACATATACATGGAGCTTTATGGAAGGAAAGAGGATTGTTGACGGCTCAAGGTAGTATTATTAAATATCGAACCGAGATCTTACAGTTATTAGAGGCTGTGGTACTACCTCAGCAAGTGGCTGTAATGCATTGTCGAGGACATCAGAGGGATGACAGCGATGTGGCACAAGGAAACATGAAGGCAGACCAGGCAGCCAAAATTGCTGCACGGCAAGTATGGACTGAATTAGCTCTAATACCTACTAAGGTAAGCCCGATTACTGCTCATCTCTCTGTAAATCCCTTTTATACCCGAGAAGATGAAAAATTAGCCGATTTGGTAAAGGCACAGAAGAATTCACATGGATGGTATGTAACAGGTAATGGACAAGTAGTAGTGCCTGCTACAATTATGAAACGAATAATACAAACTGAACATAATAAATGCCATTGGGGAGCAGAAGCATTGGTGCAGTTTTTAAAGCGGAGCATTATATCTGCACAAATGTTAACAATAGCAAAAGGGGTGAATGCGAAGTGTCCAGTATGTTTAAAGAATAATCCGGTAATACGAAAACAAATTCCAATGGGAACTTTGAAAGTGGGAATAGAACCAGGTGACTATTGGCAAGTGGATTTTGCAGAATTACCTAAATCAAAAGGGTTTAAGTATTTATTGGTATACGTATGTACCTTTTCAGGGTGGCTAGAAGCATTTCCCTGTAGAACGAATCAAGCTAGAGAAGTAGTAAAAACTTTGTTAAAAGAGATCATACCTAGATTTGGGGTACCTTTAGGAATTTCTTCAGATCGAGGCCCACACTTTATAGCTAAAATAGTACAGGAAATTAGTGAAATGCTTGGAATTAGCTGGGATTTACATACACCGTGGAGGCCACAATCTAGTGGAAAGGTAGAAAGGATGAATCAAACATTAAAAGGACAAATTAAAAAGATATGCCAGGAAGCTCAAATCCAATGGCCACAGGCATTGCCCCTTGCTTTATTGAGAATTTGTATAAAACCTAGAGAAGGGTTGTCTGTAAGTCCCTATGAAATTCTGTACGGTAAGCCATATACTGCACCAACGAAGGGAATGGGAAGTGCAGATTTACACCTCCAAGGAGATCAAGATGTTTATAGTTATATAATTTCTTTAAGCAGATTACTCACAGCCTTACGTGCCGCGATCATCTGGAATCGCCCTTTGCCGTTGGAGAATCAACCAGGAGACCAAGCGTATGTTCGAAATTGGCAAACGGAGCCTTTAAAGGAACAGTGGCATGGACTTTATTTGGTGCTATTGATAACATTTACCGCTGTGAAAGTAGCAGGAATTGATAATTGGATTCATTATACCAGAGTGAAGAAGGTACCATCACAATGGGGGGTAAAAATGATCACTCCTACAAAACTGAGATTTACATCTTGGTAATACTATGCTGGGTAGGATTAAGTAATGGTTTCGCTCAAATAATACATACGTATGCTACTGTACATATAGAAGAACGAATGGATGTAAATTTGACTTGTGATTTTGTTGGAGATATGAGAAGTTCAATCCAAGACATTAGTTGCTATTGGCAGAAGAATGAGTCCAAATTGTCAAGTGGGTTTACAATCCGATGGGATAGTGATACACGAAGGGGTACTATGATTTTATCATTGCGAAATGTAAGTAAGACAGATGTAGGAAACTACACCTGTATTGTTTGGATTAAAGAGAGTTTTGATTATGGAAAAAGGGCATTAGAGGTTACTGCAAAATCAGAACCTATGCAGAAAAGAAACAGAGCCAGGAGAGAGTTAAAAGATTTGGAAAAAGACGAAATGCAACCAATACAAATAATCCAGGCGCCACAACAGGAAACACAAGAAAATCCAATGCAAAAGAAAGTTAGCTGAAAAACACCCAGTCTAGAACTGTACAAAAGTATACACTTGTGACACCCCGAAAGTGAAGTTACCTTTCCACCTGTGGTCCTTGCATTAAGGACAGGTTGTGCCTGTAGAGGAATTAAATACTCAATGAGTGAACCTGTAATACAATTCGGAGTGAGAATAGATTGTAGAACTACGATCGGGAGCACAGGAAATTTAGTTTGGGTTACCAGTGATGGACAATGGACGACTCACCTCCCCTTGGATGGGTTGGTGACTGAAATAACTTTAGGGTTACCAACTCTCTGCCCAATTTGGAAGAAAGCGCCATTTAAGGGTAGATTAGAAAATTTATGGATAATGAAGAGAGAAATAAAGGATGATGATGATTGGCAAGAACCATCATCCGGTGTGAAGTTAGGTTGGGCTTTAGAATCATTGTTTGCTCCAATTAGTACTTATCGGAATAGAGAAATGTTGTACCGGTTGTTAGGACAAACGGAAAGGCTAGCAAGAGTGACTAAAGAAGGATTTAAGGAAATAAACTTACAATTACAGGCAACCACAAAAATGACCCTGCAAAATAGAATGGCATTAGATATGCTGTTGCTAAAAGAACATGGAGTATGTGGTTATTTACGAGATAAGATTGATCATTGTTGTGTACATATTCCGAATGTTACAGCCGCGGTAGAACGTGATTTGTCTCAGCTAACGCAAATTGAACATGCAACTGAGGAAGAAAGAGAAGAAAGTGCCCATAATTGGGTTGCTGCTTTAGCAAAGTCATTTGGATTGAACATCTCTGGTTGGGTAGCATCTTTAATTCAATGGTGTATAATAATTATAATTATTATGTTAGCTATTATGGGAGTGTTGCGTTTGATTCAAAATATTGTTAATAAGGAACGGCAACACTTGGGGAAAATTTTAAAAGCTGTTACCAGGAAGAATCATGAACTTCCCCCGAGATATGAAGACATTGGAAATAATTCATTGCAGCTACAATCACCAGTTTGAGACGGTCCAAAGAATATGGAAATCTGCGGAACTGATGATGAAAATCCTTGCAGTCTGGAAGACTTGAAGTATTTTCAAAGGGGGGAATTGTTACATTATATTGATTAGAATAGGTTATACTTGGTAGACAAGATGGAGGTATAATTGCAGGTGTTGGGTACAGTACAATCTGATGAAGTGGGTACAGTACAATCTGATGAACTGGGTACAGCACAATCTGATGAACTAGGTAAATGATAAGCAAATCTTGGCAACAGTAACTGAAGAAACTATAAATGGGAAACAATCATGTAGCTTAGCAATTCTGTTGATTATGTTACGTAACCGAACACTATAAATATTAACCAAGTTAAACGGGGATTTGGGATTCTCAGCTTTGGACATGAGTCCCTGAGACCCCGGGCCCCGAATAAAGCACCGCATATAACTGCTTTCGTAGTTATGTGTTTCTTTACGGGCAACAGTTTTCTGGCGACCCAGATGGGACTTCGGGAGTAGTGTTGACGGTTCGCTTTCCGATTTTGCTCCGTGCCGGCACCGAGGAATTCTCGGGGAGCCATCGGCTGCGCCCGCTCTGCGCTGCTCCTGACGTCCCAAAGTGGTAAGCCCGAAGGTGCTTTATTGTAATATTTGGTCGGGTGCCTGCCTAATAAGACGCGACGGCGATTCACGCAAGGTTGGGCTAACGAGCTCGAGGTCTGGTCTGTGGAAGCCTAGGCGCTGGCCGTCAGACGGAGCGAAAGCCCCGCAGGTCCAGCACTCACGGACATACGTGGCTGTCTTGTGAGTTTGGTTTGGTCTTTTGTTTCCCATCAGAGGCTATCTTTCCGTTTTCTACCCCGTAGATTTAGTGTGTGTGTGTGGAGTGAATGTGTAAGACCATGGTAATACCGGATAATTCTCCGTTAGGATGTTTATTAAAGCATTGGAAAAGTGCGGGATATTTTCAGAGTATGAGTAAAAGTCGATTTATAGGTTATTGTACGAATTGGTGGCCACAATATGAGTATGATGGACCCCGGTGGCCTGAACACGGAAGTTTAGATCCGGGTGTTATAGGTCCATTAATGAGATATTGTTAAGAACTTGAAAAATGGGATGAAGTACCATATGTTGATCTATTTTATGATATACGTAATCATCCAGATATGCAGAGAGAATGTGGAATGTTGTTGGTACATCCCGAAAAAAAGATAAAACAAAATGTGAAGGATGTGTAGGTAATAAGAAGCGTATGACTTGTTTGGCAATACAAAATTCAATAAGAGAGCCAGAGGAGGTATCACTTTTAGCATCACCGACGGCCCCTGTGATGTCCGATATGGATGCAGGGGACGATAGTGATACTGATAGTATTAAGGCGGTAAAACCGTCAGAATCAATTAATACTGGAGCGATCCAGATTAAGTTAACACCGAAGGGTTCGCCAGGGCATTCATCATGCCCAAGACAAGCGCAACGAACCCCAATTGCACAGAGAACAAGACAAGGGAGGAAGGAACAAGAGCAAAACAGTAAAGTATTATTAGCCCCTTTACGAGAGGCAATTTCGGGGACTGATAAAGTATATGGGAAAGTTCCTTTTTCCCCAGGAGATTTAGTAATTTGGAAGCAATCAGCTGGAAAGTGTACAATAATAGGGAAAAAAAAAAAAAAACCCACAAAGAGAAATCAGGCAGGATTATTAGCAATGTTACAACGAGTAAATCAAGGAATAAGAGGCAGAAGTAGAGGACGAGGTCGAGGAGGATACAGGGTAGGAGGCATGCGGGGAATACCTCAAAATCAGCTAGGGATAAATCAGTGTGCGTTTTGCAGACAACAGGGACATTGGAAAAATGAGTGCCCAGTGAAAATGAATTTGGCCCAGCAGACTTCAGTAGGAGGAACACCAATGGCAGAAACAATGATGTTAGGACATTTGGGGCAACATAGTAGCTGACTAAGTGATGGATTAAAAGTGACAACAGAAATTGATGGGGAAGAGAAACAATTATTGGTAGATGCTGGGGCAACTTATTCTGTTTTAAATACTTGTTTAGGAAAGATAGGAGATACGATGATAACTGTGGTAGGAGCTACAGGAAAAACAGAGCAACGGCCCTTTCTGCGGCCATTGCATCTAAATTTTAGGGGTAAAGAATTAGATCATGAATTTCTCTATGTACCGGATTGTCCTACATCTTTGTTAGGACGAGATTTATTGTCAAGATTTAATGCTAAAATAATATTTGAAAATGGAAAAGCTAAGTTGCAGATACCTGAGGAAGAAATAGCTAGAATATTTATAGTAAAAGAAATAGCTAATACAACAATACCAATAGAGGTAGAAAACGCTGTAGTACCATGGGTATGGGAGACACAAGTACCGGGATTAGCGAAAGCAGCAAAACCTGTCATAGTAGAATTGAAAGAAGGTGTCCAACCGGTAAGAGTTAGACAATATCCTATACAGTTAGAAGCTAGGAAAGGGGTAGCACCATTAATTGCAAAATTTTTGATGCACAATGTGTTAGAAGAATGTGAATCTGAATATAATACACCAATATTTCCTATAAGAAAACCTAACGGAGATTATAGGTTAGTTCAAGATTTAAGAGCTGTAAACGAAATAGTTAAAGATATACATCCAGTAGTAGCAAATCCTTATACATTGTTAACATCTGTGGCAGAACAATTTAGATACTTTTCTGTAATTGATTTAAAAGATGCTTTCTTCTGCATCCCATTGGCATTACAAAGTAGGAAATTATTTGCGTTTGAATGGGAAAATCCGGATACAGGACGAAAACGACAGCTGACCTGGACCAGGTTACCACAAGGCTTCAAAAACAGTCCTACAATATTTGGGAATCAGCTGGCACGAGAACTGGAGGATTGGAAGGAGCAAGGATATTTTCAATTACCATCAAAAGCATACTTATTGTTGCAATATGTGGATGACATTTTCGTGGCGACAGAAAGGTATGAAAACTGCATTACTGTTACAGTTGCGTGATTAAATTTACTGGGACAGAGCGGTTATCGAGTTTCTAAGGAAAAAGCCCAAATTGCCCGGGAAAAAGTGATATATCTGGGATGTGAAATTTCCCAAGGACAAAGACGGTTGGGGGTGAATAGAATACAAGCGATTTGTGCCATCCCTGAACCTAGAAATTTGCACGAGTTACGAACTTTTCTAGGAATGACAGGGTGGTGCAGACTCTGGATTTTGAATTATGGACTGTTAGCCAAACCACTGTATGCAGCTTTAAAAGAGCCACAATTAGTTTGGAGTTTAGAGTGTAAAAGGGCTTTTCAAGACTTAAAACAGGCTCTGCAAGAAGCCCCAGCATTAGGATTGCCTGATTTGACAAAAACATTTCAACTCTTTGTACATGAGCGGCAACGACTAGCGCTTGGAGTTTTAACTCAATGAATTGGATCATGGAAGAGACCGGTGGGCTATTTTTCCAAGCAGTTGGATATGGTAAGTGCCGGATGGCCTTCTTGCCTCCGAGCAGTGGCTGCTACTGTAATGTTAGTCCAAGAAGCTAGAAAATTGACATTGGGAACAAAAATGGAAGTATTTGTGCCCCACGTGGTGATTGCAGTTTTGGAACAAAAGGGGGGTCATTGGTTGTCATCCAGTAGAATGTTGAAATATCAAGCAATATTGAGAGAACAGGATGATATATTTTTAAAGATAACAACATGTTTGAATCCCGCTGAATTTTTAGGTAGCAAAATAGAGGAAGGCGAGCTGGAACATGATTGTATTGAGGTGATCGAACAAACTTACGCCAGTAGGGTAGATCTGAAAGATATTCCCCTTGTAAATCCTGATTGGACATTATTTACAGACGGTAGCAGCTTTGTTGAGAATGGAACGCGATATTCTGGATATGCTGTGGTTACTAAGCTTGAAGTAATTGAAGCAAAGGCATTAATGCCAGGAACGTCAGCGCAAAAGGCAGAACTGGTCGCTCTAATTCGGGCTTTAATACCGAGTACGGATAAGAGGGTGAATATTTGGGCAGATTCTAAATACGCTTTTGGAATAATACATATACATGGAGCTTTATGGAAGGAAAGAGGATTGTTGACGGCTCAAGGTAGTATTACTAAATATCGAACCGAGATCTTACAGTTATTAGAGGCTGTGGTACTACCTCAGCAAGTGGCTGTAATGCATTGTCGAGGACATCAGAGGGATGACAGCGATGTGGCACAAGGAAACATGAAGGCAGACCAGGCAGCCAAAATTGCTGCACGGCAAGTATGGACTGAATTAGCTCTAATACCTACTAAGGTAAGCCCGATTACTGCTCATCTCTCTGTAAATCCCTTTTATACCCAAGAAGATGAAAAATTAGCCGATTTGGTAAAGGCACAGAAGAATTCACATGGATGGTATGTAACAGGTAATGGACAAGTAGTAGTGCCTGCTACAATTATGAAACGAATAATACAAACTGAACATAATAAATGCCATTGGGGAGCAGAAGCATTGGTGCAGTTTTTAAAGCGGAGCATTATATCTGCACAAATGTTAACAATAGCAAAAGGGGTGAATGCGAAGTGTCCAGTATGTTTAAAGAATAATCCGGTAATACGAAAACAAATTCCAATGGGAACTTTGAAAGTGGGAATAGAACCAGGTGACTATTGGCAAGTGGATTTTGCAGAATTACCTAAATCAAAAGGGTTTAAGTATTTATTGGTATACGTATGTACCTTTTCAGGGTGGCTAGAAGCATTTCCCTGTAGAACGAATCAAGCTAGAGAAGTAGTAAAAACTTTGTTAAAAGAGATCATACCTAGATTTGGGGTACCTTTAGGAATTTCTTCAGATCGAGGCCCACACTTTATAGCTAAAATAGTACAGGAAATTAGTGAAATGCTTGGAATTAGCTGGGATTTACATACACCGTGGAGGCCACAATCTAGTGGAAAGGTAGAAAGGATGAATCAAACATTAAAAGGACAAATTAAAAAGATATGCCAGGAAGCTCAAATCCAATGGCCACAGGCATTGCCCCTTGCTTTATTGAGAATTCGTATAAAACCTAGAGAAGGGTTGTCTGTAAGTCCCTATGAAATTCTGTACGGTAAGCCATATACTGCACCAACGAAGGGAATGGGAAGTGCAGATTTACACCTCCAAGGAGATCAAGATGTTTATAGTTATATAATTTCTTTAAGCAGATTACTCACAGCCTTACGTGCCGCGATCATCTGGAATCGCCCTTTGCCGTTGGAGAATCAACCAGGAGACCAAGCGTATGTTCGAAATTGGCAAACGGAGCCTTTAAAGGAACAGTGGCATGGACTTTATTTGGTGCTATTGATAACATTTACCGCTGTGAAAGTAGCAGGAATTGATAATTGGATTCATTATACCAGAGTGAAGAAGGTACCATCACAATGGGGGGTAAAAATGATCACTCCTACAAAACTGAGATTTACATCTTGGTAATACTATGCTGGGTAGGATTAAGTAATGGTTTCGCTCAAATAATACATACATATGCTACTGTACATATAGAAGAACGAATGGATGTAAATTTGACTTGTGATTTTGTTGGAGATATGAGAAGTTCAATCCAAGACATTAGTTGCTATTGGCAGAAGAATGAGTCCAAATTGTCAAGTGGGTTTACAATCCGATGGGATAGTGATACACGAAGGGGTACTATGATTTTATCATTGCGAAATGTAAGTAAGACAGATGTAGGAAACTACACCTGTATTGTTTGGATTAAAGAGAGTTTTGATTATGGAAAAAGGGCATTAGAGGTTACTGCAAAATCAGAACCTATGCAGAAAAGAAACAGAGCCAGGAGAGAGTTAAAAGATTTGGAAAAAGACGAAATGCAACCAATACAAATAATCCAGGCGCCACAACAGGAAACACAAGAAAATCCAATGCAAAAGAAAGTTAGCTGAAAAACACCCAGTCTAGAACTGTACAAAAGTATACACTTGTGACACCCCGAAAGTGAAGTTACCTTTCCACCTGTGGTCCTTGCATTAAGGACAGGTTGTGCCTGTAGAGGAATTAAATACTCAATGAGTGAACCTGTAATACAATTCGGAGTGGGAATAGATTGTAGAACTACGATCAGGAGCACAGGAAATTTAGTTTGGGTTACAAGTGATGGACAATGGACGACTCACCTCCCCTTGGATGGGTTGGTGACTGAAATAACTTTAGGGTTACCAACTCTCTGCCCAATTTGGAAGAAAGCGCCATTTAAGGGTAGATTAGAAAATTTATGGATAATGAAGAGAGAAATAAAGGATGATGATGATTGGCAAGAACCATCATCCGGTGTGAAGTTAGGTTGGGCTTTAGAATCATTGTTTGCTCCAATTAGTACTTATCGGAATAGAGAAATGTTGTACCGGTTGTTAGGACAAACGGAAAGGCTAGCAAGAGTGACTAAAGAAGGATTTAAGGAAATAAACTTACAATTACAGGCAACCACAAAAATGACCCTGCAAAATAGAATGGCATTAGATATGCTGTTGCTAAAAGAACATGGAGTATGTGGTTATTTACGAGATAAGATTGATCATTGTTGTGTACATATTCCGAATGTTACAGCCGCGGTAGAACGTGATTTGTCTCAGCTAACGCAAATTGAACATGCAACTGAGGAAGAAAGAGAAGAAAGTGCCCATAATTGGGTTGCTGCTTTAGCAAAGTCATTTGGATTGAACATCTCTGGTTGGGTAGCATCTTTAATTCAATGGTGTATAATAATTATAATTATTATGTTAGCTATTATGGGAGTGTTGCGTTTGATTCAAAATATTGTTAATAAGGAACGGCAACACTTGGGGAAAATTTTAAAAGCTGTTACCAGGAAGAATCATGAACTTCCCCCGAGATATGAAGACATTGGAAATAATTCATTGCAGCTACAATCACCAGTTTGAGACGGTCCAAAGAATATGGAAATCTGCGGAACTGATGATGAAAATCCTTGCAGTCTGGAAGACTTGAAGTATTTTCAAAGGGGGGAATTGTTACATTATATTGATTAGAATAGGTTATACTTGGTAGACAAGATGAAGGTATAATTGCAGGTGTTGGGTACAGTACAATCTGATGAAGTGGGTACAGTACAATCTGATGAACTGGGTACAGCACAATCTGATGAACTAGGTAAATGATAAGCAAATCTTGGCAACAGTAACTGAAGAAACTATAAATGGGAAACAATCATGTAGCTTAGCAATTCTGTTGATTATGTTACGTAACCGAACACTATAAATATTAACCAAGTTAAACGGGGATTTGGGATTCTCAGCTTTGGACATGAGTCCCTGAGACCCCGGGCCCTGAATAAAGCACCGCATATAACTGCTTTCGTAGTTATGTGTTTCTTTACGGGCAACAGTTTTCTGGCGACCCAGATGGGACTTCGGGAGTAGTGTTGACGGTTCGCTTTCCGATTTTGCTCCGTGCCGGCACCGAGGAATTCTCGGGGAGCCATCGGCTGCGCCCGCTCTGCGCTGCTCCTGACGTCCCAAAGTGGTAAGCCCGAAGGTGCTTTATTGTAATATTTGGTCGGGTGCCTGCCTAATAAGACGTGACGGCGATTCACGCAAGGTTGGGCTAACGAGCTCGAGGTCTGGTCTGTGGAAGCCTAGGCGCTGGCCGTCAGACGGAGCGAAAGCCCCGCAGGTCCAGCACTCACGGACATACGTGGCTGTCTCGTGAGTTTGGTTTGGTCTTTTGTTTCCCATCAGAGGCTATCTTTCCGTTTTCTACCCCGTAGATTTAGTGTGTGTGTGTGGAGTGAGTGTGTAAGACCATGGTAATACCGGATAATTCTCCGTTAGGATGTTTATTAAAGCATTGGAAAAGTGCGGGATATTTTCAGAGTATGAGTAAAAGTCGATTTATAGATTATTGTACGAATTGGTGGCCACAATATGAGTATGATGGACCCCGGTGGCCTGAACACGGAAGTTTAGATCCGGGTGTTATAGGTCCATTAATGAGATATTGTTAAGAACTTGAAAAATGGGATGAAGTACCATATGTTGATCTATTTTATGATATACGTAATCATCCAGATATGCAGAGAGAATGTGGAATGTTGTTGGTACATCCCGAAAAAAAGATAAAACAAAATGTGAAGGATGTGTAGGTAATAAGAAGCGTATGACTTGTTTGGCAATACAAAATTCAATAAGAGAGCCAGAGGAGGTATCACTTTTAGCATCACCGACGGCCCCTGTGATGTCCGATATAGATGCAGGGGACGATAGTGATACTGATAGTATTAAGGCGGTAAAACCGTCAGAATCAATTAATACTGGAGCGATCCAGATTAAGTTAACACCGAAGGGTTCGCCAGGGCATTCATCATGCCCAAGACAAGCGCAACGAACCCCAATTGCACAGAGAACAAGACAAGGGAGGAAGGAACAAGAGCAAAACAGTAAAGTATTATTAGCCCCTTTACGAGAGGCAATTTCGGGGACTGATAAAGTATATGGGAAAGTTCCTTTTTCCCCAGGAGATTTAGTAATTTGGAAGCAATCAGCTGGAAAGTGTACAATAATAGGGAGAAAAAAAAAAACCACAAAGAGAAATCAGGCAGGATTATTAGCAATGTTACAACGAGTAAATCAAGGAATAAGAGGCAGAAGTAGAGGACGAGGTCGAGGAGGATACAGGGTAGGAGGCATGCGGGGAATACCTCAAAATCAGCTAGGGATAAATCAGTGTGCGTTTTGCAGACAACAGGGACATTGGAAAAATGAGTGCCCAGTGAAAATGAATTTGGCCCAGCAGACTTCAGTAGGAGGAACACCAATGGCAGAAACAATGATGTTAGGACATTTGGGGCAACATAGTAGCTGACTAAGTGATGGATTAAAAGTGACAACAGAAATTGATGGGGAAGAGAAACAATTATTGGTAGATACTGGGGCAACTTATTCTGTTTTAAATACTTGTTTAGGAAAGATAGGAGATACGATGATAACTGTGGTAGGAGCTACAGGAAAAACAGAGCAACGGCCCTTTCTGCGGCCATTGCATCTAAATTTTAGGGGTAAAGAATTAGATCATGAATTTCTCTATGTACCGGATTGTCCTACATCTTTGTTAGGACGAGATTTATTGTCAAGATTTAATGCTAAAATAATATTTGAAAATGGAAAAGCTAAGTTGCAGATACCTGAGGAAGAAATAGCTAGAATATTTATAGTAAAAGAAATAGCTAATACAACAATACCAATAGAGGTAGAAAACGCTGTAGTACCATGGGTATGGGAGACACAAGTACCGGGATTAGCGAAAGCAGCAAAACCTGTCATAGTAGAATTGAAAGAAGGTGTCCAACCGGTAAGAGTTAGACAATATCCTATACAGTTAGAAGCTAGGAAAGGGGTAGCACCATTAATTGCAAAATTTTTGATGCACAATGTGTTAGAAGAATGTGAATCTGAATATAATACACCAATATTTCCTATAAGAAAACCTAACGGAGATTATAGGTTAGTTCAAGATTTAAGAGCTGTAAACGAAATAGTTAAAGATATACATCCAGTAGTAGCAAATCCTTATACATTGTTAACATCTGTGGCAGAACAATTTAGATACTTTTCTGTAATTGATTTAAAAGATGCTTTCTTCTGCATCCCATTGGCATTACAAAGTAGGAAATTATTTGCGTTTGAATGGGAAAATCCGGATACAGGACGAAAACGACAGCTGACCTGGACCAGGTTACCACAAGGCTTCAAAAACAGTCCTACAATATTTGGGAATCAGCTGGCACGAGAACTGGAGGATTGGAAGGAGCAAGGATATTTTCAATTACCATCAAAAGCATACTTATTGTTGCAATATGTGGATGACATTTTCGTGGCGACAGAAAGGTATGAAAACTGCATTACTGTTACAGTTGCGTGATTAAATTTACTGGGACAGAGCGGTTATCGAGTTTCTAAGGAAAAAGCCCAAATTGCCCGGGAAAAAGTGATATATCTGGGATGTGAAATTTCCCAAGGACAAAGACGGTTGGGGGTGAATAGAATACAAGCGATTTGTGCCATCCCTGAACCTAGAAATTTGCACGAGTTACGAACTTTTCTAGGAATGACAGGGTGGTGCAGACTCTGGATTTTGAATTATGGACTGTTAGCCAAACCACTGTATGCAGCTTTAAAAGAGCCACAATTAGTTTGGAGTTTAGAGTGTAAAAGGGCTTTTCAAGACTTAAAACAGGCTCTGCAAGAAGCCCCAGCATTAGGATTGCCTGATTTGACAAAAACATTTCAACTCTTTGTACATGAGCGGCAACGACTAGCGCTTGGAGTTTTAACTCAACGAATTGGATCATGGAAGAGACCGGTGGGCTATTTTTCCAAGCAGTTGGATATGGTAAGTGCCGGATGGCCTTCTTGCCTCCGAGCAGTGGCTGCTACTGTAATGTTAGTCCAAGAAGCTAGA